>NW_027466118.1:20000-620000 GCF_046127955.1 Nelusetta ayraudi
GGGGTAAAAAATAAAAAAAAAAAAGCTCTAAAAAATTGGAATATATGTACATAATTATCTACAACTAATACTTCTCGACTGCTCCCTTCAGTTCTGCCTTGTGTAGTGACTGAACAAATGGAAGAAGTCACCAGGTTACTGTAGTTTAAGCTTCACCTGAAATAGGAACCGTCTTCTGGAACCCTTTAGGTCCAAAAAAAAAAAATCAAGGATGAGTGTTCAAGGTCCTTCACGTCTCAGTGAAGGTTGCTGCTACTTGACCTGCTCTGTCAGTCGACTGGAGTTTTTCCTTTTTTTTCCCCCCCCTCTGGAGTCGCCTCCCTTGGCTAACCTTCAGCCTCCAGTACGAGCTGGAAACAGGCCAGCTTGCCTTTTGTCAAACTGAGCAGAACAGAGCCCGGCAGGTCAGCCCCAGCCGCACTTAACCACCGTCGGCGACGCCCATGCTAACGTCCATTAGTTGAAATGAAGCTGAGCGGCGCAGCAGTCGGGACCTGCTTGTCAGTCATGTGTCATTCGACATCCATCAAAAGGCCGACGGGGGGGGGACCGACCGACCGACCGACCGACCGACCGACTGGTGACTGGTGACTGGTGACAAACTGACAAACGGCCGCTGGACATGTTCAATCTTTAAGCTGTAAATTGTGCTTTTAAAAACCCAACTCATTAAAGTGCCTGATAGCCCATTTAGCACGAGCCTGCTCAGCCGGCTGACCTTCCTTCCTTCCTTCCTTCACTTCGCTCGCGTACTTCTTGATTCTCGCGTCGAGCCTCGTTTTTTTTTTTTTTCTTAACTCAGCCGCTCGGTCTTTACATAAGCGGGCTAATTTTAGAAAAGTTAATTGCATGTGCACGGCGGCCTACGTTAAACGAACGCCGAAGACTCGGGAAAAGATAATGAGGTCCAATAAAAGCGGGCGGCATGTAGCGGTGCGTGCACAAAAAAAAAAGAAAAAAAAGAAAGAAGCTCGGAGAGATAAAAGCGCGTCTGGCACGTCGTTCCCTCCGCTGCACTTTCATTAGCCGTCGCACTTGATGCCGCGTGTTTGTGGCGAGCGTTCAGGAAAAGCGCGATCTGACTGGGAAATTGTGCTGAGGCCGTTGATTTCGCAGCCGTTTCCACGAGCACGCCGCCTCTTTTGATCTCCGCCCTGCTAATAGCGGCCGTGCGGACGGACGGACTGACCGACGGATGGATGGACGGACGGACGGACGGACAGACGGGTTTTTCCTCTGCTGACTGCTGAGCTGTCATGACTGAAGACTTTTGAGGGATGTATGTCACGAGCTGTTTAGCAGCAACCGCAGACCCGCTGTCTGCAAGTGGCCTTGACGCTGCTGCTGCTGCTGCTGCTGCTGCTGCTGCTGCATTATTTTTGATTCGCCATCCAGCAGGGGATAAAGCGTTTTGCGACATGTTTTGTAATTACCGACATCGTGGCATGTGCAAGTGTGTGCTGGCTGAAACGTTTGTGGATTTTTTCGTAACGTGACGGTTACAATACAAAACCATAATATTGGCAGAACAGCATATGCATATTTCAATAGGGGGCATATGTCCACTCAGTGACGCAACTGTGTCGGTTGAATTGATAAGCCTTGATATCTGATGTTTAAACAGCTGCTCAAAGAGTTAAGGAGGCTAATAGGCTAATGCTAGCCCTTGACTAGCCGGCCATCACTGAATCCAAGAAGGCACTGGCATTGTGCTCTATGCTTATATTAGCAAGCATAAGTGAACTTGTTAGGGTGAGGGTCAGTTAGGGTTGTAGTGGTAAGGAGGGGAAATAATATTAATAATAATAGTAATAATAATAATAGTAATAGTCATCGTCATCATCATAATGTGTGAATGGCTCTCAAAAGTTTGGTCTTTAGTGATTCACTGGGCTCTTTGCCGCCTCCTCCATCCATCTACTTACACGCTGCAGAATAATATGTTTATCTCTCACATTAATGCGACTCCCCGGACGCCTCACTTTTCTCGTAAACTCGCGTCGGCACAGATCACAAGGCTGCCCACGCCCCCCCCCCCTCCCGAGACGGACGCCTCCCACTGATGTGCGCCTCCTCAGCGAACCTCTGCGCCTGGCGGTGACGATCCCCTGCTGTTTCTTCCCGCGGCAGCAGCGGCCATATGCTTCGCAAATGTAGCGCCACCTGCCTCTGATGCTAACCGGGGAGGGGGCGGAGGGGGCGGAGGGGGCGCAGCGGCGGTCCCGCTGGGGGACAGACTGGAGCTGGCGGGTTCGGCCGGGAGAAGTCTCAAAGTCTCCGAGCTGACTTAATGGACTTCCCTCCCGTCGGCTGTGAAAGGACCCTCGCGCTGCGGCGCTAAGAACTCGGGGCCGGCGGTAACATTAGCGAGTTTGCGCGCTGCCCTCCGTGCCATCTTTGTGTTCCTCGCTCGCTGCCACGCGGCTGTTATTCAGCGGCGCCGTCGACTCTGGTGTATTTGCGCCTTTTGTCCCGCGGCCCCGTGAACAGCAAACAATTATACAACTCCAGCAGCAACGTGTAAACACACGCGGCACTTAAAAATGAATCAGACTTACTTGTCCTTGAGCTTCACAACGTTACAGTTATTTTCTGACTAAGTGCCATCTGTTACAAAAGTCATTTGCTGTCTTGGCCTATTGAGTGTTCATTTACTAAAGCAGTGTGTGTGTGTGTTTGGAGTTTGTAAAGCAAAATGCGAAGTGATATATTGAATAAAAGGGATTTAAAAAAAAAAATCATATTCAGGTCTTCGTCAGACGAAGGTCCACTTAGCCGCAGGCCACCGTGCATCCACAGTAGCCCAGACTGCGGATCCATCCACTCAAGGTTCTTTTGATTCTGATCTCCTCTCCGTGACAAACAGGGATGCACATTGATGCTGTCTGCCGTGCGTTTTCTTTTGCATCAGCTGCTGCTAAATCTGGGCCCCTGAACCAGGACTCGTGAATCAGATCAGCGGCCTTTTCAGAACCCGCTCTCTCCCCCCACCCCCCACCTGCCACCCTCTGCTTCATGATCGGCCTGTTTACCTCTTCAATCTCAGTCCATGTCCTGGTTTGCCGACTGTTGGAGAGCTTCGTTCCGACCCTTCTTCCTCTTACAATCTCAAGTGTGAGCCGAATCGATACTGGGAGCCGCGGGCCGTCGGTCAAAGGCAATATCGCTCTCTTTCTCTCTCTCTCTCCTTTTCTTTTGTCAACTTCTCTCCCTCCCTCCCTCCCTGCCTCCCTCCTCGGCTATCAACGCAACGTCGACAAATCAAATGTGAACGGACGGCGCTGAATGTCAAATCCAAGAAGCTTCGGCGAGCGGCGCCCGGTTCCGGCTGTGGCTCAAGACAGCCGTCCCCTCCTCTTCCTCCCCTCTTCTCTCCCTTTGTTCCAGAGATATTACATGTACATGGCAGATATTTGTCAGACAGGACAGTGCTCAATAGCGTGCGGCGGTAACGAGCGGGGACTCCTGGCCTCCTAATTGCTTGCCGGGCTTGTGCATGGCTCATCAGAGAGCGGCTTAATTGGCCATCACTACCCAGGCGAGCATGAGGCTAAGGCTAGCTGCCTCCCTGCCTGCTGCTGCTGCTGCTGCTGCTCCTGCTGAGACGCTGGCAGAATAACTTAGCGGCTCCATTCACTGCGCGTCGCTGCTGCTAATGAACGCGGCTCAGCCTGAAAGGTCCTGATCGTTGTCGCCCGCTCCGTCTCGGCCTTCCTGTGTGTTTGTGAGTCCCACTTCTGCAGTGTTTGCCCACCACCACCACCACCACCACCACCCAACAGTCTCGTCCCCTCACTGTTAAGCATTGGCGTAATGAAGTGCTTCCCTCTTCTGTTTTTTTTATATTATTTATTTTTGGTATTGGGGTCTCCGGAGCAAAGCCGGCTCGCCTCGAGATAAGTGTCTTCAGCTGCCGGCAATCAATTTGTTTGCCCTCTAATGTTGAACGGCCGTGCGGAATGAAAGCTGAAAGACGTGGGGGAGAAAGATGGAGGTGGGGGGATGGAGGGATGGAGGGGCGGAGGCGACGACGGGAGTTGAAATTGCCGTCCCTGTGCGTTCCTCTTCTCCCAGACAAATGATCCTTTCAGGAGGGGGACTACACAACTCTTCATGGGCCATTACACTATCGTGAAAAATACAATCACACAAGAGTGGGAGGAAGGTTTTTTTTCCCCAGTTGTTGTCTTTTATTCCGGAGCCCATTTCAATAAACATGAAGTTAATGTTAAAACATCAACAAAGAAATTACTTTTTTTATTCATTTCCACACATGAGTAATCTTGCATTATTATAATTTTTTTTTTTTATTATTATTATATTTTTTTTTACTGGGCCCTGATAAACCAGATATTCCATCCAGTAAAAGGCGGCGGGAGGGGATGTGGGGCTGTGAAGTTTAATTACGGCCTGCGTGTTTCTGCACCGCACGGAAACATTTTTGTGGCCTTTTCCGCTCGTAAAGGTGCTTCCTGAACGCATCCTTGGAGAAGTTGCCTCAACCCTGGCAGGGGGGATGAAAGACAGAAAGGAAGAAAGAAAGGGGAGAAAGAAAAGACATCCACACATAATGCACTATTGATTGGCGCTTAAATCGGTTTGATAACAGCTTTGTCAAATCAGCTTTTTTTTTTTAAACAATCAGATTAGAGCTTTTAGTGCGATCGATCGGGGAGGGATTTCAAATCTCCGGGATGACAGCGGCGGCGGCAGCAGCCCGGCCACCCGTGGAAAGGATCTGAAGCCTTCATCCCCCGACAGCCACTTTTAGCCGGACGACCCCTCGCGCACGGTGTAGTTATACAATGCGGTCATTGGAACACGGAATGGATACGGGCCCCCCGGACCTGATCCGGGCCGGGCCAAGGCTCCAGACGTTCCCTCGGCAGCGCCGTCGCACAAATCAGGCGGCTAACGGGAAGATTATTTCACTCGGCTTTCTCCCGCCGCGCGATAAAGGACCGGCAACAGAGATCAACCTGTCAAACTGCCGACGCCTCTCCCATTACGCGGCCGCCGACCATCGATCGGCGCCGCGCAAATCTGAATGAATGTCACGGCCGTGTCACGTCCGCCTGAAACAAATGCCACCTGAAAAGGGGCCGGATACAGTAAATAAGGAGGAGTCCCACGGCGGGGAGGGAAAAGCGGGGCGTTTTTTTTCCCCCCCTGTTGGCTCTTCAAGGCATTCTTCTGGGGTGAATTAAAAAGCGACTCGGTGAGTCGCCGCCACGTCAGTTCGGTGGAACTCCGGGAATGGAGGAGAGAATAAAAGGTATTGTGCCGTAATTGCCGGCGCTCCCTTTATTCCGCCTTGAAAGGTAGGGTAGGTCTCCCGAGCTGTAATTCCGGTTGCCAAGTCGGTGAGGAGGCGACCGCGAGGCTGCGTCCCGGCTCCTCTCCTGGGCTTCTTAATTGCCTTTCGTTATTGCAGACCTGCGCCGCGCCGCACCGGCCGGAAGACAGCGGCAGCGGTGGAGGATCCAGGAGGTTCTGGGGGGTGGGAGGGGGGGGTTCTGTGAGGGGGCGGCGACCATCCTCCCGGGGGCCGAGCGCTCACAGCTGCTCTCTCTGGAGAAGGTGACCTGGCTCTGGATACCCCCCCCACACCCCTTCTTTTCCCAGCGGACCAATCCTCACCCTCCCCCAGCCTCACAGCTCCTCTCAGAGGTCATTTTCTCCACAATGATGTCGGTCTCCCCCCACTCCTCCCCCGACTCACCCTCCCCCTTTTCTCCCTCCCGCACCTCCCCGTCCGCTCGACCCCAGCAGGGAGCTTTTAATTCTCTTCGCTCTGCAAATTTCCACACTTTTTTCCGGGCCCGGCATGCCGACACCTCTTCAGAGGCTCCTTCTGGCTCCGCCAACTCGGCTCTTCTACGACCGGCGCTATTCTTCACGCCGGCTCAACCTCGCCGGCTCGCCGGGGCTTTTCGGGAAGCCCGGGAAAGCCGGTCGGCGTGCGCGATAGGCAAAACAGAATAGACGTGTTTATCAGGTGCAAGCAGCGGAGGCGTTTGTAAAACGCGTTTGTAAGACGCGTTTTCAAGCGCCGATGAGCGAATCCTCCGCCCGACTGAGTTGCGGTTAAAAAGTTTTTGGAGCGCACGAGTGTCTGGCGCTGAGCTCTTGGAGGCGCGTGAAGAGTGTTGGAGTGCAAAAGTTGTGGCAGGTCGCTCGCTGTGGAAGGATGAACGCTCCAACACATGTAATTATATCATTTGTTCTTGACCCATTTTCTGTTACATCTTAGCATCATTAGAGGCCATGAAGCTTTCATTTGGCTCGGCGCGCTGCTGGGACACATACTTACCATACACACACATCGGCTCGAAGAAAAAAACCAAAACAAACCACAGCAGATACATTTTTAATCAAACTTTGCAAGGCATGGACCTCTGAAGTCGACATTAGCGGCACATGCGACTTGATTATGCAGCATTAGGCTATTTAGTACTGAGGGGGGGGAACTGCTCCAGAGCTGTCACTGCTCCTTGTAAACACGGCTTCAGAGTCCATTTGTGGAATTAAAGTTGCAAATGAGAATTGGTAGAAGAGGCCGAGAGAGCGGGACAAGACTAGAGCGTCGCTTCGGCGTGCATTCAATTTGCCATCGTGACTGATCGTTTCACCGCTGGATGCTGCAGTTTTGCACTGCGTGAACGCCATAACAAACCTTCCCTGCACACTTTCAATTTTTGCAGGCCCGAGCTGTTGTTTGCATGGAGCCATTCTCTACCATTTTCATTGAGGAAGGACAGATTTGCGTCTGTAGCAACGGGTAGCAACTTTTTACAGTCAAAATTACAATGGCCCTATTCTATGTATTTAAATTGAATAAAATGAACTATTTCCCAGTTCAAAATCTGCATTCACACTAAAGTATTCACTGCAACAGTAGCTGGCAGAGGTTATGAAGTAAACATGGTTTTCAGTGTGAGCACAGCTTGATGGAAGAAATTTGGTTGGACATATTTTTTGGAATATTTCCCCAAAGTGTGACTCGCTTGTGAAATCCGAATCCCCCCAAAAAATTATTTGAAGATCAAATGGGAAAAAAAGTGATTTGAAAAGCCAAAAAATTAAAAAAAAATTTAAAAAAAAGAGCTGATGAAGCTGAGCCATCACTGTTCTGGCTTTCTCCTAACATTAATGAAACCGTTAAACTTAATATGATATTCATCAAATTTCACCTGCAAGAACAAATTTTACAAATGCAAATCAGATCACATGAAACACTTGCACAGATACTGAAGCGTCGTCTCCAGTCACCACTTTGTTTTTGAAGCTGTAATTACTGTACGTGCCTGTGACGACCTCAGAGTGACGGGCACAGAGACTCAGCCGGCAAATAGACGTCAACATTAATATCAGGGGCTCCATGAATATCGCTGATGTGTGACTCCAGTGCATCGGAATCCGTTTTTCTGGCTCTCGCTTGTTGAGCCTGTTGAGGTTTTGGCGCAAGGGAAGTTTTTGGCGAGCAAACGTGAGATGATGAATGGCCACGGCAGTGTTGCCTAGTCAGCAGTTCAGTGTGTGTGTCTGTGTGTATGTATTGTGGTCTTGTGATCTTGCGGCAATCACGTGATCAATCTGCACAGAGGCCGACATTTTACGCCACTGTGTTGAATATGCAAATGCAGCCGGTTGATTTTTTTTTTTCTTTCTTTACGTCCTCCTTCGAGCGACAGTATAAAAAATCCGTTGGTAATTAGGTTCTGTGCAGCAGTCGGCTCTGCCTTCTCTTTCTTCCTGCCGACCACAGTGGGGGGTGAGGAATGGAGGGGGGGGGGGGCGGCAATCATGTGAGAAGCACTCAGCGAGCCCCGAAACTTGATCACGTTTCAGCCCCAACACGTTCATTACGAATGCGACATAAGTCTCCATTAACGAGTTGGAAAATGGCAGGCAATCAAATGTGCGCAACGTATGGAATAAATGCGACGGAAATGAGCCCATTAACCAAGAACAAGAGTCTGTCGGTATGAGGGAAGGTCTTTATTTCATTTCATTTCATTTCACATTATTATTTTTCATGGCCCAAACAGACCTCAGATTCGAAGCCTTGAAACTTTTTACTCTATTGTTAATAGCGATTCTACAATGGGCGGCACAGAGTTCACTTTCAAAATGTATCCGGAAGTAGAGGCGCTCCTCCACTGGATGGCCGCCGCGCTGAAAGGCGACCATTAGCTCCGTCGAGTAGTTCTCCAAATCAAGAAGAGAATTCCTTTAATTTTCTCAAGGATGGCTCCGAGCAGTTATTGAATGCAACACTCTCATCCAGAGAATAGCCACAGTGTCTGGCACATTGTGTGAGGTCGATATTTGAGCAGGCCGGCCCCCCCAAAAAAATCAATATCCTCAGTCACCAGAAGAATGACAGGTCGTCAGTGAATATGCCAAATAGAGCAAGGCCAGATAACAACCTGAGCCCAATTTTCCCATTAAGGGGGCCTCATTGACGTGATTGGTGCGGCGTCTTTTGTGCGTGTGACCTTTTTAGAATGAATGCGGGAGTAATGTGGTTGAATTATTGCGTTTTCTTTGGCCGACTCGTTCACTGCTGTTTATGTTTGCAAGAAAATCTGAACGAGGAGACGCAACAACAACAACAACAACAACAACAGCAACAGCAACAGCAACAACATGGGGCTGTTGGCTTTTAAGTGTCTCTGTTCTCAACAAAATCGTCACTTCTTCACAATTGTCATCACCGGCCTGTGACGCACGCAGTCCAGTTATGAATGAAAGAAATCAAAATAGGAGAATGCCATTCGCACACAAAAGAAGTCATAAAGTGTGAATACAAAGGAGTGGGAGGAAGTAAACACTTTTTGAATTCCTACCTGCTTATTGCTGTTTCTTATGGATCGCATGAAAATGTATTCTGCTTTAACTTCTATGCTAATATATTATACATATTTACACAAAAAAAAAATACCATGGAAAGTCTGCTTATGTAAATATACACCTTGGAAAAATGTACTATATGTTATTTATTATTGTGAAAAAGATGGTTTGCCTGGGTCTGCCTTGATATCCAGGCCTGCGTGGTTGAGCGGGGATGGTCCGGAATAGCAAAGGAACCACAGTGACCAAACATGGAGATGCACACAGCAGGAATGCTGTGGGTTTGAATCCCATTCCGGACCTTTTCCCACAGTCCAAAGACTTGCACATGAGCCTAATCAGCAACTCTGAATTCTCCTGTGTGTGTGTGCGTGTGTGTGTGTGTGTGTGCGAGGAGGGTGGTTGTTGGTCAATACGTGGCCCTGCGATCAACCATTCGTCCAGGCTCCATCACCTCCACGACCCTGAGTGCAGGAGAAGCGGTGATGGAAAGAACATGGATTGATTGATGGATGGATTCAACCAAGCACACATTTAAAACTAATTTTGGCCACTTGTCGTAGTTGAAGTCATACAGTCGCTCACTGTGCAGAGCGGCTCTGGGCTGCAGCAAACAAGTGGCACAACTCGCTTCTTCTGCCACTTCTTCTTCTTCTTCTACTTCTTCATCTCGTATTGGCTGTGCGCAAGCCAACGGTGTATCTCCTCAAAGCTTATTGGACTGTGTGCTGCTGCTGCTGCTGCTGCTGCTGCTGCTGCTGCTGCTGCTGCTGCTGCATATGCAAGCGTGCCCAAGAACAGATTGACGTTGCTAATGTGAAAGCTGACCAGTAGGGGGGTTGGAGAGTGGAGGAGGGAGCAAATCATGCCCGGTGCGAAAACAACATAGCAGGCTGTCATTATCACAATGTGTTGCGTTGTTTTTCTCTTTGATTCAAGCAGAAAAACAACTAGATTTTTTTTTTTTTTTCTTCTACTGAGTAAGAGGGAAAAAAGCTGGAAAAGTATTTTTAATTGTGTTTTGGATCATTTTTGTTTCCGCCCTGGTGCTTTAAAGGACATCAAGACGGTGCACTGTGCCCCTACAACTAGCGTCTAACATGTGGCCAAAATTTCTTTTCATATCTACCTCTTGTCATAGTGCATAAGACGCTCTTCTATCTTCTACTGCTGGAGCCTCAGGTACATCCACAAACTGCAATGAACGAGACATAAGGTGATTGTGCCGGATCCACAACATTTCCTATCTTACGTTGTAAACAAAAATAATGCATGTATGTTTTTAATCTACTGGAAGGTTGAATTAAATGTTCAGGGGTTTTTTTTTTGTTGTTGTTGGTTTGTTTTTGTTTTTTGTTTTTTTCCCCGTCTCCCACGCGTCTATTTGTTGTGCAGAAAGTAAATTGGTGTGCATATCGGCCTCCCGCTGCGCTGTTGCCAGTGCCGGTTGAGAGAATTCCCAGCAGGAGATCCCATCAACATCACGGTACTAATTTGATTTATAGCAGGAGTGTATGCTAATGCTCCATTAGAGAGGAGGGGTGTCTTAAAAAAACAAAAATACACAAAAACGTATTAAAAAAAAAATGCTACATTTGTTTTTATCTTTTTTTTTCCCCCCTCATTTTCAATTTAGCATAGTGAAGAGTTTTTAGCCACACCTGAGCGCTGCAGACGGTTTAACATAGACAGGCAGCATCAAAAACACGGTCTTATCCGCCCGCCGTCCGCCACCGCCGCCGGCAGGTACGGCTGGTGTGTCGGCTCGGCGCCGCTGACGCACGCAGGCAGGGAAGGTGAGGACGCTCGCAAAGGCTGATTGCTTTTCCAGCCACCCTTTGCAAACTATTTATATCCCAGTTTTCATTGTTAATTCATGTCGGGATCGTTCTTCTTCTTCTTTTGTACTGAGAACGTTTACTGTCAATAGGGTGTAATTCCGTACCACTGCCGATGCTGCAGACGCCATCTGTGGTGCGCACACCCGCATCAGTGTTATTATTCTTTTTCTGCTGTTGTTTATTAGCCATATTAAGGCTCAAAACGTTTAATTGGACGGGGCAGGCAAGCCCACAGAAGTTCTAATGCAACTGAGAAATATTCCAGCAGCCAAATAATCAATAAGTTGTCAAGTGGGCTGGATTCCTGTACTTTATTGATACAGTTTTCTTTCTTTCTTTTTTGCTCTGGATTGCTGTTTTTTCTTTGTTTTTCAATTGTGCACTTCTTAGAACTCGAGATCAAAAGTTGCGGTTCTTCCTTTGTGTGTGTGTGTGTGTGTGTGTGTGTGTGTGTGTGTGTGTGTGTGTGTGTGTGTGTGTGTGTGTTCTTAATGTATAGAAAATGAAGCAGAAGAGCTCCTTCTCTTTAAGATACGCCAGGGGCCGTCCTTCTTCCCTTTGACGATGTAGTCATTATTCTTTATAAGCTCCTCTACAGAGGAACGTCGGCGCTCCAGCGTTGCACTCGCAGCCCACCTTATTTGGAGCCGAGGTTTAGATCTTTAATGAGTGGGAAATGTTTTGTGACGAAAAAGAACAAACATTTGTCGAGATAAATTAGTCAGAGCTTCAGACCACGTGTGAACCAAAAGGACAGGATTTACTCGCGTCCTCAGTTTTTCCCGGCACTGATTTCCTTTTTCATCTGAACGTGTTCAAGCAGAGGTGGTGACAAAGTGGTTGGCGCTGCCGCTGGGTCTCGTGTACGTGGAGGTTCGCACCTGGTACCCGGGCTACAGGCATGTTGGGTTAACTGGCTGACTTGTTGCAGGTGAAAGCGCTTGTTTGGATGTCTTACAAAGTTCTGCGTGGAGAGACCACTGAACCATTGACACGTCTGTGTGTTGTTTCGAGAGGTTAAAATGCAAGGCTCTGTCTGTCTTTCTGGCCGCAGTGGAACAGATGTTTATAGAGTTAAAGCTGAATGGTAGTGAACCACAAACAAATTTTGATCCGCATGCGAAAAGGGAATTGTGTTGCGAACACCTGAACAGCATCGGGACCTTTAAACGAGAGCATGAAAACATTGTTAACTGCATATATAGAGTTAAACAGTCAAAGAGCTTTAGCAAGAATCTTTGAACCGAGTAAAGCTGGTGAAACGGCACCCGGAGCCTCTTGTCCTCAGTGTGGTGGGAGACTCGCGTTCATGGAGAAGTTCCACCTTCAAACTGGCTCGTCGGCTAGCTTGCTTCATGAGATTAGGTTGATTCAAGACGTACAGAGGATGAACAAACAAACAACAAATTGACCAGCCAAGGAATCTCACACATGGGTGCACACTACTGCCACCTAAAGGCAGCACGAGTGACCTGAAATACTTGTAAAAGGCCAAACCGTGCCGATGACATCTTTCGGCATAACTGCGGAGTCGTGCTGAGCAGCCAGCTGGCGTCCTCGCAGTCAAAGAAGAGGTGGATAAAGTTTCCCCTTCAACATCTCTGTTGACCGACTCTTTATTACTGACGCTGCACTTTGCACTTGTCGTTGCTTTGGCAGGTTTGTGGTTAGCAGCGACTAAAACCCCAGTTATGAGTGAGATCTCAAAGCGGAATGAGTGACATTTAATTTACACTCCAGCCATCGATCACATGACCAGAGGGGTTGACTTGCTCTCGACTGAAGTGAAAGTGCCTCCCTTTCTTTTTTTTTCTTTTCTTTTTTTTGGCGGGCTGGACTTTGCTAAAAGGGGGAAAAGATTTCCCTCATGAAAAAAAAAAGGCTCAGCCGCTGTGAACGAGATGAGCTGGTGGTGCAGCGGATCTGCAGCCGTCGATACCGTCGCATCTCAAGCTAGAAGATAATGGAGCCTGCTGGGTTTTCTTTTTTTTCCCCCCCTCTTGCTCGGCTCCGGGACCGGCCGAGCCGCTGAGCAGCGCCGCCCGCCGGCTCCCGCTGCAGCCGATTACTTATCTATTGATTGAAGGCGGCGTCGTGCAGATGGACGCCTCCGGAGTGTGACGAGCGCTCTTAACGGCGAGCCGGAAAACCTAATGCTCCTTAACATCACCCTGGGTCCGTGTTAAGTAATGTCCCGTCGCTAAGTCACAGGATTCACTCAGCGGTCAGGCCATGCGTCGGGGGGGGGGGGGAGAGAGAGAGAGGGAGGAATCCATCTTGATTGGTTGTCTTCGGGGCCGAGAGATCTATGGCCGCAATTACATGTAGCCACTCCTCGCTGCAGTTGGCGAGATGTAATAAATAGCATTAAGGACTGTGAAAATCCTTTAAATACACCCCCCCTGTCCCCCCCTCCGCTGGATGACGGCGTGGAAGAGCCATGGATTCCCATGCAGCCGTCGTTAAGGCGGCGTGAGAATCCAAACGCCGTTTTTTTTTTTTTTTCCCCGCCGCTTATCACTTTCACTTAAGCTGCTCAGGAGATTCTGTCACACATGCCCCTTTAGATGTGTGCACGCGCGCGCACACACACACACACACACACACACACACACACACACACACACACACCAGAAGGCAGTGCCAGTCATTTCTATTGTTCACAGCCAGGCAGGATCTGAACCACAGTGTAATGCAGCAGCAGCAGCAGCAGATCTTTGTCCCGTCGACGGCTTTTTTAAATTTATTTATTATCCATTTATTTATTTAACCACAACCCTGCCGAGCACTTTGCTTCACTGATGGACTCCCCTCCAAATCCTCCATTTGGTTGGGAATCCGAAGCGAGCAGTCTCTGCCTCGCTCCCCCCCCCCCCCCAACCTGTCTCCGGCACTGGCACGGCTCCATCACGGGTCCCTTAACAAGACGCCTCGGGCCAGTCACGTCCAATCACTGCTGTAATGTGGACGCCGGCAGAGTCGGATGCAGGATGCACGTTTTCAGATGAGTCACGACCGAGGCGGCACGTCGGCCTTGATATTTCATACATCAGGTTTGTAAAGCAGCTTAAAAGGCACTGTCAAGTCCCGGCGCTGCGTCTGCTGTCTGGAACTGCTATCGACAGCCGCAACCATCACACAGGCTTTTACCCAGTTTGTTTTTTCACACGCAGGTTTTCACACATTGTGGCCTCAAACGCATCATTTAAGTTTCATTTTTATTTAGAAATGTTTTTTATACGTACCAGTGTGGGCCAGATGGTTCAGAGGCCTGGTTCAGCCAAAATTTTTAATCCACAGCAGAACCCTTCTGTCGAGGGAATCCAGAGAGAGAGAGAGAGAGAGAGAGAGAGAGAGAAAAAAAAAGAGGCTGAAATCTCTGTAAAATGAGTTGGATGAGTCGCGTCACCCAACGGAGGACTCAACTGTCTGTTTTTAGCCTAAATATCCACCGCATCTCCCTGGAGAGGAGGAGTTTGGCAGCGTAGCTCACATGCGACTGGAAACTTTTTTTTTTTTTTTTTTTGAAAAAAAGGGGGGGGGAACTCAGGAGGAGGCCAAAGAAGATCACATGACCGAATCTCTGGTGATTCCAGTCAGAATGGATGGCAGCATGCAGTGTCCATTTCTCTCCATAGAATTATTCAGCTGCCAGCGGCTTCCACTGTCCTGTCTCTGGCTGCAGCTCTATAGAACGGTTGTTATTTTGTTGTTAAACTACCCATTTAACACTTTAGGTGAGGAGGTGACCTAACGGTCCTCAGCGTCTCTCGCCCGCTTTCTTTCGCCTTGATAAAACATTTCCACATCAAGGACGTCTCCAGCCGGAGCCATTACAGGCATCCCCACCCCCCCTAATATTTATCTCTCACTGTCAGCAGCGCCGGCACATTATTCTCAAATCTCCGGCCGCTGTCATCGCCTAATGTGTTTTTCCCTCTCTTATGTTTATAATTTGACATCTGACAACAACAACAAAAATAATAATAATAATAATAATAATGTTTTGATTAATTGCGCTCTCCCGCAACAAATGATTGTGTTATCTTTGAAGGCACACACACACACACACACACACACACACATATGTATACATACTGCAGGCCAGCCATACTTCCCTCCCCCACAAACATCTTGTTTGGCTTCTTTTTTTCCCCCTCCCGTCGCCAAATTGCACTTGACAAACCGTTTTTTGCCTTTGATTTATTGTTTACCTCCGCGCTAGGTATTCATTTCACGTCAAGCCCTCGCTGCAGGAACGTCTCCGCCGAGCTGTCGAGGCGCCTTCAGCTCCCGCAGCCCCCTCCCTCGCCTCGCTCCCCCTTTTTCTTTTTCTTTTTTCCGTTCAATCTTGCAATTCAAGCTTTATTAAGTTTCCAACAATTCATACCGGGGAGTGAAAGTAGTCGCGTGTGTTTTTTATTTTATTTTTTTATTTTAATCAAACATCAAAGCCGCTCATTTTCATAGAACCGCCCTTCGGCGTCAGATCCTCAATAACGTGTGCTGGTTCGGGATGTTATTGCTTTGTCTGTTCTTGTTTTGTTTTTTTTGTTATTTTTGGCAAGATTACATCTTTCAAAATCGGTCTCTCACACACACACACACACACACACACACACACACACACACACACACAGGCACTCGCAGATGGGCACACACACACACACACACACAATTTCAAGTCTCTGGAGGGTGCTTTCCATTTGCACTGTGCCGAGGTGCGGAAACAAGCCTTCCTGGAAGAGCGGCTGCTCCTCACTTAACCACAAGCTCTAAAATAGCTGGACGCCGCGGCCCGTCTGTGAAAGATTGCAGTGATAACTGAATATCCTGCTGAACCAGACCGCTTTGCCATCTTCCCCCTCCGCTCATTTAGCACACATTGGTCCTGATGATTTCCTGCAAAAAAAAAAAAAAAATCAATGATTCACTTTATTTTATTTTTTTCCACCAGCCCCCCCACCATCCCTCTCCTCCTCCTCGCGAGCAGGGTGCTGGCGAGTGTCTCCCGCTGGCAGTGATTTCAATCAGGGGCCGTGTGAATTCTCAGAGCCCCCTCACAACAGCACGCCGGCGCTCCATAATGAATTGGACAAATAAGTCATTTCTGCCTCGGATATTGATTTAAATTGGTTATGTCACGACGTCTCGGCGCTCCCCGGGGGGGGGGGGGGATTGCGGCCACATGCTGCGAGCACGCCAATGTGAAAACACACAGCGCACGCCTGTATTGCATTATATATATTCTTTATTTATTTATTCGCCTCTCTGGCTCCCACAGGTCCGCTACCTCTCACATGATTCTTTTTTTTCTCTCTCCTGTTTGGTATTCCGAGGGGCGAAGGAAAAAGGCGGCGCAAGTTCAAAAAAGTTTCTCCACAAACTGCGCAGGCGTTTAACAAAGCTGACCTTTGTCGGCCTCAGGGCCCCGTTTTGGAGCACCTGCACCTTATGGAGTTGGCGGGAGGGCAGCGGTTGGATGGTGGGGTTATGTGTGGTTGGGGTGGTGAAGGAAAACAGGCGGCGGCCTGGAGGGAGAGGTGTTGCTGCTGTCCGAGGTGTCAAACAGGGTGGGATAGTTTCTCTGCAGCGGTGCCGCGTGTCGCCTCAGCGGCCGAGAGAAAACGGCCTTTAATTTGATGCCTGCCGTTTCTTCGTGCAACCAATGAAAGTTTGAATGCAATTCCCCTCTGACACGTGCATCTGCTTTAAAGATCTTTAAATCCCCTCCTCTGCATGGTCCCCCCCCCCCCCCAAAACCCCCTACTTTGGAGCTCCATTATGGCCATTGTTCACCTGACAGTCTGACGCGGCAAAAAAAAAAACAAACAAAGACAAATTCATACAACTAATTTGACAGCGAAGCCGTGACATGGAAATGGTGCCGTAATCCCGGGAAAACCACTGCAGACCAACGCGGCCGCCGCCGCTTTAATCCCATTGGAATACGTTTTTTTTTTTTTTTTTTTTTTCATCCCGCCGTGCTAATCTCCGGCCGTTAACCGCCATTTCCTTTTTCGCCTTGCGAGCGCTCTACGCCAAAGCCGGGGTTTGTTTCTTGATTAGGCTGCCACTCGCGCGCTTGCTGAGATGACACAATTCTCACAATGCCGCCGTCGTGGTAATTGCAGGACGGGGATTAAAGCAAAAACTCGCCCCAAAAAATTAGCCGTCGGAAGTGTTGGAGCGGAAGATGCTGGAGAAAAAAAAAAAGGGGCGGGGGGGTGCGGGGGGGAATTCCATCTTGGCGTTGGATGCAAAGTGGAACCTGACTGAGTTTTGGTGTCGATGTCTGAAGAGTGGATCTGCTGCCTGCGGTGCCGAGCCGTCGTCACGGCCCCGGCTCTCTTATTAATGGGGGACTTGCTGCTCCTGGCCAGGTGGAAGTGAAGCGGTAATAAATGTGGCCCAATACATCATCCGCAGCACATTACAAGGTAGCGGGGTGGGGTGGGGCGGAGGAGCGGGTGGGGGGGGGTGATTATTCATGCCAGCGGGGGCACGAACAGACCTTTCAGGGGTTCATGGGCTCAAACTTTGAAAAGGGCGTCTCCCTCATCTTTCTCAACAGGGTAGGTGGCAGTTTCCCCCCCTCCCACCACTGCCGCCTCTGATGCCGAGCCTGTAATGAATGTGGGGAGTTTCAGCAGCTCAGCCCGGGGTAATGGGGAAAACGTGCACTCGTTTTCTTTTCTTTCCCCTCGCTCTTTCTCTCTCTCTTTCTCTCTCTCTCTCTCTCTCTCTCTCTCTCTCTCTCTCTCTCTCTCTCTCTTCAATCGGATTCCTTGATGACTCCGGATTTGTTTTTCCTCTCTCTTTTTTTTGCTATTTTTTTTTTTCAGCCCATGTTTACCGAAGGGTCCATTTGTTTGTTTTCACCACACTCACTGTAATCAATCATCAAATTGTTTGACCTTAATCACGAGCGCGCCAAATGTTGCAGCGGCTTTTTCTTTTTTTTACATTTGCATGGTGAACCCCTTCCGACTGTGATCCTGCAGCCCCGGCCTATTAAGCCTGCGCTGAATTTTAAATCCTCAAATTAGCTCCTCGAAGGAGTGCAATCAAGACAGCAATTACCATACTTGCAGTAAATCAACTTTTTTTTTGCACCCCCGTCTCCCCCTCTCCCTTCCCCATCAGCCACATTCTTGGACTCAATTAACGGCGGCCCTCCAACGGTTATTTAGCCAGAGACCCGGGAAATTACAGCAGGGTGAGGTGTTGAGGGAGGGAAGGGAAGGAAGGAGATTGATCCGAAAGGGGAGACGGGTTCGTAACTGCGCCGTAAGAGCTCCGGAACAACAGCTGGACTCCTGATGCATGTTGGGTAACGATCGGCGCGGCCCCCAGTCACGGTGCATCAGCGGACCCATACGTTAGCTGACGGGAAGCGGAGTGCAGCGGCCTCCTCCTCTTCCTCCTCCTACCAGCAGATGTCAGCGGCCCCAGCAACCGACAACCCCAACGCCGGCAATCTGTCTCTCTACTGGCTGTACGTTGGGTGGCGGGGACCCTGGGGAGGGGGGCGAGGGGCGGGCTGGTGGAGTTGCCAATGGGCATCAGATCCCTGATCCTTCACGGGGAAACAAAATGTCTGATTTACACGCGACAGGCGGCGCCGACCTGCGGGAAGGAACCAGGTGGTTGTCACTTTTCATTCCTGTGACTGCTGCTCGTGCCGCCGCCGCCGCTCTGATTCCCTGTATAATAATGTATATTGTGCATAAACAGCGTCTCGGGCCGGCGCGGAAGTGTCGCCTTGGTGCAAAATGACTGCGCATTAGTGCACACAGGAAATTAGGATAATGAGATCAGCGGAATGTGGAGTGAATTTGTTATTTTTTGAAGGGTTTGCATGAACACTGTTTATTTTGACAGATGATTACATCCGGCGAGTTCACTATCAGTAGTGCAATTTTACCGTTTTCAACGGGAACACTCGATCTAATTCTGTCGCCGCCGCCCTTCCCCCGGAAATGAAAGTTCCCGAAGAGGATAAATAGATAAATAAATAACCGTCGTAGCGCTTTAATTGCAAATGCAGATTTAGTTACAGGAGCGGCAGCGGCAAAATATAGAGTAGTTATCATTAACAGCCTCTCCTACGGCAATCTGACAACGGTGGATGAAAAAGGCTTTCATCAAGTGAGGCGCGGTGACAACTGCCTTAAACGCTCCCTCATTCGTCCGGGAGATCTTAGCGAGCGGTGAGAGAACGTGACAGTGTTGTTTGTGAAACATAATTCTGCCTGAGATGTCTTTATTTTGCAATTTGTTGTTTGCCGCTTCTTCGTCCCCTTGTCTTATATCGCCATTTCCAGGAAAAATAGGCCATTTATTTTAGATTAGACTAATGAAGACGACCAGACCAAAAGAACTGATCCGATTCATCACCGAGTCGCGCATCCAGCCGGGGTGTTTGCTGCTCATTTCTCATTTGGATGGTTTGCGTTGACCTCGACGCGCACATCAAGTTCATAAATCCTCCTGCTCTGATAGGAATCGTTATGCGGCAGCACCTCATCAAAGGTTAAGTGGGTGAACTGCATGCAGAGATTTCAGCGAGTCTGATTAGAGAAATTCCAGACTTTTGATATACAGCGGTACAAACCAAAGTGGAATCTTAAAATTCTGCAGAGAGCAAATAGTGTCCAACATATTAAGTTGACTTGAAGAGGACGACGAACCACAGTCTAGACTTGTGTTGTTTTTGTAAAGGTCAATATTCCACCTACCTGTCTAAAAACAACAGGCCTGTGGTGCTTTAATACCAACTCAACTGTATTTATGCTACACTTCTTTCTACAACCTTTTTTTTTTTTTTTTTACTTTTTCTCGCTCTAATAAAAGGTGTTGATTCAATCATACGTTACATAAGTGAAGTAGGGAAATTTATTCAAGGTAGTTTTGGACTTACTATGTACATGGGGGTCAATAATAGACCCAAATTTTCTTAATGAAGACGTTCAGTGACTTTGGTCTTGTGTGATAGATCTCAGCCGCCGCCGTCCTATGAATAATGGCAAAGGGGGAATTTAAAAATAGGCCGCTTGACACATTAATTGAGAGATTACCTTTTTAAAGTGCAGGCTCAATGTCAGATCCATTTTTGTCATTAAAACTAAGTGGGCAGGCCCACTCAGCGAGCCGCAGCTTCTGCCTCGACAGTTACAAGGAGGAAACGCGCAGAGTTTATGATTTAAACTCTCAGGGTTTCTGTTAATGTTCCCCTGCATTCATAAATTCTGCTGACAGTGCCGTGCTTCTCTGTCTGTCTGTCTGGTGGTCATCTTTTTTCTCTAAGTGTCTGCCTGGCGTTATTTTCACCCAAGTGCCTGCTAACAGCAGCAGCGTCACACTACAGGCCGAGTTGTTCTTGCAGCTTTCACTTTTTTCCTGGAGCTAGAAAATGAATAGTGGAGATGCTTTTTTTTTGTTTTTTGTTTTTTGTTTTTACTTCTTGATGGCCCACAGCAGGCTTTATTACAGCACGGTTGCCGAAAGTCAAGTAGTTGTGTTTCTGTCCTCTCTTTGCGGTCATGATGTGCGTCCCACGTTGCACTTTCCTGCAGTAAAGTACTGAATACTTAATGATATGATGAGTGCATGACTGTGCAAAGCACGTTCACACCGAGGGACGTGTAAAGAGGCAGCGTCTTGTTCTCTCAATTGTCTGGAAATTGAGTGTGAAACAAACAATTCACACCCTCGACGAGCGCTGTGTTAGCGGTGACGTTAGCATGATAGCAAATGTTAGCATCTACTAGCTAGCTGGCGTACTCCGAGCCATGGCGGCACATTTTATTCAGGCCTGAGCGTTTACAGCGCAGTTTGCGCGGGATACATTGCTCTGTGATTTTGCTGTTGAAAGCAGTGACAGGAAGTAGCGGTTACTAGCAGTCGCGGCTACTGGCTATTGTCAAATGTGTCACAATGTGTGAATGACACAATAGGTGTGCTGCTAAGGTTTAGTATGATAGTCGTTCAGTGCACTTGCACTTATTCTTTCTCACAATGTATTTAAGTAAACTCAAGACGGACTCACTTTTTTTTTTTTTTTTTTTTGTTATATAGCTTTTTCTTATCAACGTGTGGTCATTTATTACTACAAGGTGAGGAAGCGACAAAGGCCGAAGACGGCAAGCATACGACTGGCTCAAAGAAAGGGAAAATTATCATACATATTGGAGTCTGCTTGCTTTAATTTACCAAACAGCCGTATGCTGTGTTTTAACCGCCAACTGGTTGAAAGGTTCAGCTGATTCACAACTTTTCTTCGCAGAAGCTCAGAATACGGCTGTGCGTACCAAGTGGAAGAGATACGGCCGAGGAGCAGTGAGAGATGTCTCTGCACCTGGAGGCTAAGCCGTGCGCTTGTCTTCCATAAAGGAGGGGGTCGTTATTTAAACGGGTACCAATTAAAAATTAAAGTACGCCGCGTCATTCCTTTCAGTGCTGCATCCTTCGCAGTCTCAACCAAAAGGTTCCTCTGGTCCTTTTCTTCGGTATAACCTGCATTCGCAGATGAACATTGTTTTCCAACCACCTCCACATCGTTTGCCGACATCCATTTTCCACTTAGATGTTGCTAATATTCAGCTCCACTTCCTGTGGTCTTCGGGGTCAGACCAGAAGAACCCTAATTGTGAGTGGACGCTTTGCCTTTCTTTCTTCTGAAGTCACGTCCAAGAATGAGCAAATGGCTGGCACAGCTGATGAAGAATAGTTCCTTTAGTCCAGATAATTATCCCTCTTGTGGTTTAAGTACTTTCAGCCATTTCCTCCGACTTGGCTCAACGGCCCCAGATGAAACGTCCCCGCTGGCATAAATTCTCCTGCTATATTTTCCGGGGAGGAAAGTGGCTCTTTTCACGTACTCATTGCCAGTCACCTAATGCTCGGCCATTGTTCATGCACATTATGGGGTTGAATGTGGAGAACGTTTCTGCCTCTGTTACGGTGAGCGCGGCCATCAAGACTCACTGCAGGCATCGGCGAGGGGAGGCGGAGGCTGGGAGGGAGGAACGAGGGGGCCCGCAGAAACTGCCGTCGCCATTGTTCAGAAAGTCGGGCGGGAAAGGTCTGCCGCACTCGACATGTGCACTGTAATGGGAGCGAGAGCATGATGAATTTGAGTGTTGTTGCTTTTTTTTGGTTGTCCCCGCCCCCCCACCCCCCAATCTCCACTCAATACACAAAAGACAGAGTGAAATGGCACAAGCCTCAATGGAAGGATTTGAAAGAGAGCTCGAGGAGTTTGTGCGCTGTGCATAAAGCAGATGTGGCCGACAGCGGGAGGGGGGGGGGTGATCATCATGTGGGCAAATTAAATTTATGTCTACTTAGCCTTCAGCTTGGAGTTGTACAAGGTTTTTTCTTCTGGAGAAACAAAATAAGCATGTTGCTGTTTTGTAGCACTCAGGCACTCTCTGCAAAAAAATATTGCCATCACATTCTGTTTCCAAGGTATCCATTAGTCCATTATGTCTCTGGATCTGAAAATGGGCTGAGGTCAAAGGTCACTGCCACCTTCTAAAACTAGCTATTAGCCATAGTTGGATAATTAATCGCTAACTACGACACATTTCAAGCATTTCTAACCGAATGTTGACATCGTTCTAATACTCTACATCATTCAAGTCCTGATGTGATAAAACCCCCTGGGATTGTGGTGATGTAGTCAGTGAATGTGATCCAAGACTGAACACACTCGGATAGAAATTGCATCACTGCCGGTTTGCAGAGGCTTACAAACTGTGAAAAAAAACACATAATTATGTCATTTCATATTCTTCTGCATGGTAAATTCACAAAAGTCATTCGAGTTTATCAGCAATAAAAGGAAAAAAGACCAAAATTTCTCTGTAGTTAAATGAGATGCGCATCTTCAGTCGACCTCACTTTACCCACAATTTACATTCAGGCTCATTTACAACTAATATACATGCACAATAGAATGGAAATAAGAGAGAAGATTGAATATGTAGTGAAAGCCGCTCGCTCGTTATCAGACGGAGCGAGTCTTCGGCTCTTATTTGCGGCGAGGTGCTGTTAGCGGCGTAGCGACGCCGTCCCGCCTCATCACATCGTCCGTCAAAAGATCATCAGCTGGCGCGACGCCGACGCAGGAGAATTCCTCTGCGCCGTTTGCAAGCCTCAACACCCACAGACGGAGGGAAGTGAGGCTGTTCCCCCGACTTACAGACAGCAGCTGCGGCAATCGGTGCACCCATTCCCTGAACTTCATAGCAGAAATGTTAGCCTTTAAAAAGTACTGGTAACGCGCAAGTGGTTATGAAACACTTGAATGTTCTAACAATAATCTTTATTCTGAAAATTGAAGCCAGTGAAAAATGATGATCATTACTTATTTTTTGCTCCAAAATGTTAGCGTCGAAGCCAAAAAAAGTTGAACTCTGGCTGTTCATTCAACACATTAGCTGCCAAAATGCATTCACACCAAAAAGTTTTTGTGCTATATGAACATGCATGAACGCGTGCTGTGTCTCCAGTCATCTGGCGTGCACTCCCCCCCCCCCCCCCCCCACTCATAAATTGTGCATCAATCCATAGCAGGAATAGTCCCCAGCTGATGCACTATTTAGTTGTGTTTGGCTAATGCTAGCTACAAGCGAGCACGGCCAGCTGTTTAAGCAAATTATTTACTGTGCGGGGGGGACAAACCCAAAAGTTATTCTGCAACATGAATTTAAAGATTAAAACGACAAACGGCACTGCCACTTGGACAGAAAAAAATAACTTTTATGTAATTAATACAATTGTGTGTTTCAATTAAACATTCTTAATTGTGATATATTTCATTTAAATATTTTCACATATCATGAGCGGACAATATGTCAAAAGTAAATAACACTTTTAGCATTAATTTCAGACTGCGGTAGAGCAACGTCAACAACCCTTGGTACATCGTGTTTAGCCGTCTGTTTACTGCCTCCTGTTGAAAGCTGCAGTTGTAGCTTCCTACTGCCAGCGATAGTGGGTCAACCTTCCTCAATTAAAGCTGATCTCACAGGGTGAAACAAGCACCTGGCTGGCAGTGTTGTTGCTACCCCCTGATATATAAACGTTTTCTCGTTTCTATTTGTCTGCGAGTTACACACTCAAAAGTTTTCACGGACACAAAACATTCCTTCCATACTTCTTGAGCCGTCCAGATCCTGATCACCGAGTGCGCCGGCTGCTGCCACTCATCTTGAGGACAGTGCAGAAATAGTGCGTCCCTGCTTGCTCTGAGTGTACACTGTGTAAGAACGAGTGTGCAGAGGCTAAAGTGGCTTTGTGGCCTCGTGCTCAGCTCCGCCTCCTCCTGCTTCAACTCAGCAGCCTTGTCCTTGGAGCCAGAGAAGAAGGCAGGTGGCGTTGTTTAGAAAAGCATTACGGTGAATTGATCTCGGCTCTTATTTAATAAAAAAAAAAAAGATTTAAAAAAAATCCTCTGTCATGTTTAATGTAAAAAACACAATCTTCTGCAAAGAGTTCATTTTAGTTTCGGGCTTGTTTTCCCCGCACAAGTTTTTTTTAATGTTTTATTTAATTGCTCACAGAGTGCACGTCGGGGCCAGGAGCTTTTTGCACATCACAGGGGGGGTTATTCCTTTTAAAATAAAGGCCATGTGGCATGAGTCATCCCCAAAGTGAAGCAGTAGCTGCCAGCGCTGGGATTCTGAGGACGCCTCATCCGCTCTGACTGCTACATGTGGTCGGTGTCACACGATGAGTTCTGCTGCGCCTCCGACGCGTCCCACCGTAGCAGCTCCCGTTTAAACTGCTGAGGAACCTCGGCGCTGTTCTAACGAGGGTGTTGGGCCAATCACATGGGGCGGCTGTGGGTGGGGTTCACCGCCCATTTTATAGATTGAGGGTGTCAACATACAAATACAGTTGGCCAAAATGTAAAACTTTGAGCCAACATTGCTATTTATTGATAAAAAATCTTCCTCCAGATATAACAGTGAACCTTTGGAACCCAAACAAGTTCAAATTGAAGTTCAAATTCAAAAAACACATTGAAATAAATAAAAATGGAAATGGAAATCGAATGCCTCTTTTTTTTAATTTGCAACCTTCTGATTTAAATTTCAACAGTGACCTTTGTCCACGGGCGAATGATTCATTTAAAAATAAAATAATAATAAACCAATTAACTAATAATAATATCCTTCAATAAACATGCAACCATTCAGGCACATGCTTTGGAGTAGCAAGAAAAAGTGCATTAAGAAAACGTTTATTACAGTCTGTTAAAGTAAATAGTGAGCCAAAAATACCAGCACAGCATTGTGGGATCTGTAGTATGAGCAGTACTGGAAATACGGGCCAGCTTTAGTAGACATTTAATATTGCCTCGCAGGCCAAAAATAATTACACTGTGGTCCAAATTTGGCCCGCAGGCCAGAGTTTGACACCTGTGATACAGATGCTTACTGCTAAACCAGGTGGTGCTCTGATATCACGTAGACATGCAGGCATGGAAAAAAAACGAATAATCAGAAGGACGTTCAGGTTGGAATGATTTTGCGCCTCCTGCCTCCGTCTGATACCCTGAACACACAGCGAGTTCAGCCAGGCTTTGGTTTGCTTTGGAGGTCTGGCGGAGAGGGAAAAGAATCAATGAGAAAACCAGCTCCGTCTCTTTTATTATTATTTTTTTTATTTGTGACAGGTTCACACTTATCAGCATAATTCTTCCGCTATATTTCTCTTTCAGGTTGGGAGCCTTTTGCATCCGAGCCGTCGTCCACCATGTGGACACATGGCTTTTTAGTAAATGTGTGGGTTTTTTCCCCCCGAGCGATAACGGCCTGGCAGAATGTCTGTACTTCACCCGCTCAGGAAACCTCTCGCTCGTGTGTGTTTTTTGCTGCAGTTTACCGCCCGCCGGCGTCTGAAAATTTGCAAAGAAATGAATGAAAGTTGTGTGCGTAGGATTTTGTTAGTCACCTTATATATAAGCAAGACAAATTGTTACTTATTGTAGTGTTTGTTCAAGGCCCAATGAACTCAATTTCACCCCCTCCCCCCATTTTCTGTTTTTTTTTTCTTTTTAAAGTTATTGGCTTTGTGTGTGTGTGTGTGTGTGTGTGTGTGTGTGTGTGTGTGTGTGTGTGTGTGTGTGTGTGTGTGTGTGTGTGTGTGTGTGTGTGTGTGTGTGTGTGTGTGTGTGTGTGTGTGTGTGGGGCATTTCTTTTCTTGCTTTTCACAACAGGCATTAAATTGGAGTAATTGTCATCACAGGGGTGTCACCTGAAATCACAGTTGTTGCTGCTGTTATCCCAGAAGTCTTTGGAAACAGCCCGGCTCTGTGTTTTCAGAGGGGGAAGGGTCAGTTTCCAGTGAGCCGACTTTTCTTGAAGTGTTTGGAAAGAGAGGGTTTGTGAACTGATGCGCAAGGGTCCCAATTATTCGCGACAACTGCAACATTCAAGCAAACAAAAGATTCCCTGTGTCTTTTGTTTTAGATAGTCATCCCTTTGTCGCCGAGCCTTTTGAGAAGCCTACTAGAATCAATTTGAACTTGACTCTCTCCCTCCCTTGACACAACAGTTCTGAAATCAAACAGTTTCTTTTTGTTTTGTTTTGTTTTTTTGCTGTTTGTATCAAAAGAGACAAAAACTGATGTGAGTCTCATCACAATTTGACTGCGAACACTTCTAAGACAAGCTTCTGGTCGTTTTCCTGCCACTGAGTTTGTGCCCCCAGTTAACTGTTGAGGCCCCTGGACTCCAATATGGCGGCCCATTTATTAGAATGAAGTTCTTCACCTCAGCGCGTACGTTGAAAAGGTTTTTGACTTCCGCATTAGAGGGCACATAGAGCGTGCGCACTTAACACCATTCACACCTGTAACTCCCTCGATACATGAGGGAGAATAATACCAATAAGAACGAGATGAGACACAGCAGCAACTAACGACGCCATGACATCGCGCTGAGAATCAACTCCTATCTGGTGATTTTCTGGCCTGTCTATTTTTTCTGAAAGACTAAAAGACCATGACTTAAAAATCTGGTTAGGAAGATTTACTATTAACCATGTTTCAGGTTATAGTTATTATTTTGGGCCCACTGAAGTGTTTTTTATTTATTTATTTACTTTATTAATTTGCTGCACTAACTCGACTGGTCACTGGAAAAACGTCAGCACGCTGCCATATTGCCAGTCCGGTATCCAGTTCTTATAATACATCCATGGGTTGGTGGCATTTGTATATCGGTCACATGTGCTGTGTCTCAATTCAGGGTCTGCATCCTTGAAGTACGCATTTTGAAAGGAAGTTGCGTCATAGCACTGCGCGAAGGCTTGTCCCAATTCCCAAGGGTCCTTAGGACGCTCCAAATGCGTACTCGGAATGCGCCCTCGTTTTAGCCGATTTCCAAGGCTGCACCGCTACTATATCCTCCGCTTACTTATGTATCCCATGATGCTTTGCGTGCTGGGATCCTGGGAAGTCAGCTGAAATTAGCGGCATCTACTGGCAAAGACACTTCGTATAAATGTAAGTATTGAAGTTTCACATAAAATATCCAGTTTTTAACGTAGGATTTTACTTATTTGATCATCCAACGGCATCGTTAGATGGCGAACCAATGATTAGCTTGATACTATAAAAACGTCACTTGCGGGGTTGGCCAGCAGGAGGGAACGGCGGTGACGCAACGAGGAAATACGCCAAAGGCTAGACCAGGGGTGTCAAACATACGGCCCGCGGGGCCGGAAGAAAACAGTTTGCGGGCCTGATCCGGCCCACGGGATGATTTTGCAAATTATAAAAACTGCAATTTATCAGTGAAAGAAAGTGCCGTTCTAAATGTGTCCACTTGGTGTCGCAATATCGTTTCTGCTTCGCAAACAAACTCAATAATGGGGCTGAGCAAATCGGTACAAGTACAGCCACTCACGTCTCCTATTGGCTACCCTCGTTGCCCCAGAATGTCTCCTATTGGCTACCCTCATTACGACAAAATGTCTCTGTCGAAACAGACAAAGCTGATGCAGAGCAGTGTTGCCATCTTGGCGACTTTCTCCAACAAAAAAGTCGCTATTCTCCCCATGGCGACTTTTTCTTTTGGTCAAAAGCGACTAGCGACAAATCTAGCGACTTTTCCTGATGTCATTTCGTTGTGATCAAGTGCAAATTGTCAATGATGCAAATTAGACGTTGATGACGTCATTTGGTGACTTCTAGCGACTTTCAGGACAGCCAATAGCAACTTTCCTTACTGAGGAGTTTGCAACACTGGTGCACAGTGCAGAGTGCTCAAAGAACACGAATAAAGTAAAACAAAAAAAAACAACTGGAAGTTGTTGTTATTTTCACGTTATTATCACCATACCATGATTTTACTGGTCCGGCCCGCTTGGGAATAGATTTTCCTCTATGTGGCCCGTGACCCAAAATGAGTTTGACACCCCTGGGCTAGACCGTCCCGTGTGGTTACCGGGGAGGCGGGGTTTGGTCCGTCCTTCTAGGCTGGGTCCTCGAAGAACGCTTCCTTCAGACGGAGGACACTCCGTTCGAAGGGTGCAGACCCTGAATTGAGACACAGCACATGGGTTCATTCAGTACCTCCACCCGTCCGCGATGTCAGCACTCGGCGCCGCTCTTCAGGACTTCCGCCCTGTGTCCCTAATTAATCTCGCCGGCGCGGCCGTGCCGGTCCTTGTTGCCGCACCGCTGCCTCCTTTCAATTCACACCGTCGCCGTGTTGTCCTCCGATCAGATGGTGATTGCAGATTAAAATCTGGTCTCCGCCGCCTCGTTACGACAAAGTGGCTTCGCATCCGGAGCCGGAACTCGTGTCTCCGCTCCTCCTTATCTTCCTTCCGCCGCGCTGTCAGCGGCGAGGCCGGCGGCGGAGTGTGTGTCACGGCGACGGCAAAGTGGGGGGTGGAGTTGGAGGTGGAGAGAAGGGAGGGGTGGGGGGGGGACGCCGGCAGGCTTGTTAAATTGGAAAGTTGGCGCCGTTGCGTTTTGTAACGGTAATTAAAGTTGAACAGGTGACGCTTTATCTCCGTCTTGTTATGGATCATATCGCGGCGTTGTTTTCCAATTCTCCGCCCGGCGCCGAGGAGCCGCGGCGCTCAGTCACGCTAATTAGACCGTGCGAGTCGTCTCCAATTTGGCTCTCGCCGGATCTTTAACGGGGGGGGGGGATTGGCAGCCCTACGTGGATGACGGGTTGTCTCAGATTGGGGGAGTGGGGGGTGGGAGGCTTCATCGGCGCTCAGGTTTGCAAGATTTTTTTATTTATTTATTTATTTTACTTGCGTCGCCTTCAGAGACGGCGGAACTTTGAAGGAGATATCAGTAGCCCCCCACCCACACCCCCAAGTCGCCGGTTTTGAAGTGGTGCCAAATTGAACCTGTTCAATCCCGACGCTCCCTGAACTGCTGCCGTATCATCTGCCGTTTACGCCGCTCGGGGGGGGATCGTCTCCTGCCGCGCCGCCGGAGGAAAACATAGTCCCCTGTAATTGTGAAACCCTTGAAGTGGCACCGCGTTTGTTGCAGCGGATCTGCCCGTCACCGTTGTTGTCCCCACATCTCCCTTCCTCTCTCCCTCTCTCTGTCTCTCTCCCTCTCAACCGTTTCATTTACAATCCAGAATAAACTGAGCCACGGTCGCTGCTTGGTTCTTTACGTGTTTTCTTTATTAAGGTCCGTAGCCTTTGGTCACATTGGCGGCCGGACGGACTCTCACTCAGCAGCTCCAATCGTCCTGCAGTTGGAGAATTCAGCAACAAAAAAAAAAGAAAATAAAAACTTCAATTTTAGCTGCGGGGATCTCCGCTAATTAAAGGATTAACGTGGTAATCTTAATTGTCTCCAGTCTGGTTCTTCCTCCTTCCTCCCATTATTTCCTAACATCCATTTTAAAGATTCAAGAAGGTCTCCTTCCCATCTCCCTCTCTCTCTCTCTCTCTCACTCTCTCACTCTCTCTCCCCCACCTCTGGGTTCCGTAATCAACTTGCGTCTGGATAACCTCATTTCCGGCTCAGCGTCTCTCTCGCGGTCGTCCTCAACAAATCTTTAATACGTGCGTGACTCGGAAGTCAAAAGGCGGCGCGGCGGCCCTGTCGGTCCCTCCTCGACGTCTCGAGCGCCCTTTGAGGATTGCGCGTAGCCATTAAGTCAAACTGTGTTTGAGTCTCGGTGACTCATTTGGGTGGGGGGGGGGACGTGGCTCTCTGAAAGGCTAAGCAGGTGACGCTCTGGAGAAGAGGCGCTGGCGTTTAAATCCCGGAGTTTTGCCGGAGCAGGGCGGCGGGATTGCGCTGAACCTCTTGGAGTGTTTCTGTCTCGCTGCCTCCGCTTTGAAATCATCTCAGCCTCCTGCTGCTGCTGCTGCTGCTGCTGCTGCAGCACCAGCTTGTCGGTTATTCAGCTGAATATTTTTTTCCTCTGGCTGGAGTGACCTCACACAATGAGGGCGCCAGGAGATTAGAGAGCTAAAGTTAACTTGACAAAGCCGCGCCAAAGTAAATGCAACATTGGATGATTTTTCGCTCGCCGCTGCCTAATTTGCTGTTTGAAAGGGCGGAAAATATTTTCAGGCACCCCCCTCGCACCCACCCCACCAAGAAAAAAAAGAGAGAAAGAGGAGCGCATTTCAAAACTAATAGCGCGACCCGATCTCCGTCGCGCTCTGAACAGGAATGTGTTTGAATTATGTATTTCCTGTTTAAATTAAGCTTTTCATCTCTTGAACAGCCGCTGCTTGATACAAGGCCGCGATCAGACGGCCATTTTTTATTTCCTTAAGGCCTATGCTAAATGCTAATTGCGCCTGCCTTCTTTATTTGTAAGCCGTGCTATTCTCATTATAAGGGTCCGTCAGATATATATAAATATAAAAAGAAGGGAACTCGGAGTTAAATAGCTGCGCAGGGTCAGGGGAAAAAAATCTCATCTTTATTTTGAAGAAGCTGAAACTAGACAAGAAAGTAGGATCTTGATGATAAACATCCAATCCCACTTAAAAAAAAAAAAAGAAGTGAATTTTGTCCATTTATCTTCAGTTTCCTAATGACTTGTGTGCTAACGATAGCCCGCTCGTGGACATGTGACTCACAGCTTCAAACAGGCAACAAAGAAATGTGCCTCTTTCACAGTGCACTGTGCTGCTTATCACCAGCTTTTGCCGCAAACACACAAAACCTCTGACGGTGGAGGGGAGGAGGGTGGAAGAGCATTTTCACACATGCGCAGCCAATTAACACACAGATCCCTAAAATATAACGCTGTTTCACACCCCCGGCTCCCCAAAGTGATCCTCACAGGCCTCGCTTGCCATGAAAAGTGATACACAATGTTTGCAATGGTGGCAAAGGTGGGCGGACTCAGAGGCGCCCCCTCGCCCCTACCCCGCCCCAGCACCCCGCTGCGGCCGCTGCTTCAAGCAGGTGACGGCGCGAGAGTAAATAAAAGTCAACAAACCGGAATAAGCGGACGTGTAAAGCGGCAGTCGCTCAAAAAAAAAAGGTGTCGGGCTCATTAACGACGTTGTCGCCGTGCGTCATATTTGCACAACAACTCCCGTCTTTCTCAGACGCAAATTCAAAACGGGTGACGCGGTGGCGCAGTGGTTGGCGCTGCAGCCTCACACAAAGAAGGTCGCGGGTCCGATTCCGGTGTGGATTTCTGTGTGGGCTTTGCATGTTCTCCCTGTGTCTGCGTGGGTTCTGTCCGGGTTCTCCGGCTCCCTCCAAAGCTGAACTGGGAACTCCAAATTGACCGTAGGTGTGAAAATTGACCCGCAAACCCTAAGCTCGGGAGGAAGCGGGTATTGAAAATGGATGGATGGATTGGAAAAGAGGCCGAGATGGAAGGAGGAAAAGTGAAGGGAGGGAATAAAGAGAAAGAAAGATGTTGCGGTTTAATCATTCGAAGTGGCTCCCCGGTTTGAGAAGAGACGATTGATGTCGGCGGCTCGTGACAATGTGAGCCGAGCTCCCGGAGAGATGCGCACACTATCATGGAAATTTCTCTCATGAGGGTGGCGGCGGTGGTGGGCTGCAAGGCATTAGTCCGCTGATTTGATCTGCGGCGCCGCCAGATGTACGGCCCTGCATCAGCGTTACATGCTTAGCGGGCCAATTTCCTATTCATGTCCAATAGGTGGGAGGATTAAAACGCCGACATGGGCGGCAGCCGTTCCATGCATGCCAATCGCTTCCCGTGCAATCTTCGCTGCTTCCCGTCTGGCTAATTTCTGTACTCTTTTTTTTTTTTTTTTAGCTTTGTGTGTGCGCGCATGCCGTACAGGTGTGAACCCCCTGTGGGTGCGACAGTGAAGGAGTGCGCCTCGCGGTGGTGCGGCGGAGGCAGCGAGCTTGTCTCGTTGAAGGATGTGCGCCGAGATCCAGACGTATGGAGGAGTAAATATTTGCCGTCTGGGGACAAACTTGCATCAGTCAGTCGGTCGGCGCGGCAGATTATATACGACGGCGGATTGGCTTGCAATCTTTCTTCTCCCCCCCCCCCCCCCCCCCCCCCGTCGCCAATCCTGTTTCCCGCTTCCTTTAGCTGTGTTTATCCGTCCCCCAAAGGTAATGTTGTCAGAGAGGTGTTTTCTGGAGAAACACGAACGGGGACCGTGCGAAAGACGAGCGACAATCTTGCCACGCTAACGAGGCCTCTCATCCGTGATGCGGGGAAGGGAAAAAAAAAAAAAAAAAAACCCAGAATGCATTAAATTGCATTACCGCGTGAGGAAACGAGCAGAGCAAAGCACTTTTCTCAGGGTTCAGTAAAGTTTAGGTCGATAGCATTATTTCCTCGCGATTCGTTGCCTTTCTCCCCCCTCATGGCCTTTATGTTTAATATTCCAGATCATTGCTTCCAGCTTTTTTTTAAATCCATTGCAGCTGCTTAAAATGTGTCGCACACCATAAGAAAACATTTTCAGAACGCAGTTCTTATTTTTTTGGAGGGGAAAAAAAGACAAAGGATGGCAAAACATTCTGCATGTTCCCCAATCTTGTCCTTTCCACTTACTGCGCTGGCCACTGGAACGGGTGCACCTGACAGATTCCATGTTTTAATTTGCCCCGTTTCAGATTACATACACTGTAGCGCCTAATCCCGAGGCCTGTAGCTGTTTCTGCATGCAGGACAGCAGCCTGCTGCAACAAGGCCCAAGGCCGGTGTGTGTGCGTGCGTGCGCGTGTGTGTGTGCATGTGTGTGTGTGTGTGTGTGTGTGTGTGTGTGTGTGTGTGTGTGTGTGTGTGTGTGTGTGTGTGTGTGCGCGTCATATTTAAAGTAATTACCAGATAAACATGCTCAGCTCAGGAAAGCCACTTAGGCCAAGCCGAGCAACTGTGGAGGGGGAAGGAAGGAATAAAAAACACCAGCAACAGCAACAACAGCTACTGCAGCCTCCCCCACCCCCCACCCTTGACAAACTGATTGTGACACATTTGATCTAGGTTTTGTTGTTTAACGGCGTCTAAACATGAAACGGTTTCATATTCCGGATAGTAATTTTAATTGAATTAATTTCTCAGGACATTGTCAGGCGCTGACGGCGCCATAAAACACTTGTTATGGCTGCTCGCTCGTCGCCGTGATGTAAATTATGTGCGCTGATTACTCAATGATGCTTTCCTTTGGGGACATGCCGTTGTAAAAAAATTAATAAATAAAAAGAGAAAAAAATGTAATTGGCTCCAAAGGGCACGAGATGTGTTGCTGCCATAAGGGAGGAACACAAAGGAGGGTTATTTTCTCCCTGGCTATGGCTTTTATTCCCTGCTGACATCCCAATGCTGTGGTGCATTCAGCAATTCTGTTTTCCAAGAAGATAATAAAGAGTGAGTTTTAAAATTGCTTATTTTTCAAATGGCGATAATGCAAGTCGACAGTTTGCGGTTCTCCGATATGAGCAGGGGGAGTCGGGACGAGGGTCAGCACTGCCAGAGAGACTGTGTGTGTGTGTGTGTGCGCACGTGTGTGTATGTGCGCGTGCGTGTGTGTGTGTGTGCACGTCCGCATTAAAAATACACACCTGCTTTAAGGGAAGGAGAACTACAGGAAGTGACATTAAAGCAAAAAATCATTGTGAAATATCGAAGGCAGACAGTAACGGAAGACACGTCTGAGGCTTTGATGCTCAGAAAAAAAAAAAAAAATCTCATCCGTCTCTTTTCGGCCGTTGTGTTTTTTGTGGTGGATTTTGTATCTTGTTACACATCTTACAGGAACGTCAGGTTTTTGTTGTTTCTGTTTTATTTTTGTGTAAGATTTCATTTCCAAACCGATACTTTGGAGACTGTCCGACTGCGACCCCTCCTTCCCCCTCCTTCCTCCTCCTCACGGGAGTTGACATGGTCAGCTGGGCAGATGAGACGTGGGGTCAACGCTGCTGCTGCAGCGGCGGCGGCGGCAGGAGGGACTCTCTGCTGGGAATGTCACGGCTCAGTGCACGGACACCTGGTGCACCCCCCCACCCCCACACACACACACCCCAGGGTGTGTTTGTTGCGCATGTGTTAAATATTTTGGGGTCACTCAAAGGCTCCTCACACGCTTCCTTCCCTTTAATGACACTTCCTCGTCTATGACGCTGGTCTTGCTGGGCTGGGGTGGGTGGCTGGAGGGGCGGTGGGGGGGTCTGCGCACGGCGAGGCTCCATGTGAGGTGACGTCCACTGTGTCCCGGCAAACACATTCAGCATGTTGCATCAATTAAATCATCTTCACTGGCCCAACGATCAACAAGGGAGCCGTTTAAAGTCCTGTGTTTGCAATTTGTCTGCGTGTGTCTGCAAGTGTGTGTGTGTGTGTGTGTGTGTGTGTGTGTGTGTGTGTGTGTGTGTGTGTGTGTGTGTGTGTGTGTGTGTGTGTGTGTGTGTGTGTGTGCCAAATGAAGTGGCTGCGCCGCGGACGCATTCGGGGAATTAATGACGGCCTCAGCCAATTAAATTCAGTGCAATGTAATGCACTGCTTCCAGTGCTGCTGCCCGTCTATTTGATTTGTGCACTGACCTGCAAGTCGTCTGTTAAGTGGCTGATACTGGGCGTGCGCGCGCCCGTGTGTGTGTGTGTGTGTGTGTGCGTGTGTGTGTGTGTTTGCGCACGTGCACGCCGGTGACTTTGAACCACATTGTGTCGTGACAATAATCAAAGCCAATTTACCAGGCATCAGCCCTCCATTATGATCTGATATAAAGCGCTGCGTGACTGGAATGCCCTCCCATAAAACCACAATTTACTCCTCCGACAAAATGACGTGTTTAACCTCATTAACCTAAAGCGCACGCTCTTAAATCGGAGGCCTCCCCTCCCCCCAGGTTTTTTTTTTTTTGTTTTTTTTACTTTGAAATAAAGAAGTCAGAAGGAGTCAAAAGTTGAATGTGACCAAATCTGAGGTGACGTCATCGGAGGTTCGCCGCTCGGGGTTTTTTTTTTCTCACTCTCGCACTCCATCAGGTGGTCAACCTTGCAGGTGTGAAGTGAGGTGAATCCCGCCCACTTTTTTTTTTTTTTTTCTTCGCCACACCCCCCACCCCCATCTTCACGGGGGTCAGCAGGGTCGGCTAATGGGACTCTGCAGCCACAAAGCCCATTAGAAGGAGGAGGCGGAGGAGGAAGGGGAGGAGGAGGAGGAGGAGGTGCCATCATTAGGTGCAACACGTCTTTCAAACAAGTCGACCCACTGGGTCCCCCTGCTGTTTATTAGCAGTAGTTTGGGACCCCCCAAATCCCCCAGTTAGAGCAATTATACTCACCGCTCGTGATGAACTGTGGCCTTTTCCCCGAGAGGGGAGGAGAGGAGAGGGGCGGCGGATGGCGCACGCTTGCTCGCATACATAGTAAATAATGTCAGCCGTTGTTTTGAACGGGGGAGCTGCCATTTTAATGACATTCTCTCCTCGGCAAATGCGTCCCAGTGGAAAAACGCATTTGCGGGGAAAGGGGGAAGATGGAAAGGGGACGGGGAAGGGTGTCGGAGAGTGATCTATGTCATTCATTGGACACAGAACATTTACTTTTCATTAAGAGTTAAACATGTACAAGAAACATTAATGGGGTTCGACGGCGTTGGCGGTGGCGGTGGCGTGCTCGGCTGTGTCGCGGCCTGATGAATTTGTCAGTCAGCTCGACGCTCCGAATTGGAAAAAAAAAAAACAGCAGACAAAAGGAGCAACATTGCTGCAATGTGTCGGATAACACGTCTTCATCCCCGATTCCGATTGGTGCCTGGGATGCGGTGTAACGTCGACCCCCTGCCCTGAAGACCGGGCCAGAGGAGGAGAGGAAGGTCAGCGGGAGTGCCGCGGCCTCTCCCGGCGCTCTGGTAGTGACGGAGCAGGTTGTTAATGCTCCGTCTGTCAGCCGTATTGGATTCGGGAGCCAGTAAATTAATATTGCACTGCCTTTTTTTTAAAACGGGGGAGTTTGGGGGGAGTTATTTTGGGATTTACGCGTCTCCCCCCAGTGGTTTGCACTGTAAAGAGGTTATTTCCCTCTTTCTGCTCCGCTCTGCGTCAGCCCGCTATCGCTCACACAAGGCTAATATCTTCAGAGAGGGCGAGTGGAGCGGCAGTTTCAGGACGTCCAGTGCGGAATTGAGTGGCATTTATTCATTGATGTTTCATTTTTAATTTTTAATTCAAGTGAATAGATCAGTGTGAAAATAACGTTCTCGCACGGTGCGTACTTTCTTATGAATAAGGAGATTAGCTTGAAAAAAGAAAATGATTTGGAACAAGAGCTCTGGTCATGTGGCTAGCTAGATACAACCTGCCCGTCCTTCCCAGTGTGTGGGTGTGTGTGTGCGTGTGTGTCCGAGTCCGAGTGGCCTGCTGTCCCACACCGTGTGAAGTGGCCTCAGTCATTGAGAAGCGATTTATGGGCGCCGATCCGTCAGCGGTGACGCTAAAGGGGCCGTGATTAAGACTCGGAGTGAAGAGAGACGAACTCCACCGCCGGAGTCCTGCAGCTGGCCAAGGACCCGTCTCTCTCTCTCTCTCTCTCTCTCTCTCCCTCTCTCTCTCTCTCTCTCTTTAGACTTTACTTTAGACTTTACTCTAATCTGTTGGATTTATCTTTTGTATTTTCTGGGAAAAAAGACTGTAGAGAAAAAAAATAGTGATGTGAGAACAGTACATTTCAAGGGTGACAAGACCAAGCTGTCTGTCTGTCATATTCTAAGCTGATGTATCAGTATTTGTTTTATGTTTTTATGTGTGTCTTTTTGCAGTGTTTTTTTTTTTAGTTCTTTTACATTTTTACTGGTGGAACAGCTCAGGGGCTTTCTCTTGGTGCTACTACATGTACATCAACACCATCTTCATCTGCTTTCTCTCTCTACATATATATATATGAATCTCAGTTTACCAGGAATGCTCTGGATGCTTAACTCTCAAATGAAGCAAAGCAAACCCTGAATCAAATTTAGTTGAAGAAGCAACGTGGAGCGCAGTAGGTGGTCATTGGATGACGTCACATGGCTACTGCAATAGAATCAGAGGCAAACAAACCCAGGAGAGAAGAATCCAGGGAATACTGTCAAGAATGACCGTTACTCTTTTGTTATGTGAATTTGTCCATTAAATGCAAATTAAAATGTCTTATGTAAACACATATATCTCAACGTTGCTCTAAAATCCCATCTCTCTCTCTATTTCTCCCTCTCTCGTCCCCTGAAAACAAGGCTCGGAGCACGCCCCGGCCACCGCCACCCTCCCCGCCGCCTTCTCCGACCTGCTGCCTCACTTCCTGGTGGAGCCGGAGGACGAGTTCATCGTCAAGAACAAGCCGGTGATGCTGATGTGCCGCTCCACGCCGGCCACGCAGATCTACTTCAAGTGCAACGGCGAGTGGGTCCACCAGGACGACCACCTGATCGAGCGCACCGTCGACCCCGCAACAGGTTCGTCCAGGAAAATCCAAATAGATTCACTTTAAAGTGACGCTGATTTTAAATTTTTTGATTTCAATTTTTAAAATCCGAGCCGGTCGGTGTTGTTTCTCCATCTCGCTGCTGATGTGTGACTCATATGACTCCGCACATCAGCGTCTGCACGCGCGGGGGGGAGCAAGCTTAGCAATTGGTCCTTGATTACTGAGCTCCATCAGGCTCTTTGCTCATCATTGCCTCTATTTAGCCTGCCACTCTCGAAATAAGTACATTGGTTTCAAGCTCGGAAATCTGCTCCATCACCTTGGAGACCTGTTTGTTTTTCTCTTGTGTTTGCGCCGCAAACACCCCCTCAACGCCACCCCCGCCCATCGCCCACCCCCGCCGACTCCGCCATCAGTGTCATAAACGCGCTGCGGCTGATGACTTGCGGCGCCGCGCCGATTGGCAGGTGCGACCCGCTCGTCGCCAGCTCGACAAATGATTGGGAACCAGACCCGAGAAGAAGAGAAAAATATGCAGCAGAACAAACACATTTGGATTTTTAACCTCAATTAGAAAGAAAATGTCTAAGATAATGATATGTATTAGTGTTCGTTGTCCATCTCATCTGACAAAAGCAACAAATTCTGCTTTCAAATTTTTTCCATCCAGATTTAACCTCCCACACCACGTGGCTTTTTTACGAAATCCGAATATGTTTTTTTTTCACGTGTTTTCCTCCCCTCCGGTTTGGGCAAAGCTTTGCGATGCCGATGCTGAACTCGGGTGAACTCTCTGTTACACCGAGAGCAAACCAATCGGATCTTTTGCCGCCAGCCGAGCCACGACGCGGCGGCTCGAGGCCACCTGTCGGGGTGAGTGGCAGCATTAGACATGCCTCAGCAGCCCGCGGCGAGCTGCTGCGTCTTTTAACTAAACTCTCAGCGAAAGCCAGTCAGGAATGAAGAGAAAAAAAACACAGGTTTTCCACTGAGAAAAGCTTTTGTGGTCTTTTTAGTCTCATTAGAAGTATGAGAAGATATATATATATATAGACCATATATATAGAAGAATTCCTTATATTTGTCCCTTTAAATGCAACTTGCAACAGTCAGTTCCTGCTGTAGAGCCACAACTGGCTGGAAGGAAGTCAAAGTGTTTTGTTTTCAGGATGGCAAGATGGATGTGTGAGAGTTCCGCCTGTCCAACTGTCATGCAGAGTTAGCAGTTGAAAATTAGTTTCCAGCTGCTCGTCGAGCACAAGGACATTAATGGAAGTTAACAGTACTTCAGTGAAAGGCAATTCGGACCACATACAAACAAGAGTCTCCTTGTTTCAGTGTTTTGTAACTGGGACATTTTCCAATTGTTTTTTGCTGGGCGCTCATAAATAAGGAAAAGACAACATTTTGGCAAAATTTGAAAATATTTTACGTCTCTGGATTTCTATCCATCATTGTTTTCAGCTATCTTCTTATATCTGCCCTCTAGATTGTAGAATTGTTGGCCATATTCTCCTTAGGTTTGGATTGATAGTACCGTTGTTTCTGCCATTGTCCGCTTTCGTGTTATGACCACGACCGTGCACAGCCCCCTGTGTTGCTGCCATTCACGGCGGGGTCCGTCCTTGAATGCGGGAGTTAATTTCAGGTTCATGGCCTTGTTGAAAAACGACAATAAACGGGTGAGAATTGTTAATTAGAGTTCCTGTTTGGAGAAAAGACAAAAAGTGAAGGCACAGGGGAGCGCTTGTGTATCCAGAATATTAAAAGGAGGGATTGTCAGGGAGTCGACGGCGATAAAATTTGATCAATTCCCAACGCTGCCGTGGCAATAACGGTTGTGCCGCGCTCCTCCCAGTTGTTGAAGCTGCTGGTGCAGATTGAAAGCGCTGCCAATACCAACAATCCTTTGAGGGTTTCCTTGAGTGAAATTGCTGAATAATTGATTCAAATCTACTTGTTACGAGTGCTGATCCCCCCCCCCCATCCCCCCGCTCCCTGACACAGACATGTGTTGACACGCATTTGTTTTGAGGTTGCAGTCTGCTTTCCTCAGATAAACTCTGATTTCAAAAAAGATATGGAAATGAGGAAACAGCTCGCAGTCCTTGAGGCAGCAGGTTAACAGCAGGTTTTCTTTCTTCTGACCTTCTGCCATGTATACACTGAGGAACGCACACACACACACACACACACACACACAAACACAAAGATGCGGATTGATTAATTGGTCTGCCGAATAATTAGCCAGACCAACAATTTTGATATCATCCACTACGGAAAATGCCAGCAATTGTAAAGCTGGGAAAAAATAAATTAGAGCTGACTCGATTAAATCACTCAAATAGATTATTTTAATTATTTGATGACAATTTTCCTGGATCAAAGCTGCCTGTAAACATTGGTTCTGCCGTTGTGCTTCTCATGGACCTTATGTACATGATGGCAGGTAAGATACAGGACAGACAGTCTTTTATTTATCCTTTTACTTTTTATACGTTTTTCGAATTGAACCCAAGAAAGTAATCGTATGTAAAACGTATCAATGTGTTAGTTCAAGGAGAAGCCAAATGCATTTAAAATGAAAGAGCTTCTATTTTTGCATTATGCAAAGAAATTCACCCTTTTAATATTAAGTGTGCACGATAAATATCGGGCCGATATCAGGAATTATGTAGTCATACCGATAAAATCCGATAATATTAAAAAAATAGCTCAGATATGAAAGCTTCAGTCAATATTGCAAAGATCGGCAGTGCTGTGTTGTAGTTGGGTTCGGGTGAGAAAATCAAGCGCTCCCTTTCTCCATGGATGTCCTACCTGTGCCGTAAACGAACAGCCTTTTACCACCGTTGAAGATAAGGGCTTTTGTCAGCTAGTAAACCACTCGGAGGCGAGGTTTATACTTCTGAGCTGCTGCTATTTTTTCGGATGTGTTTGCCAGCAAAATGTGCTGCGATTGCCTCATTCTTGCATACACTGATCGATGGAAATAAGGACATAAGCTTCACGACTGATATGTGGACATGTAATGTTAGCCCTGTAAGCTTGCTAGGTCTGACAGCGCAGTGGCTTGAAAAAACACACACTGTGCGTCCCTTGTTAATGTTATAGACAATAAATGGGATGTTGTCTGTAAACAGCATTCTGGCAGGTCGTGACATTGAGCCTAGTTGCAGTAAACTCTCAGCCACGACGTTCAATCCAACCCAGTCCTTCTGTCCTTCCCCGGTGGTCAAAACCAGTAATGCATGCAACCCTCCCACTGCGACAAATCAGATGATTCTTCTGCATGTGAGACACGTGTCGTCGTCGCCGTTTTGATCGTCTCTGGATTCCACGCTGCTGCGCGGCGAAACATGGAGCACATCCATCAACTCCTGGTTTCGTCACAGAGCTCGTCGCGGCCCATAAACTCGCGGCTGGGTTTATTTGGAGCGCCGCGTCGCCAAAACGCTGCTCCGTCGACTTTTAACGATGATGGACCGTTTTACTGGTCCGTCTCGTCTCAGTCAGCATTTGTTTGTCACTGCAGCCAAACCCTGCCCTGCCTTTGGACGCCCTGCAAAGTTCTAAAGCCCTTCGCCCTCCTCCCCTGCCTCCCCTCCCTCTGCTCCCTCATCCCTTTGATGAGAAATGTGTCATATATGGTGGCGCGCGGCTCTGAAGGACGCCGGCTCGTCCAGAGGTATAGCCGCTCCAAGGTAGCCTCATCGATCCCTCAAACCCCCGTGCTGTTTAATGTCAGCGCTACCCGGAGGAGTTTACTGATGGCTCCCTCTAATCCTCTCCCCCTCTCCAAAGAAACATGTGAGGAAATGATCCGACTGCTGCCAGCGTGTGTGTGTGTGTGTGCGTGTGTGTGTGTTGGCACGGTGCAGGATTTGTCAGGCCGTTCTCTCACCCCGGTCGTCACAGTCACACCGGGCTCGCAAACACGTACCTGTTGCCAAGCAACTGCGTCACACCGCAAGCTGGCCGATATCGACTTAAAGCCCAGAGGGGGGAGAAGGTGGGGGGGCGGGGGGGGCTCGGAGATTTACCCGACTTTGACGAAAATTGATTGACAATTCATACCCAGTCTCGACGGTGATAAATCACCCTCCCCAAATATAGCCTCTCCAACAAACTTCCCACCAGCGAAAAATCTCCCACCTGACTCCTGCGTCTGTGACCCCCAGGGGGCGCCTCGCACCGACTCAAATCCACGCTACCAATAGGCCGATTTGTTAATATTCGGCGCCCCGCACGGATCAGCCACAAGGATTCCGTGTTTCATTGCCTCCCTTTTATTTTTGTTCATCCTTGTCGGTGGCGAATTGGAGAAAACAAAACTTCACAAAGTTTCTTTTTTTTGTTCGTTTGGTTTGTGCAACTACAGAAATGACACAGTTGATCACGTTCCAAAATGGTGGCTACTTATATGTAAAACAAAATTAGTGGATTAATGCCGCCGGCTTGTTTTTAAATGTCTTGCAGTTACTTCGTAAATTTCCAAGAAACACAGATTTTTTTCCCCCCGCAAATTCAATTTGTCTAATTGCTTTGGAAAAGGTCTGTCAAACCCCGAAGGCGCTCGCTTTTTGTCCTCCACTGATGTTGCCTTTTTTGTCATCACTTCAACGTGGTTAGAGTGGAAGGGTGGAAAAAAGGAAAACGCTCATTCAACCTTTATAGATCCATCAAGAACGGGAAAGCCACAATTTTACAGTAAAAACAACATAGTTTTTATGTAATTTAAACATAATCTGAGCCAAATTGGACGTGCACTTATAGCTAACGAGCGGCTAAAGTGAAAGCGGCACAGTTTTGGCCTCTTGTGCAGCCCAAATTTAGTGTCATTGTGTCTAAAAGAGCTACTACAGAGACGATCGCAGCATCAAAGATTGAGATGAATCGCAGACCAGCGACACAGTCGGATTCATCTCCGAGAGCCGAGCCGCACTTCTCATGTCTTCAAACGGGGGCTGAGCGCCGCTCTTAGCCAGCCTGTGGCTCGAGACAATGTGTGGCCGCCGCTGCTCGTGCATAAAGAAACAAATCATCTCTGGGCGCCGACTGAATACATCAGCTCCTAATTCATCAATCAAGACGTTCGGACGCGTCGGCTTCACCTCCTGCTTTGAATGCGAAGCCGCACTCGGTCACTCGTGCATTTTTCCGATTGACTTGTGCCGCCTAATGAAGCCGAGCACGTTCGTTTCCGCCAGCCGCTGTCATGAAAGACAAACAACTGATCCGTGTTTCCGCTGCCTGAGCCCGAGCTGAAATGCAAACCCGCTTGATTTCCAAACGCCGCCACCGCCAGCGACGCTCTGGATGCAACCTTTCGTCTGCTGCCAACGTCGCCTGGGCTGCAAATGTCGAGGGGGTGGCGGGGGGGTGGGGTTGAGGTGGGAGGGGATTCCCACCAGCCTAATGACTCCTGTCCACGATTCCATTAATAAATGATATGAGAGCAGCAGCGTGGAAGCGGGATCAATATCCTGCCTTCAGCAGCAGAAACGTTTGAAATCTCAATTTCCAAACATGTAAACGGTGGAATCAAAAGAAAGCCCAAAAAATATATATATCAGCGATGATGATTAAAAGGTTGATAAGTAAACAAAAAAAAAATATCATGGAGTAGAAAGAAGTCAAAACTCATGCACTCAAACCCCCCTCAAACGTGCCGCGGCTGTTTAAATTATTGATCACGGAGTCTCGGAGTTCAGCAGTCAGTCTCCTCCCCCGGTGGGGGGACTAGCCAGGGCATTTCTTAAAATTAGTAAGCGAGTGGAGTCTGAAGCGCAGACGCGTCGCGGCGAAACATGACATGTGAATAACAGGCCCGGACGTGAACTCTGCCCTCGCAGGACGGCTCTGTTTGTCGGAGCTGATTCAGCGCCGGGACGACCGGAAGGCTGCAGAGTTACGGCTGCAAAGTGACGGTTCTTTCACACACACTCGCACACGCACACACACACGCACACACACACACACACAAACGTGCACGCAAAGCAAAGGCCCACTCGCCTCGGAGCGAAGCTCCTTTTCGAACGCGGCAGAGGAACAGAGACGGTTCGTCCTTCCTCCTTCTGATGTCAATGGCTGCTATCGATCCGTCCTTCAGTCCACTGGCTCTCGTTACTCGTCCTCACTAACTTATCTCAGGTGTTACGGCTGCGACCGTGAGGCTCCCCCGCCGCCGCCGCCGCCGCCACCACCACCCACCCCCCGCCTCGGATCTCAGCTACTTTTTTTTTTTTCCTCCCGCGGAGAAGCGGGAGACGTCTGTCGGGTGCTAACACAGACGTCTCCCAGCCTCCGGACAAATCAGTGCTGACAGTGTGTTTGGCCAGAATTAGGAGATTCTCCTGCACTATGATTTCTCATCAGGCACATAATGAGGGGAAGGGAGATTGGCGTTTGAGCCCGGGGATTGTTGTAGTGGGGCCAGACTGATTTGATTTGTGTTTGCATTTCATCTGCACCGGCGTTGATGGAAATGATTTGGATGGCGGCGGCGCTGTCACCTCTTCCTCCTCCTCCTCCTCCTCCTCCTCCTCCGCCGAGCCGAGACGAGACGAGCGAGTCAAGTCCGTCAGGTGGAAAATATGTGCGTTTCACATCCCGGTTTTCAATGAACCTCGACAGCGGCCTTTATAAAGATTGGGGGAGATTATATTTTCTTTGTTGATTGAACCGGATGCTGACAAGGTTTTCGACAATGAAAGCGAGAGATGATGATGGGGAAGCGGGGACACACACACACACACACACTCAGACACATTTCCCTTCTACTTGATGAAAGCAAATTTTTTGCGAGTTTGAGGTAGAATCAAATACAGCGAAATAAACTTTTTTTTTTCATAATATTGCTTCCAGTTAAAAACCCTTCTTATCCCTCCTCCCTGGGGGTGTATCGGCATCAGCTCCTGTCCTCTGTCAATCTTTCCCAGCCTTAATACCAGCTGTGACGTCCTCTGTAAATCTTTTAAAGCCATCTATCGCTGTCCGCGAATAACTAATAATGTGTTGGGCACGGCGGGGGCCGAGCCACCCGCCCACGTCCCACCCGCCTTCCCCCCAACCTCTTCCTGTCTGCAAAGCCCCACACGGATTCATTTGTATAAAATATGTCTTTGCTGATTGACCAGATCGTGGAATTGCCATGTGATGACATATTTCATTCCTGATATGTGAGGGTGGGATGAGCCGGGGCTTAGCTGGAATGATCTGCAACCTTTATTTTAATACCTGCCGACTTATCCGTGGTATTAAAGCAACCAATCACCTCCCTTGCGCCGGTGTCCCCACCCCTCCCCCCAACCTCCCTCCCCCTCCACTGCTGCTGCGTCGCGCATTTTCTCCCCCTTATGTTTTCACAGTGCTGGATTGGTGAACACCATTGATGCTGCTGTGATTATAAGTACATGTTTGCAGTCACAGGGTTGTTATTACTTTTGTTTTTAGGTTCCAAAATGAGCAGAAATTTACTCTGCTAATGTTTTCTGATTATGAGTGTTTTTGTCCTGTAGCTAAAATGAGGAAAGTCCACTGTTTAGTTATTTTGTTTTCTCTGCCCTTTGAGACCAGTGCGCGCTTTAAGGCAGCCCTTTGTGATGTCACAAAGGTACTACAAAGCATCAGTTTCTGCAGGAGCTTGTATAAAAATATGGTGTTTTTTTGCACTTCTGCAGTTATTTATTTTTTTACATAAATATACAGCACAAATATGATTAAGTGTGCAAGTCTGCTCCACTCGATGAAAGATAAAAGTCTGAAAATGCTGCGTCATGGGACCTTTAACCCCAATTAAATTTTGGTTAAAGTCGTCCAGCGCCGAATGTCTCGCTATGTCGTTCCGTCCAAATCCAAGCGAGTTCAGGACGGACTCTAAGTGGTGCCGTCGCCAGACAACAGTGATTAAACATGACCTTTAATGGAATATTGATGAACAGTCTTCCTGCAATTTAAGCAAAATCTGATAGGCCTCCGAGCGGCGACATAATGAACGGCGGGGAAAGAGGAGAACAGGGAGGCAGGAGACGGGCTGGGGGGGGCAGGCGAGGTCCTAAATGGGTAAAATGGCCTCAACCACCTGCTAAGCATCGATCAGCAGCCGAGGGGACTAATTGATAATACATTATCAGCCGAGTCCTCATCATAGTCCTTTTATATCACTCTGTCCTTGGTTCCCGGGGCGGATCGGGGGGGGTGGGGTGGGGGGGTAGTTTGTGGCAGCGAAGCACTGAAAAACAGATGGCAAGGTGAATTGTTCCCGCGACACATCTGCCATCTTGTTCTATTAGGCTTCTCAGGCGGGTCAGCCCAGTGTGTGTGTGTGTGTGTGTGTGTGTGTGTGTGTGTGTGTGTGTGTGTGTGTGTGTGTGTGTGTGTGTGTGTGTGTGTGTGTGTGTGTGTGTGCGTGCGTGCGTGCGTGCGCGCGCGCGTGTGTGTGTGTGTGTGCGTTGGAGGCGGGCCAGTTCAGAAATCAAAGCTGCACACCTCAAACTGAGACGGCAGCCAGGATTTAAATGAGGCCGGTGTGTGTCTGTGTGTTTGCAGTCTGCAGACAGTGGTTGAGCTCTTCACAGCAGCGGGAGGGTTGAAGTTGCACATTTAAGAAGAAAAAAACAAGCAGCTGTGCAGACTGAGGCCACGTGCCTTCCTTGTGTCGCCTTCCTTCTTTTCCAGGAGCACGCAGCCCTGTCGCGTTCTGTCGAGGCCGATCTCAGCATGCCAGAATTCACAATTTCAAATACTCGCCGCAATTAGACAGGCAAAAAGTGAAGGATAATTGCCGTTTGTCAAACCACGGCGGCGCCAGACCCACCCAACCCCTCTCCCCCGCCGCCACGCAGCCTTTTGTCGTCCCACCGCAACACAACACAACACAACTCAACTCAACATGCCCCACGTCGGCCTTTCACCACAATCATTTCCACGTTGACTATTCAACTTGCTTCTCTCCCTAACAGTCATTTCGAGGCTGCACTTGGGATTTTTTTTTTCTTTCTCTTCTTTCCACGGTCCGTGGTTGTGGAACGTGCACTTTGAAAAAAAGCTCCGAACAATTACTTTGAAAGAGGCTTCACGCGGGATGGCGCATATTTGCCAATTCGTAGCCTCACGGTCGGACGGAACGTTGCGCGACAATAGCAGCTTTACATCTGCGGCCATGCATCCTTGACAGAATGGCGTATTTCAAGCCTTTGATACGAACGCTGCTACGCGGGGCAGATTGTGCACCGGCCTTGTGTGACGCAAAACAAACGATGCGCCTGGCGGTGCCTCCATGTTGCTGACGTGGAATTTAATTTCTGGTGCAGAGCCGTCACACATCAACGCCTCCATAATGTCCAGTCAGTGTTCCCCATCAAATGCACTGCTGAAGATCTGGATCTGGTCCCCCGGCGGGCGCTGCGCGGCGGCTGTCTGCTGCTCCTCCGCGGTGGGCGGGGCCGAACCCTCCCAGCTAATTTCACTGTACACACGCCACCGCCGCTGAGGCTGGCTGTCCTGAGCTATTCTGGTCTCCAGTCATTATTTGACTTTTTCCTCCAACTGCCTTCCAAGTGAAAGACTGCGAGCGGTGAAGTGGGAGTTTTCCGTGTCAATCATCACCTGGATGGAGTTTGTACAAAAATAGTGGAGCTGCTGCTGCTGTTGTTAGCCAGAAGGGAGACGACTGCTAAATAGTCCACGGAGATGTTTCATAGGCAACCAGCCTCAGTGAATGACAGTTGATGCTTTATGTGTGCATTTGTGTGTGTGTGTGTGTGTGTGTGTGTGTGTGTGTGTGTGTGTGTGTGTGTGTGTGTGTGTGTGTGTGTGTGTGTGTGTGTGTGTGTGTGTGTGTGAGAATTTGGCCCCAAGGATACTCTCAGTGTAGGTGTTTTACACACAACTCGAACAAACATCAGCTGCTGCTCTATTTCTTTGGGAGCTGGAGTCTGTGAGTCGTTCTGGGAGTGGGGCAGCGACACAGTGAAGAGGCCGTCGTGCTTTTGCAAGGAAAAAAATAACTCTCTTCTCCTCATATAACGCTGTTACGAAAAAAAAAAGGAACACAAGTTATAGTCTATGGAGGCCACGTGCCTTCCTTGTGTCGCCTTCCTTCTTTTCCGGGAGCACGCAGCCGAGGTCGAGGCCGATCTCAGCGTGCCAGAATTCACAATTCACAATTTCAAATACTCGCCGCAATTAGAAAAAAAAAGGCACACAAGTTATAGTCTATGGAAGGCACAACAAATAACAGGTGTGTTGCTGGTGAAGCAGCACATGGCAACACACAAGGCAAGGCTCCTTGAAACATTTTTTTCATTTTGACCTCACAATGTTTAGGGGTCATTACAAAAAAATCAGCATCGACTGCTGTTGTATTACCTCCCACTTGGTGTCACATCTTTCAAATACAAGTTGTGGTGTCAAGGTGAGATTCACAAAAACCCAGAGCAGCTCCGCGTTCAGGGCCGCCGTGGACGGTTGCTGATTTACAAGTTGACGTGCTCTTTAAGGAAATAGAAATGCTTGTTTTTGGTTATTTATTTCTTAGTAATTGCATCCAACTAAAATCCAAGCATATGAAGACGAGATGAACAGAATTCATTTGAAAGTATGTTTCTTCTGTTCCATTTCATGCCAGTAGATTAATAATTATATGATTAATTATTATTAAATATTTCACATTATGTCTTTACCTGGAACCTTCATTCATTTTTTTTTTTTTTTAATTTGTTGAAATTTTCATTTTTTCCCATTATTTCTATGGTCCATAGTCTCCACTGTTAATAAGGTTACTCTGTCACATGTAATTTTAATGTGATTTAGGATAATGGGGAAATGTTCTTGTCACTGTTTTAGGTTTTAGACAGCCGGATGTTCACTGTGGAAGTGGAACAAAAAAGAAAATGAAACGTAATGAAGCAAATTGGGAAATTGGCTAATTCCATCAGCAAATATATCAAAAAACATCAAAACATGAATGTTGATTCATTTCTGCATGTCAAGTGACACTGATGAAAACCAACTCCCGGAGCTGGTGACATTCAGCACCACATGATGCTGCTGTGACAGCGGGGCCCTTGAAATGTTTTTCGGGGAAACATTTTAGATTAAACACAGTTTGTCTCAGCCTCTGCAAATACAAGTTTACACTCTAAAGCCGCGTATAAACAACTTTCACAAGTCCTGCCTCTCTTAGCCACGGGTCAAATGAGAGACACGGATGCAAAGAAAAGGTGCCCTCAGTTTGATGAGGAAAGTATTTCTGTGTAACCATGATCAACATTTTTTTTTTGTGCAGTCGGAAAGGTCGCTTCCAGATTGTTAGCAGCACCGCATTCAAAAGGCAGTTCTTTTCATAACCTGAGGTCTTAATGTTAACAAGCACAACAACAACAAAAAAGTTTTCCCAACAACATTTGTTGCCCGAGAGACATTTGAGATGCTGTGTGACATTTTTCACACGTTTCATCAGAGCGTTAGCTTTCAGCTGACCCGCCTGCAGCCTGAGCCTGGTCGCCCAGTAGAAATGTCTTCTTCTGAAAAATGTGAAAGTGTCGAGAGGATAAAAGTACATTTTTGCAGTGTTGTACGTGTTTTTAACAGTCCTTGAGTTTTAAAGCCCGAGTTCCAAAGAGGAGGGAGACACAAAGCAACAGCAAAAAGGGAATGGAATTTTATTACAAGTCAAATTAAAATCTATTGTTGCTTTAAAGATGTAGAATCTATCAGCAATGAAAGTGAGGATCATCCTCGTATAACACTCTATTTTGAAATAGGCTTCAAAATGAAATGAATGTTTACCATGGGGGTGTACCATCCGAGGTGACTCATGATTCCATTAAATTACAATTCATTGCGTTAAGATTTGATTATCCACCAATCATCACTGTAATTGCAGTCATTGTTGTCATCAAGATTGTTGTGCTTATTTCCTTTTATCCCCAGACAGAATTTCTTTTCTCACTCTGTGAGCTACCTAATACTTTTAAAGATGGTATATAAAGTAAACATACAAACGTACCTGTATTACCTTTTATTTACCAGAGCGCCAAATATTGTCTGCACATTTTCCACATCAAAAGCTGGCCTCATTTTTTTTTTTTTTTTTTTTTCTTTTAACCAAAGCCCTGAGCTGTTTTCATCGGTTGCTGCAGATCTTGTACCAAAAATAACAATTAGCTTGTTCAGCTTATTCAGTAATCATAGATAACAACTTCAAAATTTCCTAAGGAAAAAAAAACTTCTTTTAAAGAAAACCTGCAGCTGTTTTTCACCGATTCCTGTGAGTCTAATGCATCCCTCCATTTCTATTACGACTCCACCTGCACTCAGGGTCGGAGGAGAAGATCGCAGCTGTGTTTGGGCGAGAGCGGTGCGGACGAGACTCTGGTTTATCTTATCTGTGTGTTACGCACAATGAAAAACGATACATTTTGAACCTCTGCGAATCGGCATTGAATCGTCACCTTTCGGACGGCGATGAATCACAATGAATCACCGCCTCTTTTTTTCTTTTTTGATGGACTTCTCAGCTCGGTGCTCTGTTAAACGCTCGCCTCATTTCGCTGCGGGTTCCTCCCTCGCGATTAACACCTCTGGATTCGGTGTCGTGCGGTCGGACGTGTCGACCGCGTGCATCCGAGAGAAAGAAAGAGAGGATGAGGAGAGAGAGGGAGGGGGGAGGAGGAGGAGGGCTGCGGCGGCGCTGCACGTGTCAGAGGAGAAAAAAAACAACATTTTCTTTCTCCCCTCCCTTTCACCAGTGCGAGTGCTCAATGAGGCGTGCTGACAACGAGGCCCGCAGTCCTGCTCTGGGAGCCATCAGGATGCAATCTGGAGGATTTCATGTGATTCGGATTAATAATTAATTTGTTCAGGTTAAATTTGTTTCCCAGCGATGCGCGTTCACGCTGTTGTTTCCTTTTTTTTTTTTTTCCTCCGCCGTCTTCTGTCTTTGCAAAGAGCCGATGAAGGCAGCATGTTTTTAAAGAGCAGAGCAGCACACGCCCCGCATCATTTATTCACTTGATAAATAACAAGAGTGAAAGCGGATTCTTTGCTTTCTTTAAAAAGGCTGTTTGGGTGTTTTGGGTGTTGTTGCTGTATTTTGCCACTCTTAAGGCGAACGTCCCCACCAGTTCCTTTGAATTAAAAAATAAATCAGTTTCTCGTACTGGCCACAATCCATGATCAAATTGAAACGCAGATTATTTTTCTAATAGTCTGATCTGCCAAAGGCACACACTGGACTTTTTATCCAGATCACAAGACCAGACAGCAGTGTTGTTTGTCGAGAGAGAGAGAGAGAGAGAGAGAGAGAGAGAGAGAGAGAGAGAGAGAGAGAGAGAGAGAGAGAGAGAGAGAGAGAGAGAGAGAGAGAGAGAGAGAGAGAGAGAGAGAGAGAGAGAGAGAGAGAGAGAGAGAGAGAGAGAGAGAGAGAGAAAAATCTCCCAGACCCGTGATAAGATATCATCTCAATGTAAACACATAAACACAGCAGGCTGATTTCAACTGAGAAATCTTGCTCATCCATCTTGCTTAAAGTCCACTAGAAATCATCTTCAGACTCGCACCGTCATGGTTTCCACGTCCTTCATGCAAAAGGCAGCGAGAGCTATGAGCTGGTGTGGCTGCGTGTAGAAGTCATTTTCTCAGAATTGGATCGCACTTTAATATTTAAAGAGTAAAAAATTTATATAATTTATTGTTCTTAGTGGATGGCATCTGATCACACCCGGCTGAAGAAAGAATCGCATTGAAGAAATGTGTTGCACAAGCTGGAGACAGAGACTAATGTCACACAGTTACAAATCTAATTGGTTCTCCTGAATATGAAAGATAGAAGGCTGAAGAGAAATAAATCCAAAGGACTTGAGAAAATGTTCCAAGGTTAGCACTTTTCTGGAATCTAAATTATGAATATGCACAATATTTGGGTTCCATCTTGTCTTTGGGGAGAGCAGCGTCCTGTTGCCAACAGTAGCGTTCACACTGGCTACTCCTCGTGGAGGTCGCCCAGCGTGACATCGAACCACTGTTTGATATTTACAGGTCAAGATCAGGAAGGTTTGAAAACTCAGTTGGGAGTGAAAACAATCGTATTGATAGCAGACGGTTGAGGAGTATTTGGACAAATGATCATTTGTGACCTGTGGGTCAGACTATATACACACACACACAACCCACACAGACATTTTAGAAACAACACAAATCCTTACTTAAACCCAAGAATGATTTTTTTTTTCTAATCTCAACCTAGTCAATCATTTTGGGAAGCAATCCAAAATGATGGTTTTCCAATAAAGACTTCTTCCATTCTACTGTATTCTACAATCAAACATGACGACTTCTGATGTGATGTTTCCTCACTCTTCTCTCACTGGAATCGCTTCTATTGCAGTTGCTGCCTTTTTTTAACAGCAGCTAATCCCCCTGATATCTCTCCCAGCTCGGAGGGCCCGACCCGCACATGCTTGGACTTTCACTCCTGGTCGGGTTATTTATAAAGTCCGCAACGCGCTGTCTTGCATCCATCGTATAAATAATGAACACAGCCACATCTGAACAAAGAAATTAATATTTTAAAGGCTCAATCTGTGAGCAGCACTTCCTCCCCTTGTGTGTCACATTGTTTGTCGAAGGCCGACTCGGCGGCTCGGCTCCGCTCGAGACCGGAGGCCGAGGAGGTTATGAAAACGCCGGCAAGAGGGTTATTCAAACAGATTACACATTAAGGCTTTAAACATTATCCAGGTTTTGTTCGGCAAAGGCTGTATTCCATTTCGCTGCATTAGCTTCTATCACAGTACATCTCTTGCTCTATTTCAGCTGCGAGTGAAACGCCGCTGTAGAAAATCCTCGGCCAAAGTCCCTTTCAAGCCAGTTGATCTGGCAGCTCCAAATGTACAGAATATGCACAGGAGGCACATGTTAGATTTTTTTTTCCTTTTTTGTTGTTTTTTGGGGGCTTTTTATGGTATGGATACTATTTTGGAAATCTTCCATCAGGGTCATGTTTGTCACGGAAAACCAGTGTTAAAAGCGGGTGAATGTTTGATCTGCTTTTAGTGTTGATTATTGAGGTTTTTCACCTTGTACATCAGACTCGTCTTTCCCTGTTTTGTCCAGCAACAGTGTGGTATGTGCAGCTTTTTGTTACCTTGTTGAATTTGAGGTCGACAAATTGCAGGTTGCCGTCAAAGTTTGAAAAACACACATATTTTTGCTTGGCGGGGAAAATGTTATCGGAAGGCTGTTTCTATGAGTTGACCTTTAAGATAAAGGTGCTTTTCTCTGGATATGAGCGCCGACGGTCGTATCCCCTGTCCTGCTTTGCTGCCTCGACGGCTAGCGGTGGACAATGCATACCTTATATTTACAATAAGCTCAACCTTGAGACAACACAACAGTAAAAATGCAACATCCACACACAAAAAAATGCAGTTCTGATACACAACTAAGCAAACAAGAAAGGACAAGCAAACACAAATCATTTCACAGTCCAATAGCTGCTCTGGCTTCTCGTACCTAAAGTGCAGGGATACATTCCAAAAAGGGTTTCAGAGTGCCCATTTGAATGTTTGAATGTTTTTTAATAATATGGTATTGATAGTTTCAACACGGAGTCTGAAGCGTTGTGTCTCTGCGATGCATATGTGATAAAGTCGGTGCACAAAGAGAAGAAGCGCAGCTTGGACTCTCACCAGCGGCCTTGGCCACGGGCCTTTTTCTTTTTTTTTTTTTCCCCTCCCCCCACCGTGAACGAAGGGCAGCTGTGCAGCTGTGGCCTCGTGTGATTTATTAAAGCAAAATCAGAAACTTAAGGTTGAAGTGGTGCTGAAAGGAGGTACTCACTAAAATATTCTCCCAAACTGCAAGGTTCTCCGCGCTGCGCTGTTGGTGCAAAGTTCTAAATAACACATGAGAAGCAGCAGCTGCGTCTCTCCTTTCGCTCGACTCGGGCCTAATGAAATAAAGACGACTGGTTGGGAAAATCATGTTTGGAAAAGGGGGGGTGGGAGAGACAAATGCGACGTGGCTGTAAACTGTCAGTCTGTTTTGAGGAATAGCAGCCGGCTACCTAGCGTAGCGCCGGTTGCAGCGGCGATACTGACGCGGCATCGTGTATACATACAGAGTGTGCACCACCGATATTTACTTCAAGAAAATACACTGCAAATCTTAACGGGTCAGACGCTTTGGAAAACTGTGGAATAGAAGTGAGTTTTTGGGGGGGTTGAGAGACTTGTTTTGTTGCCTGTGTGTTCCCCTCCGGCTGTTTGCTGTTTGGCTGCATATTTACATTCGCCCACACACACTGTCGCCGGATTACTAAAAAACCCAGCGCCTTCAGCCCGGACTGCACTGCTGGCCAAAGACCAAAGAGGCCCCAACTGATCATTAGCAGAGAGGGGAGAAACCCCTCCAACAGTTTTGTTTGCTACAGAACGGCACAGCGGCGGCGGCAGATGTGGAGCCGCGTGAGGTCTGACTTACCTGAGGGAGTGGGTTTTTCTTTTTTTTTTGGTCTTGTTGTTTTTTTTCCCACCCTCCCCTTTCTTATTTACTCCGACGCTTTAGGCCATGTCAGACCAGGGGGAGAAAAATAGGTTGGCCGGAGCAAATGATCAGGGCGTCCGCGTTGGGGAGGCTTCCGTCGGATCCTCCCAGTCTGAGGATGAATGTAATGGAGGCGGAGGGTGGGGGGGGGGTCCTTCCTTCACCTCTGACGTGTTCCCATCCGAGCGACCTGGGATGAGGTGTGCGCGTCTGAGATAAAGGAAGCAGTTCGGCGTCACCGGCGGCCCTGAAGGCTGCGGCAGGCAGGACGTTGTGCTCTTGCCAATCATCAGGGTCACGATATTGGATGGAGAGTAATTACAACCGGGGCGCTTTGGTGAGGGAATGATTGTGTGCCTGTGTGTGTGTGTGTGTGTGTGTGTGTGTGTGTGTGTGTGTGTGTGTGTGTGTGTGTGTGTGTGTGTGTGTGTGTGTGTGTGTGTGTGTGTGTGTGTGCGCTCCCCTTAGGTAAAGGTTAGGCTAACTAATTAGAAAAGGACACTGTAAATAAGGTCCAGAACCATCTTTGATACGATCATCTGTGTCGTGTGTCGTGTGCGACCGTGATGACCGTGTCTTTTTTTTTTTTTTTTTTTTTATCTTAATAGAATGAAGCAAAAATAGAATCCATTTTTTTTTCATCCTCTTTAATCCAACATGCAGTGCGCTCGGCTCCACAGGAAGGACACAACTATTTCCAGCCTTTTGTGTACCGATTCATTATCACGTCCCCTCAACCCGTGAACACACGTGCGCAGCCTGAGCAGCAGCAGCAGTTGTTGTGTGCTCTGCGCGACGCATTGTTGTGAGATCCGGCAGCGCGGCGGGGTGTCGCTGTCAGCGGCGCGTGTGGCGGCGCGACGCGCGGCGCCGAGCGAAGATCTCAGGCGTGCCGAGCGCGCACGCCTCGTTATCTGGTTTTACCAACAGACGGTAAAAAAAAAAAAAAAAATGTTTCATCTCGAAACCGTTTCCCACCCGACGCCGAGTCGCTTTGGAGCGTCAAGTGAGCGTCAACCGGCGTGTGGGGGAAAGTGCGAGTCAAGATGCGATCTGTTTGTCAGAGAAGGTGGCTGCGCCGCCGTCCTTGAGGTCATCGGGCTGTTTTTGATGCTCGAGTAACGTGTGAAAAGCTCTTAGGCCTGACCACGGTGGACACTTTTAGACTAGTCGAGAGGGTTTTCCCCCGGGGGAAATGGAGGATGGTCACTCTCGACTCACTCAGAACCCTGACGTACTCAATGGATGTGTGTGTCTTTGTGTCTTCAACTAGTGTTTGACTAGTGCGACCTTGATAAAGTCTGAACCATGAAATAATTGCCTATCTAAGAAATGACGCTGTTTATTGTATCAAATAAGTATTTTTATTTTTATTTTTACAGCCGGATGCAAAGTCAACAACAACCTTGAATACAATAGGTTTTTGTTTTTTTTAATAAAAGAAACAGATAAATGTTGCTAATTATGGTCTTTGGTCTGGTTTACCTCAAAATCGAAAGAGTGTGTTTTGCTTTACAGTTTCTGCAATGAATGTAACGCAATAGAGCTGATATATTACACACCTGCTGCATTGTACTGTAATTATTACTGTATTTCTCATATTGTAATTATGAGAAAACAAGTTAAGAATTGTACATTGCACCAATCCAGTACATATTCCTATCAAACTGGCAAAAAGGAAAACTATCCCGGCAGACCCTAGTGGGTCACAGGGTGCTTGCATCTATTTTTGTACTATTTCTGGACTGCAGCTGCCAGATCGTATATGTCAAATTTTTCTGGACATAAATTATCACACTGATGAGGTAGAGGTCTCAAAAAGTGTATCTGTTAACTATTATTCCTTAGGGGTTACCAGCCTGTCAAGGCAGGGAGTCGTGCTTTGAGGTCTTGTATGTAGCAAAATTCACACTTTTAATAATAATAATAATAATAATAATAATAAATAATAAATAATAAATCTTTAGCCTGCCAACTTCCTAGAAATGGGCCAAAGTCCAGCCTTTATTTTTTTTAATTTTACTCCCTCAACTCCTGAGAAACTGTGAGGTAAATTGCACAAATTGACCTTTTGTGATGTCACAAAGGGCAGTGATGTCCCACTGATACCCCTCCCAGGTCAGTGCTAACACTCCCAGCCAGGTGTTGGCTCCTCTCTATGACAGACCTCATGGCCGGCTGGTTTTTTGTCCCCTTCCAAACATGCGGAAGGTCAAACAAAGCATCAGTGTGAGCCGAGAACTGAACTTTTTAACAGCGGGGAGAAAATGTTTGAATGACTTTTGAACTGCAGTAGTTTTTCATACATATAAATATTAAGTGATATATCCTAAAACAAAAAACTTTAAACATATTTTCAACCCACCAGTCGGTCATATGTTCTTTCACACTGCAAATAATTCAACCCCGGTTATATTTTTGTACACTGTTCCGAGCAAGTTCCAAAGTCGCAACTTTGCTCAAGTGGATGGAAGTAGTTCTAGATGCAAGTAATTTTTTCCTGTGTTTAAATCACCGGAGGTCAGACGTGATTTTTAAGAAAAGAAAAACAGTACATAAAGTTGCTTTGCATGTTATGACCTTTCCATTTTAAAAAGTCACTACAACTATTTTTGTATAATTCAGTTCAACTTCATGAATTTCAATTTGTTAAATTTCAAATTTTAAGAACATTTTGTTCTAATGATAGTAATGTGATAAAGTTTGTTTATCGAGACAGAAAAATGTCAAACCTTTTCTCCTGGGTGGGTTGACTGGCGCTAGAGACACTTAGCATCAACAGCACAACTGTGGCATCATGTCATTTCTCATCTTTAATCAGCGTTCCTTCTGTTTCCGACACCCCCTCCCCACACACACACACACACGCACACACACACACACACACACACAGACACTGGCCGTCCAGCCCCCACCTGAGTCTCCTTGGCGTGGCATTGGACTGAACCTGGCTGGATTGATTGGTCGGCTACCTGCCCGCCTGTTTGTCAGCCATGAATAATCTGTAATGACATTCCGAGCGGCGGCGGCGGTGGGCCTTGCGGCGTGCATTCATTGTGGAAAATGGACAGCTCAATCAAAAGAAGCTCCTGAAAAGCCGACCGTCACCGCAGGCGGAGCCTTGACCCGGAACGCTGTCCCACTGACTCCAGCCGCCGCCTCGCCGTGAACGTGAGGCCTGGCTGTGGGGCTCCCTGTGAACCCTGGGCCCCCACCCACTCCTTACCCCCCACCCCCACCCCACCCCCCCCACCCCTGCCTGTTTAATAGAGCCATGCCTCACTCAGAAGGCCACGTTATCCTTGTTTGGAGACAGACCCTCGTGGCACCTCCTGCCATTTTCGCCTCGGCACGTCGCGTAGCGCCGGGCCACCCATCACCGGACCTGCTTTACATGGTAATGAAAGTCTGGGAGACGCCGCAATACAGCGGGGATGTCCTTGGCTTCCTTACCTGGGGTTAACTATGGATTATTCATATTTGGAAATATTGCGCAGGTCACTGTATCCCTAATGCCAGGCGGATTTGTAGAGGTCCCGCACTACACATGTTTACTTGAATAACGTGTTGAATAATAACAATGGTAACAGTCAGAATACTTGATTAATTCCCCTGGGAATATGTGGCTAATTGGCGCATACGTGAAATGAGAATGTGAGACGAGCTCATCTTTTATTCCTTCCACCTCGTTTCAATCCCAAATCCCAAGTTTTAATGGGAAGCTGAAACCTTTGGCTGCAAACAAAGGGCTAAAACGCGGGGTTTAAAATGATTAATCATACCGGGCTGCTTCACTGGGGTCCGAGATTGCAAGGAAAAAAAAAAGGAAAGAAAGAAAGAAAGAAAGAAAGAGCTCCATAGGGGTATAATGTGAGACCTGCAAGGCTCCAAAACCCAGTTCTGACAGCACAGTGAAAGTAATTGGTCTGAGAAAAAAGGTGCATTGTTGACGGTTTGAATGAAGGCCCCGGACCCTCGCCGCGCCGGTGATTACACCGATGCTTTCCACCTTCAAAGACGAACCGCGGGAGGAAATGAAACAGTTAGAGGGCGCTTTTGACCGGGGTGGACGCGCACAACGGCGCCGCCTTGAAAGCCTTCCCCTGTGAGGTCTACATTGTGAGCGGCGCGTTGAAATGGCGCAATCCCCAGCTGCCGCCGCCGCCGCCACGCCCCTCCACACCACCCCCACCCCTCCCCCGCCCGGTGTCGAGGCACCCAACCCTAATCCCTCCCGTATCCACGGATGAATCCCGGCCTCAGACACAGTGGGGTTGCCGCCTAATTGAATTTCCTTGGTTTCAATGAGCACACACTCAGGACCTGGCGAGTTCCAGCCTTTGCCTTTGATAAGCAAATGACCCCTATGGAATTGAGGTCACAGCCTGCGAAAACAAGAGTGAGGCAGAGAAAAATAAAGTCCTGCACTCAGACAAGCCCAATATCGACTCGCCGGGGATTGAGTCCAATGATGTTTACCCTGTGTGTGTTGAGCCCCCGTTGGCTCAGGGGGGAATTCATCCTCAGCGAGCGCGCACACACACACACACATCACATATAGACACAATGTCTTTGCTTTTGTCTCTGACTTCTTCTTCTTCTTCTTCCCTTTTTTTTATCTGGCTGGATGTGCCCTCAAGTGCGAGTAATCTTTCCCTTAGCGCAGATAAGAGCTGAGCTCAAGAGCCAAGCAAAAGTAAAAGCATTGCCCCCCGAGATCTTGTGCCAAACTCCACCACCACCACCACACCGCGCTGAGGTCAGAGAGCACGCCAACTCTGCTCACAAACGCTGTTGCTGTTGCGCATCCTTTGTCACGTCTCACTTTTTTGGGGGGTTTCTCCCCATTTCCTCTGGCGGCACCAGTTGTCTTTTCCTTTTGTCTTCTTTGGTGTTTGTGCAGAACTGTGACGGCCACAAACTTTATTTAAGGGGTGGAGGGGGAGTCGGGGGTGGGTTGCATTGTGGGTAGGAGAGAGGCCACGCTGTCAAGGATAGGGAACAATACAGGCAGCGTTTTGCGACCTTGCTTCACGGGAAGCAAAGAGGATTAAGCGAGTCCAATAATAAAACTGCATGTCATGTAAAATAAGTTGGTTTGCTGTGTCGAAAAAAGCAGCAGTTTGCACAACTTTAAATTCCCAGGCTTCAGAGTTTCCTTTTGAGACAAGGTCTACACCCAAGGTCTGTGCCAGATGTGTGGTTCCCAGCACTAAGCCGCTCCGCTTTTTTGCATTTCAGTACATGTTTCTGACGCGCACAGAAGAGGCGAGGGTATTTTCTGCACAACAAACACGGCACGCTTTATTGTTTCCAGGGATAAAACAGGGTGACCTTTCCCGGAGGAAACGCTTCCTAACGCCGACAGATAGCGGGACAAAATATGCTGACAAAGACATCAACGCGGGGGGAAAAAACACATCATCTATGATGAATAGCACCAAAGACTTGTGAAAGAGCAGGAAGCGTCTTATTGGAACAGTGCTGAGGGAATGATAAGTATATTATAATGTCTTCAGTGAAGAAAAACAAACACTTTGCGTCCAGCATGAGAATTTCGGTAATGTATTTACAATTAGCATTCTTTTGTTTGCTTGGCATTCATTCAAGGGCTTAAGTGTCTTTTGGAGCCTTTGTTCACAATTGTGCCTGAAATACAGGGTGGATACACAACCAGTGCTGGGCGGTAGCAACATGTCAAATATTTTGGAAGTTTTCTGCAAAAATTCTAGTGTAATGACGAAGCAAAATCGTATTGTCTGACCTTTATATTGCTCGAGGTGGTTGATTTACATGTATCCACCATTAACTGAGTGACATTAGGTCAGTGTTTGAGCCTGAAAGTTTCCATTTTGAGCGGGAAAAAAAATACTGAATGACTCTTTGATACCATCCAGGCTCTGCTGCCACTCTTGTGAGCAGATTTCAAATAAAAAAAAATGAGTAGTATTGAAAAGTTGCAGCTGCGAAGCCACTATACATAAGTTGCAAATGCTCTCTGGGATCAGCGTGTCAGAAGACAAGCGCTGCATATTGATTGGCCTTCATTAAAATTGCGTTTTTTTTCCGTCAACCGGCGTTGAAGCAGTTCATCGAGTGTTTTGAACCTCCCGTGTTTGTTTTATCCCACATGGTTTTTCGCCACGTTTCCCCTCCTGCCTCTTTTGCCGTTTCCCCCCGTAGCTCGGCGCAGTTTAAAATGTTAAGTGCCACGTTTTTTTCAAATGTTATGGGTAAGTACGGCGGAGAGCAGTCGCCCAATTGCGCCGCCAATGAAAATAAACTCAGCGGGGTTCCCGCAGTCAGCTCCGCCGTTGGTAGCGTGTCAATCACATAATCTCCCCTCCAAAATTCGCCGCGGTTTGGAAGTGCAGCTCAGGATATGAGCTTGTGCGTTCAATAAGGGCCGCACATCAAAAACCCAAGGCTGCGGGGAGCCGTGCCGCGTTTTAATTATCGTTTAACAGGAGCGCCGAGTGCTCGGTGTCGCGCCAGACGGGAAGTGCGGATTTCCTCGCACGTCGCCTCCTCTTTTGAATTTGCTCTACCTCGGAGGTAGCCGTGCGTGTGCTTCCGAATCGATATTGATAGAGTCGATTCATGAGTGTGTCAGCGGCCCGTTTTCCACAAGTGCGCCCCATCCTCCCCCCACTCCCAGAATCAATAGCTGCCGTCGTCGAATCCGCCGCTTCTGAGTGATTCTCATAAAGTTTGTTTTACTTACCGGGGTCTCGGCAGAATAGGCTATCATGGGCTAATAGCTTGTCCAATCATTATGAACGGGTCTAAAATTACAGCCCTATTTTGTTCCCGACGTGAGACGCTTTGCCCCTCCCGTCGCCCTCCCCACCTCCAAACTTATTAATTGGGCTGATATTGGACGGAGCGACTCACAGCGGTGTTACTGGAAGGTGTCAGACACAGAAAGCAGGTAATTATGGAGACAGGAAGAGATAAGGAAGCAGAACGCAATTATCCTGGCAAGCAGAGCTTCAAATTGCTCCTCTTTGGGTTTCTCACCTCGGGTTCCCATTGTTCACGATTTGCATTTTCATACTGATCCTTATTCCCCTTCACCCCGTAGCTCACAATAATGGGCAGACATGCATCCTCGCTATTATCCACGACATTACGGCTGAATTTCAGATGTGTGGTGATGTATGTAAACCACTCTGTCTAGATCAGGGTCACCCAGCGTCTCCTCTTCATCTTCTTCCTCTCCATCCCTCCAAGGTTGTGCATTTTTTGTTGTTTTTTTCATCCGACTTTCAGGTTCAGCGACACAGATTCTAATTGGTTTTCGCTGCCGGTCTTTGTCCTCCACAGGATTTAATGCGATAAATAGAACTTTGAGTATGCATATTTAGAATGTTTCAAGGAATGCCTGAAAGGGCTCCTTGTATGGATGCATACAAATGATCAAAATAAACGCTGCGTACGGGGCGTAGTGGACTATTGATGCCACCACTATTCCAATCATCCAAAACATTGCTGCAATCATGTCCCTTGTCCTTGGATCATTTGCACAGAAAGTCTAAATGCTGCTGCAGATGCTTCTTTGACGGTAAGCCAGATATTGCAGTCGTGCTGTTTTGAATGGGAAGACGAAGGAGGGGGTCTTCTGCCCTATTTCCTCTCCCTTTTTTTTTTTTTTTTTTAGCATTTCGGTGCACTCTGTGCCACTGAGCAGGAATGGGGAGAGCTGGGTGACGATAAAGGAGTGGAAGTAAATTCCTCTGCCCTGCTAATTTTTTTTGCCAATTGCATCCCGACTTTTTACGATGCCACGCCCGAGCGTGCCCTTGACACCCAGCGCACAGCAAAGGTTTTGTTGACTGTGACAGCAAGCGCCTCAGGGATGCATTTCTGGCACGTGGGCTCACATTTCCCTGCGATCGCATCCGGGTGGAATCCACTGCATTTAGACGCTAATGCATGGGGGGGGTAAAGGAAGTGACCCTTATAGCTACTCGCCGCCCCGTGTCTGCCCGCAAATAGAGCAACTGTGCAGCTTCACCGTCAGACAGCCCGGTGTCACAGGGCCACTAAAGCCTGGAACACAGCACAACCGGAACGCAGCGCGAGAATCTTGGGAATCTCTACGAATTTCGCTGCTCTCTTTTTTCCCGCCGTTTGCCAGACGTGATCAGTTGGATTCAGTCAGTTTGAATTCAGTGCACTGACAGCCGCTGGAGTCTCTCTACTCTTTGAAATTTCCAATTTGCCTCGAGTTTCGCCGTTGCCATGCCGCTGTCTTTGTTGTTGTTCATCTTAAGGTCGCTCGCTTCCTACTTGAATTTTGCTCCGTGAGAAAATGTAAAGGGTGCTCCAATTTTTTTTCAGTGTCCCCTTAAGATAAGATTCCAGATCAGACATTTGGAGGATCTTCAGTATTTCTAAGATATCACACAGCAAAAAAAAAAAAAAAAAATGCAGGCACTCTTGAAGATGATGATGATGACGAGGATGATGAGGTGGATGATGATGATGAGGAGGAGGAGGAGGATGATGATGATGATGATGATGATAATGATGGATGTTGATGATGATGGATTTTGATGATGATGATGATGGATCATGGATGATGGATGATGATGATGATGATGATGATGATGATGATGAAATAGTCTATTTCTGGTCACACATCACACCAACAAAAAGCAACAATCTGCGTGCAAATTCAAATGACAGAAATAGGAACAATAAACTTACACTTACTACTTAAATTCTTAAATTCTCACACAAATATAGACTATGAAACAGAGGAATTGACTGAAGCCAATCCTGTACCCTTGAGCAGCATTAGATAACCGGGAGGATGAAATCCAACTAAGAGTTGTCTTTCACAAGACCAGACCTTTTTAATGTTGGCACGACTCAGTTCAGCCAAGCTGCTGATGAGAAATTCCCTTTTTCAAATTGCGATTTGTAAGAGCACAAGTGGTTTATGTAACTGTTGAGGTTGTTGAGGACCTGATAGGTGCCACTTCTGGAAATAATCACTGCAAACTGATCAAAACTGTGAACACAACAGCATCAAAGTGCTCCAGTGGAAATTCAGGTTGGAGAGCAGTTCACCGCTGAGACTTGAGAAATGCATCAGTTCCTGGGGTAGACAGATGCGTCTCCCGCCTTTGCGTGAAAGGTTCTCCGCTCCTCACCTGAAGACCCCCAGCCGGGGGGGGGAGAGGGGGAGACGAGTCGGGGCTGGGAGCTCCGAGCTGGAGTCGGAGGGGGGAACACGGCAGTTTGCTCATCAGAGGGAAGAGAGAAACTAGGACACACGCTTGGGATCAAGGTTGGAGCTCAATATATAGGATCCACCTCGCGGTTTACAAGTCCCCGGGTAGACTCGTGGAATCATGAAAGGGCTCGCTCAAACGCCGGGTTTGTTTGGGATGGATTCCCTTCTGATTAATGCTTTGTGTCAAGAAGAGCCCCGTTTTTATTTCCCTCTTTGTGAAGAAACGTGGCTAATTCCTGCCTGCCTGCCTGCCTGCCTGCCTGCCTGCAACATTGGTGTAAATACTTTTGTCAGAACGTTCTTGTACGTTTGCGACTCCCCCACCACGGCCTCCGCTGGCTGACATTATGGATTCAGTCAGAGCAGAAGCAGGTCAGGCTGTATTTTTAGTGCGTATTTGTCGTGTCCTTGTTTGCTCCCAAATGTTGCTCTTTCAACGCTCTTTAAAGGGTGTTTGGGATTCTGCATGTCAGTGAAGCCCTCTCCTCATTCTCCTCACACACAGAGCATGCGGTGCCTGTATGATTATGCACCCCTCCACCACCACCCACCCAAACCCGTGCTTCCTTCTTCCGCTCAGCTTTTCCAAATTACTTTGTCGGCTTATGTTCAAGGCACAAAATGCAGCTGAGGATTCATTTCCATTTATTTTGTCTTGCTTCTTTTTCGGGGGGCGGGGGGGCGAGAGAGAGAAAAGTACTCGGTGTTCATTTCATTACTGGCCCGCCACCAAACCAGTTGATGAAGGCAAACGTGCACTTTGCTGGGCTTACCGTGTAACCGCCGTCGTCTCTCTCTGCTGTTTGTGTTGCAGCGCTCCCCGTCATGCAGGTGACAATCGAAATCACCCGACAGCAGGTGGAGAAGATCTTCGGCCTGGACGATTACTGGTGTCAGTGCGTCGCCTGGAGCACCACCGGAACCCAGAAGAGCCAAAAAGCGTACATCAAGATTGCCTGTGAGTGCACTTCAAGCGGCATTATGGGTTTTTTTCTGCCTTTTTTTCTTCTTTCTTAACAATTCATTGACGTGTAACAGTGCGATATCCACCCTTGTCACCCACACAGCATTGCCTGGCTGGCCTGGCAATGGCCTGCCTAAAAACAGCCAGTTAACTCACTCAACTCTGTATGTTCAGAATGATGCAGGAACCAAAGTTTTAGGTATATAAATTGTTATCCACAATTCAAATTCATTCAAACCATAATTTTAAGATAGAAACCCTACAAAGAGTTTCAGTGTTCTTGTTGCTTTAAGAAGAATTTACTCCGTCAACATCAAGTTGCTAACACGCTGAATGTCACATTCTTGGGTTTCCGACATGATTTCCACTCCAGCCAGTCGCAGAACAATTGGCTTAGAGACTATCCCGAATTATCATGTCTTCACTTTATTAAACCTCCCTTACGGTCACATTAGCAGGTGGGAGAGTTATTCATCGACTTTGAGAGGCGACTAAAGGAAAAGTGGAGGATTAAACTTGAGTGTTTCCTAGAATATTTATTTGGTAAGATACTTGATATAACGGCAACAATCCCCAATGAAAGTGACATGAATAAAAACAGGTTTAAAATTTATTGCTGCGCTGAGCTGGAAGGGGGAGAAAAGAAAAAAAAAACCTTCGCGGGGAGCACTGACGTCCCTCGCCGCCGCCCTCAAAAGGTTTATTAAAGGAGCCGTTTTCACATTTGAGCGTTTTAAAGGATTCCGCCTATTCATTCCCACATAAATATGTATTATTCTAGTCGGAGCCCAACGCTGAGCTGTCTCTAAACCACCAGACAATTTGAAAACACATTCATTATCTAGCCTTGTTTGAGAGCTCAACAAAGTCAGTTAGATGGAAGATAAGGACACACACACAGACACACACTTACACACTCACTCTCTTATTGAAGAGTGTGCACGCGTGTGTTCACTTTAACAGCAGTCAAAATATTTCACTGCTTGAACTGAAATACCCATCCACCCACGCACGCACACACACACACACACACACACACTCACACGCTGGAGCCTTTCAGGATCCTTCTATCTCCAGTCACCTCCAGTCTCTTTGTATCGCTTCTAATTAAAATGACTGTCGTGAAACTTTCCGCTCGTCTTAGCGTTGCCGCCGCTGTGATCGGCGCCGACAGGCCCAACATCTGTTTAAAGCAATCCACCGGCGGCTCCCGGTCGCACCACCGACCCCCCCACCCCCCCCCAACCCCTCAACTAACAACACAACAACACGCGGCTCCGCCCCGGGGGAGTTGGGTGGGGGGGGGTGAGGTTTGCCGACGTCAAACTTGAGCCAGGTCACTGCACACAAGAAAGCCCCCCGCCCTGTGGAATTCATGCAAAACAAAAGCCGGACTTGCGGACAGTTTTATGTAACACCCGGTTGCAGAATTTTCTTTTTTTCTTCCTAACAAAACAAAGTGTTATTTGTCCGGAAGTTTAATTCGGCATGTTTAAACGGACCCACAGCGCAGACTGTGTAAAGCCTCTGAGGCGATGAGCCCAGCCAGCACCATACAGGGAGACTTGTGGGTTGTTTTTTTTTTTTTTACCATTTTTCATTCACAATGATAAACAAGAAGCTGCAAGTGTGAGTAATCCTATCGGTTCCTGTCCTTCAGCAAGACACAGGCACTTTGAGGGCACCGAGGCTCATCACCGCCGAGTTTGGGAGTTTTTGTGGAGTTCTTCCCTCCTCTCTGCGACGGCAGTGCATAAAAGCGGTAACGGCGTACATAAAGATATGAGGATTTCTATGACAAGTATTGCATGAGACATAATGCCAAGCCCCCGTGCAGCCAGCCAGCCTAGCCGCAGCTTTCGTCCAGATGCCTGAGGGCCGTGTTTTCATGTGGCCGCTCCAACATACAGATGGAGGCTGGAGGCTGGCGGAGGCTGCAGAGAGAGAGCAGGGCGGGGCAGAGTGGGGGTGGAGGGGCTGGAGGTGGTGGTGGGGGTAATGCAATTGCTTTTGCTCGATGCTGGGCCCCTCTGGCAACAGATCAGGCCTCTCCAAACCAGCCAGGCAGCCTGTAATAAGCAAGATGCTTGGTGCCACCAATCCACATGTAGCCCAGGGGGGCCAAGCTGGAGTGCAGAGCGCCCAGAGGCCACAGGTGGATGTTGGCGGAAGGCTGAGGGAATTCAGGAAAAAAACATCATCAGGCCGAGATTTGCTGCAAGTTCAAAACGGGGGCCGCTCGCTCAGATGTGGAAATGGACTTCCTGTGCCCGCTGTTGGTGGAGGTGCTAGTGCAATTTCCAAATTCGCACCAGCGGCGTTCTGTGTCATTCATTTGTTCAGATACTCACTTCTCCTGCACTGGAACGACACCAGCAAAGGCAGCCAGGTTCCACCGTGGACAAGTCGCCAGTTCACTGCAGTGCAACACAGACAAATACTCCTCCATCTACGGCCAATATAAAACTCCTAATCCATCCTACATGCATGTATACGGGCTGTGGGAAGAAGATGGAATACCCAGAGAGAACCCACGCAGACACGGAGGACATGCAAACTCCACAGACTAAGGTCCCTGGCCAGGGTATTGAACCTGCAACCTTCTTGTTGTGAGGACACAAAGTGGTGGGAGAGAATGACAGAGGACCATCCTAACATGTCTCCATACTGCTTGTTTGATGCCATTCAAGATTAGGCTGTCTTTCCAATGGGTGCTTAGCATCATGATTTTATTTTTTATTTTTGCCTTAATATCCTGAGTGGAGCGACAGGAGCTCAGGAGGCAGAGCGGGTTGTCCAATGGCCGAAAGGTTAGCGGTTCAAATCCCACCCAAGGACACAACAACAAGTCTGTTGTTGTGTCCTTGGGCAAGACACTGAACCCTAAATTGCTCCCAATGGGGCTGGCAGCAGTCACCCATTGGCAAGTGTGTGTGTGTGTGTGTGTGTGTGTGTGTGTGTGTGTGTGTGTGTGTGTGTGTGTGTGTGTGTGTGTGTGAGTGTGTGTGTGAGTGGGTGAATGAGAGGCCCTTGTAGAGAGATTTGGGGTACCGTGAAGGTGCTGGAAAGTATATAAGTGCAGCCCATTTAATATCCAGTGTAGTCTCCAAGCCACATATGTAGTTCCAGTCACAACTTAGCTAGCAAGCTATAGTTGCCACAGCGAGCATGAATGTAGCTATCAGGCCATGGATATTTTGAGCAAAATGACTGCTGCTGCATCTTCCAGACCTTTGGATGACACCACACAGGCAGTTTTGAGACTTCCAAACTGTGGTTTTGCTATTTTCCTCAACAGTGGAATTCCGTCAATTGGGTGGAATTATTCACTTCCGCAACACTGCAAGAGCGGTTACACAGACTTTAAAACGAACACAATCTCTGTTGACACCGGGTTGGCGGGGGGAGTGGGGACTGGGTGAATTTTCAGTTTTGAGCGACTCGCTCCTTTGCAGAGACCTCTTCTCCCCCTAAAAATATCCTCATTTGTTTGTTTTCCTCTCACTTTTCCCCCTGTCAGACCTGAGGAAGAACTTTGAAGAGGAGCCCCAGGGCAGAGAGGTAGCATTGGACCAGGAGGTGATGCTACGCTGCCACCCACCCGAGGGAGTGCCACAAGCTGAGGTGAGACACAGATACAGGGTGATATTTATAGGGCGCGCAAAAAAAAAAAAATTGCCACCCGTTTACCCTTTCCCCTCTCTGGCGGAGGACAAAGTGCAAAAAAGTGACTGGAGATGAGCTCCACGGGGGGCGGTGGGTGGGAGGAGACGAGCTGTACCGATAAATTACAGCTCTAATTATTCCCCATTATTGATTTATTATCTCCCTTACATCTCTGAGAAGCCGTACATCACGTTGTCTCGTCACATCGCTCAGCTCGGAGGCTCGGAGGCCTCACTCCCCGCTTGGCATCTCTAAAGGCCCATCCATAATTAATGGCTCTATTTGCCTCACTTGCTCCGTATCTCATTCTTTATCTCACTGCCATCTCGCTGCCGTGTCCTGTGTGTGTCTCCCTGTCTCTCGCACACACATGCACACACACCCTTGTTCGGCGCAGCGCTCCCGCCGGTGTCACTCGGCGGTGTGTGTCTGTGTATAGAGGACCAGACAGGCCCAGCTGTTTCACCTCATCTGCCGCGTCCTACCCGGTCCTGCATTGGTGCTAACCGCTCTAATAACAAGAGCGGGGAGGGCTCGGCTGGCCCAACAGAAGGCCCGGCACTGGGGGGCAGAAGAGAGGCAGGTGCCCACAGGGTTTTCATAAAGAAGACGAGAGCCAGAAAGGCCAGATTGTCACTGGATTTTGCACTTTATATCCCTGTTCCATTCATAATTATGATAACTGTATGGTGTATGACTTGTTTTCTATTGTTTTTCCCTCCTGCATCCTACTTTGTGGTTTCTTTTTGTTTTGTTTTGGGTTTTTCTCTACTGTAAACATCAACCTGCCAAGGGACTACAGATGGAAACTAGCCTACGGCTATAATCTGACATATTTACATTTATTTTCATCAATATGTGCTGTCCTTTTTAACTGCACATATATAATGGCTGCGTTAACAAGAACGCAGCCGCGGGTGCGGAGGGACCAAGCTAGCCAGTTCCTGCTGCTGCTACAATAGAGGAGGAGCGCAGGAAAAAAAAAAAAAATACAAAAGTGATTATCCATTCTCACTCAAAGGTCAGCGACGGCTTTGTTCAGTGTTCAGCGGCCGCTCTTCTTTCAGCGCCTCTTTGTCTGTGCGGTTCAATCAAAGCGTAGGCGAACGACCGCCGCCGCCGCCGCTGCTCCTCCTGCCTGTGAAAACCCCACCGCTTCAAAGCACATCCGGCGGGCGGGCGGAGGGGCGGGTGGGAGTGCTGCAGGGATGCAGGAAAATGGATGGAATCTAACGAGCCGACTTGAATTCCCGCCCGATGAAACTCTTTTTTTTGTGCTCCCCCCCCTCCCCCCAAATCTCTCCCCCGCCCCGCCAGGTGGAGTGGCAGAGGAACGAGGACCTGGTCAACCCGGCCGGCGACCCCAATTTCTTCGTCACCGCCGACCATAATCTCATCATCAAGAAGGCCCGGCTGGCCGACACGGGCAACTACACCTGCGTGGCCAAGAACATCGTGGCTCGCCGCCGGAGCAACTCGGCCACCGTGCTCGTTTACGGTGGGTGACGCCTCCTTTCAGCAGGTGTCAGTCAGGTGGCGACTCGCCCCCGCAGGCAGGTTAATAAGCATTGCGTGAGCCGTCCTGGCGCTCAAGGCAAACAGCCGCCTCGCGCCACCGCCGCTTGCCCCCGATGTTGACCTCCCGTGCATTGACATGCATTGAAAAGGTGCGGCTCAGGTGCACCATCAGGTGGAGCTGCCGTGCAGGTTTGACAGGCGAGAAGGAAAAAGTGTGACATACGGCGACGACTCGGCCGCTGATCGGCTGCACTATTCACAGAGCAATAATAATAAATAGCTGTGTGAAGAAACACTCTCCTTTTTCACGCATTAATTATCACATCCTAAATTGTTACTGGCAAACAGTGGGGCCAGTGCTGGCTGTGGCCGGCGCTCACTGCTGCCATCCTCCTCCTCCTCCCTCTCCTTCTCCACCTCCTTCCTCTTCATCCTCAGTCTGGAATCCAACACACACAAAAAAACAGGTGGGGGGAGGGAATGTAATTAACTACGAATCGTAAATAACGACTTGGCCCCGATGGGCAAACTGATCTCCGCGACGGTGTTTCCTGTCACGCAGGAAGTGCCGGTGTTTTGTTTTGCGTCCAAAGAGAGCCACCTGGGCGCGCGCGCGAGCAAACAGGAAATAGAAATCACGTTGGCACGCGCGTCGTAAAAAAAACAATTTTACGGACGAAGGAAATGTAAGATCCGGCACAGCGGGTCAGTCTTTATTGTTGCTGGCTAATAAAACAGTGACAGCAGTCAGTCTGGGAGCTGATTACAGAGGAGAGCGGTCACCGTGTGTCACCGCTAGAACTGTTCACTGTTCACGTGTCAAGGAGCTTTTTTTTTTCTTCTTCTTCTTCTTCTTCTTTTTTCATAGAATTATGCAAAGAATCTTCTCCATCTTGTGAATGTGTGAGACTCAGACAGCGTTCCTGATTAAACACATCTCGAAACGGTGATTATTTTTGCAATTGTTGTAAAGTAGTTTGTCACTTTGAGCCCGTCGCTGCCGCTTGAACGCCGTTAATTATCTATAAGGAACGATTACAGTCGACGGGTCTGGCTGCGTTCAGCATCTTTGACTTTGCGGGTTGATATCAAGCAGTGAGTCCGGGAGCAAGGTTTTTACACACACGCAGCTCAGTTCATTTCCTTCGCAATCCGAAGGAACTTCAAATCGGCGCCCCAATTGTAAATGTGATAATTGAAGTGCGCAGTGCCTGGCCAGCGAGGGCTTTTTAAAATGAACGGCGCTCATTTCAAGGCACATCGTCTTCCGCTGCGGCGAGCAGTGAAGGAAATATCCGCCGTTATCCGCCGATTAAATTTGATTGGCTGTGGGGTGGTGTTGGGGGAGGGGGAGGGTGGAAGCAAAACACACTTCCTCCGACTGCTTGATCGTGATTTCATTGTCACGCAACACATTTTTTCCCCGCTTTGAGAGACAGCAATTGAGAACAAATAACCGTCTGTACGCTCGTGCTGCACTTCCCATTGCTCCCCATCACTCTGACAGGTTGACAGGTATACTACATTACTGCCACATTAGCGTAGGTTAGCTCAGGATTTCAGTGCACAAATCAAATTTCTTTTTTTGAATTTTATATATACAGATTTTTTATTTATTTTTTTTTTTTCCCTGCAGCAGCAGTCAGCTGGTGCCGGCCAAGCGACCGCAGCGTCGTGCACAGGCGATAATAAGCCCTTCTTTTCAGAGCAGGTCCGACAGGGGGGCCGGAGATTCCTTTCAACAAGGCCGGAGCGGTGCAGCCGCACTCTGTGCTAAGAGGTAATCAGGGCCGAGGCTCCTGGCAATTTACCTCACAGTGGCGGCCAATCAATGGCATAGAGAAGGCGAGGAAATGATTCAGCCACGACAAGCGCAGGAGAGAGTTGGGAATGGGGGAGACAGGGGGAGACAGGGGGAGGGGGTGAGAGGAGGGGGGGGAGTTTGTACAGAGAAGGACGGACAGTTCTGCTGGAGTCGATAAATCAGACATCTCACCGCCTTGTAAACTGGGACAAACGCAGCCGGACGCAGGAAGGAGCTGATCGGAATTAATCCGACGTGATTTGATCTAATCAGCCTCCGCGATCCTGAGATACCAGAAACAATTAGCTGCCAAAAGGCGGCCGCCTCGGCTTGGCTCCCAAACGCAGGAGCCTGTTCAGCAAGTTCTTTTTTTTTCTGGAGGCACTTTCTAATTTTATTTTCAATCATACAAAGAAGAGTGTTTTCTTTCTGTCACAGTTTAGCAGGCAGCCGAGTTTTGAAAAGTGTGACGTGGCGGCGCAAAAATCACTGCCGGGGCGTCGTCTTGATGACAGACTCGTAGGAAGCAGCCATGATATGTGTTGCAGTGGCATTTCCAAGGATAAAAATTACCACGAGCACCTGGTGATAAATGACATTTCTTCACAATGATTCTATTCTGTCTCTTGTCGTCATCATTATCATTATTATTATTATTATTGTTTGCTACCTCAGGGAAATTCTGAGGCACAATGTCCAAGGATGATTTTTATTTTTTTTTTGTCCTCCTGCAGTTGTTTCTCCTCCAGATAAGATCAAAGACGGCCAGCTGTCATGTTATTTTCTGCTCCATGTTGAGGCCATTTCGTTTTTATATGTAATCACAGTTGGCTGTAATTTCAGTTTGGACACAGGAAGCAGCCCCCCCCACCCCCCAAACCTCCTTTTTTTTTTCTTTCTCTTTTTTTTTGCTCCTCCCGCTCCTCCATTATTCACCTCGCAGCGGCGCCGAACCAAAAGGGTGTAACAGCAGTCGAGATTATTCTAGCGCAGCACGCCTCTGTTCCAAAGTGCACGTCGGGTAATCCTGGCTGCTCTGTGCCTTCACCCTCCCACCCCCACCTCCTCTTCCTCCCCTCCCCCCCTCCATCCCTCTCTGACCTGCTGCCACCCCCCCAACCCCCGCCTCCCCTCCTCAAACAGTCAACGGCGGCTGGTCCACGTGGACCACCTGGTCGTCGTGCAGCGCCGTGTGCGGCCGTGGCTGGCAGAAGAGGAGTCGGAGCTGCACCAATCCCACGCCACTGAACGGAGGCACGTCCTGCGAGGGGCAGAACGTCCAGAAAAGTGCCTGCGTGGCCACCTGTCCAGGTAACTGCCAGGCAACCCTGCTCGTCCTGTGGCGCTCGGCTTCCCGTGGCTTCCTCTTTGCATTATTATTTAGCCTTTTTTTTTTTTGCCTTTTTGCCTTTTTGCATCTAGAAGTCATCCATCCATTTTCAATACCTGCTTCCTCCTGAGCTCAGGGTTTGGGGGGGTTTGCTGGAGCCTCTCCCAACTGGACAAGCCGCCAGTTCATCGCAGGGCCACATAGACACAAACAACCGTTCGTAGTCACTCACAAACCTACAGACAATTTCTAGTTCCCAATTCCCCTCACATGCATGTTTTTGGACTGTGAGAGGAAGCCGGAGAACCCGGAGAGAACCCACGCAGACACAGGGCCATCTAGAAGCCATCACTTCATTTATTTTATTTCATACTTTTTCATTTTGGCTGCCTCTTCAGTACCAGCTCCTCCTCTCCTCGGCTGTCAGTGGCTTCTGTCGTGCTTCGCCCGCAATTAGCTTTTTTCCGCAGCCGTAGGCGCCCGGCCGAGGAGAGGCCTCCTTCCTGACGGTGATTCATCGTTATCGCTTTTTGCTCACATATCTCTTTATCTTCCGCACGGCCGGCCGCGCTAGGCACCGCCGCTTTTATTCCCCGAGACCTGTCAGCTTTAAGAGACATGGTCCCGGGCATGGCATTGTGTCGGCCGGCGCCCAGTACATTTGTTATTGTTTGCCGCTCAAGCTGTGTAGTAAATATGGGCCATAAAAGGGCTGAAATATGGCGGCCTGCTCGCCGTTGGCTCAAGTCGGCGGAGTTGTGGGCATTTGATTTGGCTGCCCCGGTGTAACGAGAGAGAGAGAGAGAGGGAGAGAGAGGGAGAGGGCAGGAGGAGAGGAGGAGAGGCCGTCCTAATACTGAGCAACACATATCGATCCCTCTTCGCCCCGAGATGGAAGTCAAGCTGCTTCATTTGCAGCGCTGCATTAGACCGGGGGGGGACGGGGGACAGGGGGCGGGGCTTGCTTGATAGATGCAGTGCAGCCGCGCCGACCGCAGAGGAAACCTGCCCCCCTCGGCGAACAACAGAGAGAAACCCAACCCCTAAATCTGAGGTTATCAGCGAATCCCGTGTTTCAGGTCTCGCCATGTCAGCGACAAGAGGAGACGTCGGGTCACATGCTCCGCTGGAAAGTACAGCCGAAAGTGAGTGAGGAGCAGTGTTGGCGAGTAATCCATTACTAAGTAATCCACTACTGTAATTAAACTACTTTTTTTTTAGTAACGGAGTAATGTAACGGGATTACTCTGGCAAAACTGGTAATTATATTATAGTTACTTTATCAAGTAACTTTTCCATTACTTTTCAGAATTTTTGTGCAAGCTAAAAATGTATTATTATCCACAAAATGTCTGAAATTTATATAAAAAAAAAAAAAAACAACCAGAAACAATGCTGTCGCAGATTGATATTGCAGCTGTGCATGCAATGTCATTTATATGCGACAGCGCACCAAAACGAGCATGGCGGCGGCAAAAGAAAAAACGGCAAAAGCGCTTGAGAGCTGGAAATACAAACAGTATTTTGAGTTCATCTCGTCCAAATCAAAAAATGTTGTGATTTGTTGTATTAGTAATTGGTAATTAGTAATTGATTGCTTATGAAACAAAGTAGTTACAGAAGTAACTAGATTACATTTTAAAGGAGTAATCAGGAATCAGTAGTTAGATTACTTTTATGGAGTAATCCCGACAACACTGGTAAAAGGGAGGGGGGGTGTTGGGAATGCCGTCAGGATGCACGCAGGACGGGATTGGGAATTCTCAGCGTGGGAGCTGGTGGTAATGGAATGAGAAGGAGAAGGAAGAGAAGGAGGAGGAGGAGGAGGCATCCAGGGATCCTTGACATTCCCCCCCCGTAGCAAAAGCATGATACTGACCTCCACCAGCTTAGAGAGATTAATGTCAGCCCAGGCTGCTATTGTTAGACGGGAGCCCTCCTTCTTCTACCTCCGCCCCTCCTCCCTCCCTCCCTCCATCCCTGCCTCCCTCCCTCGCTCCCTGTCCTGCAAGGAGAAAGTTTGTAATTTATACTCGTGGGGGGGCGCTGCTGCGGCAGAAATTGCATCGTGCCCCGCCGATCATTTCTCACACTTTTGGGGATAAAAAAAACGGATAAAAAAAGACTGTCCTGATGAGAGCCATGCGACCCCAGCTCACTCCACCCCTTGGCCCCCTGTCATCACTGGCTACTGTTGCTGCTCGTTACCTGCTTCAGTGGGACGTCATGCAGCACAATTGTGAAGAAAAAAAACATGACTAGAAAAGAAAAAAAACGTGGCAAATATGTGCTGATGCTTTGAGTTAACACGTGTTAGAGTTCTGTTCAGCAAGAGACAGAGAGCAGCCGTCCGTTCCGGATAGCGACTCTAATTAATAAGATGCTCGCAGGCCGTTTTTTTTTCATTATTATTATTTTATGTTTAATCCAGAGCGGTCACAGTAGATACTGATTGCACTGCGTTTCAGAATGAAAGTGGCTTTATTTGGGGTGTAACACTGCAGACAGACGTGTTATTTATTCAGACGCAGCTGACATTTGGGTTCAGACACAGTCGCCTTGAGACAAATTCCTGCTCCACATTGCCTTTTGTTTAGTTTTTTTTGGTTTTCTCCTTTTTTCTTTCTTGAGCTTCACTTTTTAAAGATTGCATGATTTTAATGCTGGTCTTGTTTCAAGAGTTCATTAATTATCCAGACAAGGATTCTTTGTTGTTATTAGCTCTCTTGTGCATTTAACTCGCAGTGTTAGATCTTTGAAATGGGTTACAGGGAGGAGGGGGTTTGCTTTGTGTGTGTTGTTTTTTTTCTCCAGCAAGTTATTCTTTGTAATTTGCAGTCTTTTTCTGTTTATGTCTGGGAAATTTCAGCGGCCTTGCCGACATGCTATACACCATCTTGGTGAAGGGAGGCGGGGGGTAGGGGGAGAAGATGCTGGAAACAGTACAAATAAAGAGTAATCAATTTCAGTTTGAAGGCAACAACACGCAGAGGCTGTAATTTGTCCCGGCACTGCCCGGTTTCGTCTCCCTCCCTTACTCATGTAAATTTCTGCTTAGCAGCGCCGACGGCTGCGTGTTGTTCCACATTTGAAAAAAAGGTGGAGAATAGTTCCATCAGCGCAGCGTTTAGCTCCAGCGACGGAGGCACGTTTTCATCGCATATTATTTAAAGGAGGGGGGTACACGGCAACACGGTACGGCAAATGGTTGTTGGTCTTTGTTTGTCTCTATGTGGTCCTGCAACAAACTGGCCACTTGTCCAAGGTGTCTCCCTGCCTTCGTCCTATGACAGCAGGGAGAGGCTCCAGCAACCCTGAGCTCAGGAAGAAGCAGGTTTAGAAAATCAATGGATAATTTAAAGGGGGGCTGCGGCGACACACGCAACGCATCCCCACCGCCTTAAAAACGGCCTTGCGCGGTACAAAAAAATAGAATACAAAGAGGCTGCGCGTGTCCGCCACCCTCGCGCGTCCGCTCTCTCTCTCTCTTTCCCGCCTCTCATCTGGAAAAGTGGCGAGGCTTGAGGGGCTCATCTGTATTTTTGTCCGAGTCTCCAAAGTGTTTAATGAGGACTTGGCACGGAGGCTTGTGCGGCAGATCAGATGGAGCCCCCACGCTGAGAGAGACGCGGCTATAGTGGCTGAGGAAGAGGAGGTGGTGGAGGAGGGGGTGGAGGAGGAGGAGGAGGAGGAAGATGCCGGAGCTCAAGCCGGAGGCTCAGCGCCGCTCAGATCAACACTGTAGACAGCCAGGAGCCAAACCATGCAAGAGCTTATCTCCATTTCTCTTTCCCTCCCTCCGCCTCCTCTTTGTCTCCGGCTCATCATATCCCACTAAAGCGCCGAGGTAAATCCACTGGCCCCGGACCCTCGTCCCACTCTGAGAGTCGGTCGGCCGTTCGGCCCGCTCCTTTTCTCTTTTTCTCTCTCTCCCTTCTCGCTGACTTGCGCTCAGATCCGAAACTTGCAGCTGAATATCGGCACAAGTCACCAAAGAGGCGCGAGGCGACAACAACAGAGATCGGCTCTGTTCAATATCACCCACTCGTTCCCCATACAGGGAGTTCTTTGTAGTCAACTATATAGTGAACTAATTAGCTGGATTAAAGACGCCACTCTTGGCGCAGTTAAAAAGGTGATTGCGGTCGCATTATTAAAACGTTACGTCGGCTGGCAGAAACTTATGACCTGAAAGAAAAAATAGCAATAAATAAATGTTATATTTAATAATGTACTGTGTATATATGCATTTTTATGCTAATTGCATACTATACTAAGCATTTTCCAACATTTAAAAAATAGCGCTCGGCTCCTCTCGACCATTCTTGGACTGGGTCAGTGTGAGCGCAATGCATGATGGGATATATTGCCGGGTTCGTGATCATCGGTTGTACACAGGCCCTCAGACTCCAAGATGGCGGCCCATTCATTTCAATGAAGTTGCTCATCCAGCGCATACGCCGAAAAAAAAAAAATTTGACCTCCGCATTAATGGGCCCACAGAGCATGCGCAGTAGTGTCACTTCCCATCATGCCTCTGTAACTCACATGATCTATTTGGCCAATCAGAACGATTCTGGAGAACGTCACTTACAGACACATCAGAATGCAGCCAATCACAACGAGCTGAGACACAGCAGCACGTACGACGTTGTGTATTGCGATCTATGTGAAAAAAGCTTTTTGGGCCCGTGGGATTTTTCTTTTGCTGCAGTACCTTGAGTGGCCACTGGGAAAAATCGGCACACCGCCATATTGCCAGTCCGGTATCCAGTTCTTGTAATACATGCATGGTTCGTGGCCATTACCGATATTCACTCAGGATTCCGACACTGCTACAAAATGTCCTTTTTATAGTGAATCAGGGGCGATTTCGCACACAGTCGTTGTCGTCCCCTCCCTCTCCCTCCGCCTCCCCTGTTCAGGAAGCGACGCCTGCCCCGCGCGGCTAAATGGCACTGTTGCTGTTTGGCTATTAAAGAAAAGCAAACAACCCCACCACCCCGCCCACCGTCTGCCCCTCCACTCTTCCTCCCCACCTCCACCCCCCTGAAAAAAAAAGATGTGTAACGCGCATGAATTATTTAAAAATTGTACTGATCCCTCCGGCAGCCGGGAGGAGTCAGGAGAATTCCTACTCGATGGAAAATAAACAGACTGGAGGCGGGTATATTTGCGCACGCATACTCATGAGTCTGCGCACGAGAAAGCCGGCGCCTCGCGTGTGTGTGTGTGTGTGTGTGTGTGTGTGTGTGTGTGTGTGTGTGTGTGTGTGTGTGCGCGCCTGTAAAAGGTGGAGGACCGAGCGTCGACTCCTGCCTGGGAGAGAAGGAAAGAAGCAGCGACGTGTGTTCCTCTGGACGTTTCTTCTGGCAGGCGTCACATTTTAGCCGGTGATGAATGAATGGATGGATGAATGAAAGAGGCCCGTTGGAAAATAAGTGGGAGTGAAAAGCACATTAGCTGAGGGAGAAAAGATGGTGGTCCATCTGGTGACAGCATTGCATCATCACAGCGCTCCGTGTGTGTGTGTGTGTGTGTGTGTGTGTGTGTGTGTGTGTGTGTGTGTGTGTGTGTGTGAGCGGCCTCCTCGTAGATCATTCTGTCCTTTAATTGGTTTGTTCTGGCTATTTAGTCGACAGAAGGGGAGGCGGTGGGTGGGTGGGGGACAGGGGGGCCGGGGGGCGGGGGTGCTGCTGCTCTGTTCACTTTCTCATTAAGACACGACGAGTGCATCACGACCGCTCGCTCTGTTCATCAACTTAAAAACAAAATCGCCCCCTTTCTCACTTCACAGGGGCTGCGCACTTTTGTAGTAGTGTCCGAAATCCTGAGTGAACATTGGTATTCACTATTAGGCCTACTCACTTATATCCCATAATGCATCGCTGAAAGCCCAACCGACGGTCACCAACTCAGCAATATATCCCATCATGCATTGTGTCCACGCTGACCCAAATGCTGAAAAGGCGAGAGGAGCAAAACGCTTTTCGTTGTTTTGTTTTATGTGGGAAGACACTCATTATATAGTATCTACTTGTCACAAAAATGCATATACGTGTGAGTGTAAAATAATTCATAGGTTTATTTCATTACCACTCTACCTTCTGTACATAGAACTCCGTCTAGAGGAAGTTAGAGGGAACGAGTGCGTGATTTCGGATACAGCCAGGCTATGGCGTATTTGTGGATGGGAACTTTCCACACGTCAGCTGATCGGCCAATAGGAGCAGCGTGAGCCAGCCGGCCTGCTGCCGGTCACCGCGGTCACATGTCTGCAGCCTCACGTCCATCACAGGTGTTCAGTGATCTCGGACCGTGTTGGTTTGTCATCGGAGGGAGCAAACAGCCTCACGCCCCCCTGCACCGCCCACCCTCCCATCCCCCCGCCGAGTGCTTGAGAATGGCCTCCTTTCTGCCTCTCCCCTTGACAACATGGCCAAATGGGGAGTTGCCACTGAGTCATTGTGTTTCTGTCCCTCCACAGCGACCTGGCTGACCTGGAACCTGCGGTGCCGCATGATTGAAAATTGTCTGGGGTGCCGCCTTTTTTTTCCTTTTTCCCTTTTTTTTTTCCACACAGCAGCAGCAGCAGCCATCCCTAAACCCTTAACACAGGGTGGGTGGAAAGCAGGACAGTCAAAGAAAAGTCTTACTTTTCTTATTTTCTTACGTTTCCTGAAGCTGTTGACTCTCGTCTCACATCCTCTTGGGCCACCGCAGTCTGCCTTTGGTGTCATTTCTTTTTTTTTCGCTGCCGCTGAAATATTAGCAGCATGAGTCCGAGTCAGACAGGCTTTATCGAGAAGTGTTTGTTCATCTCCATCTGACTTTGATTTTTTTTTATTTTTTTTATTTCAGCACCAGGGTTGCCGCTTTCGCTCACATCTCCGGCATCTCACTTCAGCCTGGACGTGTTTGAAGATGTCTTTTGCACGGCCATTAGTCTTGCTTTGTGCCGGACGAGAGAAGTCGAATTTCATCACCTCGTTCACGGCAGATGTGGACGCCGCCGTCTCTTTCTTTATTTCGCGGTGGCACACGCGGGGTAAACTTAATAATATATTCATTAGGATGTAATTTGCTATTCAATCATTTTCACTTCGTGCCTGGGTAATCGGCCCACTGGCCCACGGATGGCTCTACTCAATGCCAAACAAGGACAATTATCTGATTGGTTCTGCTCTCCCTGCCAAATGGATCCGACTGGAAAGGGGCCGAGCTGTGTCAGCATCCCACCACACACACACACACACACACACACACACACACACACAGCACTAATGTGGGAACATAAAGGAGCAAACGGGCAGATTTTTCTCCGAGCTGAGAATAATTCGCACACCTGTGCCTCTTCCCTAATACCCCCAATGCGCCTTTTAGCTCCTCTTCCAATTTGCGGCTCACTCTTAAACCAAACAGCATCATAATTTGCTCCAGACATGCAATCATAGGTATCCACCGCCCCCTTTATCCCCCACCCCACACACACACACACACCACACTCTCCTTCGTCCCCACCCCCCTCCTCCACCAACGGAGTACCGTAAGTTTTATTAACCAAAGCCTCTGACCTGCAGCCGGTCTCTGGGGGTCACGCCCCCTTTGCTCTGTGCCTTGCTGGGATTAATGAGCGCTAAGGTTTCCTGGCCCTGGGGTCAGCCGGGAGGAGGGTTACAGCACTCATCAGGGCGAGCCGCTGCCGTGTTTGTGTCTGTGCGCGCCGTGATTCTCGTCTGGTCTCCTTCACCCTCACATTTGGCAGAGAGAGAGGTGCCTTTTTTTTTCTTCTTCTTCTTCCTCCGCCTCCCCACCTCCCCAAGAGAGCTCATTACTGCTCCTTTTCCCATTAGCCCTATGGTAACCTTCCCCAGGAGCGGCCCCCGTGTCACCGTCGATATCGCTCCCGGCCCCCTCAGCCCCCCACCACCACCACCCCTGCGGTCCCCTCCCACACTGGGCAAAATTACCCTCGCTACGGCCAAATGGCCTTCCTGTTCCTCTCCACATGTGGTAACAGTGCCGGTATTACTTGCAGCCGGGACCATCTCAGGACTATTACCGGCCCATTTCCATTTGTTTCTCTGCACTCGGTGGTGGTGGTGGTGGTGGTGGTGGCGTTTGAAGTGGTGGCACACAGAAAATAGGCTGCGGGTGTGATGTACAGGAGAGTGCAGGCCGGACTGTGTGTAATGCACCGAAGGCAAAACTAATAAATCAAATGTTCCCCTCGCAGATCTTGTTTTGTTTTTTTTTCTTTCCTTTTTGAGGGATTTGCATGAGCTACAAACAGTGGACCTGTGTTGGTCGCTGACAGCCGGGTCCAGCAGGCCGCAGCCGCCTCACACCACTGGGGTTTTGCTCGCTTGCATCTGATTTCCATGTTGCAAATAAACAAAAAGTGCAGAATAGAGACAATGTGGCTTCCCTGAGCAGTTCCACACGCTTTGGTTGTTTTCTGTGCATCTGTTCAAATCCCAGATTTGCATGTCTTCGCATTGCTTTCCCTACCAGGTTTCACGCCGTGGAATTTGCACACAGTGGCGACCGAGCACCACCCCGCCAGTTGTTCACATCCCGCACGCAAATGTGTACACACCGCGCACCGCCTGCACACCGAGGCGGCTGCTCCATGTTGAGCTCGCCAAAGCTAAACACGACGGTTGCAGCTTCTTGCCGTCGACCGTGTTTCCTGATCAACGCAAAGCTGGAAAGTTTGAGGGTTTGTTTCTTTTCTGCAGCTAATCGTGCTGACCCGCATTTGTCCTATTTTTGCCCCTCGTGTCTCTCCGCAGTGGACGGCGGCTGGAGCGAGTGGAGCAAGTGGTCGGCGTGCGGGGCCGACTGCTCCATGTGGCGGAGCAGGGAGTGCACTCAGCCTTCGCCAGGCACCGGGGGCAAAGAATGTCAGGGGCTCGATGTCCAGTCTCTCAACTGCACCAGCGAGCAGTGCCCCCAGAGTGAGTGCACCTCCGCCCACGTGCGCTGAAAACACACACACACACACTCTCTCTCTCACACACACACACACACACACACACACACACACACACACACACACACACACAGAGTCTCTGAGGTTTCGAAGCCCAAGGCGAGCAAATGTAAAGATTGTAGTGACACGAACAACAAGTTTTCTTCCATAGGATCAGTGGAGAGCAGCAGAGTTCTATACAGTGTCTTGGCAGAGCGAAGCTATATATAGAAAATAGTAAAATCACTTCATGCACTCCCTGAAGTAAAACAGAACACTTCTCTCCATTTGTGCGAAAACTCAAGCGATTTTTGCAGTGTGACTGAAACACGAGTGCGAAATAACTGCGTTTCCTCTCAGTGATGTCATGTCATGTAACCACAGAGGTGTTTATCTCATGTTGCGTCAAGAGGCCAAGACGCAGGGCGGCAATTTTTGGCATTTTGCGCTCGCCGTCATGGAGCCGTCACCTCGCCTCTGCATGGGTTCCATTCTCCATCAGATACGGCGGCCTGCCGAGAGTTTTCCATCAGTGCGCTTGCACAGAAGCTGGGAGCTCCTCTCCGGTTTCTCCCCATCTCATTTCTGCTGCGAGGTCTTGATAAACAACTCGGTTGCCAGGTCCAACATACATTTTACAGTACTTCAAATATTTGAATCACTCAACTCATGTGCACGCTGTCTGTGCGCGGCACGTGACCTGTAAATGGAAAATATGTGTTTTTCACAGCATCCAACATACCATCTATGCATCCAGTCACTCTCTAATTCACACCTATGGACCATTCAGAGTTCCTAATTAGCTTAATGTGTCTAATGTGTCTTGGGCCTGCTGGAATAAGCTGGAGTACCTGGTGTGAACAAGCAAAGTCCACACAGAAGGACTTGAGCGTCTCAAGATACCAAGTCAAGCAAATGAAAAAAAAAAAAGAAAAGGTGAGAATGGATTGTTGTTGTTTTTTCAAATTCACACATTTTGGAGGTGAATTTTCTTCTTGCAGCTTTAACTTGCTCAACTTTTGAGTCTACCAGAAGAGGAACTCTGTCACAAGCAACAGGCAGGTGTGAAACAGCACGCGGGGAACAGGTGTCTGGAATTTGAATCAATTATAAGCCAGGTTGAGAGCGTGGGGAGGGGGGCGGGGCTGCCCTTTTATCCGGAGAAATAAACCTTTTATGTCCCCTCGTCGCTCAGACGAAAGATGTCAAACATACCTCGGAACGGCTTCATAAAGGAGAGGTAGCGTTAGCGACTTGTGCCTGAGCCACGTGACCTTTTCCCCCTCCACACACGTTACGCTTGCGACTAAAAATGAAACGGCGCTCTGCTCTCCTCGTGAAGCACAGGCGGAGCAGGAACGAAGCCGCTGATGTCGGGGTGGCGACGGTGCCCTGATTGCTCCACGCTCTGTGATTTCAGAAGAAAGACGACGACGGCGGCGGCGGTGGTGGCTGCGGCTGCGCTTCATTAATAGGGCATGCATGCGCGTGCTGTCAGGATTAGAGAGCCGCTCGGCTCGCGTGAGGCCCCGCAGCCGGCTGCTGGGTGGAAATCGACACCGCGGGCTCCGCCACTGACCAGATGGACATGAAGGGAGCGGCTCCGTCGCTCCCCGCAGACATCAAAAGACTCCAAGATGCTGCCGCTCGGCCATCCAGAAATGACGGATCCCAGGGGTGACGTCTCGGAGGGAGAAGTGATTATAAATAACGCTCTTTTTTTTTGGCTCCTCTGCGCGGTAAACACGGGGTCTTGAATGGGCTTTGGCAAGCGGGAGACGGTGAATTAATTAACTGAATTATGTATCTTGCACTTGTAGACGGTGATCAAATAGACTGATAATTAGGGCAGGGCAGGGGGGCTAAACAGTGATTTTTCCAATTGTGCACGTGCGTACACGCGTCGGGCATTAGCTTTGCTCTGAGTCTGCCTCAGAACGAGGGAGCTCAGCCGGCTCATCATCAGAGGTCAGCGGCTCCTCCCCGGAGAGCCGGGACGCATCCACCGAGCTGCCACTCATCGTTTTCCTGCACAAACACTCGCACGCGCGCACACGCGGCGTCGTCCACTATTTACTCCGCCGACACCGCTGAGCCGCGCCGGGGAAGAAAGCCTCTCCCAATCTGTTCCCCCGCAGATGTGTTTCCTCAGACAAAAAGGCCGTGTGAAGTATTGCAATAAGCAAAGCAGGGAGGTGTTGTGTGTTTTTTTTCCTCCTTGGGGTGGTGCTGGCGAGCCCGACGGCAGCCTCCATTCTTCGCAAACCTTGTCTGGAGACTATTAGCCCAGTTGGCGGTAACGTCCACTTGCGACAAACAAAAGGAGCCGCTCCGATCCTCTCCTCTTTCGACGGCCATCATCACCTCACCGTCATTAAGCCTCGAACCAGCCGCACACATTAGTCGAGGCTATTGTTCGTGCTCTCGCGCAAGCCCAATTCTGCGCTTTGCATAATGAACGAATCAGGAACCGCTTTCAGAGAGCAAACAAGTGGAGACCAAGATGGCGCTGCGCACAAAAAAAACATCATGCACTGGCAGCAGGCCAGAGCCAAAATGGCAGCAGGTGTTAGAGGGCACAAAAATTGGAAAATATCACACTGATCGTATTCCCTGGCAGAGGAAAATTAGGGCGACATAAAAAAACAATTATTGGGCGTAATGACAGTGATGGAGTTAATTTGCCGGCGCATCCTGTTTAGACGGCGTGGCAGATGATCCGGTGGAAAGCCATCAAAACAGCCCTTAATCAGTCTTCGGCCTAATTTCAATTTAACGGGCTCATTTTGCGGCGAAGGCGGCTAATATTTTTAGTCGGGAGTTTGTCCCTTGGAGGAAGGTTCAGTGGCCTCCATGAAAAATGGCCCGACGTTTATTTTGGGACATATTTCACAGGGAGCCACCGTGGGAAGGAACGACTGTGTTGTGGAGATAGTAATGGTCACATTCACTTTGAGAGTTTTAGTAGCCATATTTCCCTGACCTTAAGAACTGCGGTGTTATTCATCTTGGGACGGCTGCCCGGGATTGGCCATGGGATGAAATATATTCCCAACTCTGCTTGATAAATGCCCAGGGAGAAGGTGCAGAAGGCTGCAAAGCTTGTATTTATCAGCGCATGAAAGAGGAAGGGGAGGGAGCGGCGTGTTGCAGACCGCGAGGTGCGGACATTGTGCTGACTGCAAATGCAACTAAACTTCAGCACAAACCCAGGACGCAGCCCCTCAGAGGCACGATGAATTATAAGTCCACGCTGGCTCATCTCAAGTTCAGGATCTGATCCCAGAGCGGGCCGGCCCTGGAGCGAGTCCGAGGAGCTGAACTGAATGCTCAGAGAGAAAGAAAGGAGAGGGGGGGGGGACAGAGATTGGCCCAGGGTCAGCGGTGAAAACAGCTCATCTCATCCACAGATTATCTGCGGGCAGGTGTCAATCACGGGGAGAGGTCATGCAACAAAGAGAATCAAAAGTTCTGCGCCAGCAATTACGTCAAGTGAAATGGAACAATGGGGCGACAGGTCGCGTGGGGGAAAGGAGAGGTGAATTGGTGGTGGATCGAGGGGAGAAAAAGAAGAAGGTCGGCCCAGAAGAAAAGGACTAAAGTAAATCCCATCCAATTATAAAAGCTGATTAGCTGTGTCAATTAAAGCATGATGGATGTCCTTTCAATCACTGGCCCCCGCCGTCATGAGAATCGATGGCGCAGGGCGGTGGGTGGAGGGGCCAGAGAGCGGTCGGCGGTCGGGGTTGCAGCGAGCGACGGCGGGATCGTTTTCCTGTGACACCTGGCCAGTCCGATAAAACTTCACCGGCCCGATGCTCCGATAAGCCTCCGGAGATTCCCAGCAGAATAGAGGGAGGGTGGAAAAAAAAAAAGGCGAGAAGAGAGTGTTCTCTGATTGACTGGCTCCTTTGTGCGGGTGCAGGACAGGGTGGAAGCCGGAGAGCACCGACAGACAGACAGACAGGCAGACAGACAGACAGACGGGGTCTTTTGCCCTCGCAAGGTAAACGACGAGCGGCCAATCAGCAGCTGTGTTTATCCAATCGGCCCTCTCCCCCTTTTTGTCTGAAAGAGTGTTTCCACATGTAGTCCTCTTTAAAAAGAATCAAACTCAGTCCTCTTAAAATGGACCAAGAGAAAAGACACTCAAACCTTTTTGCATTCACATTTCAATTTTGAAAGTGGACTCAATTGTGTTTCTGATCCAGTTCAGCTACAGCACAGTCTCACTTCTCTTTTCTATTCACACTACTGTAGTTTTTCCCGGAACGCTGACTTTTACAGCTATGCATTGTGGGTAATCTTCACTTTTACATCATCTATATCTACGGCAGGCATGGGCAAACTACGGCACATATGCGGCCCATTTGGCTTTTTAATCTGGCACGCCAAACTTGAAGAAATTATATTAATAGTAAGTGAGTAATAACATAGTTACACAAATTACACAAATCTGTGTTTTAAGAGTCATTTCAATAAAGAGCTAAACATCATGGGGCTTCAAAGATGCTGGTTTTGTTGTAACGCTTCTGTTCATTTTTGATAGCACATGTTTTCTACATATTCCATGATATATCATTTTCTCCTATGAGGTGGGTCACAAAAACACTCCATCCATCTGCGGCTGCTCTGGCCACTCTGTCACAATTTAGAACCCACCGTGGTCCAAAGGTTTGCCCACCCCTGATCTACGGCAAACACAAATTACACAAAACCTCAACACTGAATAAGGGGGTCTACTGAGCGGTGTGAGTGATGTTGAAGTGTTCACGTAACACACAAAACACACACAAAAGCTGAGTCACAGGCCTGCGGTCCGACCAAGTGCAAAAACACATTTATTCTCTGGCTGATCCGTCCGGGGGAATCCAGGAGTCCAAATAGCGCTCGCTGCCTCCTCTGGCCTCCGGCCGGCCAACACTGTTGGATTTTTGGGTAGTTTTAACGAGAGGTTCAGCTGCAGCGGCCCCACTCTTTTCAGGAGCTCGTTGCACAGGGTGAAAGGTGAAGCCGGGCCGCTCGCGAGATAAGCACCTCCGTGAGGGGAGGGGCAGACAGGAATGGTGGGAGAGAAGGATGAGATGAGAAGAGGAGAGGCGGAGGAAGGATAGCTTTCCCTTTTCCTGCCATGAATATGCTCTCAGCACAAAAATTGTGCGAAAAAACAAAAAACAAAAAAACGATGGCGGGAGCCAAACTTAGAGATGTTTATCTTCGGTCAGTCACTCGCCATTGATTACACGTCAACGAGGTCTTTGGCTGCACAATGGGCCAACATGGCGCTCGGCCGCCTATAATCCCTTCACTTAAGCTATCAGATTGTACTGAGATAATCAGCCGTGAAATAGATTCTGGCATTTCCCTTCAAAAAAAAAAAAAAAAATCCTGGCGACGTCAGGTGTTTTTTTTTCGAAAGAGGCGAAATGGATTTTTCCCGAGCCGGAGGGAGGGAAAGAGAGAGAGAGAGAGAGAGGGTGGTGGGGGGGTGACAAGAGAGGAGGGTGAGGCAAAATTGAGAGGGGGAGGCAAAGATTCTTTCTTTGAACCGCTGTTTTTTTTTTTGTCTTGTGGTTTTTTGTTGAAATTCACTGCAAACTCAGCCATTAGCACCTCGCTAATTCCTCTCTTGCATTGTCGCGTGTTCGCTCACACCAATTAAAATTTGTCGGATAAGCAGCCTTCCTGTCGAGTCGCGGGATCGCAAAAAAAGGAAGAAGTAGAAGAAGAAGGCGAAAAAGAGGAAAGAGTGCAGCCGGAGAAAATGCTCATCTACATTTGCCACATTTAACCTTAATCAGCTGGATTGCGACACAAACTTTGATTTTTCTCACACACACACACACACACACACACACACACATTCTCGTATCTTCATCCTTGTGCGTCTGCCTCCCTTCACCGACCCCACTCTTCCTCCCTTCTTTCCGTCCGTCCGTCCTCCTCCTTTTGTTGTCAGCTCAACCGCCTGCCTGCCTTCCTGCCTTGCAGCACTTTAACCTCTGCTGCTGCTCTCCATCCCTCAAAGCTGAGCGCGCTCCCTGCGTTTCCCCTCCTCGACTGTGTTCCGTTGACAGCGCTACGCCCCCGAGGCTCCCCGGGACAATGGCCCTCCACAAAGGCCCTGGGAGCCTTCACCACCTCCGCCACTAAATTCCCCCGGCCCGGAGAGACAGCCGTGGCAAATCCCATTCTCCTCCAAAACACACACACACACACACACACACACACACACACACACACATTGATGTTTGCCTGGGCCACGCTGTCATCTTCATACTGTACTTTTAGGAGAAAGGCACTTCAATGCTTTGGAGAGGGAGAGAGGGAGAGAAGGAGGGGAGTGATGGAGAGAGATACATTCAGCGAGAGGTGCTAGAATTTCATAAGCAAATCCTCCTTCTTCCTCTTCTCTTCTCCACTGCCTCTCTTGGGGCTGTTGTGTACTTGGAGATGCAGGAGGGAGATGGGGAGGGAAAGAACACGCCAGCAGAAGATATATTTATCCAGCACAGCACTGAAGAACCTCCTCCTGGAGGACTTGCGTGCTTCTCTATCCTGATTGGCTGCAGTCTTTTTTTTTTCTTTTTTTTTTTCACGCGCCGAACCTTCAGGGTTTGTTAAAAAATTAAAGGTTCCACATCATGCAAGATTCACCGGATCGTTGTTTTTGAATGATCTCGTGAGTCTCTCGCCTGTCAAGAAAATGGAAATGAAAACATGAAAAGTACGTCCTTTGCTTTCACTTTCACTGGCTCCGCTTTTCAGAAGCTGTTTGCTTTAGACCGCTGTGCTGGAAGTCTGTCCTTTTTGATGTCACAGGGGGGGCGGCAGTATTTTTTTTTGTTCCCCCAACCATTTTTTGTTCCCTCTCGGGAGACCACCTTGTGCTTTATATCCCTTTCCAAATATAAACTTAAAACCAATTAAAACCAAGGTTTTTTTTGGTGAGGAGGCTGTAAACAGACGGCTAGATTGGATGTTTTCTAGAGTTCCTCCCACAAGTTGTCTGCTTAGGCCTGTCTATTGCCATCTATAGGGTTGATTAAAAAAAAAATAACTGTATAAAATTTGATATGACATTGTTCTTCCCAACATGCCTTGCATGCATCAAGTAACACACATGATGCATGAGAACGTATAAGCCAATCACAACAAGCCAAGACACATGTGGAAGTCCATGACTTGAAAATATGAAAAAATAGAAAGATTTATTCTGAGCCATAACTCGGGTCAGAGACGTCCTGTTAGCCCTTTTGAGCCCTAAGTGATATTTGTTCATGCAATACCACGGGTGGCCACTAGAAATAAAATCCCTATCCGGTTCCTATAGCACATCGATGGTTTCACTTGATGAAGCAATTAAGCAAATCCTCAACAGAGACATGGAACATAATACAGGGAGTCTCCACTTGTTGCTGCTGCCTCTCCACACCTGATGATGATGCCCCCCCCTGGCACCCACCGCCTCCTTTTCTTTGCGCTCCTCCCTACCTCACCCCCACTAATCTGGTCCCCATTGTTGTGTCTCGTCTCCTCTCTTGTCGCCTCCACAGCGGTGAGCGGCGCCGAGGACGTGGCGCTCTACGTGGGCATGGTGGCGGTGGCGCTGTGCCTGACTCTGCTCCTCATCGTGGTGGTGCTGGTCTACCGCCGCAAGAAGGAGGGCCTGGACGCCGACGTGGCCGACTCGTCCATCCTCACCACTGGCTTCCAGCCCATGGGCATCAAGCCCAGCAAGCCAGGTGTGTGGGCGCCGCGGCCACGCAGGCCTCCCCTCCGCAGCAGTAGGACACTGTTCTTTGTTTCTAACCTTCTGTTTTTCGAGCCTGTGCGTCCGTCAGCTGTCCGTCCGTCTGTCTGCACGCCGTCGCAGTGTGCCGCCCCGTTCCGTGTTTGTTTTTGTGGTCGTGGCGGCGGTGTGAACGTGTTTGCGGGCGGTTAGCAATCCAAACAAGATGTATTATACCCTGTGACTGTGTGTGTGTGTGTGTGTGTGTGTGTGTGTGTGTGTGTGTGTGTGTGTGTGTGTGTGTGTGTGTGTGTGTGTGTGTGTGTGGTGCAGGAGCTGTTTGTTGTTTGTCGAACTGACACATTATGTTTTTGTGGGAATTTTTTTTTTGTCAATTTTTTTTGCCACCACCTCATTGTCAGGAAATGCACTCAGTCTGTTTAGCGGCTGTGTGGAGCCCCCAAGCTTCAGCAGCAGCAGCCAGTAACAGAAATACAACTGTCTGAGTCGTCAGACGGAGACGGGGAAGTGGATTGCACTATTTCTTTTTTGTTTTGTTTTTGTTGTTTCAGTTTTTTTTTTGTAGCAAACTATATGCACTCTGGGTGCTAAGCCACGTCTGAGTTGTGTTTGGAATTGATTGTGTGGCTGCTAAAGAGACAGACGGACAAAACAGAGAGGCGGCCGGGTGGTGGTGGTGGTGGTGGTGGTGGTGGTGGTGTGGAGAAGGGGAGGGAGGTGTTCAAGGCTGCCTCTCACTGGCAGAATGTGTCTTTGTGTATTGTCAAGAGTGTGAGTTGACTTTTTTTTCCTGCAACATGTGCTTTTCTTCCTGTTTGCCTCAGTGTGTGCATGTGTGTGTGTGTGTGTGTGTGTGCGCGTGCTGATAGTGTGAGGTCTATCTCTGATGTACGAACTGTGCCGCCTGCCACTCACAGAGATTCACACAATTGCTTGTCTGTGTTTTTTTTTGTCTCTTTTTTTTGTCTGTTTGTTTGTTTCCTTCCCCTCTCGCGTCGTTGACGCAGAGAATTCCCATTTGCTCACCATCCAGCCCGATCTCACCACCACCACCACCAGCTACCAGGGCACCCTGCGCTCTCGCCACGACACCACTGGCAAGTTCTCCATGACCAACGGGCCCCTGCTGGACCCGCTGCCCAACGGCTCGCACACCCTGCACAACGGCAAGCTCAACCCGGACCCGTCCGAGTTTGTGAGCAGGCTGTCCACTCAGAGCTACTTCAAGACGCTGCCGCGCGACGTGGCCAACACCTCCTACGGGACCTTCAACTTCCTGGGAGGGAGGCTGACCATCCCCAACACAGGTTTGGACCAGGCTGTTACTCCCTTTTTGTGTTGTTACTGTTGAATTGAGAGGAATTCAGGAAAGTCTCCAGCAGTCTTTTATCCTTTGGACATTTCATCCACATAGAACACATACACACATTTGTGAATACAGGTCAGGTGAGATCTATTGACTCCACCCTTGCAGTTCTTGTAACCTGTACTACAGTTGGTAGGAGTCGGTCGTCCAATGGATCAAAGGGTTGGTTCGAATCCCGGCTTCATGGACACACGTCCAAGTGTCCTTGGGCAAGACACTGAGCCCTAAATTGCTCCCAATGGGGAGCACCTAGCATGGCAGCAGCCACCCATTGGTGAATGAATGTGTGAGTGTATGAGTGAATGAGAGGCCATTGTAAAGCGCTTTGGGTTTATGTGAAGGTGCTGGAAAGCACTATACAAGTGCAGACCATTTACCATTTACTATGCATTCTGTCTCAAATAATGATGCCTCACATTCACATTAATTTAAACTTCTGCCATTGTTGTTCTTTCTCACTCGCACATTTATATTCGCTGCCATCGTCTTCTTTATTTCCTCCTTCTCCTTCTTCGATTTCTCATTCTCATCGTAAGAGTTTGTGTCCGTGCTCCACGTCTTCTTGTATGACACCGTCACAGCGCCACCCGCAGGCCTGGCATATTTCCTGAAAGGGTTTTCAGCAGTCTCGTGTGGACAAGCTATTGTTATGATGCCAGTTTAATGGGGAAAAAATGCAAACCAAAAATAATAATAAATGCTTTTCATCTCCATGTAGACAAGAGCCAAGAAGGGTCGTCTTTTGTTTAGGCAGTCTGAATCTTAATGAGGCTCAGTGAGGGGAAAGCAGACGACAGGGAACTGAATTCATTGTGACATAACATAAAACTTTTAAAGAACTCGCCGTGAAATATTTAGCTAAAGCAACAGTTAACATGTATAAATGTATATCTCATATGGAGACAGTATGTGGTCAAAGCAGGGCGAAAGGTTCATCGCTAATACTTTGATCAGCACCGTTTTATAACCAGCCGGGCCTGTCGTTCACAGTCTGGCAGCAGTTCCAAATAATTATGTGCACAGCATTCAAATGAAGTTGAGTCAATCCATGTCGACTCTGCAAAGTTAGATTTCTGTCCCCCGGGGATCGTCGAACCTCTAATTTACCTGCCGCCTCACAAAGTAAATTAAATCGTCTGTGAGAACAGCGTGTACGTGTTGTTTTGGCACGAGGTGCATTTGTTAACGTACAAGATGAACACGTGTTTGTAAAGCCTTCCGATCGCAAACCTGGACGACAAAAGCAGAAAAGATTTCGCTTTCAGGTGTTGCTTCAGGGCTGAGACACTTACCCACTGTAGGAGCTCCCGTTTACTGCCGCACAGTGAACAAGAAAAGTTCTGTCCAAACAACGTAAATCAAACCAACAACAACATTATTACTCTTCCGTCGTGGACACGATGCCATAACTGGGTGTTAACGACAAGGGAGGGGGACAGAGAAAAAAACAAAAAAAAAACAATCAGTAACAGCAGAGTCCCATAAATGTCCCATGAAACACACCTCAGCTGTCGGCTCCTTAAATCCAGGCCATGTTGGTTTTTATTGCAGGTTTGTTCACAAATAAAAGAGTCTTGATGCTTTCCGCAAGTGCCCCCAGCTGCATTTATAACTTTTTTTTTGAGGAGGCTGGTTGAATTTTAGTTAACGGAGCCACACAGAGAATTCAGATTACTAGATTTTTTTTTTTTTTTTTTTTTGGGTTGGGGGGGGGGCGGGGGGGGAACCTAGTGGTGAAACAGCATGCAGTCTCCTCTGCCTCCTTGCCCTCTGAACTCTGGGCCCTTCTCCAGCGCCTCGTCTTTTAATTGTATTGTCGATAAACTGCAGACGAAAGGCAGAACCCTGCTAACATGGTCGCCAGAAAAAAAAAGTACTAAGACAAGACATCCTGTCGCCGTCATATTCACTTACTTACTAATCTGACATTGTCCACAAAATGTTGATGGCTTTCCTAAGAGTAGATATGGAAGCCTGGCGCAGTGGAGGCTGCCGAGGACGTGCAGGTTCTTTTTTCTATGGAGTGAGAGCAGTGCACAACTAGAACAACTAGAGGAGGAAATGATTTATATAGAGTTCCTTTAATGGTCCCAAACTATTAAATAAATATGTCACTCATGCTTTCACAATAACGTGTCTCTCCAGAACTTGGTAAAGTCCAACCTTTCATTATTTTTGCTCCACTTTTCAGAAAGCATGCGCTGTGCTAAAGCAGAGTCCTAGAGAGAAGCCTTCTGTGATGTCACAAAGGGCGCCTAACAACACCTCTCCCTGGCCCCCATCCTCTGAGAGCACTTCACGACAGCATCACGTGTTGCAGGAAGCTAAAACAAAGATTCATTAGCTTGCTTTTGGCAAAAGCTGTGAACACGGGGTTAAATTAGCTGTTTTTCACGAGATCTACAAGGTGTAAAGAGAGCTATAGATGGCTGAAATACTGTATGAGAACTCTTTTTGCAGAGGTCATTTTTTTTCAGCTCTAAATGATACACAAGTCACCTGTTAGCCGAAGCAAAAAGAAAGAAAAGGGCTGAACAAAAGCGCACGACCGCATCAGTGTTCATCGCGTAACATCTAAATAATGCACGGACAAAGTGGCGCCCATGGACGCTGATCGCGATCTGTGCAATGAAAACCCCAGAACAAATTGTGCCAATTAGGCGCCCTTCGCTCGCGACAGCCAACTCTGTAGTGCGCGTCTGCGAGTTTGCTCGCTGCTTCCCGGCAGGAATAGACAGAGTCCATTAAAGATTAGTTGGATAAAAAATATGTAAAGAGCCCAACATCATTAGTCGTCTATTTAGCTTCCTCCACTCACATTAGCCCAACACACGGCTGACGTAACCGCGCTCTCCCCAGCCCGTCCAGATTAAACGACGGACGAGCCAGTATACCAGAAGGTCTCTCTCTCTCTCTCTCTCTCTCCCTCTGTTTCCTCGCCACCATTCTAGTGCGTGTTCCTGTTTCTTTTATTCTGCGTCTCCGCCGTTCACTTCCAGATATTTTATGCATGGATTTAGTCAAAGCCATGTTGAATGTACCACACATCGGAGCGCATTTATTGTGGGGCGCAGAGGGAGAGGGGGAGTGGGGGATGAGGGGGGGAGTCGGCACTCAGATGCAGCCACTCAGGAGCGGCTGTCATTTAGCCGAGTTTCACAAAAAAGAAGCTTTGTGAATTCGAAAAAGAACGACGCGGTGAGATTTCAGGGACCTTCGCCTGATTCAGACAGATGTTTTTGTTGTCGTTTTTTTTTTTTTTTTCTTTATCATTTTCACATATATAGCATGAGCGGAGCCAGCTCACAACACTGTGACTGCCGGGATTATGTCACATTGTCAATGTTGAGCGGTGCGTTTTTTAAATAGGACTCCGAATGAATGGCGTTGACACACACACACACACACACACACACACACACACACACACACACGATACACCTTTGTGCTTCCCTCTCTCTCTCTCTTTCTCTCTCTCTCCCTCTCTCTCTCCCTCTCTCTGGAGGTGCGCTGAGGGGAAAAATGCCACGCATCCCCAGGGGAAGCGCAATTTTACCCGAGTCGCCTGTTCCATAGTCTCAATTATCTCCTGGGCGGCAGACGGAGGACGTTCAGACTGGGGCGCTTTTGTCTCAGCTAATTGTCGGCCGCGGGGACGCGTCCCACCTCGGCTGCCGGCGGAGAGATTTGCATCTACTGTACCTGGCGGAGGCTGCCTCTGACCTTCACCGCCGATTTGTTTTTGTTTTTATGTCGTCGCTCTCTTCTTTTTTTCTTTTTCTTTTTTTCCTCCCTCCCTCCCACCGCCGCCCCCGCCGGTTTTTCTGTCGAGTGGGCTGGCCTGCTTTCTGTGAAATGACAAAAGCGCTGTTCAGTCACAACAAATGAGCCTGTCGCACCCCCCCCCCCTCCATCCCACTTCCTCCCCACCCACCTTCCCCTCTCCCTCCCACCCCCTTTCTGTTGTTATTTGCATTAGGAATCAGCCTGCTCATCCCTCCCGAGGCCATCCCCAGGGGGAAGATCTATGAGATTTATCTCACCGTTCAGAGGAAGGAGGATTTAAGGTGGGTCTCCTCGACGCCGTGTAGCCGGCGGTCGTCCCTCGCCGCCGCCGCCGCTGCCGCATCGCCGGGGCTGTTTGTTTTGATGCTTCACTCGTCCATTAAGGGGCGGGCCGGCCGGCGCCGTTGTGCGCGCGGAGGTGGGATTGTAAATAAATAGGTGTGCGAGCCTTTTTACCGCGATGAGCACCGTTTAACTTCAGTGGATTGTTTTTGAAAGACGCTGTTTTATCTTGCTCACTTTTTTCCGCGCTCGGCCTCGGAGGAGCTCAGTCGCTCGTGGAAGCGGCGGCGGAGTCCGGCGTGCAGCGCGTCACGTGACTTGTCTGACAGAATCTAGTGGGAGGGATCGTTAGAAACAAGAGTGAGCAGTGTTGAGGAGTAACGAGTTACACCTAACGTCGTTACGGAGTTTTATTGCAGGATAAAGATAATTGTAATCAGTTACATTACTGGGAAAAAAAAAGTGTAATAACATTACAGTGACTTGTGGGACTATTCATCATTACAATATTATTAACATCTAACCAATTTTTACCAAAAAGGCTGGGCTTTATGTTCAAGCATTTTATTTTTGTTGCTTTTCAGTGGTTTTCTCATGCACTGGCCTGGCATGAAATAAAAGTTTGATACTAATCCGATACTAAAATATACTAATTGGTTCACCTGTCAAGTTCAGAACTACAGCGCACCCTACCTCTCGCCTACCAGTTGAATTGTCTGTCTCTGTTTTGAGTGCCGCTGAAAGTCACTATTTCAACAGTTGAGAACTTTTATTCAAAATTCAGAAAGTGATCAAAATGTAATCAAAGGTAATTAGTTACATTACTTTGATAAAGTAATGGAAATACTTGCACTATTACCCCACTATTACCCTACCCTGCGAGTGAGTAAGAGCTCTCGGTCTCGTCCCACCCGGTGCAGGTTACCGCTGGCCGGCTGCCAGACGCTGCTCAGCCCCGTGGTGAGCTGCGGCCCTCCGGGGGTGATCCTGAGCCGGCCGGTCATCCTCAGCATGGACCACTGCTCCGACGCCTGCCTGGATAACTGGGCCATCCGCCTGAAGAAGCAGAGCTACGAGGGTGCTTGGGAGGTGAGACGCCGCAACACAACACACGACGTGCAACTCCCCAAAGGGAAGAGGAAGATGCAACACCCAACCCAACCCCCCGTCCCCACCCCCCTTGTGAATGTACAGCGGTCTCACTCAGGGGTCACCTTGAGAAAGTTTCTCACCGGAGACTCGGAGAGAAGCACTCTGAGGAGGCTCTGGCCCGGCGCTCGTCTCCTCCTCCACAGGGTTTAATTCATATTGACCATGAGGTGTTTTCACTTTAGGCTGGAACAAAAGACCTGGATGCAGGGCTCTCTCTCTCTTCCTCTCTCTCTCTCTATCTCTCTCTCCCTTCAGCTCGGGCGTTGCTAGGCGACCGGCGTCTCCAAACAGAAAATTCTCTAAGCAAATTACGGCTCCTCAAAGTGCTTGTCGGAGTGCTCCTTGACCATTTCTGACCGCTGTTTCCAATTACACAACTGCCTCCCCCTATTTCTCTGACCGTGAAATTTTAAAGTAACCAGAACCGCCGCACAGTGCCGGGATGGAGTTTGGAAGAAAGTTTGGCGTCTGCGGCACCAACATGGACACACACACACACACACACACACACACACACACACATGTGCAAACAGTCGCGGTTTCAGGCAGTATGCCCATCTCAACAATCCGGAGAGAGATTGGAAAAGGGTGCTGGTGGGCTCGGGAGTGTTAGTAGGTCTTCTTTCATGTTCGATATTGTGCATAAATTATTCAGCCTCCCCGTGTGTGGCGGCAGTGGGGTGTCTGTGGGATGGATTGGCCTGTCTGAGGCAGAGGTTAGACCAGCGCTTTTAATCATCAGCCGGACCAAATATAGCCCAACGGCCTGACTGCAGGGCCACTAAGGCAAAAAAAAAAAAAAAAAGTCAGCACGTGGATGATCGTGCTAGTCGAGTGCCGCACGTTGTGAAGCGAAGGAAATGAAAGGCGGGAGCGATGGAGGGAGAACAGCCGAGTGGGCCGGGCAGGTAATGCAGATATAGGGGATTGATTAAAAAGAGATGGGAAATACCACGCAGGAAAGAAGATGGTGAAAATGAGCACGGCGGGGTGGGTAGGGGGCAGTGGGGTGGTGTAAAAGATATGAATTGTGTGAAGATTGAGCACTCGGAGGTGTAATTGAGCCACCTCACGCGCTGCTTTCTGTCGGAGAAATATTAAGACGGGAGGAAAAAATGGGAGTCCATTGTGCGTGCGTGCCCAATGGATCATGCCAATACTAATTCTATTGATTTAGACGTCAGCCGCTCCAATCGATCAGAGAGGGGTTGATTTCTGGCCATTTGGCAGGCAGAACGCTCCGTTCAGCGCGACCGGCTAATGAGGAGAGTCGTCGCACGAACATGGTGGAATTTTTGCAGGGGAAAAAACCTTCTCACCTTGGGTCCAATTTGTCCCCATCAAATTAGCTCAGAAAGCAATAGAATTATCTCGGAAGGAGACATTTGTGCAAGTGCGTCAATTTGTTTATTCTTAATCTTCGTTTAGCAACAAAAGACCAGTGTTTCAAAACGTTGTTGCTCTTCTACTAATTACAATGCCGATTCATTCTTGTACTGCCTGTTCTTTAGCATCACGTCATCCAGCTGTAGTGTCATTTGCAGATGATGTCCTTTTTCTTCTTACCTTACTGTCCAGAGATCTTGGTGGCTGAGGAACAATGTGCAAATCCCAATAATCCAATATTTACTGCACCTCCGCCGTCTTGTCTTTCCCCTGGACTGTCTTTTTTCCCCCTCAAAGAATCTATTCATGTCAGTACCTCGTTCATGCATTATTAACTAAATTGCCGGTCTTCTATAGGACGTGGAATCTTTGTTCGAGGCATTGCAGGCCTTTGTGTCAGGGGAAAAAAAGACCAAGTGCACCACCGGTCAAAAGGGAATATTTTTTGACGCAGCAACAAACCGGTCCCTTTTCCTCTGTTATAAAACCTCAAATGCTTTGCTAGCCTGACCTCACAAATCTCGGAACTTTACTGTTGCTTTGCCTCGCCGAAGATGGAAAGTGACTTGGGACTTTACTTACCCTTTCACAAACACACCCACACATGCAGACATCAGGCAAACCCATTACCCTTCCCTCCCACACAAATTGGGTGCTTGACCTTCCATTCACACCTTGTTTTTTTCTTTTCTTTTTTTATAATCCCTCCCCCGTCTCTCCCCTCTGCCCAGGATGTCCTGCTGATGGGGGAAGAGCTGGTGTCGGAGCCCTATTACTGCCAGCTGGAGACCGAGACATGCCGTATTTTCTCCGAGCAGCTGGGCACCCTGGCGCTGGTGGGGGAGTCGCTGCACATGGGCGCGGCCAAACGCCTGAGGCTGGTGCTCTTCTCCGACTCATACTGCTCCACGCTGGAGTACAACATCAGGGTCTACTGCATGGACGACACGCAGGACGTCTTCAAGGTAAACCTGGGATGGAAGTAGGCGGGTGGGGAGGAGGGAGGGTTCTCAGATTGAGGTGGATGGATGGATGGATGGATGGATGGATGGATGGATGGGTGGATGACTTCGAGCCCTCAGACTCATTGGATTGATGACGCAAGGATGGATGTTTCTAAACTTCAGATTTATTGGATGATTAGATAGGATGAAATAATGGAATCTAGGCCAGATTGGATGGACGGATGGACGGATGGATGGATGGATGGATGGATGGACGGACAGCTTCCTGGCCTCAGATTGGAGAATATGTTGATGGTGGAAGGATGGATGACTGTCTAGGCTCTGGTTCACAGGATGGATGGATGGATGGATGGATGGATGGATGGATGGTTGCCTCCTCAGCCTCAGCTTGACTGGATGGATAATCTTATGGACTGATGGACAGAGCAGTTTTCATTTCGGTGTTTCCTCATTGGCTTCCTACAGACAGTTATCCACGGGTGTCACGGGGAATTATGTGTGAACCGGCGTCTGTGCAAGTATTTACATTTCATGTTCACATCTTCCACCGGATTACACGAACCAAGAGCGAGTCTCACGCGGTGCAGAGCCTCAAGTCCAATGAAACAACATACACATGTGTAGGCAACTCATGCAACGCGGCTCATCCCGTTTTTTTGCGGCTGCCTCACAGTCCTTCCTTCCTTCCTTCCTTCCTTCCTTCTGTGTTGTCACTGGTTCCGCTGGGCTGCCGTGGGCCAAAGAAGTTTCCCATCACTTTGTTCTACAGCATATTTCGCTACTCCTTCGCACGCTCCACATGGACAGAGTATAATCAAGTGCTAATGTCTTCCTCCCTCCCTGGAGGAATGCCTCTGAGTAGCCTGTTAAGATTTCATTTGCATGGTTAATTAGTAAATTAAAAGGAGAGTCTGGCCCCATCTTTTCCCACCAGCACCACCCAACCCCCATCCTCTGTCTCTCTCTGCCTCTCTGTCTCTCCTCCTCCCCCTTCTCCACTTCCTCACCCACCACCTCCCAAAGACATGAACGTCTCTCCAGCCCGCTTTTTGTCAGCCGTAATGGCTGACCTTCCTCGCCCAGTGGCTCGCCGTCGGCGCAATCTATGAGCCGCCGCGGGACATAAACAACGGAGAGGCCAGCGGGGCGGCTTTGGCGGAAATTAGTGCTCTCCCGTTCAAGGAGCCCGAGACGGGAACACATGATCCAGCAGCTCACGTCAGTCTTCTCCTGGGGGTCAGTGCCGCCACCGCCACCACTGCCGCCGCTACTGCTGCTGCCGTCTGTCTCGGCTGCTGACAGCGACTGTGCGGTAGAAATGGACTCCGGCACAGAGACAGTGGCTGGCGCTGATGGTGGCAATAGGCATTGACCCCATTGACCCCATTTACACCTGGTTTTAACACCCTTTCTGAGTCATCCAGTGGCAAATGCACAGCTACTAGCTCCCCGTTAATGTTTTTAGCCTGGAATTAAGGTCTATTTCCGGTGGTCAGTGCTGATCAGCCATCACAACACATTGTGCTCTCGGTTGGAACACTGAATACCCTCTTGTTTTTGTTTGACAGGTAAGGGAAACGCTCTAGAAGTCTGCCAGCAGGAGGATGCTCATTTTCTTTTTGTCAATCAATTGTTTTAAACTGCGGGAATTGGATTGTTCCTGTTTACTCGAACGCTGATCGAGTTTGTTGTGTTTCCATTTTGCTTTTCTTGCAAACTGCGTGACCAAAGAACAATCCTTCTGGTTAAAATCTGAGCAGGAGGAAAGAGAGGAGCAGGCAGGAAACCATTATTTAGCCGCAATGTGGCGGAATCATTACCTTTCGTGGCGGACTAATGGCACAAAGACCCAACTGTGGGAACCAATGCAACATGCCATTCACATTGACTCCGATCAACTCAGAAAGAGAGTTGCACCTCCTTGCACCTTGCCGATTGACATTTCTGTGGGTCATTTTGACTGGAACAGTGATTTTAATCCGGTCACCGTTGAATCAGATTACTTACGGTCCATGTTACCGCACCTAATGAAAGGATTGTTATGGTCGTTGGGCTCCCATTATATGATGCTGTTTCACGCTCAGTGGTACGTACTTCCACTCGCGCAGAAAGGAGGCGGCCCTCTAGTATTTACCCAGGACAAAATACTGCAGCTGCACCAGGCTCAGACCACCTTCCAATGTGGTCCGACTCATCGGACCTCAAGTTTGTCCACAGCAAACCTTGGATGTCTTTCCACCTCGACTCCAGGTTGTCCGCCAAGGATTTTTGACACCAGGTGTAAATGGGCCCTTTGCTTTCCCTTTACAGTCTCCGCAGATTATAGGCCATTCCTTTGGGTATGTCCTCTTCAGGGGTCACCACAGCAAATTGATTCTCATGTTTCAGTTGGTATAGATTTTGCCCTTCCTTGCATTTTCCATGTGATTCGTCTGGGGATCAAACCCGGGGTCCTCAGTTCTCAAAGCAAAGACACTCTTTCGCACCATTAATAGATTGTAGGCATCCTTCCTATATCAGGATATAGGGTATATCGGGAGGGTAACCCCGAGGTGTTTTGCCGCATTGTGCCTGCTGAAGTGACCTTGTGTGTCCTGTGTTGGACTCAGGAAGGCAGGCAGTGCACAGTGGGGGAAAAAACCCTCTCTCTCCATTTCTCCCCCCTGGCTGGCTCTTGTTCCGTTACTCTCCCGCTGCCTCACTCAGGAAAAAGGACATCTGAGCTCGTTTGACTCCGGTGCTCGCGCTGCCATACTACAGAAGCTCCCCCGACGCCCCAGAGTGCATTAGGAGCCCTTCTCCCGCGCAAACCTGGGTCTGCGGTAAGCCGCGGGATCTCCAGGGTTTTGTCGTTTTTAGGGGAGTGATTTAGAAACGTGGCCCGCGCTGTTTAGTAATCTCGTCTCGGCGCCGCTCGCGGTGCCATTACGGAGGGGGAGCAGTTCATTTAGCAAGGACATTAACCACTCTGAGTGGAGATTAAACTTCCCCGGAGAGGCCTGGGCCTAATCACTAATCGCTATCTTTAAAATGCACCATTTATGATTAGACTCTCACTATGGCCGCTGTTAGATTAAATTTTAGTGTCTTAACAATGGTGGAGTGGCTGTAGGTGGTGCAAATGAGTGGCACCACCGCTTCTTTGTTTGACTCCCCCTCTCTCGTCTCGGCTTTGCATCAGCATCACCCCCCGCGCCCCTATTACCCCACCCCTTCAGAACATGCGATTGTTTTGACAGTGTTTGCAGCCGACTAAGTCCCTGCACCTTGTCTTGAGACGGAAAGTCAGCTATTTTTTCATGCATAAAACAGGATGCTTTCTTTTGAGAGAGAGAGAGAGAGAGAGGAAAGAAGTCTCTTCTCTGCTTCCTCTCACTGCCGGGTGAGAGAAGTTTCGGAAGCTGAGGGGGACGCAGAGGTTCCTCTCGGCGGTCCCCTCGCTGCCTGTCAATCTCACTCCAACAAGCCTCCATCAGAGGGAGTGACGCACGCACACCCACAAACATGTGCAGGCGAGCTTGCGCTACTTTTTTTTTTTGATTTTCTTTTTCTTTTTTTTTTGCACACTGTACCCGCCAATCTCTTATCTCCCAATTACAGCAGATTAGAACCAGCGTTATTGTCTTTGATCCTAAGTGTGCGGGGGGCTCAGGGGGGAAACAGTGACATATCCGTCTGATGCCTGGCGTATGTTAGCGGCGGCTCTGCCGGGACCAATTAAGTTGATATTTAATGTGCGTCCCACTCTTGACGGGCAGAGCCAAGGCTGGCACAGCAGCAGAGGCGACACGGCCGGCGTTTGGCGGCGCCCTCGCCATACACCCGGTTGTTCCCCCGCGAGACCGCCGGGATGGCGCAACATCAGTGACGCGAGCGGCTGAAACACCTGCAGTGAGCCAGTCCTGCAGCACAGATTAGAGAGGGAACAAACACACACAGACACACACACACAACACAACATCCGACTGAGGCGAATGTTGACAAGGTGTCATTTTAGGATTAGAACCATTTAAATCCTCATATTCAGTCGGCGTCAGATATAGAAGACAAGACAAAATGCGCGGTTTGTGTTGTGTTGTTATTTTTTTGTTTTTTTTTCCTTCCCGTGCAACAGCCTACATTGAAAACAATAGAGAAAAAAAAATGCCCTGTTTTTTTTTATTGATAACTAAATGTTCCGTCTCCACGCCCACGCCGCAGTGTTTGTGCGCAGCTGGTGTCGTACAGTTTTAGAAAACATGTAGAATGATTTATGAACCACCCACTTTCTGTCACATTTATTTTTCACTTAAAGCACAGAGTGAAGCGGGGAGCCGGGGGGGGGTTTTCTGCATTGTGTTGAGACCAGCTCATTACAGAAGATACTGTTTCTCCCTTTTTTTTTTTGTCGCCCCACATTGTGACGTTCGAAGGTACACAAGCGAGCTAAAGTTTTGGGACGAAGTGAAGAAAGGCTATAGAGTAAGAAATCTCTTCACAACAGAGGTGTTCATAGTTTCTATCTGTGAGAAATCGGTGAAGAGAAATCTAAATGCATTCCATATTTGATGTTGCCTTCAAAAAGAGAATCAGCGCTCCACTGTGCACTCAGCCGGAAGCTTGTAAACATAAATCTGCAGCCAATCAGGCGACGTCTCTGTCTACAGGCGAGCTCTCTGACTTCACACCATTTCTTCACACCTGCCTAAAACTTCAGTACTGTAAACAACAATAGTATATATCCATACATATTTGATATTGTACCGACATAATACATCACATTGTCTCAGGTGATTTTTTTTTTTTTTTTTTTTTTTAAGCTTGATAACAACTTGAGTATATGGCTTTTATTAAAAACAAAATTAAAGACAAGCATTGCAGTATGCTGGGCATCAGTATTGGATGTACTACAGCACCGCCGGGCCCGGTTTTTGTTGTTTGCAGGTTTTTTGTCCGTCAAACCCCTTTTATTTCCTGTCACGATGAAATGAAAATGCATCGAAACATCAGGTTTAAAACGCACTGGAGCGCCTGCAGTTTGATAAGCTGTCACTCAGGTCTCCCTCGCCACTTGTGTCGTCAACTACTGTCGCTCTACTACCAGGTTTCTGTTTTCCCTGAGAGCTAACTCTTGATTTTATAACTTAACTAGCTGAGATTGTTTTCATGTTGATGCGTCTGTAATTAAATGTAGACTGCAGAACTACTCATGGCTTTTTCTAAACCTTTATTACAAAGTGCCAACCTCCTCCACTAAACTGCTCATGCGCATTAGACGTTGCTATTGCTAAGGACGTAGCTTCCACAGCACTTGCACCCAACTTAACCTCCTTAATATCAAGCCTTATGAATATGAATAAATGAATTTGACATTCTAAACATTATGACCACTTTACATCAGCATAATGTTGATACCATGAGTGCGTTTGTTTTTTGGTGCCTAACATTGTTCTCAGAGCACTGCTGCTACATGTAGCCGCGCAGAGCTAGCTTCACTCAATTCACCATTACAGTGACTTAAAATTATATCCAACCGCAATAAAACGTCTTTAATCTCACACGAGGGCTTTGAAAGGATGAAAGCGTTGAGCGTTGGACTTAAACGCCGCTGCACTCCCAGTCTAGTATTTCAGGCAAAGTGCTTTATGCTTTCATCAATACACTGTGTAATGAGGCCAATTCATTCAGCATTTTGTCTGCTGATTGTAAAAATGTATGCTCTGGTGTTAGAGGGCTGTTTAATTGATGTCTTGCTGGTTAAAGCAGTGGCTCCTGGATTCTTCTGCACAGTGCTTGACCCCAAGCTATTATTCTTATTTGCGTTTAAAAGGGCTCATAAACTGTTTATGTGCTGCCTTAAATGTGAATATTTCTCCTAAGCAGCAGGCTTCATTTGGCACAGAAACTTTTTTTATTCTTTTTTTTTTTTTTTTTTTTTTTGCTTTAATGTATTAGAAGCCCGAGAGGAAAGCAGTGAATGCAACGTGCAATATGGCCCCTTCCTTCCCCAAAACCCCATCAGGAAAGTTACTAGCAAGGAATTCTGGGGGAGAATCCGAGGAGCACACCCACCAGTAATTGCCGGCATTAAGTTAAAGAGGACAGCAGGCTTTATCACTGCGGCTGGCTGAGAGATTGTTTATTATTTTTCTGCGTTGCAACGTGCGTTTTATCCTGTCCCGCCGCCGTGATTTATCGGGCAGAATGTGCACACCACCCCCCACGCCCCACCCCAGCCAACAAACACACACTCCCGATATATAACGGAGCAGACAAGTCCCTTCTATTTGTGGTTATTAATCAGCGTTGACTGTAGCGGGCACGGCCACTGGAGCTCAGACTGATAGACTCTCAGTCTGAGAGGAAAAGCCTGTCACATCCTGCTGACAAATACACAGATTTATGGAGCCCACATAGCCGGGCTACTCTCTGTAAACAAATGCATTTGCCTGAAAAGAGCGAGCCTGCAAATGGATCGCTGCGATGAATTCACTTTTTTCACTCTCTCTCTCGCTCTCTTCCCCCACCCCAAACAACACGAGGAGACAACACATTATGACGGGGTGGGCCATTACAGGTTTATGAGGACATTAAAGCATTGCACATTTTTTTTTTTTTTTTCCTTTCAAGCCTTAGATGAAATGTAGCTCGACTAATTAAGCGATCAAACGTTAGTTATAATCCCCATCTGGGCTGGTTAAGCTAATCAGTTTATGACACGGCGTGGCGCAGTTGTCTGACCCCGCTGTTCGTTCAGAATGCACCGCCGCCGTTCTCCAAAGACAGGCAGGCAGGCCAGCAGTTTTTTTTTTGTTGTTTTTTTTTTTAGTTTGCCGCATACGCTAACCTCTTTCTGTCAGCGTCAGCCCGCGGGGATTAGCTCGGCGAGAGGCTCTTGTTTCCCCTGGCGGAGCTTCCCGGGGCCCGTCACATTCCCCGGCTCCGGTGCGAGCCCGGAGGATGAGGGACCGGCTGAGGGAGGGAAGGATGGAAGGACGGAGAGGGGCCGGGAAAAGACGAGCGAGTGTGGGAAGGGTGTTGAAGTCTTTGGAAAACTGCGGCCGTGATTGCGGTAATCCTGTTATCTGCGGCGCTAAAGCCGGCCACTCCAGTGACCTGGGCGCACAAATGTTAAGCCGCCTCTGTCTCTTCTGCTCCTGCTCCTTTCACTCGCCCCTCCCCTCTCTCCCCACCGCTCCCTATCTCACTCTCTTTAGCCAGCTTCATTGAATGTCAGGGGGGGTGGTCTTGGCTCGGCCTAACTCTCAATTCACAGTCCTCGCACACTCCGGCGGCTATCTCCAATTCCGTCAGAACAAAAGGCTTCTTTTTTTTTTCTTTTTTTCCTTTTTTTTTACCCCCCTCCTCCCTCCTGCAACCACTTGAACTTCTCGCCCATCTCATGCATCTTAATGTTTCCACAGTTGTTCGGGGTCAATGGGGGGGAGCTGAGAGAAACGGCGTGCCTTATCTGGACGGAATGAAAACAGGATTTTAGCCCCGGCGTCGATGATTAATACCCGATTGTATAAACTCAATTCCGAAACGTTGCATTGTTTCCCCTCGGAAAAAAGGGGTAAATAATACGGTCAAATTTGGATTCTCATCCATTAGCTGCCTCGTACTGTCATTTGTTAACGGGATAATGGGGCGTAAAGAGGGCCATTATTCTGCCAGTCCAGCAACATATGCCAGAGCTCGGAAAAGAGAGCGCGCTAAACTGGCACCGGGGAGCACAGAGAGGCAGGTCCGTTTCAAAGTGGGGGCTCGCAAACTGTATATTTAAAGGTCGGCACATTATACCAGGTGCTAGGTCAACCCTCCCCGCCTTTTTTCTCATTAGCGGCATAAATGACTCCAGCCTCCATCAATTGGCAGCGACTGAGCACTAATGATTATTATCATGACCAGAGGATGTTTTTTCTATTTTCCACGAAACCATTGGGATTTCTACAAGAAATCTTGTTTTTGTCCTTATGACGATGAATGTCCAATAGTTTTCAGATATTTGCTCTTTACATTTCTTTACTCCAGGAGACTCTTATGTTTGTTTATCAAAAAAAAACTCCACTGACCTCCAAAGAACAGCCTATAACCCAGACTAAGTGCAGTTATTTACTTCACAACTCACTAATTTTCATCTTATTTTCTGTTAAGCGCTTTAACCAAAGTGTATAAATGAGTTTATTTCCTGCCTTCAAGCTTGTACAATAAATGATCAAAGAAAATCTCCTTCCATCCTCCAGAAAACTGCATATTTAGGCTCCTGAAGTCACATTTGGTTTTAGCTTCCCGATAAAACTCATGTTTTCTTTATACTTACGATGTGGTTGAACCAAGACGAGGTGGTTGAATCCACACCTGGATTTGGCTGTTGCCCGTAATCAGAAAAAGATATCAATGCCCTTTGTGACATCATTATCTAAGAAAAAATGGGGAAAAAGGAGCCAGCAAAAGAAGTAGAGGTTGGCCTTTTTCTTCTTTTTTTTTTGGTACAGCAGTGAATTTGGCCCACCAGGAGGCCTTTAAGTCCACCACCACATGTTCTCGATATTTCTTCCCTCAACAAACTCCGTCATTGTGTCCCTGGCTTTGTGTGACGGCGACCCCGGCACGTCAGCTGCGACGCTGACAGATACTCGCCCAGGCCAGTTAGTATTCACTCTTGTAGCCTCGTGTTTGATAATAAGATCATTGGCATTCCGCACTCTTTGTCTCGCTATCGGCCCTATAGATTTGCTGCTACGGGGTCAAATACCCAATCAAAGTCCAACAGGCCCAATTTGCAATGCTAATGCCTGGCAGCACAAATAATTGTGCTTAAGAAGTGGGCTAAATAAAAACCCAGCGCGAGCCCTCGTGAAGTGACTTTTTTTTTGTCTGCGTTAAAAAAAACGAGGAGGGCTTTTCCCTTTCTGCCGAGACTGTGCTGCCCCCTGTTATTAACTCATTAGACCTCCGCGCTTTGATTCACAGCCATTGTCTGACCTCCACCACTCTGTGTAAAGAGGCGCTGTTTGCTGGCAAAGAGAAGAGTCGCTCCAACCAGCCGTATACAGTCGAGATCGTGGCGCATTCTCAACGCTCAGCAAGGAAATAAACTAATGCTCATTGCCAGAATTTAAAATAGAATCGCAGGAGGAGACGGGGTAAGGAAGGGGGGCGGGGGGGTATGGTGGTTGTGTTAACAAGAAGCAAAGCACAAAGCAAACATGTAAATTAGCAATGCGATGAGCAAACACAGAAATTCATTTTTTTTCTCTGGGCCAGGATGAGTGCAAAAAAAAAAAAAAAAAAAGGTGCTCCTTCAGTAGCGGGAAGAGAGCACATCAAATACAGGAAGCAGGTAGAGATTCCAAACAGATAATTAACAGCTTCCTCTCCTGTTATAATTGGAATCAGTCCGAGCCATTCTTGTGAAAGGGGGCAGAAAATTGAATCAGCGCTGTGCAGATAGAAATGACTGCCATTCTCCGCCTAATTGGATGTCTTTTCTCAAGTTGCACCGCAAGCGAGCGTGCAAAGCTGGAAAGCAACGATCAACATATGGCCGCTATCAATACGCACATCTCCCTGCTGGAGTCCTTGGGACGCCTCGTGGACTCAGAGGCGTTTTCCTCCTGCTGCTGGTTTTTTTGTTGTTTGGTTGTTTGGTTGTTTTCCTGGAGCAGCCATCACACATCTCCCTTCTGACAGATTAAACCAAATCTCTGTGCTCCGCTTTTGTTTTGGTTGTTATAATATACTCTGCTCTGACTGGAGTGTGAGACAGTGCTCAGGAAAAGCCTCCTTCAGAGAGCCTTGGGTGGGTTTTCACGCCGGCTCGTCCGAGGTAGGTCTCGGTTGGGATGGGCGGAGAAGTGCCAATGCGTCGCTCTCTGCTTTCAAAAGTGCAACGCGAAACCAAACCGCCGGGACGGAGTCTCGCAGCTTCAACAGTTTGCTCAGTTTGGGACAGCTATGACCACTCAGTCGCTCAGTTAGTCAGTCTATCATCAGTCAGTGTGACTCAGTTAGTTCACAACAAAAAACAACCAATCACAGTCAGCTGTGATATTATCCTCCAATCATGCTGTTTGCTTCTTTTTGCACTATTGCTTGTTGTACATCATTCCTTTTTTGATCTATTACACCATTATTACACCATCTCTGATTATTATACTTGACAGCAAGTACATCATTTTGAACTCTTGCACATCCTCTCCATCTGCCCCCAGGACATTTTTTCAACTTTTGCTTTGATTTAGAAGACATACGTCTTCTCAATCAGCGTGCTATTTGTTTTATGTTTTTCCTTCTTATTATTTTGCACAACGTCACTTTCCCTTTGGTTCATTTTCCCTGTTTGGTCCGTTTGATTGCATTCCATTCACACTGACGTAAACCTCACCGGGCTCCACTCGCAAGCAAACTGAGACCAGAGTTCGCTCGTTCGGTCCGCACCAGAGTCGCCTACAGCGTACAAACCGATTGAAAGATCAAAGGGGGGTAGAAGCGCTGCAGATATTATCATAGCCTCCCAGATGGTCATCGGGGCGGCAACAAATGGTCCGCCAAGCTCGTCCCGCAGAGATTAAAACATTAAGCGTGCGTTTACAAATCTCTCCTGGCACCAAAACAAAAATGAAATTAAGGAGATTCCCCCATGCGAGGAACAATGAGCAGTTGACTAATGACTCGTCGGCTTTACTTCATCACAGCACAGGTAGCTAGTAAGCCGCCGCTGCTGCCGTATTTGCATGCTAATGCAATTGCTGGAGAAGTGGGCGCACAAACACGCACGTACGCGCGCGCTCTCGCGGGCGGGGAGTCGACCTTGCAGTGACATTAGAAGCACTGCCGAGACGAGCGGATGCGGCGCTGCGGCTGCAAGCAGAGACGATGTCATCCCTCCCGCCCTGAGGTGTGTGTGTGCGTGCGTGTGTACGTGTGTGTTATTGCTTGAGTGCAAACTGAAAATTTTTAAATTTCAATTTTATTTAGGACAGCCCCTTGAGATGCAGCATCTCGTTTTCAAGGAGGTCCCACATACAAAAAAAAAAACACAAAGACATTCAACATTACAAATATACACAAAACACTCTGCTCTACAACTTCCACAGCCCCACCCCACACACACACCTCACCCCATCACGTCACAGGCTCTCAAACCACCCAGTCACCACCACCCTCGGAGACCACCGCAGTAACGGTAACAGTCCCTGTTCTCTACCCCCCCCCCCCCGCAGGAGGTGATGCAGATGGAGCGGCAGCTCGGCGGCCGCCTGATCGACGAGCCCCACGCGCTGCTCTTCAAAGACAGCTACCACAACCTGCGCCTGTCCATCCACGACATGCCCCAGGCGCACTGGAGGAGCAAGCTGCTGGCCGGCTACCAGGTGCGTTCTGCAGGGGGGGGAAAGCCGGGGTGGGGGGGTTGGGAGGTGAGGGGGTCTCGAGGACGGCAGGGGAGTCACTCCGCATCAGATAGCTGACACGCGGATTGTAATACAGCTGCCCAGCTGAATGCGTCGGGTTCCGCTGTCTCGACAAGGCGTCCAGGATGTGTTTGTTTGTGCGTTGGCTTCGGCCTCTGGTCGCTCTAAATTAGCCATCCGGAGAAAATAATAAATAGCCGACGTGTCAGCGAAAGCAACGCTGCGCACAAGCAAAGCAAACCTTTTCTCTTTTTTTTTATTATTCCTAATGAGGGCTCATCGTCGAGTTGTTATCTGGGAAAGTTGCTTTGGTTTGAGTTTTGCTCCGAGTTTTAATTGGGTGCGTTTCTAGTTAATCACTTTAAAGAATCACACAAAGAGATGTTTTTTTTTTTTGCCCGTTACCTTTCAGTTCCTGGGACTTTTTTCCGACAAAGTTTTGTTCATTTGTGCAACTCAGTGGTGGAACCTTCATTTTTTCTTTTGTTTTAAAAAAAAATAAAAACAAAATTTCTCAAGGGTGAGCGTGCCACAGCACGTGGAGCGTGCGTGTGTTTTGTGCACACGTGCACTGCCAGTTGATTGATTACCCATGCTGCCGCTCTCTCAAAGAGAAACCCGGACGAAAGGCAGGGCGGTATGTAAAATATCTGCAACTTCTCGGAAGCCCTCCAACCGCCAGGGCGCCGCTCCTCTCGCACCTGCACGGTCCACTGCGCCCCCATCTCTCCGGAACACTGACATTAGGGCCTCTTCAAAGGGGGGGGGGGGGGCTAGAAAATGTTCCGGCTGCATCTATCTAAGGCACTGAGCACCGACTGGGGGTCCCTGAAGAGAAGCCACACAGGATGTGCCAAGCAAGCAGCAGCAGCGGCAGCAGAAGCAGCAGCGGGAAGAAGAGTTGCACCCAGAACAGAGGCTTATTCCTCTGGACTGTGTCTGTTCATTTGGAAGTGTTATTCCCCTCTCAGCAACGCGGTCAAAAAAGGCCTTCAGTGTCCCTGGGGGGGCCAGGGGAGGCGGGTGGGGGCTCCGTTCCTTGCAACAGTCTGCCTTGGGTAAACAGTGCCCTCGTTCGGTCAGCGGCATGTACTGCAACCACCAATGTCAATCCAGTTCGACCCATGGATGATTATAACAGGCATGGGCAAACTACGCACTACTACAGCTGTAGTTTCATCAGTCTTCTCAGAGTAATTTCCACAAAGAGCTAAATACCATGTGGCTTCAAAGACACACATTTTCAACAAAGCACGTTTTCTACTTATCCCATGGTATAGGTTTTTCTCCTATGAGGTGGCTCACCAAAACACTCCACTCATCGGCTCCTGCTCAAGCCCCTCTGTCAAATTTTAGAAACCATTGTGGCCCACCAGTAAAAAAAATAAAAATAAAATAAAAAGTTTGCCCAGCTGTATTATAAGAGCTCGATTCTGTACTGGCAATATGGTGGCCGATTATTTATTTATTTATTTATTTTTTTCTCCAGTGGTCACTCGTGGTACTGCAGCAATAATTTAAACGCTATGGCCCAAAGAGCATTTTCCCCATAGACCGCAATACAAAAATAAACTCCTTGGGACCACTGTGACCTGATCGCCCTTCATAGCAAATATTTCAATTGCAGATTTTTACAGTCGTGGTCGGATCAATAAAGTGTATCTGCATCACTTCTAGATCCATCTAGCTAGCTAGCTAGCCATATCTAAGTCCCAGCGTGACGTCACGGCATCGCACGTGCTGCTATGTCTCGACTCGTTCTGATTGGCTGCGTCCTGATGTATCGCGGGGGTTAGAGCGACACGGTGTGAAGTGCGCATGCTCTGTGCGCCCTCTAATGGTTGAACAACTGAATGCCATAGAATGGGCCGTCTAAGTGGAGTCTAGGGACCTGGGGTGAAGAAGCCGAGGAGTTACACCTCTCTCCGCTTCCTCCCGCCAGGGTATGCTAGGAGGCATGAGTATGGAGCAGCCGAGAGGAAGATGTAAGTGGAGGAGGGAGAAGGGGAAAAGAAAAGAGAGAAAAATTGTCAGCCTTGGATATGTTTCCCCCCAGCCAAACATTCCCAGGTAGCTGTAGAAACTACAGCGCCGCTCGTCGCTCATCCGGTCGCCGTTCAAAGCCGCTCCGCGCGAGGCGTTCGCGAGCTTCGCGCCGTTTTCACCTCGCTTGAAGCGCGCGCGCAGGGAGATGACACGCGTTTTGTCGTGTGTTATGGTTCGAAAAGGTGCCGTTTGTTTGCCGGTTTAATCATCGCCGGCAGCCAGGCGACCTGCCCCCACCACCACACACACACACACACACACACACACACACACACACACACACTAAAACATGCAGTCTGTCACATCAACGCCCCCGGTCCCCCTTCAACTCACCTGCGTGCCACCGCCAGTCAGTCTACCTCCTCGGATATATTTAGCCCCGTTCTGCCTCCGACCGCGTCTATCAGCCTAATTAATGATGATGACCGTGCGGCGGAGGTGGGCGGCCCTGTCGGCTCCATCTGACTAGGTCGCCGCTTGTTTTGTTTTGTTTTTTCCCCTGCAGGAAATCCCGTTCTACCACATCTGGAACGGCTCCCAGCGGTACCTGCACTGCACGTTCACCCTGGAGCGGCTCAGCCTCAGCACCTGCGAGCTCACCTGCCAGCTGTGCGTGTGGCAGGTGGAGGGGGAGGGCCAGAGCTTCAGCCTCGACTTCAACATCGCCAAGGTAGCATCTGGGTTCATCCCGAGACCGCGTTGCTAACTTCCCAGTATAAAAAAAAGTAGCCATGGGCTAGTTCTAAAAGGCGCTCAGTGATGTCATCACCTAGTTTGCACATGTGATTTTGATGGACGCTGTAGGTCTGAACGAGACAGGAATAACGTGGGTGGGCGAGACTAATAAATATGTTTAGTCTTGAGACTTTTCTGTGTGGAGTTTGCACGTTCTCCCTGTGTCTGCGTGGGTTCTCTGCGGGTTCTCCGGCTCCCTCCCACACTCCAAAAACACGCAGGTGTGTGTGTGTGAGTGCGAATGGTTGTTTGTCTCCACGTGGCCCTGCGATAAACTGACCACTTGTCCAGGGAGTCACCCTGCCTTTGCACTATGATAGCAGGGAGAGGCTCCACCACAACTCCACAGCCCTCAGCCGGGTATTGAGAATGCATGGATGGATGTTTAATCTTTCATTTGGTTTGATTTTTACCCTTTATGTCCTGGTCTACGTAGGAGCCCACAACAAGTGACAAGTCTCCAAAGCACCAGAAAAAGCCGCTAGATTTGCTGCTAGTGTCTAGAGGAGTCTGAATACTCACTATGGAGAAGCTGGCCGTTCAGCTCATCAGCATTTTCTATCATTTTGGATTTTTCCAATTGCAATGTTTGTTGAGAAACTGGTCCTCTCCGCCAGGACACCCGGGCCGTGGACGCCGAGTTCCTGCTGATGGACAGCAACGCCACGGCCCTGGCGGGGCCCAGCGCCTTCCAGATCCCCTACCTCATCCGGCAGAAGATCTGCAGCAGCCTGGACGCCCCCTGTCCCAACGGAGCCGACTGGAGAATGTTGGCGCAGAGACTCAAGCTGGAGAGGTGAGAATTGACACGGAAGTTAGCGCGATCAGCGGGAGCAGACGTGCAGCCTTCACACGCGTCCTCCCCCGAGGACCCCGCACACGGCGGCGGCGGCAGCCTGCGTAGCGCCGCGCCGCTTTGAAACAAGCAGAGTCTTACAGCGCTCGTTTGTGAAGCGTCGCTCTAAATGCCGAGGCTGTGACGCAGAGCTCGGTAATTGCTGGCGTCAGTGCTCCTCCGCCGTGAAGTGTTGTTGGGTTTGTTGTTTTTTTTTTTTAGCTAAACAAGGTTGTGCCTTAGCAAGCCTAATCCCTTATTTGACACAGCTAACATTGTGGGATTAACGCGCACTTTGATGGATACAGCTATCACTTCCTGGAGAGAACACAGCCCCCCCCCCTCCCCCCCTCCTTCCACCAACCACTCTAGCTCTCTCTTCCTCACTGCTTTTCCCCCTCTGCACCTCAGGAACAGGTAAGCAGCTTAAAGTCCTCGCTCGCCGCTAAACACCTAGCCGCTACATTCCCGCTTAACAGCCATGATTTGAGCGGCGGCAAAGCTCGCTGCCCATCAGCGGCCCCGATCGCCGGAGTTTGCGCTCCTATGGCCGAGCGATCGTTTCAATCTGGTGGCAGGGGGAAGTGGAAGGGTGAGAAAAAAGAGAAAGGAAACAGCAACTCCTTGTCCTCCAAATTCATTTCTGGCCCGATAATGAAATCAAGCGGCTTTAATTTGTCCAATCAAACTTACTTACCACAATTAATCGCACGGCGAATTGACACACCGCGGATTTAAGCAGCGATGTTTTGCTCGACATAATCAATCCTCATTTAGGGGCCTGGGGGAGGGACGGCCGGCCCGTTTGTTTGATGTGTCCTTAACAAGGTGTTTGTCAGGGGAAGGCGGCGGCGGCGGCATCCTGTCATGCTGTTAGCCGCCGTTTGTTTTAGCAAGAGAGAAAAAAAGGCAAAGCCGAGCGCGACGGCGCCGATCGATAAAACTTAAAATGCCACGAAGCCTTTTTCTTGTTGTTGTTGTTGTTGCTGCTTGATCTTTCTCTCTTAAGGCCTGCTTGGTGTCTGAGCCGAGTGGAGATAAGCTTGTGTTTCACACGGCGGGCCGTGTCAGCGCCGCCGACATGTCGGCGTTAAGCTCTGTCTGTTTTCATCTGAATAATGACGCAGACGTCTGTTACCCCAGAGCCACTTCCTCTGACCGACACTTTGCTTTTCTTGCTCTCTGTGAAATCTCATCGACCCAAACTGTGAAAGTGATGCAGTTTTTTTTTCTTCTTCTTCTTCGTTTGTTTTTGTGTACGTGGACGAGGCAGCCACGTCCTCCCATTGCCTCAAGGTGAAGGCGACCAAAGCATTGACTGTATGAAAAGCCTGATGGAACTTCTGGCTTTATAAAAACGAGGCGCAGTGGAAGAACCAAAGCCCTGCATTCTGTTGTTTGGCCAGCAGGGACCGCCAAAGTTGGTTGCAAAAGAATGACTGACTTCATTCTGAAAGAGGCCCTAAGTTCAAAGCATTATAAACCAGTTGGGTTTTTTTGTTGCTCTAAATTGCTAATAAAACACAATTCAGCTACTAATGTCCATTTTGTCTGATTTGGCCTAATTTTTAGTAAAAGAAATCACTGAAGTTTAGTAAGCAACTGTAGTTTGGTTACCAGCAGGTGGGCGGGGTTTGGGCCACTGGCTGCACTCACTGTCCAATCATTGCTCACCTCCAGTCCCATCCACACTTACTAAGGTGAAATCTTACCTCGTTTGAAAAACTTAGAATGGCACTCACCATGAAACCAACCTGTAGTTCAGTGTCGGGCTGTGCGGTAGTTAGTAGTCAAGACAATGTTAAAATCGGGAAACCTTCTCTCGCATGCTTCCGGGCTGTGTGCCTCTTATTTTACAAAACATAAAAGTTTGCACTTTGTTCATTTATCGTTGTTCAAGATGATAGAAAAACCTTTTATTTTTAAAGTGATGTTTGGTTGTCACTTTATTATTGGTGTTTGGTTCTTAAGTTTTGACTTTATTCCCAAATAAGGGAACCACATCTTTGTTTATGAAGAACCTATACCTATATAACCTATATATATATATATATATATTAAGGGTGTCAAAGTTAACACGTTATTAACGCGTTAACTCAACGCCGCTTTATCGCCGACAATTTTTTTTATCGCGCGATTAACGCACACGGTGCTTTTTGAACCTTTGGCCACTCCGTACATTGTGGAAACAGGAAATGAATTGACTCACAGCACACAGTCACACGCTTGCAGCCGGCTTGTAAACACAACAAAAAAAAAAGAAAAAGACACTGAGCGGAGATGAGCACTAGGAAGGACTAACATGGATAAGGCGTCATAAGGCGTGATATGCATTTACTGTAACGAGCGCTTCCATTCGGCGCCCATGTGAACGAGAAAATCCGGTGAATTTTCAAAATAAAAACCGAATGACAAATTCGATCATATTTGTATGTTATATTTGTCAGTACATTGTATCAGAGTGCGAGAGAGATGAAACAAATACACTCACACACAGAGGAAGACTTGATCAAAATACGTCTGTTTGATCCTAGAGATGCCCGTCAGTGATCATTATGAAAGAGGTCTTGAGATGGACACCTGAGTGCAGGTCATCCTTTTGTGTTAATGGCTGCTGAAAAAGGGGATGAATAGTTCAAGTTCGGGTTGAAAAGTAAAATATACAAATTTTGGTAGTACTAGTAATCATTACTATGTAATGTTACAGTTATGCCCATCTGTTATCTTTGTTGGGCTTGAGTTTATAATTATGTTTTTTACCTTGTGCATCTTTTGTTTTGTTAGTAGTACTTGTCATTGCTCCAACACGAATAAACATGCTGCATTTGCAGAAAGCAAGTATTTGCCTACTCCCATGTTGATATGATTATTAAAAAAATGGAAAAATATCAGTTTACGGTAGATTTAGAGCAGATTAAAAAAATATGCGATTAATCGTGAGTTAACTATGGAAAACCATGCGATTAATCGGATTAATTTTTTTAATCGACTGACAGCTCTAATATACATATATATATATATATATATATATATATATATATATATATATATATATACACATATACATATATACATATAGCTAGCCCACTAATTTATGCAACATCATGATGGAAAGTGGGCTTTTTCATTTCTTTGAACTGGATGTGAGTGCTGTGGACTAAAGTGTGGGTCCTGAGTCCTGAGACTCCACCAGTTGAGAAGCACTGCTCAAGGTTTCCAAACAGCTCTTCGCACCGCAAACCAAATGGGTAACATCACAATGACTCCGTCCATCTCCATCCACAGTCAATGCCACCAAGTAGTGCTTTGAACCTCATGCATCCTCCTCTTCCACAACACAACAGCCCTGTGTGTAGTGTTGTGTTGTGTTGTGGGGGGGGGGGGGTTGAGTGCCTGGAGGGAGGCACTCTCTCCCCTCTCCTCTCCCCTCTCTCCTGTGTTCGTGCCACGTGTGCTCTACATGGCAGATAAAGGCCCCAGACATTCAGCCAACAGAAAAAGGCCATTAAGTCAAACAAGCGTGGTGGGGCTCAGGTGCCACTCCACATCAAACAGACGGCCGGCCGCCCAGGTTACAGCTTTGTTGTCATTGATTGAGTTTTGATCTTAAAGGTTCCCGCTCCCTAAAAATGGAAAAGGTCACATCCGACTTAACGCTGAAAGTCCATATTGGGATTTACTGTATTGGAGGGATTTAGGGGCAATTTCGACATCAAATAAAGAGGAGCGAGGATTACACCGTTAAGCCTCAAATCATTTTTTCACCCTTTTCTTTTTTCTTTTTTTTTTTTAACAGAGATTGTGTGTTTGTGTGTGTGTGACGTGGCAGGGAATGCCAAGCTCTGTCTTGGCACCTTTTATCATTTTTTTTTTTACTTAGCGCCTCCAACACATTTTATCGGGACGTAGCGGTTTCACACAATAAAAGCCGACACTGACAGAGTTACGAGCGGCGGCAGCGGCGTTGCTATAAAGGACGAGCGGGGAAGCTTCCCGTATAAAGGCAGGTGCAGAGCAGAGCGAGCGAGCGAGCGAGCCCGTTTAAAACACCGCTTCCAGATTTATTAGAAACGTCTCACTGCTATTTTTGCAACCCCGCCCCCTCCTCATGCTTCTTCTCTCTCTCTCTCCCTCTCTCTCTCTCTCTCGCAGACACATGAGTTTCTTTGCATCCAAAGCGAGTCCAACCTCTGTGATCCTGGACCTGTGGGAGGCGCAGCATTTCCACAGCGGCAACATCAACCAGCTGGCCGCAGTCATGGCCGACATTGGCAAGCAGGAAGCCATGATTTTCCTGGTCTCTGATGGCGAGTGCTAACCCAGAAAGAACAGAAGAAGAGGAGAAACATCGACGAACAAAAAAAAAAAATCAACAGGGAAGAGACTGGTGGGTGGGTGGAGGAGGCGAGGGAGATGTGGGGCGGTGGGTGGAGGTGGGTGGAGGTGGGGCGGGGGTACAGAAACACTAAGACGCAACACGGAAACACTCAGAAAAAAAAACCCAACAACAGCGACTGCAGCAGGAATCAAAGAGCAGCGCTTGTTCCCCGCGTCCCTCCTTCCTGGGGAGGATTCCCAGCGCGCGGATGTAAAATAATGATTTTCAAAAGAAAACAAACAAAATACATTTTGGAAAATCTTTGAAACAGAAGACCAAATGCAAGAAACGCAAAGGAGGGAGGCGGCGGCGGCGGCGTGTTTCGCAGGAAGTGATTCCTTGAACTGAGCGAAAGAGCAAGATATGCCCTTTATTTCCCATCCAGAAGATTTTCTAAGTGGAACGGAACCCGCAGCAGCAGCAGCAGCAGCAGCAGCAGCAGCAGCAGCAGACAGACAGACAGACAGACAGACAGACAGACAGACAGACGTCACATTGACTCCAGCGCCTTTTTCTACAAACGGGCCCCCGTTCACGGCTAACCAGGAGCAATATGCAACGCAAAACTACTACTGCTACGACTAATGGCCAATACTGCAGAACCATCAAATTGTTCTTTTCTTTGCTTTTCTTCTGATGCCAGAAGAGAATGTCCGTGCTGGGAATCCTTGGCCGTGAGTTTTACACTGAAGCTGGAGGAAGCGCTGCGGATTTGAAGATGTCAGCCGAGCGGGGATGATGAAGAGTAGCATTGGGTGGGGTTGGGGCAAACATTGCGGAGTTGCCAGGTTGGTTCTGCAACCCCCCCCCTTTTTTTTTTCTTTTTGGGGGTGGGGGGGCACTGAGCACGTTTTCTTTTCTTTGGCCAGCTCATCTCCAGATGTCCACGCCTCCTGCACCTCCTGCGCCTCCTGCGTCTCCTGCACCTCCTCACGTTTCCTCACTGCAAACACAGACGGCCTGTAGCACATCCTGCACTGCTGGGGCTCACAATAGATTGTATGTCAGAGGCCAGAGGGAGGGGGGGAGGGGCAAGGGGGGGGGGGGTGCTCTTGCTTTCGTGTGTGTTTTCTTGGTCTTCTTTTGTCTCCGTCTTTGTTGTTTCCGTGCAGCCTGCATCGCCACTGTGAATGTAACATCTTGACATCTTGATTCAGCCAGACTCTCACAACCGCTCCTGCTTCTAAATCAATGTGTGCGTGTGTGCGTGTGTGTGCGCGTGTGTGTGTGCGTGTGTGTGTGTGTGTGTGTGTGTTGGGGAAGGGGTGCTTCGGGGGAATCTTTGAACCTTTTTTTTTGTGAGTAATATCTTCACTCCAGATATTTCTGCGCTTTGTCTTTTTTTTTTTTTTTTTATCCATCTTGCGATTGTTGCCTCTCCTTTCTTTCTTTTCCACCCTCTCATCTCATCATTTCGCTTCAAGTCCAGTCCAGTTGGTGTGACTTTCTCTCTCCCACCCCCCCACCCCCGCCCGCTCTGAAAAAGCAACAGCCGACGGAAGACAAAACATTGTCCGAGATTCTTCGTCTTGTGGCCTTTTCGTACAGATTAACGTTAATTGTGCTGTTTCTTCCTTGTTGCTTTTCTTCTTTTTAGCCTCCAGTTGCGGCCCAGCGGGTTTCTTATCCTGGCATTATGCAGAGCCCCTTTCCTGACAACACACTCTGTCACTCACGTTGAGAGCCTTGCCTTGCCATCTAGCTTTTTCACATATTTTTATACACATATACATATATATATATATATATATATATATACATATATATATGTATATATATATATATATATATATATATATATATATATATATATATATATATACATATATATATGTATATATATATATATATATATATATATATATATATATATATATATATATATATATATATACATATATATATATATATATAATTCACAAAGCAGTGTCTATTTTACCATGGCAAAGCAGCACATCTCCACATCACAAGACAAACTTTATGAGTGGCTTGCACATGAACACGTGGCGCCCCCTCTGGCGGGAGGAGCTACACCACGTTCATCATCGTCGCTCGCTTTGTTATCATGTGTAGCTTTTTCATCCTGATTATAAGATTAGATGAGCGGGACGTGCCGGGCAAAAAATAAATAAATAAATAAATAAAACCTACAAACAAAACAACAACAACATGTTCAAAGTCCAGTCGTGCTCACTGTTCTCTCTGCAAAGGTTCCAAGCTAGCCATAGTTCTCTCTCTCTCTCTCTCCGTCTGCCTCAGGGTTGCATGTGAACTTGTCTGTAGTGAAGAGAGACCCCCACCCCTCCACACACACACACACACACACACTAGCCCACCCAACCCCCTCAAGCAGGCCCCTCCCCCTCTTCAGGAAGCTGGTCCCCCCCCCCCCTCCCAAAAAAAAACAACCCATCACCGCCAGCCTCGACCTTTGACCTTTAACGGAGCCTCTCGTCAATGATTGTCAGATATTTTGGAATGTATGTCGACGTTGAGAGAAGAAGAGCGCCCCCTAGATCTCCCGCCCACCCCCAACGCTCATTTTCTAATCGTTTTCTATTCGTATGGCTATATCTCAGCCCCCCCCCCCCACACACACACACACACACACACACACAGACACTCCTCCATGACTGAACACGCCTCCTCCTCAGCGGGCAACACCGCTGTTCAACGTCGAGGTGCCGTGAGATCAAACAGTTTGAATCCACTCCAGTTGTGTCGATGTGTGTCTCTCTCTCTCTCTCTCTCTCTCTCTCTCTCTCTCTCCCTCTCCCTCTCTCCATCGCGCGTCGCCTGTAAATACCTTTTTCTAAGAACGCAGCCGTGCGCGGCTCACTTTTGCATACTGTGTGTCGGAACAATCGGTAACCAAAGTTTCCCGTCCCAGTCTTGGCTCCTCACTTTTCGCCGCTCGTTCCCCGTCTGTGAGACTCCAGTCTGTCATGTCACATTTCTCTCTCTCTCTCTCTCTCTCTCTCTCCCTCTTTTCCTCGCTCTGATCAGCCTGAGGCAGGTGGGCGGGCGGACGCCGCCTTTATTTTGTCACTTTGTAAACAAATGTAAATTATATTTTGATATGAAGCCGAATCAAAACAAAACAAAAAAAAAAAGACACTTAAGTGGCGCAGCATTTGTCAAGTCGGAACCGTGACGTGTTTTGCCTAATATACTGTCCTTTGGCCATCTAGCAGTGACGACTTGTTGCAGTGTTAAAAGGTTTAGAGACTCGTCGCGGGAGGTTTCTATACATATTCGTTTGGTTTGTTTTGTTTTTTCGTCCTTGCTGCATTCGTTCCTCTGATTATTTCTCTGTGACTGTAAGCATTTAAAAACAAGAAAACCAAGGTGGGGTGGGGTAGGAGGGGTAGGGGAGTAGTCACATGTGACTCTGTCACGGGTCACAACAACAGGGGGACGACGAGGCTCGTGCTGACGCCGCGTGTTTTCAATGAGCCATGGCACTTGTACAGTCAAGACTGTGTGTGTGTGTGTGTGTGTGTGTGTGTGTGTGTGTGTGTGTGTGTGTGTGTGTGTGTGTGTGTGTGTGTGTGTGAGAAACTCCGTCACCCCTCGTCATTGTCTTGGATGTGTCGTCTAAGCACATTTCAGTAATGTAATTCACCAGCCGCCAGGATGTCCAGCATCCATCTTCACATCTTGTCCATAAAAGGAAAAACAGATTGTGTAAATGAATTGCGTGTGTGTGCGTGTGTGTGTGTGTGTGTGTGCGCGTGTGCGATCACTGAGTTCCAGCCCTGATCAAGTCTTGGCCCTCTGTTTCATATGAGACACATTCCAGCCACATTGTTGCAGCTCGGTTCAGGGGTTTATACAGTGTGTCTGCACCCCTGGGCTCTGGATGGGGGGCGGGGGGGGCGTCCTGATGTATCTCTCATCACTTGCTCGAGCAAGAGTGCGTGCGTGCGTGTGTGCGCGTGTGTGCGTGAGCTTGCTCTCACCTCCCCGTCACTCTTGACTAAACTGTTTTCTCTCGGAAGCGACAACAATAGACTTCAGTACTTGTGAACACGTTGTCTCTTTTCTCACTTTAGTTCCTTGATTCAACGTTCCTTGCCTTTTCTGCAAGTCAAAAATGCTGTATTTATTACATGCCACAGCGCTTATGCAATTGTATAATCCTCTTTTGTTTTGTTTTTTTCTCTGTTTTTTTTTGTGTTTTTTTTTAATTAATCTTTTTGTGTTCTTTATCGTCAGTGTAAATTGTTGTCAAACCTTTTTGTGGCAATGGAAAAACTTCTGCTGAGGGAGATTTTCTGTACTTTTTTGGACAATGATATTGATATGTGGGTAGAATTTTGGAAATTCGTTTCTAAGTGCTTTCAAGTATTTACTTGGCCTTATGTACATATATATATCTATGACATTTCAGAAAGGTATGTATAGTAATTCAACCTGAACTGTTGTAAATAAATTATATATTGTTAAATTAAAGACTGGGTGTCATTACTTGATAATGAGACGTCTCATCCGAGGGACCGCCGGCAAATGTTACAGGTCAGGCTTCAAAGACTCCGCACGAGTCGCGCTTTAAAATATTTACTTCACACGACTGTGTGACCTTCTCTGGGAGAAGCCGCTAATCACCTTGGGGGTGAGTTTGATGAAGGAGGTCAACAAGTATTAAAAAGAAAAAGTCCCATATTATGCAAAAGTCTCTGTCCCGGCGGTTTCTATTAATAATCCGTGGCTCTGTCCTATCATGAGCAGGTGCAAAGTCCAACAACGTGCCTGTTTTTAGTGCAACCACCTAATTGTTTGTTTTATGTTTTATTTGAACTCTACAAAATTTCCCAGTTTAAAAAAACAAAAATTTAAAATAGGAAGGTAGGAAAAAGACAGACTCCTGAAGAAGAATCCTGAAGCTCATTAGAAGGAAACAAGTTTTTCTTATTATTTGTGCATGAGCACAACTAAAAAAAAAAAATACTCCATTTATTGCCAGTACTAAAAAAAATATATCTTAACAGGAGAATAGGAGGAAAATTTGTGCCAGTTTTGAATAAACTACCGGGCGTGCACTGACTAATGGCTGTTCTTCTCCACCAGGCCCACATTCACAGCATGACTCAAGGTCAACGGCTCCCCGGCAAGTGTCTCCCTGTCAAGCGGCACATCCATTTTTTATCATCTTCATTGTGGCTGGTGTTTTTTTAATGCGAGCGCTCGTGGCTCGGCGTTGCTTTGACGCCGTTGAACTGTCTGAATCCTTTATGAGCGGCTGCACCCTGCGCACAGTCCGCATCGTCGCGGCATATTTACAAAACCTCGAAGCGGGGCGATAGAGGAGATCCAGGGTGTCCAATAGACACAAGGAGCCTTTTGGAAGGAGTGAAAGAGGACTTCCAGTTAGTTGGTGGGAGAAAAGATGGAGATAGATGGAGGCTGGTGATTGGCTGTGACCCCTGAGGGGAACAACGGCTTCCTAAGGGGAAGAAAAGCAAAATACATCGGTCCTCTGGGTTTGCTATTCATGGTTGATCCTGCTGTATTGTGGTGTCTGGTTCTCTTCATACTGAAGCGCTTTTCTGATCTCTGGGTCAAATGCAATTAAATCAGTCAATCAATGAATCAATTGTTCTTAGCTACAATTGTTCTTAGCTACAAGCCAACACCCTGTGGCTCAGAGGTTAACGCTGCCGCCTCACAGCAAGAAGGTTGGTGGTTGCATGGGTTCGATTCCGGACCTGGGGGCATTCTATGCAGACTTTGCATGTTCTCCCCGTGTCAGCCTGGGTTCTCTCCGGGTTCTCCGGCTTCCTCCCATAGTACAAAAACATGCATGCGAAGTGAATTGGAGACTCTAAATTGTGTGTATGTGAGTGCGAATGGTTATCGCCTACGTGTCCCTGCGATGAACTGGCCACTTGTCCAGGGAGTCCCCCTGCCTTCACCCGATGACAGCTGGGAGAGGCTCCAGCAGACCCCCGTGACCCTGAGCTCAGGAAGAAGCAGGTATGTAAAATGGAAGGATATTTTAATACATATATTTATAGAGAAAATAATAATGTTGGGCATTTATTGTGCAGGACACACAATTCAATTTAATAATGTCAATAATTTGTTGACCAGACATGATAGAATGTGTTCTCGCGTGTTTTTGTGGAATAAATTTGGGTTGAAACCTTAATGATAAGGAAAAATTGTGAGTCCTGAGACCACCAGTTGGGAACCCCTTTTTCCAGACCACGCCCATAGGACCCTATAGGACCCAAGGAAAAGTGTCTTAAGAAGGCATCTTGGTCCTTTACCGTCACTGCATTCTCAGACAGATTAAAGCGCCTTTTACAGGAAAGTGTTTGGACTCATCCAACACCACTTTAAGTTTAATTTGAAATTTCCAACAGCTTTAAAAACAAGACAATTATTCTGAAATATAATACAAACAGACTGGTTTTCGTAAGTACTACGAGGAAACAAGAAATCACAATCAGAAATGTAGGGTCAAAAGACAACAACTTGATGATTTTTCTTAAAAGCATAGAAATGTTTAATACATGATAAAGCTTTGAAAAGATCTCAACATGACAATAAAAACAACAATTTCACAATTTATTTTTTTTTACCTTTAAAATTTTTGACAGAACCGGAATGAAGATGCAAACTTGCAGTGTGCCGCAGCCAAAGTGACGAGCGAAGCCATTAGCGCTGCCGCCGAGAGGTGCGAGGGCACCGCCACGCAGAAATGGGACGCCCCGTTTTCCGCCTGACTGGTTCTCTCCCCCCCCCCACTCCCCATTACACTAACAGGCGCCGCAACCAAATTTTTTTGCGAGTGGGTATAAATGAGGCCGCCGCCGCTTCTCTTCATTCGTCAGGGAGAGTCGGAGAGTTATTACAGCAATTTGGAAAATATTAGCGGCTAAGTGACTCCTCCGACATCGGCGACGCTAACCTGATGTTACCCTCGGCTTGCAGAGGACGAGGAGGAGGAGGAGGAGGAGGACGAAGAGGAGGAAATCGGTTCCTCACCCTCCCCCGACCACCAGATCCAAATAAAACCACTTCAAGTTGAGTTAGCGATGGTACCAACAGCTCCCAGCACACTTCCAGTTTATACAAACGCAGCACTTGCTTCTTTTTTCTTTCTTACAGGCAGTAACGTTTCAACTGTCCAAAACAGCAAAGTGGAGTAACATGAAGCTTCGGAAAAATGGAAGCGAGAATCTGCAGGAGTGCAAAAAAAAAAGAGACAGAATTCTAAAAAATAAAAAAGGTGTGCGGCTGGAGAGAGAGAGAGAGAGAGAGAGAGAGAGAGAGCGCCGCAGGGGAGGAGCGCCGTGAAGACGAGCGAGACGCAGATGAGGGAGACCAGTCTTCTTCTTTCCTCTGGGCTGAAGCTGGAGCACACACACACACACACACACACACTCACACACATTCACACAGACACACTCACACACATTCACACAAACACTTGCTCTCACACTGGGGCGAAGGCATGGCCTTTGCACAGCGGCTTATCCTTCTTGGAGTAGAACGTCTTCCCCTCCAGGTTGATTTGGCAGAGCTTTAAAGATGAAAGGAGACGGACAGATTGGAAGAAGGAAACCAGGGCAGAGTCACGTGTCGGCGCTCGGCAGTGCCGAGGTGAACCGGAGCCTGCCTCTCCTTGCCGGGACGTATTATTTACTTGAGTGCATTTGCTTTTTTTTTTTTTGCGAGGGGTGTTGAGAGAGACTGGCCCAGGACAAAGAGGGAGGAGTGACGGTTAGCAGAGGAGGGAGGGGGGGGGGGGGGGGTGAGGAAGAGGAGGAGGAGGAGGAGGGAGGCCAAGGATGGAGGCAGGTTTGTTTAGGTGGCGTTGAGCAGCTGCAAAGGGTGGAGGTGGAGGTCTGCTATGGGGCGCATAAATCAAAATGACTCACGGCGCAGACGAAGCAGGTATCGTGCCAGCTGTAGCCCAGGGCCTCCAGGAAGCGGTCGCCGGCATCGATCTTGAAGTCGCAGCCGTGGCACTTGGTGCCAAACATCTTCTCGTAGTCTGCGGAGACAGAAGGAGACCCGGGTTCAAATGGAGCCGGGCTCTCGTCGGGCCAGAAGGACCGCTGGAGGATCCTCCCATTTTGTCATTTTGCAACGAAAGGAGGCAAAGCGGACGTTATTGCGCTGAAAAGACTCCTGGCGCCCCCTAGTGTGGGGGAGGAGGACGCGTTCCCCCGACAATAATTCGATTTTCTCAGCTGCGATGTAAAGTGGGACGAGGAGAGGAGCCCAATTAGACAAGAAAAGCAAATGATTAGTTGGTCTGATTAAGCTCTGCATGTAAGCGTAGTCGCTGAAGGATTTGCACTGGGTGTGCGTTTGGTGGGACGTTAGTTGAGGGTGCACCACTGCTGGGGAGTAACCGGTCACGTGTCACCTTAACACGCAATTGAATTACAAAATAAAGACAATTGTAATCAGTTGCATTACTGGAACAAATGTGTCATTAAATTGCAGTTACTTGTGGAATTGTTCATGATTACAATTTTTAATTACGTCCGAGCAAAAGGGGCGGGGCTTTATGTTTAATCGTTTTATTTTTGTTGCTTTGCACGGTTTTCCGTGCACTGGCAACAACATTGTGATACTATGCTGACGCTTCTTAATTGGTTCTGAAGTGCAGCGCCCCCTACCTGCCTGCCTGCCTACCTGTCAATTGTCTCTCCCAGTTTAGAGTACCGCTGAAAACTCAACACTGGACAGGACATGTATTCACAAACGTAATTAAATGTAGTGACACTACTTTGATGAAGTAAGGGCAATAGTTACGCTACTGTGACATTTTTAATCGGGTAACTTGAAATTGTAGCTAAACATGTGCTCAACATGGTCTGCGTTCTTCTGTCCAGCCACAGCGCCGGTGGCTTTCCAGACCGCGAGGAGGGGATTTAGGGATGGGGGGGGGCGGGGTGCTCCCGATACTTAACTGGATTTGCCGCTCTCTTTCATCAGGGCGACTCCGGGGAAAGTGTCAAGTTCTAACACCGCTTCTCAAGACTGAGTGGGCGAGAGCGCCGCACAATCCCCCAGAAAGGTGCTGAGGCAGCGCGGCGTTTATCAGCGCTGGAAGCATTTATTCCGAGTAGCGGCGCCGCCGCTCAGGTTGGGGCTTGGCTCGCGATAAAGCCTCGCTAACAAGTCGGACTCAGCAGCAAGAGAGAGAGAGAGAGAGAGAGAGAGAAAGACGCCGCCGCCGCCGTCCCGCTAAATCGTTTACGAGCACCGGAGAGAGAGAGAGAGAGAGAGAGAGAGAGAGAGAGAGAGAGAGAGAGAGAGAGAGAGAGAGAGAGAGAGAGAGAGAGAGAGAGAGAGAGAGACGAGCGTGGCGCATTCGTGAAACAACAATAGCGAGGAGCAGGAAGTACACTGAGGGGCTCAATAGATTAGCGCAGATGAAAACACTGGCTGGCGCTCGGTGATTGACTGTCAGGAGAGTCGTCACGCAGTCCCACAGCAGAGTGGAGACAATGGCAGCAGGTACAAAGAGCCTCATTAAGAGGGGGGGAAATGAATGACAAACAGAATTAGAGACGGGACAACCTGCAGTCACACACTGGGATTTTCTTCTTCGTCGTCCTCTGAAAGCCACTCTGTAGTTGTGCTGGAAGAACGTCAGACATCCTTTTTTATTTTTTTTTTATTTTTTTATTTTACTATTTATTCCAGACTTCTTATTTTGCCCACCCCCCTCCATCTGTCCACGAGGCAAAGCTCGGAGCTGGAACACAGATGGGGAGGAGAGGAGGACGGCGCAGGGCTGCACTCAGGTCTTCCTGGACTTGACACCATCTCAGCGGCCCTGGAACCAATCCATCTGCAACGCCGTGGATTTTACAGGGTGCCAAAACTTCTTTGGCTGAAGATTTACACTTTTTATTATTTTATTTTTCTCCCGGTCAGGCTCGACCTCCAGCCAAGTGCGCTCTTACTTCAGGTGTCGGTTTACAAATAAACGCTTTCTTCTGGCGCTAGCGCAGGTTCCTCGAGGGAGGCGCCGCTCTCGTGTTGTTGTGTTGTGATCACTTTGTTTTGCGGCTGGATTTCTCACCAGGGAGACGCTCTGGTGCCTCTTATGAAGCTTTAACAACGCGTGGCAGGCGGAGGATTAAAGAGATTGTATAAGGAAGCGATGGCGCTTTGATAAAAGGACGGCCGCACTCGTAAATAAGATTCCGCGCCATCACAATTTAAAAAACGCTTCCAGGTGGAACGGCGCTGCCACGACATTAAATATCAAAGGGTGGTGAAGTGTTTTGCAGACAGGTGATAGTTTCAATGAAGCTACACAACACCGCAAAGCACCGGTGCCGCGGAAATATGTAATGAGTAAATAAGTCCTTCATTAAATAGGGCTGTCAACTTGGGGTAAAAACCTTTCTCTTAATACATTTGTTACCTGTTCGGCCTTTGGTAGCTGCAATAGCTGCAGTGGGTTCGGAAAGTATTCAGACCCATTTCAATATTTCACTCTTTGTCACATTGCAGCCATTTGCTAAAATCAATTCATTGAATATTTGTCCTCGTCCAAGCACACACAGTAAGCAAAACCCATCGAGTTTGTCAAAAAAAAAAAAAACACCTGAAGGACTCCCAGACTCTGAGTAATAAAATTCTCTGGTCTGATGAGACCAAAATTGAACTTTTTGGTCTTAATTCTAAGCGGTATGTGTGGAGAACGCCTGGCCCTGCTCATCACCTGCAGTGAAGCACGATGGTGGCAGGGAAGATGAATGCAGCCGAGTGCATCGATATCCCGGACAAAAACCTTTTCCAGAGGGTTCACGACCTCAGACTGGGCCGACGGTTCACCTTGCCACGGGACAGCGACCCCTAGCACACCGCTAAAACAACCCAGGAGCCGTTTGAGAACAACCCTGTGAGAGTTCTCGAATGGCCGAGCCAGAGTCCCGCCCTAAATCCACTGCATGATAATAGTGCGACCGCGTGTCTCTGCTTCCTCACCTTTCTCACAGTAGGGCTCCCCCTCCTCCATGTAGAAGGCCTGGTTCCTGATTGGGTTCTTGCAGGCGGCGCACTTGAAACACTCAACGTGGTAGGTCATTTTCAGCGCGTGCATGATTTCCTGAGAGAAAGAAAAATCATTCCAGCGCTTCAGTTCCTCCGCTGCCGTCTGGAGGAGACGTCTGCGTCCGACCAGTTTCTCACTCACCCCGGTGATCTTCTTTTTGCACTTGGCACAGTTGGGAGCGTATCGGTTGTCGTGGCACTTGGTGCAGTAGACGGAGCCCCTCTCCTCGAAGAAGCCGCCCTCGTCCAGCACCGCCTTGCACTGGGAGCAGGTGAACTCCTCCGGGTGCCAGGAGCGGCCCAGCGCCACCAGGTAGCGCCCCCTGGAGACCGCACGGCCCGCACTTTTAACCGCACATCAAAAAAACATCTGCTGCAATATTTTCTATTTCTCTTTGTTCATCAGCGCGCCAGGGGGGCGGAGGGAGGAAAGAAAGGGACTTTTAAAAAGAACGCCGGCTCCCTTTGAGGATGAAAACTAGAAACATGTTTTTAGTTCTGCTAAAAACTGTCACTCAGGAGAAACGGCTCCCTCGTTCTCCGGCGTCGGCGACCTGAATAGGAAGTGAGGTTTCTCTCTTATCTCTGAAATGAGATTTAAATTGTGACAAAGTTGGCGGAACGCTCATCTCCAGTCGGTGTGAAACTGGGCGGCTTCAAAGCAGCGTTCGTCACAGCACGCTGACGGCACACACACACACACACACACACACACACACACACACACACACACACACACACACACACACACACACACACAGTGTGCCGTCACCTGTCAAACATCCCCACCTTGAAAAGGCGTCGACGTCGAGGCCGGTTATTTACAATCAAATGCAAATAATAAAAAGTCGCACCTGATGATTTTGTTGCAGGCGCCGCACAACGGCGTCCTGCCGCTGTCCTCGGGCGCCTGCTGCGCCGCCTGCATGATGGAGCTGCGGTTCTGCATGGGCGTGGGCTGGGCCGGCTGCTGGTGCTGGGTCAGCACCGTGCTGGTCCGGTCCGGGCGGAAGCGATCGGCAAAGTTGGCGTCGGTGACCCAGGGAGGCCTCTTGGGAGCGGAGGAGCCCGGTGCTGCAGCTGCCGTCTTGGATCCTGAGGGAGGGGAGGAAGGAGGATGAAATGAGGAGTTGATACCAGAATACATGGAAGTGGGAAGTGGGCACTTTGATGAGATACTTCTTGCTCAGAACCCCTGAGACACTTCGAAAAAATCATGACAACTGGAGGAAAACCTGTCTGAGATAATGTCTGCACTGTCTGCTGATGTATGCAGCCAAGTTGAGGACACAGTCCAGGTTCGATGTCCTGGTTTAATAAGAAAAGTCAAAGAAGGAAACATGAGGAGACGTCAAGCGGGCCAATCACTGATCACCGTCTCCTCAGTGCAGGACTATTAGCACGCCTTGGAGGCCCAGCACCAACTGCTGGAGGTGGTTCTGCTGCATCTTGATTCCAAGTCCAACACGTGATCTGATCCGATCGTCTCCTCCGTCTCACCGCCTTCTGATGGCGGTGATACAGCTGGTGGGGGGGGGGGGCTTAGCCTCCCCAGTTTACACTCTAGAGGCGTTCAGGGTAGCAGAGCGTGTGCGTTAGAGGCTCCCGTCTCGTTGTCGGAGCTCCACCGAGCGTACCGACACTCATTAAAGAATCTGCTTCCTCCTCCTGCTTCTTCCTCCGTGCGGCGCCACCACGGCCGCCGCCACCGCTTCTGTTTTTTAACGCATCAGCAGGAGCAGAAACTCACCATCTGGTTTGTTGGCTGCCGGGGCCGGAGCAGGTGAGGGTGTTGGCTCGAGGCTGCGGGCAGAAAATGACTAATTAGAGATGGATTGATCACCACACACACACACACACACACACACACACACACACACACACACACAGTAACCATGGCTACCAAACACAGATTGTCATGTGGATTTCAGCAGCCACACTGCCGCCCTCTGCCCGAGCGATCGCAGCCCGCAGCTCCGTCGTTAATATTAATCAGCATCAACAGGTGGCGCCGCCGTCTCTCACCTCGCTGCGGCGAGTTGCGCTGGTTTCCTGTCGAGCCGAAACGGCTGAACGCGCGGGAGGGGAAATTGAGTTGATTTTTAGGGCTGTTTCACTAAATGAGTCGAAAATAAGCTGTTGTCTATTTTTTAAATAAAGATCACTGCTTAACAGGTGCTGGAAGAAGAGATTTTACAGTCTGACTGCGGATCGGTGCACTGAAGGGAACCGTCACTCTAATAATAGAAGCAGAGAGACTGAGAGACGTCACTCACAGGCAGCGTTAGCGAGCTTGTGACAGCTGCTGGTTGCACGCAGTCGGATTGGGATCTGGGAAGAGTTTCTTCTCCGAGGCCCTTCAGCGTGAGCGCCACGACCCAGAGAAATCGCAAATCCTTTTTGTTTGTTTGTTTGTTTGTTTTTGCACATCAAAAGTTGCGTCACCCGCAGCAAGTCGTCACTTTATTCAGACGCTCTTCAAACTACGACTGCGGCGGGAAAACAACAACTTCTGAGCACGGGGGGGGGGGCCTCCGGAGACATCTCATCCTGGGAGGGGATGGGGGGGGGGGGGGGGAGAGAGAAGAGGGAGGGGGGGGCACACAATGACTCCCTGGCCTCGGGCGTTTATCATGTTTTAGCTTCATCGACGGTGACGTCTGCGACAGATTAATGAAAAGTGATGAAATCCTTCTGCGTTTGGCTCGGAAGGAGAAAGCGTGGGACTAATTACCCTGGGACCAAATAAGAATTTAAAAAAAACAAAAAAAAAAAAACACTGCCTATGCCGCACACAGCTTGCAATCAATTACACTCTGTGTGATGCCAAAAAAAAGTAAACACAAAAAAGTTACAAAGAGAAGTCATACAAAGCTAGGGGCTACGAAACTAAAGGAGCAATAATTAGTGGTAGTAGTGATGGTGTTGGAGGGGGAAGCAGGGGCTTTTTATGGCTGACTTTGAATAAAAATATTAAATCCCTCTGCAGTAGTCAGTTAATAGAAGTTAAACCTTAAATGAAAAATGAAAGAAGGGCAAAACTCTGAAGAGAAGCAGAAGATGTGGACAGATGTGGAGGGAGGGAGGGCGCAGCAGGAGGAAGAGGAGGAAAAGAGGAAGAGGAGGAGGAGGAAGAGGAGGAAAGGGAGTGAAGGAGGTGGAGGAGGAAGAGGAGGAGGTGGCAGAGTGCCGAGGGTCTCTGGTGGTCGGCAAAAACAAAGGACAAAACAAGGCCGCGTCTGCCTGTTTGACAAACAGACCTTGGGTCAGCTGCCCTTCACCTCACACACACACACGCACACACACTGCCAATCCTGTCTGCCGAGACACCCCAACCAATCACAATAACACGGCGGTAAACAAGTGCAGCCCCCCGGGTGACCGCCGCCCCGCCGCGCCCCCCACCCCCACCTCACCCCCCTCCACAGTCTGGCCACACTGCTCCACATGTCAAGGGCCAGAGGCACACAACACCCCCCCACCCCAAAACACACACACACACACACACACACACACACACACACACACACACACACACACACACACACACACACACACACACACACACACACACACACACACACACACCTCTGAGCCTTTGTCTGGCTGCAGCCCTGTCTGGTGAAGGCATGTGTGCATGTGCAAATTGGAGCACAACCTCTGCAGCAGCAGCAGCAGCAGCAGCAGCAGCGGTGGCAGCAACGTATTCCCACACGGAGCAGCAGCAGATCACGCCAGCTTGACATTTTCAACGTCCGCCTTCCTCTACCTGCCCACCGAGGGCTTTCCGTGTTGTTGTTGTGTGTGTGTTTGTGTGTGTGTGTGTGTGTGTGTGTGTGTGTGTGTGTGTGTGTGGAAGGAGCCCGCGGAGCAGAGGCTCACTTTTTAAAATCTCTGTTTTTGGATTCTCTTGTGTTTATGGGAGGTGGTGGTGGTGGTAGGCAGGGGCAGGGGGGAGGGGGTGGAGGGGGGGAGGCGAGAGGTGCATCTCCTGTGAGACATGTCGACCTAAAAAAAAATACAAAAAAAAAAAAGGGGGTGTTGGGGAGTTTGTTGGCAGATTCTAGAATGTGGTAGACAGAAAAAGTGCAGTGACACACGTCACGCCTCCTGCAGAAGGGAGGTGAACCGGGTTGCATCCTCGCCATCAGGCTGAAGGTGACAGCTGAGAAAATGCAAGAAGGCACATGACCTGGAAAACAGAGAGGAAGCCTGTAGACATGCAGGTGCTTTCTGTTATCATCCCGCCGTGCAATCAATGGAATAGGAGAGAGAGAAGAGAGACAGGGTTCCTTCTCGTCTTTTGCCAGAGGCTCTCTTCCTCGTCTCTCGCTCTGCACGAACCTCATCAGGCAGAACGATGGCACATCCTCGTGTTCAACCTGCCAACCGGCCGATAGAAACCGCTTTAAAATTGCAACCGCACTCCGTAACCAATCGGCGTCGTTATTGGTTGTAATGCAACTGGAAAGCAACGGCTGCAGGACGCTAATAAAACTCACAGAAGGGCGTTAAAAACAAACAAACAAAAAAAATACCGACGAGCATTAAAGCAGCAGCACTGGCAGTGCTTTAGTGGTGTTTTTCAAAGTTCCAACACTGAACCATTAGCAAAAGAAAATGATTCAGTCATTTTCATGTTTCTTCCTGACGGCTTTGGCCAAAGTTCAGGTAGTTAATCGGCACAGAATCGGATTAATCCATGCGATGAATCCTAAGCATCTTGGAAAGCAGGCCTCTCCAGGTTACTATGGTGCTACTTTCCTCTCACCACCACCTGACTGCCAGAGCTCGCCATGCCACAGATCATTCTGCGCCAGCCATTTCTCTTCTCCGTCCATAAATACTTACGACTGGGTTTTTTTATTTACACGTGCCGAGGTGATGTTGTGTTCAGGTGCCACTGTAAAGTCGGCAAGTCGTAAACGCACCATCTGCAAGCCGCGAGCCGAGGAAATCCGCAATTAAAGACGTGGCAGGATTGACAAAGTAGGTGGAGCAGCTGGTTTGGAGGCAGCGGTTTAGAAGAAAGGGAAGATTACAGCTGCAGATGCACATCTTAACCTCAATGTTTATTTGAGAGTAAATATTAACTCCGTAAAGAAGACTGATGGTTAATGTAATAAAGTTATTGAAGACTCTTTAACTTCATGAAAACCATTCACAATTTCCCCACAAAACTTTCCTTTGTGTACACCACTGTTCAGGACTGCTATAAAGGTTAGCATGTAGCTCACTCATCCATGACTATAACTGTGAGTGAGGACAGGACAGTGGCTGTAGTCTTCAATCTGAGCGTTGCACTTTGGCTGTGGGGAGTTTCTACAGAGAGCGAGACTCGAATAAAAAAACGAATGGAACTGAGGTGTTGTGAAAAAGGTCAATAAAAAATATTGCAGAGGTAAAGCAAAGAAATATACGAAGAGCCCCCAAATAATAAATGCCGCACATGGGCGTCGGCAGGAAAGCAAAGGAGGTGGACGAAACAATAAGAAAAAAAACCCAGAGAGATAAGATGAAGAAAGACCAGAAATAAATTGAGAAACAAAGCTGAAAAATGGCTTGAAAAGAGGAAGGTGGGGTGAAGGTCGCGGTTCAATCTCCTCATCAAAGCAGCAGTTCCGGGGAGGATCCAGGAGAGAATAAACACAGAGCAGTGTACCTGCTAGTGCACACCTCAGTTCTGCAATGACTCAGCACGATCGGGCTGATTAGCACATTAGACGTGTTAAAAATATATAAATATTAATTGCTGCTATGATTTTCAGGCTTGATAATCATCACTCATTTACTAAATTAATCCATTTTCATTTTTGCACACTAGGCTAGAAATGCCAGGTATTGAAACCTCACTAAGGGAGACCGCTTGCAGTTTGTAGACTGTTTGTGCTTGAGGAGCATTTGTTATGTTATTGTTATGTATTAGGTATATATTATACCCATTTTAACGGATAAAATAGACAGCCTGCTTTGATATCGCCAAATTTGTTCTAAACTGTAGAACAGTTTTTTTCCTCCCCCCCGAGGCGATGAAAGTTAAGTTGAACCCCTGACAGTTAAGATGCTCCCTGCTAACTCGGAACTGTGTGAGAGTGAACAACCCACAATCATTTTTATTCAGCACCAGGTGAGAGGTTGTAAGAAAAGGAAGAAGAAGAAAAGAGGAGAGGAAGCTTTTTTTTTCTCCTTTTTTTAGCTTGCAAGCTGAGTAAATAAGAAGCAGAAGAAGGAGCACACAAGAAAGGACAAAAACAAGCGAGGGGTAGCTGTTTTCAGATGTTTTATATTTTCTGGTGACAGACTGTGTGGGGAAAGAAAAAAAAAACACAAAAGTACAGATTTCTCTTCCTTTCCTTGCTCAGTGGTTACAGAGGCCAACGAGAGGAGGGCATCAGAAATGAAAACTAGCGTGATGAAGAAACAGGCGGAGAAAGAGGGGAAAGAGAAGGGAGCAAACTTCACAATCAAAGGAGAAGGAACAGAAAAAGGCACTTCCCACTGCGGAGAACCCCTCCCCCCATCAGCCCCACTTTCCCACCAGCGCTCCCAGTCACACAGTGGTTAAGATGGAGAGCGGGGCTGGAGACGCAGCGGGTCCTCGGTTTTCTCGGCACCCGTGTCAGAAATTTAGATGGAGCTCTTTGGCTTCGGCTCAGTATGCAAGGTCCCATTTCGGGCCTCTCTCTCTCTCTCTCTCTCCCTCTCTCAAGCTCTCTCTCTTTCTCTCTCTCACTCTCTCTCTCATCTAGACTACTTTTATTTTTCTCTTTGGATTTTCTTTATACAACCCTAAAACTTCTTTTCAACCCATTTACAAACCCAAACGTTTTTGCTTTTCTTTATTTTTTTTAAACTGTCATCAGTCAGCCGGCTATCTTCGTCGTCATCGGTTGTGCTTGTGGATGTGGTTGGGAGGCGTGGCTATCGTGAGCAGGTTCTGCTCTCTGGCTCTGAAACCCCTCCCACTGCCTCTAGGACGCCGCTCAGGATTTGATATTGAGGGCCCGGGCAGACCTGTCGTGGTGCCAGTCCCTCAGACGGGCATAGCGGGGACTCTGAATCTCAGTGAGGAACTTTTCCCTGGCGGCGAGCAACAGATTTGAGACAGATGGAGAAAAAAGGAGGGAATAAAAAGGCAGGTGTGAGGTTATGTAGAAGAAAAGAAGGTTACTTGGGAAGATCAACTTCCTAAGGTGGAGTTAAACTCATGGGGGTTAACTTGAATGAAGGTAGCAGCATGCTAGCTTGGCATAACACTGTTCTGTTCAGCAGGTAAGCTGCTGCACTACAAAGTCCAGACAAGCAGGTTATGGTCACATAAGTCAATGTACTGTATTTTGTTCAATTTCAAATTTAATAGCTGTATTTATACCTGCATTGAGGTATCATAAACATTTCCTGTCTGTAAGCTTAGCTAAGCTAATCAGCTAGTTTAGTTTAGTGCGGTCTTATGTTGAGGGTCCCATATTACAGGCATTTACAAATGATTTCCCCCAGGGGGTAGCCTCATGCAATAGGTACAAAAACTTCAGATTTTTAACCCCGCTGTTTACAGCCACCAGCACAATGCTGGGCTTTAGCTTCCTGGCAAAACTGAAGCTTTATTAGAAAGGGGACAAAACAACACTGTCTAAAAGGGCTGAGGAGGCTGGGGGGGGGGGACACACTAGGCCAGGAGTGCTACTAATGTGGGATGGGTGTCAAGGAAGTATTGTCCCTTCGTGACATCACAAAGGGTAAACATTCCCACACCGGTGTGTTCTAGCACACACTCTCTGAGAAAGGGAGCAAGCAAAAAGGAATCAAAGGTGAACTTTACTCAATTCTGCTGAGTCCCATTATTGTTAGAAGACATTGGGCGCAATATGGGCGCTTTGCAGGTTACAAAACTCTATCTGAAAAAACCACATCACACATGCGAGAGGATGCAGATTACTTCAAACCACCACAACCAGTTGTTGATTTCAACATCAACATCGGTCAAAGCTATAAAGTTCTGACACACAAACGCACGGATCAGTGCAAGTGACCACAGGGACGGTCAAAACCAAGTGCACTCTGCTGTGTGACAGTTGTGGTTTTACCTGGCCCTCTTCATGTTCTCATCATCTGGGTCCTGCACTGAGAGATCCAGGAGAGACAAGACGCACGTCAGCATGCCTTATTTAACAAGACAGCGACACACACACACACACACACACACACACACACACACACACACACACACACACACACACACACACACACACACACACACACACACACACACACACACACACCGCTCCGACCCAAACACGACCGCAGCGCATGTTATATTCATGGTGTCGTCTGCCACCGCGCAGCCTCCACTATGACTGACAACATGTAGGCGGTTTTGCCACGCTGCTTACTGTAGGGGCAAAAATATTTCAAGTGCCTGACGGTAAAAGCCCCTCTCACCATCATCATCATCATCATCGCCTGCCGACACGTTACCGAGCTTTCTCACGTCACTCACACAGACAATCAATCAAATGAGATGTTCCTTATCGTCCAACGCCTGTCTAGACTGCCGAGAGCAGCGACTGGGGCTGGGTACCACCGCCCGAAAAACTCCAATCCTATAAATCATTGAATAATTAAACATCTATTTAATTTCAAATTTGAAATTCCAGGAAAGTAAATCTTAGCTGCTGAAAACCAATAATCACTTGGCGTACTTGGGTCAAGATCCAAAGTCAATTGGCGAAAATTAGCATCCTGCCAATGCAGTCTACAGTAAATCAAAATAAAGCAAAATGCAACGTCTGTGCCAAGGATGCAGTGGCAGGGGACGAGAACACATCAAACTAGATTTGGAGGAAATGATTTGAATCACCAGTGAAATGGAAAATAGAGTTTTGTTTTGTAATTGCAATGTAATTTTGCTGGTGTCCAAATTGATTTCGAAACATTTGGTCTCCCAAAAAAAAAATAATGTTCTGGAACTCTGGTATTGAAACCAAGGAATCAAAATTGGCATCGTATCAAAAAAAAAAAACATTTTGAATGGTACCCAGCCCGAAGAGCGCCGCCGCCTCAAAACCAATCACTCTCCACTCTGCGGTCTCACTCCGGTGACCACGCCCAGTCGGCCTTACTGAAGTCGGTGCCTGTGAGCTGGGCCAGGATGCGGAAGGAGCGCGACTGGGTGGTGCCGGTGCGGGGCTGCCAGTCCTCGGTGTCCTGGATCAGCCTCCTCTTGCTACGGTCGTTGGGGATAAAGCAGGGCAGGTTCTCCACCCTGAGGCCGTGCCTGCACACACACCCACCAGCAGCAGCAGCACATGGCAGGCATGAGAGTTTACGTAGCACACGTGCACACGCATGCACACACACGCACACACACACTCTCCCTCTCAGACCACCCGGCTCATCGGGGGGGGACGTCGAAATAGAGGACATCCTCGAAACACAACGTGCACGACTCGATACCGGCAATCACGGCCCAGCTAGGAGGGAACTAATGGATGGCCATTAGGGAGAATTCTCGCGGGTGCTCTACAGACACATATAGACATAATTACATTAGAGATAAGATTTATCTATGTCATTAGAGCACCTGGAAACATTTTACAACATCCTTAAGCTTTTAATTTGTCAGACAGCTCGGGAGAATGCGGCTCAAAACGGGCCAAGCGCATCCATTTAAAATTAATGCCGAACAACAGCTGCGTGCATTTTTAAATTATTAAAGAAGGAATGAAATACGGAGTGGCTATCGTCTTTTGTTTCCACCGTCTCGGTCCAATAAACCCGGTTCTTCCAATCTACCTAAAAACAGCCCTTCTCTTTTATCATGCTCGTCTTTTTTAGTTTTTTTTTTTACAACACCCTGCTGACAAACCAGGCCGCATGCAGCTGCCTCTTACTTGGAGTGCTGGTACAGATCATCATAATAAGCTGCTTCGCCCCTGCAGGATAGGCAAAAGATCAAATGGAAACGACGTAGATTAGGTCAACAAAGAAAAGGAAGACAGAATGTAGGATATTTAGGAGAGTAGGAACGCCAAGGCAGTTTCTTAGATGGCAAAAAGTGATGGTAGGATTTGCAAGATGACACTTTTAATGTTGCATTTGCAGTTAACCAACATCTACAGTATTGATGTCCTGCTTCTATTCTCCTCTAAAGGTTATTAGCACAGTATATTCCCTATAGCCCTACCATGGCTACTATTTACTTTCTGTCCTGAGTTTGGTGAATCCTTGGAAGCATGTGACTGCTAACACGCTATTTTCAATTACAAAAAAAACAGGTGAATTGACAGCTGCTGAATACAAGAAACCAGTATGGTGGCCACAACACATTACTTTATCTAAAATATCACAAAATAAAAAAAACTGCAAAGTCTTTAAGAAATCATTGGAACTTTGAAATGGGAATGGAAAATGCCCCCAATTAAATGCCCAATGCAAAGACTTTACTAGGATCTGTTAGTTTCTTCATTTTAAGTGGCTGATCAGACAAAAAAAGTATAAAAAGTCAACAGAGTGGCAATGAAATTGCCTCGTTTCTTCAACTATTTACTTCTGATGACTGAAATTAAACAAAATAAATTAACAAGTATTTGTTTGCTGCAATACACTTTCTTTCCACTAGATGCCGACAAACCTGACACACCAGGCCTTTATGGGAACAGAATGCAACAGCAATCAAACATTTAATGCTCATAAAGGTAGAAGATGTATACTAACTTGTCAAGAGCTTCCATCTGTAAGGTTAGGAGAGGAGGGGGGGGGGGACACGGAGAAGGTTAGAGTTCATGTCAGAGTGGAACAGTGGGGAGAGTGGAGCAGGTCAGAGTGACAGAGGTTGTTCACAGCAGAGTGCCGAAGGTGCAGCGGAATGTGGACGACATGCCAGAAGTGACACAAGACATGCTCCCTTTGTCGCTGCGCTCAGAATGACGGCCTTGTTCGCCTGTCAAGCCGGCCTATTGTTGCCTTGACCCAGAATGACTCGGCCACACGCACGCCTCACCTCACGTGCTCCAATGCTTTTCAGAAATGTATGCAAAATGCCCGACACGTTTGCAAAATAAACAACAACAACAACCAATAAACAAAAACAAACACTCCAAAATAGCCGATGAAAACACAGATGAATCACAGGCAGAATCATCATCTGCTGCTCCACTTCATCTTTTGCATTGAAACCAGGTGAACATCAATAAATGCCACAGCGGTGACATCGTTTTGCGAGAGTCGGTTCAGCGTCGGTGACACCTGTTTAACACAGCAGGCCTGGACGCATGAGAGAAGTGTGCGTGGCCTGCAGAGATCCAACAATGTCTTCATTAAAAGTCGGGTTAAAGAAAAAATTAGGCCTGAGGCGTGCGCAGGCACGCACGCGCGCACACACACACACACACACACACACACACACACACACACACACACACACACACACACACACACACACACACACACACAGAGGAGAGTGTCTGGGCCAGCTGCAGAGAGACTTCACGAGCGGAGCGTCTTAAATAATCCAGCGCCGACGCCGTAAAACTGTACGAGGCCGCAGCAAAATTTATGAGGCGGGTTAAATGCGGCGGCAGACGACATCTCACCAGCGGCTGCACTCGGGACGCTGGCGTGACCCAAATTACAGGGAGCGACACAGTCTGGGCCGGATGGGCACTGCATGCCGTGCTGCCTGGTTCCAGGTCCAATTAAAAACAATTTGTTTGATCCATTCTTAGAAACCCAACTTTAACCTGACAACCAAATAGGACTGTATAAAAGTGCACTGCCCTTTGTTTTGTTTGATGGAATAATTGGTCAGCATTGGGGGGAAAAAAAGAGTTTGGAGATGGCCTGTGACATCAGTTTGATCTGTGACTATATAATTCCTCACACTCCTTGCAGGGACCAAACACATTTTGACGTCGGTCTGATCTTTACAATCGGGCAAAACAAAAGCGGTAAGTGGAACAATAATCACTCGCAAAGATGTAATAACTTTGCATGGTGCCAACAGAGAAATAGAAGGAAGTACAAAACTGATACCTTTACACTTCACTAATAAACAACACAAATAAATCTTGCAGCACTAACGCAGTAAGTTTGTACGGAGCTTTAAAAAACAAACATATGTATTATGCTGTAAACTAATTTAAACAATTGTTTTTCTGACTTGAATTTCTGACTGGCCACAGCTACACGGGGCCATCAGGATTCTAATTACTCCTGCATGCTTACACTCAGACTGCTCAGCACATGCTCCGTGGCTCTCAGCCCTGGGCTTTGACCTGGAAGCTTAGTAGCACAAGAGTCTGTAACAAAACAAGAAGAAGGAAGCAATATGGAGACGGATGATGCGTCACTAGCTCGCTGGAGGCTAAACTGCTGGGCAACCATTCCAGAAACGCCACCTGCTGCAGCACAGTCGGAAACGACTGACCGCAGCGGCGGTGTCGGCGTTCCAATTAAAAGTCCTTGTTCAACGTTAACTGCAGTCCGAGCTCAACGTCGTGAATGTCGGGATTTCTATAAACGTCCCGAACAGACAGAACAAAGTGGGCGTGTTTTGTCAAACGGCCTGACTGCTGGCTCATTTTCCTTTTTCACTTCTGGGTTATTTCATGGCAAACCTCCATCACGACAGACTAACTGCGACCCGCCACTGCTGCTAGTGGTCGCTTCAGGCCACACCGACGCCACACCGCACGGAGCCGCAACACAAGTTGGCTCGGGTTGTGCGGCGGGAGGAATGGTGTAATCAACATAATTGGACCCGTGGTGTGACTTCGAGCTGTGCGGCGAACCGTGTTTGTGTTGGATCGCTGAAGGACCTGAGTGGAAGTCGCAGCTTCCAAAGAACAGTCGGTCTTTACTTCAACCGCAGTCTGCAGGAAGTTAGGCTGTGACTAAATTAATAAATGAATGAATGAATGAATGAACATATAAATAAATAAATAAATAAATTGTCAGAACTGCAGGGTGTCTCAATGACATTAAATTGGAAATGCAGCATTTTCAACAAGCGACAAATTCTTTGTGAACACAGGCTTGTTGCTTTTTAATACAATACAGAGATAAAATTGTTGTCGGCTGTAACGTTTGTTTTGATCCAATCAATTCTTGAATGTTTTTTTTTTTTTTTCCTGGAGCTTTGTGCAATTTAATTTCACTGCTGGATTTTGGAGGTTTGGCACTGCATGTACGCCAAAACAAACCAGCGCCCTGCAGGTCCTCAGCAACCTCAGGTGCACTGAGCGCTGCAGCTTCAATGAGCAAATAAGGACAAAATGGATGTAATGTTACCATCAGAAACTGGTAATCAATATCAAATGAAGAAATAATGACACAAATAGTAGGTCATGGGAATGTGAACGTCTACACGACACTGCTAATTCTCTACATAGTAAAGATTTAATGTGTATCAATTGCAATTTGTATCATCTGGCTGATCATCTGAGGTGGCAAGGTGGTCATTAGCGCTGCGACCACCTTGTTTGCATGGGTTTCCTACCACCAGCATCAAAAACACATCTGACGCATAGGTCACATCAGACCTCAAGACCAACTATCGGTTCTGATCCCGCAATTTCCACATGTATGACAACTAAGCTACTTTACCTTGAATACCGCTTCACAACACTAATCATTGAAGTCATTTAAGTCCGAACAAGAAAAACAAAGACATTTGTTTGGACATTAGCGTGAAAGCCGCCTGAGTCACCTAACGAGCTCCAGGGCTAAATGGTGTTTTCATTGCTCCACCTACCCATTGTGTGGCTGCCGCATGCTGCCTTGGCCCTGTGTGCTGGGAGTGTTAAGTTTGGGTGAGTAGGCCACGGGTTTAATGGGAGGTCCCGAGCTGGCGCCCGCGCCCCCCGCCGTAAAAGGCTTGGCCATCTTGTTAAGTGCAGAGCTGGGGGCAAAGGAGTACTTTGGCTGAACGGAAGCCGCAGCGTGCGAGTCCTACAGGGAGGGGTGGTGGGAGAGAGGGAGACAATGCACAGCAACAGCTCACGACATGCGTGTTAAGACCACTTCCGACACACGGTGTAAATTGTCCCTGCTGTTGCACAATCCCGAACAGAGAGCTTCCTGACATTTTCTCATTGGAAACGATGGACTGCCGGGCTTCAGCTGCCACTCCGTTGGGATCTGACGGCTTTTTTTTCCCCGTGCACAGACGCACAAGCGCTTGAGAAGTGCGAACGGAGCCATTTTTTATTTGCACTGGCGGCCAGCCACAAAGCAGCAAGAGTAATCTGCTGCAGCTGGCTAGAACGAAAATCCTCAACAACAAAAAAAAAGACAAAGAAGCTGTCATTTCTGAGTGATGCGTCTTTCTGAGATGATTTCAAACTCAGCGTCATAAAAAGTCAGCCATCTACACCCACTGAATTTGGACTTTGCTATTGCTTAAAACAGGCAAGGGGGACAAATAGCACAGTGCTATTCACACTGTAATCAGCAGGCTGAGGAGCTCTCAAGATATTTTGACAGTGAACCCAGCTGCAATGGCGCTATTAGGGATTGTGCAAGGCGAGAACAACGAAACCAAACATTTCTTAAAAGCAATATTCACAGCAGTTCATCCAGCGAGCAGCTCGTTTAACGAGCCGCCGGTGCCGTGGACACAGGCTCTGTTCGAGCCTGACAGAGGATGCAGGTGAATCAGATTCATTTAAACACAAAGTGACACAACATACTGTTCAGGCCAAATGGGAGCAACAATTAAAAGCAGGCTTCAGGTTTGATCAGCGTCACTGAGGGCCGCAAGCAGACCATGCCAGAGTGTTCGCACACAGAGCCGAGGTCAGTTTTTCCCCACAGAGGAAGTCTCACCTTCTGGTCTCCGTCCGCTTTGAAAGCTCTGAGGGGAGAAGAGAAAAGAAAAGAAGGTTCATGTGAGTGCACAAAGTAAACTTCCACTAATGACTTTACAGCTCAGGAAATCCTTCTGAAGTTCTAAAATCAATTTAGTGCTGAAAAGGTTTTACAACTAGAGACAACAATTTGAGACTACAACTTGAACATTAGTTCATTTGAGTGCACAATGATTAGTTTTTATTGTACATACATTTCAGTTAGTCGACAGGACATATTGGGATATATAATACACTAAAATAAAACTTTAGAAGAAGCCTGGTACACAGTCAGCAAGTCTGGAACACAACTATTAATTGTGTTAAAACAAAACAAAATAAAATAAAATAAAGTATGAGTTGTCTATTTTATTATCCTAAATAGAAATAGCCTGGAATCTACCTCGATTATTAAATAGAGATGGTAAAAATGAAAGTAACTTAAAACGTGATATGTTAAATTTACATTTTTTGGCAAACAACAATTGCTACAGGCAAATGTAGGGAAGACAGATGAGCCCAACTACGCAAAAGTTTTATAACGCAACATTTTTTTTATGTGAATAAATTGTGCCGAATAAACAAGTGTTTCACAAGGCCAAACATCTGCTCTGAATTATGTACCAGATATTAATATTGATGCATTATTACTGAGCCGTCCACATTATATTTTCAGAATATCGTGAGCTTCAACAGAGCCGGCGAAATCCCGACACCCTGCAGGCCAAACTGTCACTAAACATAAAAAAAATTTAAAAAAAGAAATAAATAAATAAATAAATAAAAATGTCTAAAACAGAAGCTGCGGCTACAAGTCACATTCGAACATTAGCAGCAGGTTTTTTAATACCGCAACTGTAGCCGAATTTGCTTCACTCGCGAGATTAAATTTTTTTAACACAGCATTGTTGGGAATAGGGGAGCAGAGAAGAGAGCAGCTCGTAAAACGTCAGTTGTAATTATCTAATGCGCCATGAAAATAAAAAAAAAAAACTGAACGAGCGCGCGCAAACCTTTGGAAGACACCTCGCGCTCGCTACCGTTGGACTGAAAGTGTTTACTACTGTCGGTTTTGCACATAAACTCTTTCGTGGCTGAAAATGTGGTTTGGGATAATTGGCTTAAATGGGACTTGTTTGCTCATATTGCTGGTGTTTGTCGAGCCCCCGTGGATTCCGCCGTGAAGCCGCCTCAAGCAGGAGCCCCCTCGCGCTCGCCGCGCACCACCACCGTCTGCCGCAATTTAGCGCATCAGCAAATATGCTAGCAGCAACAGAGAGCGACGGTGGAGTAAGAAGAGGCGGGCTGTAAAACGGCTTAGGGCTTTCTCTGTGGTGCCGTTATTAAGGCCAAAGCTTCGCCTCTGTTTTTTGGGGGGAGACTCCCTGTGGATTCTTCCGCTGGGCTAAAAATACTGCAAGTGCCTCCACGTTGCTGCGGCTGCTGACTTCTTTAGCAGTAATCCCAGGATTCACATAACTGAGGCGCCTCCGCTGGCTGGAGCAACGGGTCGCACATTAAAATTAACCTTTCACTGTAGCAAGATTCTATGGATTGCTCAGACATCCACCGCGCCCAATCCCCACGAGAAAGTGTTTGCGATCGATCGTACTTTTCCACGGATTTCATGACTACGGTGCTTCGCTAGGAAGTAACAGAAAGGCAAGTGGGAGAGATGATGGAAGCAGGAAGCTACTTCACAAGTTAGCATCTATGCTGCTGCAGTAGCGGCAGTTGACTACCGTATGAAATATTATTGTAAAATGTTATTATAAAGGACGACACTGAAGACTTGTCTGTTAATCATGGGTTTCTTATTTCACTTTATCCCCAACCAACTTCAGTTTATCTTTAGTTTACCTCAGTGCTTCTCAATTATTTTCTGTTATGCCCCCACAGGAACAAGAAAAAATTTCGCGCGCCTATCTGTGCAGCCATTATAAATAGTATCCATAAAATTGTTAGAAGTACAACTCTGCATAACGTGCTATCCTTATATATTGTAACTTTGAAAAATATATATATATAGCTCAACTTGCAACAAATAACTTTGTTAGCACTGTTCTTAAGTCTGTAACAGAAAATATTTATAGTACACCAATTTGCCTGAAATAAAGTCCTTATTTAAACTACAAACACTTTTTGACTGTGACAATATACCACGTTTTCGCTGAGGGAAAGAAAAACCTCAAGCGGCTTATCAGCATGATTGGAGTGTAACGTCTAAAACGTCTAGCCCCCGTTTATTTTTTCACACTGTTAGAGAAGGATTGGTTTAGCTAAACAGAGCAGCTAGCCATGGGGAGGCCAATACTGCACCTCACAACCAATAGGAAGCTAGCTGGAACAAATCTGACCGGTCTACTTGAATGTGACAAGACAGATGATTCACCTAATCATCCTTCCCTTTCCAAACAGCATCTTCCTTGAAATAAACCCAAAGCATGATATTGTCTGGAGTGCCAAGTTACATTAAGATGTCTTATTCTTTAATTAAGACATACAGGCACCACTTTTGCTTCTGCTCTGAAAACAGACAAAGCTAAATGTGAGGCACATTCATGGCATGACCAATATTTACATAATGCATCAATAGCTGAGCAGCCTTGCGGCTGCCCCCATGTGTTTTACGCTGCACTCGCACCAAACAATGGACACTTCCTGTCACAGTGACAAATGCATGGCGCTATGTTGAAAACAACAACAGGGCTGAGAGGATACGAAGAGACACAATGACGTGCCTGCGCTTGTCGCCCCTCCTGGGGAAGGCGAATCAATATGACATTTGCAGCGCAAGGTCTCCCCCACAACGCACAATTTCATGAGTCACACTTAAAAATAGAGTACGTGTACAGAATGCATGTGGAAGCGCGTCTATTCCAGCATTCCGGGAGCAACGAGCTACCGCTGGGATGACGATGACAAAGTCTCCGTTTTGTAATGGATGAAGAAGTACCAGTTTGCATGGAAAGTTTGAAGTTGTGTGCCGAAAACCAAATATGCACCCTCTGAGAGCTGAGATCATTTCCTGCCTCATTTTATGGGTCATTTATTCTAGCTGACGCATGCTTTGCTTTTGAAGCTGATGCTTGATAAATATCAGACCTTTTTTGCCACAAAAAAGAAGAGAAAGAAAAAGAGAAATCCCATGATACCGCAATCAGCCTTGCACAAATCACTGACAAACTCCAAGCACAACCCCTCCGGGCCAAAACCCTGACAGTAAGCTTTGAAATGTAGGCCCTGTGCGTGCGTGTGTGTTTGTGATGTTTGTGTGTGTGGTATGCGTAGGTGCAACCTTTTCTTTTTTCTTTGAAGCCTCAAGTCTATTCCCAATCCCCATCCATTCTCTCTCTTTTTTTTTTTTTTTTTTTGCTCGGCTTTCTATATACAGACTCATCACAACTTTGGTAAGGCTTCAACTTTTGCCGTGAAAAAAAAGAGAAGAGATAGGAATGATCACAGGGTGTTAAACAAAATGAAGCGCCGAGGCCAGCGAAAGGACCGCACCTCAGCACCCCCAGCTGTCCTCCTCCACTAGCATAACAGAGAGTGGCCGGCCTCCAAGAAGCGGATAAATAAAACCGACAAAAGCTACTCTGCGAAAAGTGCTTCGGAAAAACGAGGTGAGAAAAGTCGATTCAGGATTTCCTTTGCTTGTCTTTCTTTTCACCGAGTGCATGTGCGCTAATACACAATAATAACCGTCTGGAGTTCCAGAGCATCAATTCTCACAATGAGCTAAAACTGGCTGCTGCGACTGTGTCTGAGACAAGTGAGGCCGTAGATTTATGTAAAATCTGTCACCATTAAAGGTCTGGACCATGTGAACCAGGAATAAAAAAAGAAAACTAACTTTTCAATGCATTTTCTATTCACATTTCAATTAAACAAAAGGATCACTGCTATCAAGAATCCTTTAAGTCAAGTTAAAACTTGTGTTCCACTTATGCTGTATACTGTTTAGGGAAGCGTCAATAGAACCCTGTGTGTTCTTGGGCTGCCCCTGTTTATGTTATATTGCACAATCCCAACATTTTTTTGGCTACTGGGGAACAACAGGTCTTCGTGGGAAAAAAAAAAAAAAAAGGGGGTGGAAGAATGTGAAATATTTATGAAACCTCCATGAGGAGATAATAAAGAGAGAAGGGAGGGGTACAAAAGATTTAATAAAAAAAAATAAAAAAAAAGGAGTACGATAACTAGACAGTAAAACATTACATCAACACAGAGGAATTAAGAGTAAAAAGAAAATCCTTCTTCCACAGATTTATTACTCGTTTTATTGAAATATATGTTGCTACATGTGCTGCCACGATGTTTCCAGTTCCAAACGGACGGGAGCAATCGACCGCTGGTGAATCACTGCGCAGTCGTCCAACCATCACTCTGCACTCTGCTCAGAGCATGATGTCACTCCTCCTGACTTTATCCCCTTGCATCAATCTTTTCTAACTGTCTTTACAATTCTCTCCTCACTCTGCAGCAGCAGGCCCTTTTCTTTCTCTTTTTCTTTTTTTTTTTTACAGCTCTCTGCCTCTCTTTCTCCTTTTAAGGAGTTTAGTAGGTCAAAGTGGAGCCTGACCTCTTTCTACAGGAATGAAAAATAAATAAAAATAACAGCGCGTGCATGCATCAGCAAAGTGTCTTGTAGGCTGTATGTAAAACAGTTATTGCTGCTCTTTGCCACCGAAGGCGCTGATCTGTTATATCTGCCTGACATCTCGCTGCAACATCTCAAAAAGTCCCTCTTTGATCCTCCCTCTGGTTTGATATTCCCTGCATAGCGATCCGTCTCCGCACACCTCTCTCTTTCGCCCTGTTATTCTGACTCCCTCGCCTTTGCACCTCTCAGCGTTTTTAGCTCTTTTCGCCGCGTCTCAACACTGACGCCAACATGAGCGTTTAGTCACTGCAAGTCATCATTTGTTTTGCGCTGCGGGGAAAGCGCACGATCTGAAGTAATTATGATTACAGGAAAAATAGGCCCATTATTTTCCTGATTGATCGTTTCACTCTGGAGAAAATCACAAGAGTTATTATTGTTTTTTTTTCCAAATAGGGTCCAAAAGTGTTTGTGACTCACTATGCAAATAACCAAGTGGGGGAGGTGGGGTGGGGGGGGAGACACTAAAGTACAACTGAGATGCAGAAAGACACACGTGGGTTTAGAGGTGTGCAGAGAAATCTGGGCTGCATGACGACAGATCAAACCTGGGAAATATTCAGGGATATAAAATCACCATGAACATCATTAATATCTTTCAATGTTTTTTCTTCCTGTTAAAAATATTGACGACACCAAATGGTTTCCTCCTTGTAGAGAAGAAGGGTAATGATGTAATTTACTATGATAATTCTTTAATATCTTGAAAGTGTGATGCACTTTTTCCTCAGTTCAACTTTGCCAAATTTAACTGTGCTTCTAAAAGCACCAGCATTCCAGCGTCAGCAAGATGAAGGAGATTTTCCGACTCTATATGTAGTAAATATCCGCCGTGATGTCCAACTCCCGATACTTTCAGCTTACGTTGCGCCCGGGTTCTTCTGGATGCTTGTAAATGACTTACAGCTGGTCTGACTCTCTCAGCGAACTGAACGAACAAAGCCGAATTGTCAGAATCTGACAGCTGAACTTCTTTCTGGCAGGCAACCAGATGATAAAGAGAGTAAGAATAGCTGCGATCGCAACCTCCACCTTTAAATATCACGGAAACGTGACACCACTTGTTGACTTGCCATAAACTTTACTGTTTTACAGCCAAACTGATGACTAAAGAGAGGCTGTTAAACACAGCTGAAGAGAGAAACTGAATTGTGAGTTTTGCGCTCAGTTTTGTTGCTGCGCGCCAACATGAGCACTAATGCGTGAAGGTCAAATAAAAAATGATGATATCTCAAGCAGTTCCCTTCTTCAAAACTGAGAACGTGAGTCAGAGTAGTGGAATGGCTTCTCCTCTGAACCAGTCAACATCTGGTACTAAAATGGTTCAGAAATGAAATGTACTTTTTTTTCCCTTATTCAGTCATAAAATGATTCAAGTGAGAAAAATCTCCATTTCTGTCTGCTTTGGTTCAACAGTTCAGATGTGCAAATATGCAACACTGACAACCACTGGTCACCTCTGGGCCGAAATGAACATAAATTGTCTCAAAAAGGCAGTGCAGTCATGGAAACGTAAACATTTTTCTGGATAAATGAAAAAAAAAATTATCTTCTTTTTTTTTTTTAAATAAAAACAACACATCAGCGTGAGAACGTTAGAAAAAAAAAATAAGAGCATCTCTAGCAGCGCTCTCAAGTCTCAAGCACAGAGCGCGAGACGCCGATCTTTCAATTAGTTCACACATGACATTCCTGAGAAGTGATTAACGTCGCTGCACATCAGTAATCCATGAATGGATGAGGCAAAGGCAGATTACTCTGCTGCTCAGTCCATTCAAACAGCTGAGCTGAGCTGTCTTGAATCAGCCAATCAGGAAAAAGTGCTTTTTTTGTTGCCAGGTGAAAGTAAAACCTACACACGGAACGGCAAGAAGTGTGGCGTGTTTGCCACCTGAACCAAGACCAAGTAAGATTATTTTTCCAGGTGACTTCTTTTTATGAACATCAACGGCAATTTCTTAAAGTGCGTTTTATCGAACCGAAAAAGATAAAAGCCTGAAAACCTCCCAGACCTCGCAGGCCTGTGAACCAGAATTAAAATGAAATGGCACAGGCAAATCTGAATGCTAAATGAACTAAATCTGCAAGAGAATTTTATTCCCCTCCACACAGCTAAGGTTGGCTCTGAGGCTCTGTGGTCGGTCGTGCCGCCTCCTGGCTGAGATCAAAGGGCCGGGCGAGGGCACGGCGTCGTGCCGAGCTGCGTCGCGAGCCGCCGGGTGACTCACTTGTTGAGCGTGAGGGTGAGGCTGTCCGTCGCCGCTCTGATCTTGTTCTGCGCCTCCACGTGGTTCATCTCCTCGGCGTTCGCGTCGTCGATGGACACCACCCAGTCGCCCACGCCCACGCCGGCGTCGGCGGCCTTACCGCCCGGGGTCAGCTGGACAGAGAACACAGGGCGGGAAACAGACGGAGGTTAGGCCTACGTGTGTGTGGGGACCAGAGGTCAGAAGAAGGCGGGTGGCGAGATGAAAGGAGGGACCAGAGTCTAAATTTGGAACTGGAAGCGAGGAAGGAAGGATTTTTATATTAGTGCTCATTATTTAAGAAGTATACAAGTTATACTTCTTCTCACTTATTTTCAATATGTATTCTGTCTTATGTTTCAATGTCCAGTATGTAAACTTTTTAAGGAAGCCTGGAATTTAGGATAGCCAGCCTGACAGCGCGTTTCATATTGAGGTTACTGTCAGGTGGGCTTCCTTACATACCAGACTTCCTTAAGAATGGCGACTCAAGATGGCAACCAACTGGGAGCAAGACCCTTATTTCTCTATGTCAGGCCCCCAGAGTTCAAGACGATGGCCCATTCATTTCAATGAGGTTGCTCACCCGGCGCATAAGCCGATAAAGTTTTTGACTTCTGCATTAATGGGAGACCGTAGAGCGTGCGCAGGAGTGTCACTTCACATCATGCTTCTGTAACTCACATGATCAATTTGGCCAATCAGAACGATTGTGGAGAATGTCCACAAAATCAAATCCACAATAGAAAGACTTGCTATGAATCGCCTTTCAGGTCACAGTCGTCCTGTCAGCTGTTTTCAACGTGTTTATTTTTGTATTGTGTCTATGGGGAAATGCTGGGCCCATGGGAATTTTTCTGCTGCAGTACTTTGAGTGGCCACTGGGAATAATCGGTATACCATGTTGCCAGTCAGTATCCAGTTCTTATAATACATCCATGCTCCATGTATATTCTTACATATTTGAGAACCATTCTAAGGGTAGGAAAACCAAATGACTTTTATTGTACTGCGAGTTACACTTTTATTAATGTATTTATGTATAGTTTCTTAAGCTTTTACCAATATAAAAATCGTAAATAAAGCCAAACTTTACACACAGGACCTTTAAATGTTTTCTTTTCTTTTTGTTCTTCAAATTTGAAATAAATACTCGAATCAAATCACATACACAAACTGTTGTTTTTTTTTTGCTTTTTTTTGCCAATTAGTTAGAATGTAACATACATCCAGACAAGTCCAGAAAAGCATGCTTTCTGCTTAACAGCTGTGTCAAAAGTACCAGACACTCAAAGCGACACACACACAAAAAAAAAACTCAACCTCTGTCAACAACACTTGATGATCAACTTGCAGGGGAGCCGGGGTGTCTGAGTCTGACAGGTCCACCGAGGTGTTTCACTCAACACTTCCAGGAACAGGTCATCATGATATCATCACTCGCGTAATTTACTGCAGATGTGACTACGGACTGTTTAAGGAAATCCTGGGAGCCGCAGACGGGAACCACATGTTTGGGATGGAAACATCATCCCGCCTCCACTTTCCTCTCCAGGTGAGCCAACAAGCCGGTGTCGCCGACTTGAGAGAATGACATCATCATCCCGAGGGTCTGTCACTCGGCCGACAGACTACAGTGAGTCAGGGAACAAAAGGGCCGAGGCTCCCAGACTCTAACAGAGAGCCTGGGAAGGGCAGCGAGGAGGCTTTGCAGCGGCTGCGCCGGCTGCGGAGGAGATGCCAAGTCGCCATGAGCAGCGGCTTAGTCGGCTCAACCATGCGGCTTAATAAAACTCAAGACTTGTGTCAAATTCTTAGATAGCTGCGGTAACATCAGATAAAGAAAAAAAAAGCTGCACTCGCATTAGGGGGGGGGGGGGGTTGGCAATAAAAAAAATACTATTAGGATTACTCTCTGATGTCGTGGATCCGTGAATATGTTGGCTCATCAAAAGCTCCCCGGACCCCAGAGGTTCAATCAACGCTTCTCAGGCATGTTTGGCAAAGCTACCCCCCTCCTACCCCCCCCGACCCCTCACTCTCCCTTTTGCCCCTTTGATTCCCGCCCATTAAACATAAACACTCGCGCGAGCAGGGCGGTAGCGCGGCTCGGCGAACTGACGACAGCTCCGGCTCATGGAGGAAGAGAAAAGCGCCGCCGACAGAAGACAACAAAGTGAAAGTCTGACTTGAATTTTAAAGAAGAAAAAGAGGGAAGAGAGGGAAAAAAACAGAGCAAAGTGAAATAAAAGGAGGAGATGCATTCCTCCGGGGCAGCTCTGCGCTGCACTTACTTTATAGCCAAGTTCAAGCATCACTTTAATTGCCTTTGATTTGCGCTCACTGGAAGCAATTAGAGGGCTTCAAGGGAGGATTTTTTTTTTCTTCTCTTTTTAACATATAACTTCTCTGTTTTTTTTGGAAGAAGTTCAAAGTTGAGTCCGCAAGAAAAAAAAAATGTCTTGGACACGTAATCTGGAAGGGGGGGGGGGGCGGCAAGTCAGGCGCGATGCCACTGCGGTTCTCTGCTCGAGAAGCCGCAGAGCCGTTTAACAGCTACACTGGACTATAACACTACAGCGCATTTATGTTAGTTTATCAGATTACTACATTTCCCACGAGCCACATACAAGGCAGACTGAAAAGGCCTCGGGCTCCGGCTGTCCAGTGGATGCAATACAGGGGAATTGTGGATAAAAGGGGTTAGTGGGGAGTAAAGAGAAGAGAGCGGCGCGCCGCCGCGTCTCAGAGAGAAAGTAGAGGCTTGGATTAATGATGCTTTTGAAAAGTGACCCTGACCTGTGCAGACGGTTTGGGTCCAGCGGGAGTTCTGGTTATTATTTCCTCTTGGACACAAAAAATAAAAAAGATAGTACAAAACACTCGACGCTAAATGGCTAAAACGATTACGTAACGCTGAACAGATGAGGAAAAGCGAGGAGGAAGAGAGGAGAAATGCAAATGTTTCCCAGTGGAATACAACAGGTCACTGACCGGTTTGATAAATATTAAGACGTTGACAACCATCCGCAATGCAAGAGAGACACATCTTCGACCATATGGGACGTTTTAAGTTTCAACGCAATGCAGCAGCAGAGCAGGAGGACGTGGTTTTAAAGACTGGTGAAGCAGAAAGTTAGAGAGTCCGTGCAGAAAAGTGACATTAGTACGTTTATTAGGACGTTTCGACTGAAAGGTCCAGAAGGATGAGATTAAGCAGCATCATGACAACAGAACTCTCGACAAGTGAACCTAAACTTTATCCGACTGTGCGTACAATACAGATTGATACATACATAAAATACTAGAAATAAAGTATAAGCAAACGAAAGAGCTACACTTACTGATTCTAAGTTAGTTTTCTAGCTTAAAAAAAATTATAGGTGCAATACTTTAAATTACATTTACAGTGGCTCTTAAAACTTGATTTCTTGATGGGGATCTTTACATTTAAGACTGAAGGCTGAAGTTCAGTCAGGGTTGGATAGAGGTTGGGGTTCGGGCCGGGCTGCACAAACAGAGTGGAAGACCAATGGAAATCAGTCTCAAAGAGATGGAGTCCATGGTGTGTGAGCGAGCTAGCCAGCGAGCGAGTGAGCGTGCGTGAAGTGATGGACGGTGACACCTGCAGTCCTGGCTCAGGTTCAAAGTGCAGCTGATCCCCCCTCACTTGAGAAGGCAGCACTTAAAGTTGCTGCGCACAGACCTTTGACTGGTAGGGTGCTAGCAGAAACCCAACACCCCTCTTTACAGCCCCCCCACCCACAACTTCGTCAATACGCAGCTACAGCGGAAAATACATTCCTGGAGCCGCTCCATTTTGCGCCTTACCTTTACTACTGACGTGGACGCTAGCTCACCGCCAGTAGGGTTGTGAGTGACGTGGCTTCTTACAAACATTCAATTTTGTGCAAATGTGGCTGAACTTTTGCTCCGTCGTCTTTGCGCAACCAAGCAAAGCAGCGTTAGCCTGCGAGTTAGCTCGCCTGCTTCGAGGCTGACTGGCAAAGCACAGCAGCAGAGCCGTTTCGATGAGATATTGGATTTCAAAGCATTACGCAACCTCCCCCGCCACCGCCAACAAAAAAAAACAAAAAAAACAAAACACCACAATCTCCATAAATCATCCTTGAAGCGTGTTCCCGGGACGGGCCTGCAGGTGAGCCAGGTCCTCGTACCTGCTCCAAGTCAATCTTGTTTTTTCGTGGGCAAACCAATAAACCTATCTGGCCTGTGTAACTCTACACCCGCTCACTTTTATTCTTTCTGCAGCTATTTGAGGGGCCGGTTTGTCCTTACATCACTCACATGGCACAGCTGATGGAACTCTATAAATAACCCCCTCCGCCAGGAAAGGGAAAACCAAACCTGCTAGCATGTGTTGGGCCTGCTTGTGAAGAAGACCGCGGCGGCGCCGCAACTCAGCAGCGAGTTCGCTTGAAGCGCCGCTGTAGTCGATCACAACGTCACGGACCATCTAGACACAGAGGGACCCCGACGGGGTGCTGAATAATTGATGAATGCCCTTAACGAGCCCCTTCCTTTCAAAGGGTTTTTCCAAGGGTTCGGTGCATGCGTGTGGGATGTAAACAGACAGAGCAACATATGGCGTAAAAGTCAAACAGAGACGCGCAGAAAGTCAGCGACATCCATCTGCGGCAGATCCCAACACACCGTTTAACTCAACGTTTCCCTGGAAGGTTTGATTTCATCAGTGTGGCATGCGTTTGTGGACACAAACCATATGTTCCTCCTGCATGTCCCTTCCCCCCAAGCCCCGCATCGTGGTTTCATTATATATGTGAGCGTATGGGATGGCACTGGATCTGGAGCAGGTATACCGGGAGCCTCCTGAGACGGCTGGAGACTCCGCAGGGACTCTGTGGAAACAGCAACATATTACGACCACAGCTTGACTCCTTAATTTCATGCCTATCGTGTAGGGATATGACGGCGTTGGGTGTGTGTGCGTTTAAGTGCGGGGGTGGGGGGGGGCGACATGCCAAGATCATTTTTACAGAGTTCCATCTTCTCGGGATCGAAGAACTTTCCAGAAATACAAGAAAAAGAAAAGAAAAGTAGGTTACGAAAGAGTAAACGGTGTATTCAGCACTTTGTGGAAGAGGGGTCGAACGCTCGACTGCAGACAGACATTCAGGTCTGTTTTCATAGAAGGAGATGCTGGTGGTTTGACAAGGCCCCTATGAGACGTTTGACCCGCGTCCGACCCACACATGAGACGCCCCGACAGCTGATAATCCTGCAGCATTTACAAAAGGCTCAAGTCAAAAACAAGAACAGCGCCCAAGACACCGAGAGTGAGGCCACCCAAAAAGCTCGACGGCACGGCTGCACGTCGGGTTAATATCAACGCAGCCTTGTTTGCCGACGGCTGTTGATTCCACTCGCGAGAACACATTTGTGCAAAGTCTCCTGGACCCCAAAAAAAAAGAAAACAACCGGCAAATATAGAACTGCAAAGCAGAGGTGTGAGATTTAAAATATATGGGCACCGACCAGGCTGCAGGTTACAGTGGGGGGGAGCGACAACGCATTTTTTTTTTCACCCAACCTGGCATCCTTAAATACAGCCGATACTAAAATCACAGCTTTGAACCCATTTGACACTTTTAATTCTGAGCCCCAAGAGAAAAGTCGATTCTTCAGTACAGAGAGGCGGCGAGCGACCCGCGTTTATCCTCCACCAGGAAGGAGGGTCAGCTTGCACTGGGCTGTAAGTGAGTCAGTCTATTTATTTTTTTAAACTTTCTGCGAAAAAATCTGCTGGAAGGTATTTCTATGCGCCCACCACCACGACAACACAAGGCCAAGAAAACTAAAAACCGAGATAATTAAATGTACCAAACACTATACACATAGTGTTCTTTGTTAACATATTTAATAGGTGTGTCAGTACAATGCTAGGGTCCAAACATTATTTTTCATCACACAGTGACTTTGCTGTTTGTCTTGGCCCGGCCCTGCTCTGCTCTTTACTCATCACCCCCGTTCCAGTATCCCAGGAAGACCGCAGTTGTTGGTGATGTTCTACGAGTGAGGAGGGGGGTGGTTGGGGAGTGAAGGGGAGACATATTAAATACAGACGGGAGACAAGAGAACCGTCTGTTGGCAGCAGCAGGGTGGATAACGGGAAAAATGTCAGGAATGCTGAGAAAGCATAGGTTTCTATTCTCGGGGACGGAGCAGGAAGGAAACACAGAGAATTCATAGCGAGCAAACAGCCGACCTACCGCCGCCACCACGGCGCTGGTTCACTGACCAGCCGTTTACTTATCCGGCCATCGAGACCATTATTTTATTTACTGAGGAAAAATAGACCTTGTTCACCTTAAGCAACACTCTTCATTGTCAGGGACTTGATCTCAGCAAGGACTCTCACAGTCTGACGTGAGAAAAACAAGCGTAGCGACGACGATCCGCTTCGCTACAGCGGCCTGTCCTGTCCTGGCTTGTGTTGAGTTTGACAGTAATAATAAAAACAAATGGGGGCAGAGGGGGAGATTGGAGAACAGGTTGAAATCCAAGGTGAAAGGTGCGTGCTGTTATGCGGCATCCAGGAGCTGACGCTAACCAGTCTGCTCCTTCTCAGGAACTGGTGCAATGACTCCCATCAGGAGTACGCTCATTAAGTTGCTAATGTGAAGCTAACTTGGCAATAAACGTGCTTCTGATTCTGTTTCTGATGCTGATTAGGAAAAAAAAATGAAATTAGGCTGAATATCTGAGCGTGTGGTTAGCCTGTATCAGAGATCTGATAAATATGACATATATATATCATATAAATATGATATATATATATTCCACCTCCTTTCATTTAACTTGAAGTGACGGTAAGTTATTGTGCAGCGTCTCTCTTTGGGCTACTCTGCGGTGTTCTTTTAAGGAAATTAATTGACCATCCCAAAAAAAAGCACTGAAAAAACATTCTAACAGAAACACTGATCAAAATCTCATACTGTCGAATTGGTCTGAAACTGAAAAATCTGAGCACATCTGGTAGGTTCAGCGGGCCAGCCCTGGGCCTAAGCCCCGCCCACAGAGGAAGTCTCCACAGACAGCAGAGCAGAAGAGGACAGAAGCAGCTTTAAAAAAATGTCTATGCATAATATGAAAATACTTAATAGCTCTGTTGAAACACTTATACAGTCCTAACCACTGCTCACTCTTGCGCTATGCTTGGTGACTATATTACATCAACATAATGTGCAATATCCACTGTGAAAAAATAGCTCTTGCCAGCGTTAATTTTGTCATAGTTATCGTCAACAACCTTTTTTTTCAGACTAAAACAAGACGATAACTAAATAAATGTCTGCCAGAGATGAGACCCGATCAGAGCTCGTTATGTTTGAGGAAGGAAACAACGATTTAGAAAGTCGACTAAAATGACTTTGATATTTCATCAACAAAAACTAGAATGAAACTAAAACAATTCAGTTGGTTAAATTATGACTGAAACTAATGGACATTTTAGTCAAAAGACTCTGAATAAAACTCAATCAAATTTAGCTGTCAAAACTCTTACAGCACCTCATCTGATCAGACAGTTTGTGTGAAAGACAGATCAGGAAGTGATTTCACAATGTGAAAATAGGCAACAAACAAATTAGTAAAGTTTGTAATTTTGTGGCGTCTCTCCAGTCTGCCGTGTAACAACCCAACTTGAATGAACCAAATGGCCGAGAGTTACCCACAAATCAAGCGTAGATGATGCCAATGTATACAAAGAAAACGCTTTGGCCTGAGACGTATCGACCTTTCGGGAGTTATCGCCGTCATCTCTCCGCCTCACAGCATATCAAACTGAGCCATTTGTCGCGTCACTCCTACTCATTGTGTGATGACTTTTTACTGCCCGCGCGGGGGCCAGACACTCATCAGCTCTGAGCCAGTTGTGGGAGAGGGTGGAGGGTCGGGGGTGGTGGTGCATTCCTCCGGTGTAAGCCCCGGTGAGTGCAGACCTCGCCGCCGTCTTCCTTTCACTGAGTCAGGACATATATATATTTCTCAGAGGTTTACAATCCCTTGCCGGGTTGTTTTCTTCCTCTTTCATTCACTGTCAGGTCCTTTATGGCGGCTGCAGTCGGAAAAGACGGCAGTGCTGAAGAGGTAAAAAGAAGGAAAAGCTGTCACATCTTTATAAGTGCTGAGCCCGGAGGCCTGGCAGAGAGCCCGAACAAGGCACCGGGATATTAGCCGTGGATGAGTGGCAAGAAGTCCAGCCGCTACATCAGCGTTAGGGGGTAAACCCAGGTAACATGACTTCTTTTTCCTTTTCCTTTTTTTAAACCTCAACGGGAGTCATTATCAGTTTTAGAACAAGCCCTAAAAAGCAGAGAAAAGCAAGTGTTGTGTCTGTGAGTCGGGGAGAAATAATAATCAGCATATGTACTAAACTTGGATTGCAGAAAAACAGGCCTCCCACAGCCGGCTGACTAACACCGACACACCCGCTGACATTCAACCCTGCAGCACACCTGGTGAGTCTAGACCCGGGTCCCTCCCCAGCGTCGCTCCCAGAGCCCCAGGAAGCGTCTCCGCTACGTCCGGGGTCATTCGTCAAGCAAGGTTTCTGCAGCGCGGGCCGTTTTTTTTTGTTTTGTTTTGTTTTGTTTCGTTTTTTTAACGAGCCGCACAAAGTGTTTCTCGCCGTAAAAAAAGCAAAGTGGAACATTGTGTTTCTGCCTGAGAAGAAGGAGGGAGAAAAGCCAAGACGTGTACTGACAGGGCAGGTGATTACGGCTGCCTTCGACGCGGGATTACGTCAGTTTGACATAAACACCTCCTCGCGGCTCGTAACAAACCACAGACACACACACACACACACACACACACACACACACACACACACACACACACACACACACACACACACACACACACACACACACACACACACACACACACACACACACACACACACACACACACACACACGATGCTAATCAAAGGAACATAAAACGTGCGGCTCTTGGCTTTGCCTTTTCATTTTAACACTCATTGTTTGGCAAATTAATGTGGAGCAAGGATTAAAGACTTGCTGTATAACATTATGAGTAGGGATGCACTGATGATACTTTTTTTTTACAGAATGAGCACGAGTACTTGCATTTCAGTACTCACCGATACCGATACTGAGTACCTAATAATGCATTACACATTAAATTATTATGTTATGTGATTTAAACAACATTGCAAGCAAGTTTTCCTAGAAGATGGGGTGACTGTCACGGCTTTCACTGCAGTACAAACTCAAATTTAACAAAATTGTCATACTGTCGATAGACATCTGTGTTGTGGTATCAACAGGTGTTTCAAGAGTACAAGTAGAGCACTCAACCTCGGTATCGGTACCAATACCCGATAATGGTGTCGGTACCGGTGCATCAACTGCAGTTTCAGCTCTTCATCGTGTCATTAAAAGGCACCCGCCGGCCTTCAACAGAATTCATTACTCCAACGATGCAAATCCAAACCGCACTCATACATGAGCCCCGTAAGCCAGCCAGTATTCCTACACAGGCTGGGAACAAGTGCATGATGGAATGTGGCATCTGTGTGCGCTAGAGGCCATCGGCCACGTTGAGGCGACTTTTGTTTTTTTGCACATGCGTGTGCAGCTCCGTTTGAAAGTCTGCCGCGTTTGCCAGGCAAAGCGGCGCAGCGCTGCTCTTATAAGGCCTGGAAAAGTGGCTAGCGCGCTCCTCGACGGCGACAGCAGTTTATATCGGAGCATTATTGCTGGGAGGAGGCAGTGACCTAACATGGGTAGCTGAGAGGAACGGCGGAACAAACTGCAGGCGAGTCCAACAAGGACCAGTAAACGCTATCGTGACAAGGAATCCAGACAGAAGATAGCGGCTCACTCGCAACTCACTGGAGATAAACACAGGGAGCGAAGAGACGCCATATACAGTGCGAGGGTCAGGAGTAATAAATGGTCGAGCGGGCCGACGCTGTTGCGCCGAGGCTTGAGGGAAACATAAATGGCTGTGCGGAGTGATCCTTCGCGCAGACCTCCAGGACGAGTGTGCGGAGACCTCGGCGACCGCAGATGCAGAAAATTACAAGTGGGCATCTCCAGAGCTGCTTACCCTTGACACGGTGAGGGGCATGCTGAAGTCCTTGCCACCCTGAAGCCTGAAGCCCCAAGGCGCCGGGCCGCTGAGAGTCACTGTGTACACGTTCATCGCCTTCGAGGGAGTAAAACGAAAGAGAAACACAGTTTTAATGAATGAGAACAGAGGACACGAAATCCAGGCAGACTTGCAGGTAGATCAACACACACAGCTTGTCCACACAGAGTGTTTATTAGTGAAAGTTGGAAAAGTTATGCTTTGGCAGTAATCACGGTAAGCAATTTAATGGCATGGTCATAGGTGGAAATGATCGAGCTGGGAGACCTACCACTGATGTGTAAGTGAAAAAGAACTTGAAGCTACGGCAAAAAATATTTTAACACCGTTTCAACATGGAAATAGACAGACAGACAGACAGAAAGACAGACAGACAGACAGACAGACAGACAGATACTGTAAGTACTTTATTCATGCCCTTCTGGAGAAATTCAGGAAAACGATTGCGTTGCTTTAAAAAAAAAAACGCCATCTTCCACAATAAGCAAAGAGCACAGCGACTCAACAATAATAGACTTTCATAGAGGGTCCATCTAACTTCCTGTTTAGGTTGTAACTTGACCATGAACTAAAATAAAATAAAAAACAAGTTCATAATGTGAGAAAAACAACGAAAATATGTCGGTCATATGCCTGAAATGTGATCTTCCATGACCTCATTTTTGTCCAACACAGTCATAACCAACCCAATAATACGGTAATTCAAAGAACCCGAGGAACCCGAGCTGGGAGACTGTCTGTGCTCTTCCCCACTGAGTTCCTGCCGTACCACTGACCCAAACCTGAGAGGACCCCCCCTCCCCCGGCCCCTCTCACGCCCACTCCGTCAGCCTGCCAGGTGTCACAGCACCTCAGGACACACAGACACACACACACACACACACAAACCCAGCTACCTGCCATGCTACATTTAAAAAAAAAACAGGAACAGGGCCCTACCTTGTCCTCAAGGGGCCAACTGACAGCCCGAGCCTGGTAGGAGAAACGCTAGAGAGTCAGAGCGCTGGGGCAAGCAGATTCCCTCAGCGTTGGCAAACCCTACCCCCGACACTGTGACACAGGCCAGCCCCAGCCTCTCCACTCACTCCTCGGAGGCTATATAAGGAATGTAAAACTACACCGAACTATTTCAGCCCAACACCCGCATGAGTCACAGGGAAAGGGGGGGTGGTGGTAGAGGAGAGCGGCGAGAAGGTAACGTCAACTACCCCTATATTGCACCAAGAAGACGCGCAAGTTTAGTTCTTTTTTTCACCCCCCGCCGCCCCTCCCTTCCTTAAAGTGTTCTTGAGGAAGAGACAAGCAGGCGAGCGAGGCAAGGCAACGCAACCACTACGGAAATACAGCCAGGCTGCATATCTTCAGGAAGCAAGAGTGCAACCAAACCGGCAATTACACAGTGACATAAGGTTCCTAAAGCAATAGAGGAGTTCACATATGGAAAACTAAAAGAGAGGTTCTCGGGGCTGCAGCCGAAAAGTTGGCAAAACATGTTTAAACATCTTTCAGCGATTCCAGAAAACAGGCCGCGCGGAGGTCACACAATTGCCGCTTCCCACCTCGGAAATTTCAGGTTTAGGGTTGGCGAGAGTTTTGCCTAATTGTGTTGGTTTGTGATTTGTGGCCGTTTGATGGACTGTGTTATTAAATCTGCTCAGTGCTGAGCATCACATTGAAATATGGATGTTTTCTAAAAACATTTCTGCAGCCGCGCAAAAAGAGAAAAATGAAAATAGTTGCCGCTGCTCCAGTCTCCAGCCTATATAGCACATTTGGAGCAGCCACTTTATAGAAAAGCGCTGACATTTCTGTTTTTGTTTTGTTTTTATGTATTTGTCCACATAGACCAGGCGTGAGCAAACTACGGCCCGGGGGCCACGTGCGGCCCGTTAAACTTTTTCATCCAGCCTGGCAAACTGGAATAAATTAAAATATTAGGAAGTAAGTAATAAAATAGCTGCATTTCATCCACTTTGTCAGTGTTGTGTGAGTCATTTCAATAAAGAGCTAAATACTGTAAAGCTCCAAAGACATATTTTGTTGTAACAATTTTGTTCATTTTCAAATTGACATTAAAGAACATGTTTTCTACATTCTCCCCATGACGGATATGTTTTTCTCCTATGAGGTGGGTCACCAAAACACTCCATCCATCTGCTGCTGCTCCGGCCACCTCTGTCAAATTTTAGAACCCATTGTGGCCCCACCAGTCAAAAAGTTTGCCCACTCCTGTCCTAGACTGACAGGCTGCGTCATTAAAAGATAAACAAACAGCCTCCGCGACAGCATGAGTATTATACAGTGCCAGGGTGAACCTTATTACACTTCCCCACTGAAAAGTCTATCTGAAGACAGTGGATGGGAACAGGCTGCACCCACTAGCGACAGATACAGACTGTAGCTGCGACCTGTTATACATTGATTAAAATGCCACACGGGTCATTTAAAAAAAAAAAAAAAAAAAAAAAGGAGACAGAGACACGGTGTGTGGGGGAGAAGAAAAGACGGCGTGAACCTGGAGGCTTGTCAACCAGTTTAAAACAGCCTCTCCCTCGATAGGAAGCGATGGTGGAGCGATCCATCAAGTGCGCGAGCACCCCGCGGCTTCATTAACGTTGACGCGGCTACTTAAGATGACGGAATAACAGCCCGACAGGACTCGCCTTCTTCGTGGGGCTTCAGCCGCAGCAGAGCCCTTTTCCAATGACACTGCCGTGTCCAAGACAACCATTTAAAGCACACTGGCTCCGCCGTTCTAATCAAGAAGGAGTTTCTTCTACCGTGGCGCCGACAACAAAATGCTTCTTCGAGTCTCGCGCATAAGATGCCGCGAAGTACAACAGGCGCGAGTCAACAACTCTCGTCGCGGTGTAAAAAGTTAGCTGTTCACTAGAACTTTCTGCCAAAGTTGGAGCTGAACAACAGAGAGTTTTTTGTGGGTCATTCAACAGCTTACCTCCTGTCCGCCCTGTTGGTCAGACATCGCGGCCAGAATCCTGGAGGTTCTCTAAAAAAAATAAAATAAATAAAATTAAAAATTCACTGGGTGAGCGGAGCGGTGGGCTAACTTTGGGACTTCCTCAAACCGGCCGTCAGGAAGCCACCGTGGATCCCCTCAGTAAAGTCGGCAAGCAGCGGGACCATCCCCTCACATTCCCTTTAGTAGCTGCCGGTGACGTCACTCACCACGTGGTTCACTCCACGCACCGGAGTCGGGACGAGGAGGCGCTTTTCGCTGGAAAAACTATGCAATTATTTTTCTTTTAAAAATAATTGTAAGGGAAGAGCGAGCGAGCGCGCGCGCGCGCGCACACACACACACACACACACACACACACACACACACACACACACACACACACACACACACACACACACACACACACACACGTCAGGCGTCTACTTGTTTGATTAATAACTCATTGACTCGACTCAAGGTCAAGTATTTCAGGGCAGGCATTAAAGGCACTACAATAAAGAAAGCAACCCAACAGCGTCATTGGATGGAGGAGTGATTGAACGGATGCCAAACATGGAAAACAGTACTTGAAAATGACAAAGTAGAAAGGAAAAGGCAAAACAGCAAAAGGAGTAGTTTGGGAAAAAATAAAAGTCCTTTAATAGGATCAAAGTGTCATCAACTACTACTGTTTTACATATGCCTGGAAACATTTAGATGCCTAGAAAGAACTATTTTTCTTTTTTTTCTTTTCTTTTTTTTCTTTTTAAAAGAAAGAAAAAAAACTACAGGCTTCAAATGCTATATTTGATCAGTAAAACTCTATTTTATTAGTCAACTTTGTTTTGTTTTTCAATGTTTCGGTAAATCAAATGTGCTCCATATATTTATTCGTTTGAGTTAACGTGACTGCTATGAACACAAACCCATAAAAGCTGCATTTACCACAGCGTGGCAGCAGATGGAGACAGAGGACAGCAGAAGCGAAAGTCCCTGCGGGGTGCTGCCCTGCTCCATCATCACTGGAGTTCAGTGGGAAGAAAATCATGAATCATCAGTGAGTGGCTCGAATCAAAGCCTTGTCCATTACAATTGAGTTGATTTTTTCCCCCAGCCCGTCGTCCTCTGGGATATTCCTGTAGGGACAGATATTACAGGAACATACTAATAGTCATTTGGACAGTCGCTTTGAAGCTGCCGGGCTGTTAAATTAAGGGGGCTGTGACCATAACGTTAGCAAGCTAGTGGAGCCTACAAAGGGCAGGTTAGCTTCAACTCTATAAACACTTTCGTGGAAGATGGCCGACAACGGAGCGCACACAGCCGAAGAGGACCCAGCTGCTGCCTTCCTGGCTCAACAGGAGAGCGAGATAGCGGGGATAGAAAACGACGGAGACGGCTTGGCGGCGGCAGAGGGAGCGGACGACCAGCAGTCGTCCCCGCCACAGTGTGTCAACTATGGTGAGTTAGCTCCACGGCTAACCATCCTGGTAGCAGGCTAGTGAAGCTAAAGCTAAAACACCGGTTTCTGACGGGGGCATTGCCTGTGTAAGCAGTAGCGCAGGTCAGCCTTGTGTATAGGCGTTAATTACACTATCTTAAAAAAGATAGTGCGCTGGAGTTTTATGGCAGACCTGTATTTACGACGTCAGATGTGTTTATTATATGTGTGTCAGGTCAGACTCAAAGTAGCTTATGTGTTTTTGCAGGCAGTTCAATTAGCTGGTAATTAACGCAATAAACATCCTTCTGACATAATATTGTCGACAATTGTGCTATTGTTTCACTTCCGTCGGCTACTACCCGGTACGTGTGACCTCTGTGTGTCCAAGTGGTGGAGACAATGCACTGTAACTTTGACTTGAAAAACCTGTAATGTTCGTTGACAATGGTGCGTTCAGCGCATCAGCGGCCAAACAGGTGCCACCGCATTTTCTGAGATCTCAGTTTAGTTAGGAACCAGGCTACTGCCCGGCACAGTCAACGCAGGGAGGGCACAGGTCGCTTTACTCCTTTGGACATTCACCTCTACTTTAATCTCTCTCCATTTCACCGCAAAAAAAATGTCAGACCCTTTCGGAGGAGAGCCTGCCACGATGAATGGGGACATGTTTCAGGTGAGCTTACGTCATCATCAACCTGCAGAGCCTTACTAACCGCCCACCAGGTTTCTTGAAAAAAAATTTTTTTTTTTAAATCAGCATTATTCCTTTACATAAACAGAAGGAGATTAAGGCAACAAGAAGAGAAAAAAAATATTTGTGGAAGAAGATTTTTAAGTTTTCATTTCGAGATAAAAGTTGAAATTTCGTTAATAAAATCAAAATTTTGTTAATAAAGTAGAAATTTCATGAATAAAGTCAATGCAAATGAAGTGGAAATTGGCAAGTAGACTGGATGGATGGTGGATTAACCCAGTTACCCACAGTTAAAAGTAAACAGGTGTATCCCACAAGGTTCACCCACAGTAAACAGGAAACTGGTGAGAACGGAAGTACTCCTCTAGACTTTCGACTATATTGTCAAAATTTTGACTTGCTTCACGTTGACATTGATTGCAAAATTTTGGGGGGGAGTCCTCATTTGTTTCTCTTCTTATGGCCCTAATCCTCTTCCGTTGTCGCGTGGATGCCACAAGTTGATGCCTTATCCACCCAGAATATGTTTTTCTTTTTCTTCTACAAGGAGTCCAATGGGCCAACAGACAGCTATGCAGCCATTGCACAGGTGGATGTTCAGAGGCAAGAACCGGAGAGTTTACGAAAGTGGAGGGAGGAGCAGAAGGCACGCCTCGAAGCTCTGGGTGAGTCGCAAGCAGTTCCCTGTGGAATGAATCGCACCACAGCTTGACTTGTATTTTATTGCCAGAGCTTGGCAGTTGTGTTACCAAATTTTCCTCTGCTCACATCATTGCACAATTCTTGCTTTTTACTCTCTGACAACGTTCTCGCGTTGCTCCTCGACAAGACTCTGCATCCAAGGCGGCCGAGGCCGAGTGGAAGGAGAAAGCCAAGAAGGAGCTGGAGGAGTGGCACGTGCACCAGAGTGAGCAGATGGAGAAGAACAAGGCCAACAACAGGTGAGGGTCTGAGAGAGCACCGAGAGATAACAGCTGCTTTCGTTATTGTGTCCTCTCGCTTTGAGGGCTACTTTGAACTTGGGCGGCGTGAGATTAAACTGGCAATCCTCAAAGGAAATGATTTATTGCACATTTGCTTTGAGGATAATCTCAAAGCAAACAAGTATATAATCAGCGCTGTGCTGCTGCAGAAAGGCTGTTTACACGAACCTTGCATTGGGGGATATTTTGTTTAGTGAAGGTTTACGTATCTCTCATCAGTTTTCGGGTTTCAGTTGCCACGGTGAAAAGCAGGAAGTCAAATTGTTTGTCATCTATGCCACCGGCAGAAACGAAATCAATGCATTACGTGGAGCAGTGAATGTGCAAGCCACTGCAGTTAGTCGCTAATATATAGGGGCGGTACATCTCTTGCCTTAAGACGCGACGTTGTCGTGGTGAGCAGTTCAGCGTACGTCACACTCGCCAGATGTCTTCAGCCTTGTCCTCCTCTAACCCTTTTCCTTTCTCACACTTTCCAACAGACTCTGTCCAAGTCTGGCACGGTATCACTGCTCGCCACTCACACGCTCTAGTTTTGCCCTAATAGCTCCCTTCCGTTGTGTTCTTGAACGCACTGAGAGACAATCCTCTGATGAGATGTTAGCCCACAGCTGTGTGTGTGTGTGTGTGTGTGTGTGTGTGTGTGTGTGTGTGTGTTGCATGCCTGGAAAAACAGAACAGGAAGTTCGCCAGTCAGATGGAATGCAAACTACAGATTTTGTTTCCAGTAAAGCAAAGTGTGTAGTTGATCGAATCTTTCCAACGCAGTTTCTTGCACATTTCACAGTGTGAACCATTTTCAAACCCCTGTGTTGGTCCTCAACTGGAACTGTTTCTCAGTGCTTCAGACAGCCCCCCCCCCCCCCACCCTGAGCCTGACTAACATCACTGTGCTTGCCGTTTGACACTGAAACTGTTCTTCTCTCTCCTTTTTTTTTCCTGCTGTCTTGGCCTTGCCTGCGTACTAGGATTGCTGACAAGGCTTTCTACAAACAGCCCAACTCTGATGTTATAGGCTTTGTGTAGGTTTAGAACTCTTGTGCTTTTTATTGTCGTTAAAAACCCTCCCCCAGTTGATTTCTTTCCCTAAAGCATGCAAATTTCCCCAATGTGGGATTAATAAAGGCTTGTAATATAATGCTAAAATAAGCATTTTATTGTGAAGGAATTTTTTTTTTTTCCAATTTCAATGTAGACCTAATAGTTCTGCAACGTGTATGGTGTTGCTTGCATGATATATTCAATTAATGGCTGCTGGCTAGTCGTTGACGTGAATCTTGTGATGAAGCACCGGATGTTTCTGAAATCAGTTTGCTGTCATGGCAACAGCTCTTAAAATTGTTGCATGCAATTGAAATCTCTCTGGTCTCCGACCCCCCCCCCGCCCCCCTGCAGAGCATCGGAGGAGGCCTTCCTGGCCGAGAGCGACGGCAGCAGCCCGGGATCCGAATGGGAGAGGGTGGCCCGACTGTGCGACTTCAATCCTAAAACCAACAAACAGGCCAAGGATGTTTCCCGGATGCGATCTGTGCTCATCTCTCTCAAACAGACCCCTCTGGTGCGTTAGAGGGATGCGGGGGAGCGCTGTCGTCCAGACACTTTTTTGCCTTTTTTGAATTTTAACCTCACGTTGCTTCTGAAGAGCTCAGATGCCCCCGTCCCCTCATAATCCCCGCTCTGTTCATAACCTTTAAGACGCCCCCTTCCTTCCTTCCTTCCTTCCTTCCTTCCTTCCTTGACACTGATTATACTGATTGAGTTAATCCCACTCTGCGTGATGGGAGGAATGAATACTCTTATTGTTATTATTATTATTATCATTATTATTATTATTATTATTATTATTTGGAGCCTTTAGATTGCCAGTTTCACCAGTGCAACTAGCAAAGAGAAAATAATGTCACTGTACAAATTGAATTTTCCTTTCGACTTTTAACTTATGAAATGTTAGTAGGTCAACCCCACTTGCATGCTGTTGCCAATATTTTTGGGTTCACAATTAGTTTTTATAAATTAGCATTTAGGTCAAACACTTATTCAGCACTGTCGCATATTCTTAGATTGTAACCACGAATGCCTCTTGTCAATGTAGTCCTAACACACACAGTCTGTTCACACACTTGTTTATAATACCCATGGTTACCATATTTACCTTAGCTAGCTTCTTTTTGTTTTGAAAATGCATAAAGGTGGGTTCAGAGAGGAAGGTGATGCACTGGAACAGGCTTTTGTTTGTTTTCTCCCCACCCCCCCATTTGCACACATTTTCCAATTAGGACGTTTTAATATGCACACACATGAGCTGTGAGCAAAGCCTGCCCATTGACTTTATTTATTAGATTCACAGCAGTGTGGCAAGAAATTAATTTAACTGAAGCAAGAACTGTTCCAGAAGTAGCGAACGACTTTTCTTCAGCTCAGTTGTAAGTGACGTTGATGTTCATGTGGAGCTCAGCTGAGAGGGCATTGCATCGCCGCGCCAGTTTCTTCTTTCTTATTTGCAGATCTTCACTTCCTAACTGAACCCACTGAAAGCTTGTGGCCTTTTTTTTGATGTAGCTCTTACTCCAGTTTGAGTGTTTATCCAGATGAATCTCCCTTTTTTTCAATCAGGCAAGGGTTCAAAAAAAAAAAAAAAAAAATTCAATAAAATGCAACCAAAGATTTCAACCATCACCTAAATTTTCGCACAAGATCACCGGCTCGTGCGGCGCGTCATTTCACTCACTCCTTTCGACGCACCATGTGCATCGCAATATGATTTCTGCAAAGGTGTCAAGTTCATCTGTTGTTTCACATGTTGCCTATTTAGACAAGATTAAACAAAAGTGAATGTTGAAAGGGGAAACTGGAAATAAAGTCAGTGGAGTATGACAAAAAAAAGTGATGTGCGTGTGTTTTTGTTCTGGCCGTCGAAGCCGATGCTTTGCGGTGCCAACATCCACCCTTGAAAATGTCTTCAGACGAGCAATGCAAAATATCGATTCATTCATTAATCGTTAGTTGATTGACCTTATCGATCGATTAACAATTAATTGATAAGCTGCGATTTTTCCGAAGAACCTAAAATTCACAATGAAAAATGTGTAAGGAACACATTATTTAATCTTGAGGGTCCAATGTGAGCCATTTTCACATTAGGGAACAGTAAAAACACCCTCAACATTTATCCTCTGACTAAATTGACTTCTAATGGGTCACATTTCCAAATTATTTTTTTTTTTAAAAAGTTGGTTAAAAGTAACTTGTTCTATGTATATTATGACTATCACAGTATCCACAGGTCAATTGCCATTTCCTGCCTGTGTAAACAATGTTCAATTAATTGCAACTAATTCAATTTAATTGAATCGATTAAATTCTTAATCCACAATTAATCGATAATTGATTCATTGTTAACATCCCTGCTTCAGACTATTTTTACTGAATGACGCGCTCCTGTGAAACTGCCCAAACAGCAGCAATTAAAGCTCAAACTTCAGATGTTCGTTACACAGGGCCGCCGCCGCCTGCTGAGTCTGAGTGCGTTTTCTCGACAGGTATGGTTTTAATTCAGACACGAAGGGACTGAAGCCAGACGCTTTGTGCAGAACTCGGGTTTATCTCACAGGGCGCGGGAGGATGTTCAAGGGACATTTGAAAGTGCAGGTCGCCCGAGGCAGACGCTGGGCTGTTCCGGTCTGCAAGCCTTCACCAGTGGGGCCCTGCTGACGCAGACACTCTCTGATTTTATTTTTAATAACCCGTCTGATAGTGCCTGTAAAAAAAATTAAAAAAAATAAAAAGTTTGTGCCTAGTTTTAGAACTGGTGTTCAGGAGAGAACAGCAGGTTCAGCTGCTATAAAATCTGAGAACTCAGTCAGGCGTGATGTTCTGGAATCCAAGTGAAGAAAGGAAAGACGTGTTCCGAATTTTTATCTCAGTACCTTCACATTCATGTGTACATTTGCAGAAAAAAAAGAACAAAGATAATTTTGCTCACTACTGGGGAGGAGCTCATTACGCTTTTGCCGCTGGAAAAATATAACCATCGTCAAACAAGTAACAATAAATATTGTTGCCATTGCAAAGTATTGCAACAAGGCTGCAAAAATTATCAACATTTCATCCAGAAAGATAAGATCAGTCCACTGGCGAAGGCGGGTGAGTCGTGCTCCGTCTTTCACGGCTTGGATTTGACGGCTGTGGTGACGACTCCAAAGATGATGGCGAACACAGTGAAGCCCTGGGCGAAGATGCGTCCCCTCATCAAGAGCTGCGACTGCCTGGTCTTCCCCTGGTGGAAGGCCCGCAGGCCGTATATCAGCGCTCCTGCTGTCGCCAAACAACCTGGAGGGGGAGAAACAGAGACTCGGATTGCTGGGGATTCAACGCACAGGAACGAAAAAGGGCAAAGACGCTTCAAGGTGTCTTCAAGTTCAGTCAGTCCTAACTGAACCTTCAAGACCCCTTAATGTATCCATGCATTATATCTACTAATGCTGCTGCTCTTTGAACACTAATATCGTAATTCGACAGAAACCATCTACAATGGATATTTCTCATTTGATAATTTGATTCATCAATGAAAAACAACAAACTTAACAAATGTATAGCTTGCTTTCTAATGTAAAACCTTAAAATTCATCCTTAGCAATTCACCTTTTCAACAATAACGTGAGTTTAAAGACAGTAGGGTTTAAGGACACGCTGTCCTGATGTCGCTCCTACAAAATAAGAGCCCTTACCCTTTACTTTACACAACGCGAGACGAGGGCAAAATGGAAGTGCGGAAACCAAACAGAGTGATGCTGATGTTAACTAGCTTAGCTCCACTTTAAAGTACACGGCGCCACACCCTCCTACTAACGGCAACACGTCCGTCACGTCCCCAATAACTTAGTGTAGTGATTGTTTTCGCGTGTCAACTTTGCCGAGCTGCGACACTCGCTTGTGTAACTGACCTATGGGGACGAAGGGGTTCTCCTTGGCTTTCCGGGTGAATTTCTGTTTGAACGTCTCCTCACTGAATCTCGGCAGCGGGTTGAAGCCTTCGATCACCGGAGGCTGAGAGAAGTCGAACGGCATGGCCGGTGGGACTTTATCAGTCTTCTCAGGAGCCACAGGAGAGGTTGTGGCCGCCATATTTACCTCCGTATGCGGGATGTGTGTCGGAACTACACATCCGGTTGCACTGTGACCCCGACTTCACAATAAAAGCCGCCCCTTGAAATGTTTGCGAAACGAAAACTGCTAGGAAGTCGATTCTCCTCCTCTTTTTTTCCCAATTCGGGTCATCATTAAATGCCCTGGTTAAATCAATAAGTGTGTTGAGCTCTTATTAGTAAAATCGTTTTTTGTTTTTTCCCATGACAAGCAAGGGTGGCTCTGAATGTATTTATGATGGCGGAACAGACATGCAATCAGTATAAATCTACATAAACGTGTTAATGATCAAAGAAAATTAAATTAAATGCGTACTACATAATCGGGAATTGAAACAACACTGAAAACAAGATATTCCCAGGGCAAGGGAAAAAGACATGGATGCAGAGAGGGTGATTGGATAAAAAGCAGGATTTAGAGAGAAGTGAGAGAAGGTGGTATCTGTATCTGGTGATATCTGATGACTGATTACCGCTGGAGATGGTTGTGCTGAAATTATAAAAGGTGCTCAGCATATAATGATGAGCACGAATCCAACAAGGCTTTTTAATCTGCGGATGAGAAGAAAGAAAACACTGAAAATGGGCCAAGTAAACTAATTCATTTTGTATATGTGGTTCTCCTGTATTCAGGGTCATGTCGCGATATAGAAAGACAAACAAACACTCGCGCTCACACCTTCAGTCAATGAAGAGTTCCCAATTTGCATCACATGCATGTCTTTGGACTGTGGGAGAAAACCAGTGTACAGACTGACCGCGACTCCGCTTTTAACTGACATGACTGTTTTTTGCCACTGTGAGGCAGCATTGCACAACATTTCTGTAGACCCAGTGTCGCTGGTGCTTGGCTGTGTGGGTACTTCATATGCATTGTCTTCATCTTCCCTGATGTGAACAGACAGATAACCTAATTCATATGAGCCAGCTGTGTCTCAAAGAGAGATTTAAGCAGATCTTTTTTGAGGTATAAGTTTGTTGCATGTGACGATCTTATGATATCAATCTGCTGCTTAAGTTTGCCATAATCACTGACTTTTGCAAAATTGCAATTACTTCAGCCTCCAAAATCTTGTTTTTGAACGTCATTGTGGATTTTTAATTCAAACAATAAACAAGCCTTCTGTGCTCTCAGCTTGTAGTCTTACATCACACATTTGAAATGGTACAATTGTTATGCCATAGCCACGTTTTTTAAGGAGGAACACCCAATTTGTCATAAAAAAAAACAGCACAAACATACTTTTCAATCTTTTTATTGAATATTAAGGTAAATATTTCACATTAATACAGGCTACATAAAGTAGAGCCACTATACGACATGAAATTTACTCTCATTTTAACCCTTTTTAGTATGTAAACAATTATACATGTATTTACCACTCTAAAAGGTTTTGATTTCTCTTTCTCTTTAGGTAATCATCTAGTTCTGGGCCAAGTTTAAATAGCTACTTCATGTTGAGCCCCCCTGTAGCCCGAGAACGGTGTATGTGGGTTTAAGTCAAAATCACTACACTACGCAGAGAACTGATTCTGTTGAACAGGTGATAGCACGTCGTTTGCATTGTTGAGACACTGCTAAACAGCTCTCGAAAAAGGTTCCTCATTCTGTATTTGAGATAGGCACATCAAAGAATGGCGTCCAAAGACCTTCCGATTCTTTAATCTCTGCTCTGCACTCTCAGGTCTCTACTTATGTTAACATGTACGCTTCATTTTTCATCGTTTTGTCGTATTCGGTCGTGTTTCGTCGGTTGGTATTTCGCGTTTGGCGCGGTAGTTCATGCTGTGTGCGTTGTTTTTTTGTTTTTTCTTTTTGATTGCAGTGGACGCCGTCTAGTTGACGTGGTTCAGGTGCAAGTTGCCCACGTGAGGTGCCCAGGTTCCAGGCCACACCTGAAAGGACAGAGGATGAAAAGTTTTGGTCAAATATCAACTCCATGACATGTTAAATAAATGGTAAATCACTTTGTTCTGCACATGTTAGCCGGCACACACCTGCTGTTGTGGGTCAGAGTTATCCGCATTGTTTGGGACCACTTTTATGATGGGGCTCCATGCTGGGTCACCGGCATGCAAACCATTGTACATCGGCCCCCCTGGCCCCTCTGCCATTGGAGGGTGAGCGGGCATCATGGTTCCTCCATACATGGACATGGGCATCCCCTGGACAAACCATGCGTGATCGGGCGATCGATTAAAGAAGAAAAAAACAACAATGACATTGTTCATCGTCTGAGGCAACCGTAGCTCTGCCTCACCTTGGGGAAGTCCATGTAGCTGTTGGGCAGGTGCTGCGGCTGGTGGTAGTTGTTGGCGGGGTTTGCGATGCCCGTGTCGTCCTGCTCCATAGGCTGGTGCTGGGAGAAGGCCGACTGCTCGGCCTGCAGCTGGGGGTGCATCATGTGGCTGCTCATCAAAGGTTGGGACCAACCAGACATGGCTTCTGTGCCACGGAAAAGAAAGATGACGAGTCAGTGCGTGCAGAGAATTAGAATGACTATTGATCCCACATTGGGGAAAATACATAAATACAGCAACAGTGTAGTTCAAAAGAAGGAAATGATATTAATTAAATAAAAAAGAAATAAAGAAGTGAAATATCATTTTTTTTTACCTGAAGCGCTGCCAACCCCGTAGGACCAAATGCCTCCCTGTCCCACGGATGCCGTGTAGCCGGTGGTGAGGAGCGGCGGGTTGACCGAGCCCGTCTGCCTGATCCGGGCCAGCCGCTCGGTGCCGATGGGCGGCGGGACCTTGCGGTCCTGCTGCGAGGCGTTCCCTTGCTTCGGCTGGGGGGGAGGGGCCACGGCCGAGGTGGAGAGGGCCGAGGACGAAACCGTGGATGGGGGCGGGACAGGAGATTCACCTGGGCGGAGAAATGGAAGCGTTACATTTCAAATCATCCCAAGAAGTCAATGCAATTCAATCATTCAAATAAAAAAATTAAAAAATCCAAACACACAAGGCTTCAGCATTTATCATATCTTGCATATCTGCAGTCAGTAGGAATCATCTTCTCAACAGAACTTACATTTCATAAAGATGGAAGAAAACATTTATATGCCAATATTATGTAAATATACATAACTTGTAAAATAATCCAACTGCACATATGATGGAAATATCTTGTTTTTTTCTCTCTCTCTCCATAAATATTTCATTTCTTTTTAATTAAAATAAGTTTCCTTCTTTTGCACTACACTGTTGCTCTACTTATGCAAATGTCCCCAATGTGGGATTAATAAAGCCTTCTATTCTATATTCCTGCACCAACAGCTCATTGGCTGTTATAATTGGGAGTCACAATGAATTTGAAAAGGCCTGATAGGAATACCTGATGTGGATGCGCTCCAGGGGTGGGGGGAAAAGTGCTGTCTGCTGAAGGAGGGCGTTCCGACCGCAGTGTGACCGTGAAGAAACACAGGGCTGCCAGACATACTGGTGGCGTAGCTGGTCAATGCTGTAGTCGGGTGAACAAGAAACGAGATGTTAGCGTTGCCAGTGTCAGACGAGTAGAAAGGCAGCCATCAAAAGAAAACATGAGAAGAGCGGCACCGATGGAGCTGTTGACCATCCTCTGTGACGCAGAGCGATAGCCGGGAGCTTTGGAGCTGTCCGGAGGAGGCGGAGGCATCATGTTCTCCATCTGGCCCATGCTGACGAAGGCTGGCGGGGCCGAGTACGACTGCTCCGGGGGCGATCGCGCCGGGAGGTGCAACGCGGGCCACACCTGATTGTTTCCAACCTGCCGAGTGAAGTGCGACTGGTTAACACAAAGCTGGAAATCGCAGGCGGGGGTGTTTGCCGGGCGTCTGAAGTGTGTTTGTAGCGACGGCCTACCTGGTTATTATTCTCAAAGATGCTGCTGAAATTGAAGAGACCGGCCGGACCAAAGTTGGTCGGGATCTGCTGGGGCTTCCCTGTGCTGGCGACGTGTTGCATCTGCGAACCGTTCATCATGCCCATATTGGCGGAGACCTGAAGGGAGCCTTGGGCCTGCGCCTGAGGAGGCAGATTAGTGGGCTGGGCTGTTGCCTGGTTTGGGGCTTGTTTCGGGGGCTCCTGCTGGGCGTTAAAGGGCACAAACACAGACTGCTGCTGCTGCTGCTGCTGCGTCTGCTGCTGCTGCTGCTGCTGCTGCTGCTCGGCGAGGGAGTAGTAAGGCCCTGGTGGCTGCATACGGTGGGAGACTCTGGGCGCCGGGGCTGAGAAGTGGGGCACGGTGTTGTTGGGGTGTCCAATGTTGTGCGACAGGACCGGGGGAGGTGCGGCGGGCAGGTGGGCGCTGTGCTGCGGGTTGAGGAGGGGCGGCGCCGGGGCCTCTGACGACGGGGCGGAGCAAGGCGGGGGGGCGGGCAGCTGCTGCCGGGGCTCCAGCTTGGTGGGCAGGGCCATGGCCGGGCTGGCGAACCCCACCGATCCGATGCCGTCGGCGGCCGAGGAGGGCTGGCTCTCGGCGGGCAGCGGGGCCTTGTCCTTCCCCAGGGCCGAGGCGGCGCCGGGCTCCGTCTTGCTCGGCGGGATGTGGGGATGCGAGATGGGTCCCATCGGCTGCGGGGGCGCCAGCGCGCTGGCGGCCGTGGAGCTGTGGTGCGCGGGGGAGCCTCGGATGGCGTTGGCGGTGGCGAGTGCCGTGGCCGCGGACACCGGCGCGGCTCCGGAAGGCTTGGGGTCGGCAGTGAAGAGCTGTTTGCGGACAGACGACGGCGTGGGGTTGCTGGGCTGCGGGTTGTAGGGGGTGGGGTTGGCGGGGTGAGGCGAGCCGGCGGCCGTCGACGACGTGTTGGGGGCGACGCTGGTGGCCGTGTTGTTGGCGGCGGTCGTGACCGACACTGCCGCCGGGTTGCTGTGCTCGCCGTGGGTGGAGTTGGGCCGGGCCACTCCGGCGGCGCCGGGGGCTCCGACGGCTCCTGCAGCTCCGCCTCCGTTGTGTTTGGGTGAGCCGTTGGCGCTGCCGGGACTCACGGGACGTACGGGGAAGGGCCCCCAAGTGCTAGCAGTGGGAGAGAAGGTGCCCCCGAACTGGGCCATGGGGAGACGAGGGTGTCGGATCTGGTGCATGGAATGCGCAGCCAGCAGAGCCAGCTGGGGGTGCGTGTACGCCAGGGGCAGCGACACCGGGAAGGGCTGCCGGACGTTGGAGGACAGGCCCTTCTTCCCTCCGACCTGCGAGGAGGACGAGGACGAGGACGAGGCGGGCTGGAACGAGACCCCCGCGGGCGGGACCAGTGAACTCAGGGCCTTGGGTCCGCTGGCGGAACCGCTGGCGGCCCCCGTGCTGCTGGAGAAGGCCGAGGCCGCTTTGGAGCCTGGGGCTCTGATGTGATTCCTGGGTATCAGGTCCTCCAGCTCTTTGGCCGGGTCATTGATGAGCGCATTGATCAGCTGAACTGCGTATCTTGTGGACTCCGTCCCTCCTCTGAAACAGAGACGAGGCAGGTTCAGGTCAATGTGGCCAAAAACTCAAAATTGGAATCGCACATCAAAACAAGAATACAGACTTTGAGAAAGTTCATACAATAAAAAAAAATGTAATCAGTCTGCATCAAAACAGCAGCTGTGCAAGACAATGTTCAATGAACCGAACGTCTCAGCCGCAATGCTGTTTACAGTCCACTAGGGGGGGAGCTTATATGTACCTGATGGTGATCATTCTCTCTCCGTTCTTGTCCTTCTGTTTGTCAACGTCAATGTGAGCTCCAGTCACGTCCTGGATGGCTGTGATGTTGCAGCCTCCGCGGCCCATGATCCGAGACACCACAGAGGCCGGCACAGACAGCTTCTTTGATCTGTGAAAACAACCAGTCACATCTTGTTACTCGTGTGTCTCTAGCTGAATAATATATAAATATATGCCAGCACAGCTACCTTCTGGTAAATCTTAAATCATTATTATTATTATTTTTTTTAAATGTCAGCATATTGTTCAGAACCTTAAGTGTTGGTTTCAGTGGAATAAATTCAATCAGTGGAATAAATTCAATATGTACTGACCTTCTCACCACCTCCTTCCAGCCTTCCTCTCTCTTCTGGCTTCTCTTGGGGCTTGTGAGGCTGAGCTTGCTGTTGGGTGAGGTAACAGGGAGAGCCATTGTCTTGAATGGGGATGGCAAGGAGTTGGAGGTGGAGATGTCGATGGTGTCAGGAGCTCTGTGAAGAGACGGGGGAGAACGTTGGGTTAAGCTAGAACGCAAAAAAAAAGAAAAAGCAATGACATATCATTTGTTCTTGTTTTTTTTACATGCAGGCAAAGGGACAGTTTGAGCAACAAGTTAAAGACTGATTCAGCCCTTTCACACTGAGCCGAGCTGAAAGGCGGAAAGGGGACTTTGCCGTCCCCGGTGCGCAGCTCTGGGGCGGGACTCACTTTTGTGTTGGTTTGGAGATGGAGACTGTGACCTTGTTGTCCAACTTGCCATCAGTCTGCGGCTGAGGGCAGTGTCTTTTCTCTGGGCCACGTGTGAGCACCTGGGCCTGGGCCGCTCCTGAGGAGGGGGCTGAGGAAGAGGAGGAGGAGGAAGAGGAGGAGGAGGAGGAGGCGGAGGAGGTGAGGTCAGGGAGGTAGCTGAGCTCCTGACTCTTTCCCCCGCTGCTGCTGCTCTCACTGGCACAGTCGGTGCTATCCAGGGGGTCTGAATCGCTGTTGCCACCTGCCACTCCCCCACCCCCACCCCGGGGCTCACCATGGATCTTGTTCTTGTCAGCTTTGTGCTGCGCAAGTGCAACCTGTAGGGGGAGATGCACACAAGGGTTTCTCGTGGGTCTGGATTGTCGGCGGTGCCATCGGGGGCGGGGAGATGCCGGCGAAGAGGCGGAACTCACCTGTGAGTCCTGTAATATGATTGGTTCATTGGGCGAGTCCTTGGTCTTATTCTTTTTGTTCTTTCGATTGGTGCTCGGTGTGGTGGCCACACTTGCACGTTTTTTGCCAAAAGCTGTAGTGAAAGTGGTGGAGGTGGCGGATATGCCGATGGTGGTGGTGGTGGTTGCACTGGGAGGCTCAATGGGAACTTCAGCTTCTGAAAGAGGTTGAAATTCGCAGGGGGTGGACAGTGAGCAACAAAACTGGGGACTACAAGACAACAAAAAAATATACAAAACCTAAATCAAAAATCCTTTCTAAAAGTCAAAGTCACGCACCATCAGCGGAATCGTCCTTCTCCTCCTGCATCTCTGAGCAGCTGTCCTTGGTTTTCTGCCCTTCCTCCTCCTCCTGCTTCCTCTTCTGCTCCTCCTTCTTCTTCTTGCGTTTCTCTTTACGCTTCTCTCGCTTGGCAGCCAGGGCTTGCTTCTTGCTCTCCTCCCGGGACTGTCGACCGCAAGAACAGAAACCGCATTAGCCTTCTCCCGGCGCACTTGGGGATTTGAACACCTCTGCCCAAGTCACAGTTTAGCAGTACCTTCTCCAAGTCGAGCTCCTTCAGGAGAATGCTTGCGTTCTTGTTCGCCTCTGCCGCCTGCTGGTCTTTGGCTTTAACGATGGTCTCCATGCACTGGTGGCACTTCTTCAGCAGCTCCTGTAAAAACAAGAAGAAATAAGGGTTTAAAGCCAAAGGTCCTCAAAGATCTCCGTCTATTCTTTCAGCTCAAAAAAAAAAAAAAAAAGTATAATCATATTCTAATAATAATTACCTTGTCCGCGATGGTGGCAATGTATCTCATGCACTCAATGTCTGACGGAAATTGGTTGACTTCCTTCACAAGATATTGCACCACCTTCACATGGCCCTAAAAAAAATTCATGTGAAATCGTCAGTAGCCGTCGTTAAACTCAGCACATTACACAGAGGCTCGGGCCGGCGGCGACTCTGCACCTTGCGAAAAGCGGCCATGAGCGGAGTGATCTTGCGGTTGTCTGCCGCGTCCACGTCAGCGCTGGCGTGCACCAGGAGCTGGACCACATCGAAATGACCGCCGTTTGCAGCCAGCCAGAGAGGAGTGTTTCCTTTCTTGTTTCGTACGTCGATGTGGGCACCCCTGCACAGAGGGACGAGGGTGAGAAATCGAAGGTCGACGCGGACTTCCTCTTCGGAAGCGCGGCCTCCACCACGGCTCCGAGCGCTCACCTGTTAATGAGCAGCTCGCAAAACTTGTAGTGGCCTTTATCAGCGGCGATGGTGAGAGCGGTGTCTCTGGATGAGGGGACAGGCGGAGCGTTGACATCCGCGCCCTTGTCCAGCAGCACCCGGCCAACCTCTGCGTAACCTCCCGAAGCCGCCTCCATCAGGGGAGTGAGGCCAGTCTGCAGGAGAGGGAAATATTTGAGAAACACCATCCAAACAAGTCTGGAAAGCTGACAGTTTTCACACGTTGGCAGGCCTTAGCTGGAATCTTCACCTTCGCACGGTGTTCCACGTTGGCTTTGCGGTCCAGCAGCAGACTGACGACCTCTGCCCTCCCCTGGAAGCAGGCGAGAGTCAAGGCTGTGTTCCTGTTGGTCTCGATCTGGGCGTTGATGTCCGAGCCCATGTCCAACAGCAGCTTGACCGCAGGCACGTGACCGTTCATGGCTGCCAGCATCAGAGGAGAGATTCCCAGCTTGCTGCCAGTCCTGGTTGGAAGCACATTGTTGTCAATTATCGCTCCGAATTCAGAAAAACATGCCGACTATGAATCGTCGTTAAAACCATTGAATTGTTGGAGGTTTGACTTTACGCTCACCTGGAGTTGATTTCAGCCCCGGCGTTGAGGAGAATCTTGATGATGTTTACGTAACCCCCAGAAGCAGCGAGACTGAGAGGAGTGTAGTCGGAAACATTGCGGTGTTCCTTATTGGCTCCCCGAAGCAGAAGCAACTCAACGACCTGATCAAAAAGAAACGCGAGTTGTAGAATCAAAATAAAGACCAACAAAAAGGGCAAAAAATTACTTCATTTAAAAAAAAAAAAAAAAAGGGACTGTAAATGATGCGTGTTTACCTCCTGGCGTCCTCCAGAGCAGGCGAGGGAGAGGGGTGTGTCTTTGGTTCTCTCTGACTGAGCCTCGATGTCACCGCCCTTGTCCAGGAGCACTTCCACAACTCCAACATGTCCAGCAGTGGCAGCCAAGATCAGAGGAGTAAAACCTGAGGAAAAAAATAAATAAATGAATTGGCCTCACACCCATTACGATAAAAAAAAAAAAGAAGCTATTTTATCCTTTCACAGGGAGATACAGTAGCTGCCTCATGGTAAACTATGAACTTGCAACACCCCTTTCCTTTCTTTTGTCTCATTTTTTTAATAATTCTGGACAGAATGAGTCAAGGGTTATGATTGTTAGGATGAACTTAGCAAAGATGACAGTCTTTTGACTATTTTTCAATTTCTTCATTTGACTGTATGAGACATGCTGTGTACAAACACAGCTGCATGTGTGTTTTTGTTTTCATAATACACATAGGATATGTATAATGTTTAATGTGATGTATATATGTTTATGCATATACATGTATATATATTTTTTCCTTTGTTTTGTGTATGTATTTGAGGTGTGTTTCTTTGCTGCCTCATTTTGTCTCGTTGTTGAAAAAAAAAGAAGCATTGCTTGCTGATGTATGACTTTTGCTGTAGTTAACTGTATGTACTGCAGCAATGCTCCCAAATAAAATAACTTAAAAAAAAAAAAAAAAAAGGCTCTTGAATGATAGAATTCACAATGCATTCATACCTTTTTTGTCCCGGTGCTCAATGTTGGCTCCCCTTGCAATGAGGACCGAGACGAGCTCCTCGTGACCTCCTGCACACGCTAGCGTCAGAGCTGTGTCATGGTTGCTCTCCGTCTACAGAGGGAAGGATCGGCGGCAAAAGATTAATGCGAGGCCGTCCATTTGTAGATTTCCATCGCATCAAGACTGCCGCGGGCACTTACATGCGCGTCAATGTCGACGGAGGGGTAGAGGGGCAGGACCGAAGGAGACGAGGCGATGTTTGCGGGCATCTGCGTGGGCGGCTGGGACAGGGGCGTGGGCGAGGTTGTAGTGTTCAGCATGGGCACGCGGCTGCTCACAGCTGCGGGGGAACCAGCGGGAGGAAGTGTCAAGATACCGTCTCGGAGACGATGCCTCCGAGGAGACAACACAACCTCCACAACTCACCTGCCATGATGTCATCCAGCGTGTCTGTGAGCGTCTGCGCAGGTGTAGCTACCATGAGCCCGTCGGGGGCCTGCTGAGGTATCATGCCGGGGCCAAGCCCGGGTAACTGTTGACCCTGTTGCTGCTGGCCCAGCATCTGCTGTCCCACCAGTACCCGCTGCAGCTCCGGGCTGGTGCTCCCTGGGTAGTCGGCGGGGTTGTAGTCCGGCAGGGGCTGGATGGGGACGAAGGCAGCCTGGAGAGGCGGAGGTGGTGGCTTTGGCTGGGCCTGTGGCGACGGGGGCAGGGGAGGCTGCTGCGGCGGCTGGGGCCCGTCCCGGTAGAGGATGGTGCCCACCTGAGGGAGCGTGGGGTAGTTATCCTCCTCGCCGTCTGCCTCGTCCTCCGAACCCTCCTCTTCGTCGTCATCATCCTCTTCCTAAAAATAATGGCAAAACAGAAAACGTCTTGGAAAAAAACCCAACATTTTTATTATAATTAAACATTTATTATTTTTTTTTAATTTTGGGACCCTCTATTCAGAGTGCTCTTTTATTTGAAGTTTTTATATGATATATGTATATGCTGTGCAGGTATATGTGGGCATATATGTATATACAAGTACTACCCAGAAAATTAGAATATCCTGAAAAGGTTGTAGTATTTCTGCAATTCAACTTAAAAGGTGAATTTGACATATTATATAAATGAATAATATGCAAATCAATATATTTCAAGTTATTATTTCTTTGGATTTTGCTGATCAGGTCTTGCAGCTTAAAAAAAACCCCTCAAATTCAAATCAGCAAAGTTACAACGAGGAACTGCTTGAGATGTCAATTTGCGTGTAACGGCTCAATAAAATTTGTTGATTTCATCTTTTATGTTATATTGCCAAAATAAAACAACTTTTACTTGATATTCTAATTTTTCAGGTAGTACCTGTATATATTTTACAAAAAAAAGTGACTGGAAATATTTCATATTCTCTTTCAATAAAAAAAGTTGGGGGAAAAAAAAACCCCAACATACTACACCATAATATTTTATTTGGAAATTTTCAAAGTGGACTCACCTCATCCCCTTCGTTTCTCTGCTGCTCGTCCTGCTCCCCGTCCTTGTTGGCCTCTTCGTCCGTGTCGGAGCTGGTGTGTGCCAGAGCACCTGGCGAGGCTGGAAGAGGCCCCGGAGCGGACGCCGTGCTTCCAGGCCCCGGGCCCGGCCCTTGGCTCTGTCCCGCCTCCTGGTCCTCCTTTAAACCCTTCGCCTCCATGTACTCTTTGGTGAACTGTTGCTGTGTTTTCAGCTGCAGCTGACGCTCCACCTTCTGCAGCTCTTTCAAGATTTTCTTCTTCTTCTGTACCTAATTGGAGGTGGGGGGCAACCACATTCGCAAGGTCAGCCAAAGAAGAATGTTCTTTTTAAAACACTAATAGACCGTTTGGAAATCTGATCCTGTGAGACAATGACAACTTATACCTGCTCCTCTCTGCTTTTCTTCAGCTCCTCAATCTTGTCTTTGGTGAGCGGCTCCCCCTGAATGAGCTCTAGTGACTGAAGCTGGGCCTTCTCAATAGCACTGATTCTCTGGCCCAGTTCGTTCAGCTTCCCCTCCGTCTCCTCAACGATGTACTCTAGAGGCTGGCACAGGTGGAACGGCGGCACGGGCTCCGCTTCTGGGCCCCGGCCGACTGCGTTGGGGGACCCAGGCTGAAGGGCTGCTTGCCTCTGTTTCGACACGCCTGGATAGGAAGTCAAGAATTAAGGTTTAGAATAAGTTAATGGAATACAGTAGATTAATTAGTTATGGAAACAACCTGCTGCTCTTGCTAGCTGCGCTGCCATTAGTTTTTCCCAAAATAAAAGCGATATTTCTAAAATTCAGACAAAGGACAATTATGATTTGCAGGCATTAGCTGTAATTCTTGTAAAATCTCGTCCCGCGAGGATGGTTGTTATATTTTTCTCTATGACTACTTGTAAAAAATATTGCATCTCCTCCTCTGTCCTACCATAACGTGCCATTTTCACTTGAAGTGAACTGGTCATGTGACCCCGTACGTCACCTTAGGTGACGCGTAAATGCGAAAAAGTGTTTCTATGACACTTTTTTGATATACTTCTAAATCAATACGTCTGAAAAACCACCTCATGGGAGCATAAAAACCTTTTAGTGATATTTGAGAGGTTTTTGGAAATTTAGACGTTTCCATTACCTGTCCTTATTGCGATATTTAGGTTTTGCGCAATTCTAAGGGTAATGGGAACGCAGCTATTGAGTGCCTGGGATTGTAACCATGGATTACCTTTACTGGAGACGGGTGGTGGGGTGGCGATGTTTGATGGGGCTCGGTCGGGCTCCTGGGGGGGCACTACCATGGCGAGAGCTTGGAATGGTACACGAGGAACCTGTTTCGGTGGAGAAAATGTTTAATTTTTTTGGCAATTAGAACAAATATTCTGGGCGAGATGCAACTGATGAGTGAGCCGAGGAAGCGCCACTGCTTTACCTGAGAGGCATCTTGTGATGGGGGCGTGAGCTGGGAGAGGTCAGGGGCTGGGACAGACAAGATGTTATTGGGGTAGTCCAACAGATAGGAAACCACGTTGGTGTGGCCGCCTTTGGCCGCTTCTATCAACATGGTTGAACCATCCTGTGGAGATCAGAGCACCGCGGTTAGAACGAGTTGCTACACAACACAGGCAGGCAGAGGAAAACAGAGAAAAGAAGATTTACTTTGAGTCTGTGTGTTGGATCAGCCCCGTGCGCCAGGAGCAGCTCCACCACAGCCAGATGTCCCCCAGCGCAGGCCAGAGACACCACTGTGTGATCATTGTTGGCTGTGGCTCTGTTCACGTTAGCACCTGGTCAGGAGTGGAGAGAAGCGAACATCAAGGCGATGAGCCACAAAGACCCAGTGCTCATTATGTCTTTACAGCATGTGTAGTTTTTACCTTCATGCCCAAAGAGTCAATAACATTTTATCATTAGAGGACAAAACATGTTCGGCTGAAGAATGTTCATTCGCACATAAAACATATTATCAGCTAATAAGGTAATGATAGATGATTACTTTGTCCTTATAGCAAGAAGCCTTTTTACAGAGTTTATGATCCTTTCTTGTGCAAATTGTTTAACCAAACCAAAATAGATTTTTAATCTATACAACAAGCGTTCAATGTGTGACTCACTGCAATTAGTTGATGACGCACCTTTGCTTATGAGGAACTGCACTGTGCAGAGATGGCCGGCCCGTGCCGCCTTCATGAGGGGCGTCCGTCCCCCTTCAGACTCGTGTTCCTGAGGACACGGGTCACAACAAGCTCAGTCAAACTCAATGTGTCACGATCGACCGACGTGGCACCACGTCATAGAGAGGAATTAAGACCGTCAAATACCAAGTTAGCTCCGTCCTGCAGCAACACGTCGGCGACATCAGTGTGTCCGTTCTCACACGCGTAGGTCAAGGCTGTGTCGCCTGTCGCCGTGGTGGCGTGAACATTTGCCCCTTGATTTAGAAAAAAAAAAAAAGGGGGGGATGCTTAGTTTCCTGGGAAAACAGGTCATTCTCAAAGACAAAGTTTGCATCATCCCATTTCCACTCACCTGCAGCAAGTAAGTATTTCACCAGCTCCAAGTGTCCCTCCTGCGCCGCTTCCATCAGGGGAGTCGAACAGCCGAGCTCGATGTCAGCACCCGCCTTGATGAGGAAGTCGGCAACTTCTAAGAAGCCTCCGCAGCACGCTAGAGTCAGGGCCGTCTCCTGCGTCTCCTCTGTCTGCGCGTTAATGTTAGCACCTGCACCACCACAGACAAAAACAGTTAACAGCTAATCGTCCTAATCCTCCATTCCAATGCCGTTTGACAGGTGACACCGACTGGAGCAAAAACATTTTGATGTGAATACCTTGAGCCAGAAGGAGTGCGACCATCTCCTCGTGGCCCTCCCTAGCAGCCTCCATGAGGGGGGTGTAGCCCTCGTCGTTGACCTGAAACAAACACAGAACGGATAAGAAAGCCTGATTCAAAGGGTTGCACTGCACTTAATGTAGGCATATGCAAGTATTTTGGCCTTTAATTGACCAGATATTGAACATTTTAACATGCTCTGTACTACAACATGTGGGGAAAGTACTGCAGACAATGTGCATACAACAGGTGTTGAATTAACCTGTCACAGGCGGCTCTTTGGGCATTAAAATGAACATATAATGTTCATTCTCTATCCATGTCTCCGTAAAGTGAGCGCGGAGCCAACATTTAGGCTGGCTCTGCTTGCTTCGCTAAAATTCAAATAATACACATGCAGTCTTTAATTAGCTGCGGCTCATTTGACAAAGTAAATACACAAAAGACGGCTGTCAAGATGCAGTTACGCAACAGGGCTATAAACCATGTCAGCCCCACTTAGTTGACTTCCATCGCATTACGGCTGACTTAAAATGCCATGTAGCATAGGGGAGACGTTTCAGCAATGGATCGTCGGCTTCAGAGGACAACTGCGAGCTGCACGCCCCCTGTTGCTATTTAGGTTCCGTCCCCTCACAAACCTCTTCCAAGTTGGCTCCTCTCTCTATGAGCAAGGCAGCCAGCTCCACGTGCCCGCCGCAGGCCGCAAGGGTGAGGGGCGACTCAAAGGAATCCGCTGGCATGTTGACCTGCGCGCCGCTGTCCAACAGCAGCCGTGCCACCTCCACATGGCCGTCCTGGGACAGCGAGACACACAGAGAAGGTCGAGATAAGCACCTGAATAATTGCATCTTTGCAACCTACAAGCCAACGCTTAGCGATTTAAATAAAACTCAACTAAAAGTCCAAACTACATTTTTTTAATATACAATTCTCAATTCATATATTGAGTTTATTTGTCTAGATGAGTGATACAGAATGAAATGAGACCAGAGGATGTCTATACTCTGGTCAACAGAGAGAGCGAGAAAAAAAAAGAATCAACTAGCATACGTGGCTCAATTTTGAACCAATTGATTTACTCCTGAGACTGATGTCATTATTTTCTATATCTGCCCAAATGGGATTTTAAGTTTCTAATGTTGCTGATGTTGCGGATGGAGATATGGCCATTATAAATCATCACAATGAGTTTCAATGAATACAAGTGCAGAGCTTGAAGACATGGCTGTGGACCTTAGCCTTCGTTATAAACGAAAAGAAAGAAAAACACAGTGAACTGAACCGTGAGCGGCATCGAAAGGTGTTAAGTATTGGGTCAGATGCTCACCATGCAAGCCTCCATTAGTGCTGTGTGCATCTCATCTGTTTTGTGTTCCTGGTCTGCTCCAGCTTCCAACAGAAAACGCACCATATCCAAGTGGCCTGGTGGGAGGGAAGCGGGAAGTTTAATTGTTTGATTGACGTTTTTAGGACACGACCCCAAAAGAAGATCAACATATGGTTGGACACGACTAGTATTTGAACTCTGACCTTTATAGCAGGCAAGTGTGAGAGCGCTCTCCTTGAACTCATTGGAGTGTGTGTTGATTCCGGCGCCATACTCCAGGAGCACCCTGGCCACCTCCACATGGCCGGCGCTGGCGGCCTCCATCAGGGGCGTGTGTCCGTTCTCGTTGTGGTCCTCGATGTTGGCGCCCTCTTTCAGCAGCACCTTCACCACGTCGACGAACCCTCCGGCACACGCGTACGTGAGCGCCGTGTTGCCTGAAAAGAAGGCGGCGACATGATCGGAGTGAACGGCACGCAACGGGGGCGAGACGTGCACGGCCGTCGCCGCACGAAAATTGGCACGGGCGCGCACCTGTGGAGGACTGTGCGTTCACGTCGGCTCCGTGGACCAGAAGCAGCTTGACGATGTCCACGTAACCTCCGCTAGCAGCAGCCATGAGTGGTGTTATGTCCCCTTTGATCCCCCGGTCCTCCACATTGGCATGCATGGCCAATAAAACCTAACAGTAAAATAAATAAAATGATCAATCAATAAATAAATGAAGTAAGCGTGACTAAGAAGAAGAAGAAGACAACCTTTGTTGATCCCACAGTGGGGACATTTGCACACTAGGGCTGTGTGATTAATCAATTTTAATTTGAAATCAGATTTATTAGTCAAGACGATGTTTAAAAAAAAGGAAAACCTTGAAATAGATTTCCTTTAGCATGTTTGCAGGCTGTGTGCCTCCTTTATTTTAAAAAATGTGAAAGTGTTGCATTTTATTCATTCATCATTGTTCAAGATAATAGAAAAACCTTTTTTCAAAGTGGTGTTTGGTAAAAGACAGTTAATGTTGTCACTTTACTGAACCCAAGGAGGATTTACAGCATCTTTCAGTTGCACTTCATTCCCAAAAGGGAAATTTGTTTGCCATTTTCTTTAAAAAAAAAAAAAAAAAAAGATAATACTTGAAATGATTAATTTCATTGTCTTTTGTAGCTTTACCAGAAAACTGAAATAAAAAAATGTAGTTTTCAGAGAAAAGAAAATGGGATTTTATTTTTGTCCAAAATTGCTGAGCCCTACGTGCAACAATTTAATGCAATGTAAAATTAGAAATTCCAATATTAAATTGACACGGCCGAGTCAAACACTAACAAGCAGGCAAGTCATGCCTCTGTGTGGCCAGGTACCTGTGCAAGTTCGTAGTAGCCGGCCGAGCAGGCGAGGCACAGCAGGCTCTCCCCTTCCTCTGTGTGTTCGTTCACACTCCGTCCCTCGTCCAGCAACTTGCGAACGGCGTTGACGTCCCCGTCGGAGCACGCCTCTGCTAAACTACGGCTGAAAATAACCAGACTGCTACAATTACCGCCACTGTGACAGGTGAGCACAGGTACGGCTCACAATTGTGAAGTAAAGCAATGTCGCGGGAGAGCGCGCGGCTCATTAATTGGTAGGAGATCGTTATGGGCGGGGCGGGGTGGGAGGGGGGTTGGGGATACATACTTGTCGGCTTGGCCGGCGTTCAGTGTGTTTTCCGCTCTCATTCTGGTCAGGGCCGCGGCGGCTTCGTCGAGGGCGCAACTCACAGATGACGTCAGGCGTCGTAGCACCTCGGGGTCTGCAAAAGCTTTACCATCGGCAGTGGACAGTTTACCGATGCCTGCCAGAACACCAAGAGGGGCAGAGGTGCATAGGGCAAGGCAAACGACAGGGGAGCACACCATACCAGATGAAGAAGCCAGTCGAGTCCAGCCAATCCAATCCAGGTTAGTAACAGCAGACAAAACAGGACAAAGAAACAAACACAGAAAATGCACACAAGCACTCATATTAATACAGTCTGATTCTTGTTCACTACTTCTTATACACATCTATAATCAAGATTCAAAACATGAGGAAAACAACGTCGGCAGGACGACTGAGGCAGCGTCCAGGCTAAAAATAACAGACCTGCGAGTGAAAACTAGAATAAATTCAATGCGTACGTATATATATTTATATACAGGGCCGGAGGTTATGTTAGTTCTATGGCCAAGTCGGCATCAGAACAGGCTGTTAATGGTGGAGGAGCAAAAAGGTCACATCCTGAGTAAATTATAGATGGGTACGAGGCAGTGAATGAGAGAGAAACAGAGACTGGAGACGGTGGTTAGCAAGAAAGAAATACACAGCTGTGAGAAAAGCAGAAGGTCAAAACGTGTTTGTCTGTGTGTGCATTATGGACAAAAAAAACGTGGAAAGAAAAATCTATAGTGCTCGATGATGTCCTCTGTTTGACAAAGGAGGCGAAACTCTCCAACTTGTTGAATAGTTTCATCCATCCAAAGAAAATGAGTCCCATTTGGAGAAATAAACTATTGGGTTTGAGCTGTCTGGCCTCAGCATCAAGCCATGTATTAGCCTGGAGGAAGCCAGTCCCCGGCTTGAGTGCTTCTGCTGCTCTTTCATTAGCGAGCGTGCATCTCAACCGTCCCTGACACAGACCTCAGATGAAAAATGTTCACCGAGGAGGAAGTGAACGGGAGGTTGAGGAGGTCGATCATTAATTATCGTGTTAATCACACAGAACCAAAAGAGACTCGACAAAAGTCCTGCTGTGATGCAGGGCCCTTTTTTTTTTTGTAATCTTTCCAAAGTGCAAGGAGTGAGCGAGGAGTTGCAAGACGACCACCTTCTCCTTACAGTCCCTTCACTTATACTGGTCTTGCACAATCAACACCAATCTACAGTTAACCAACTTTTTTTTTTTTTTCTAAATACATTATAAGATTGGATAAGACAATACTGGTGGTGAAAAATACTTTTGGACCCATGGACACAGAACTAGAGCCTTGATATAAAAGGAAGTTAGGTTTGTTTATCCATCAGCACCTGTTCCTGCGTTGTTAACACCAAATCATTTGAATGTTTACACAGTCAACTTGGTCCTTTATTTTAAGCTGTGTTTAACTAGTCTTAGGACCTGACAATGCAAAATTGTTCTTGGTAACAGAGAACTGCTGGTTGTTGAGATGCAGCACATTCATTTCACAGGAATAAACCAGCAGAATTAACATTTGCAGCAAAGATACACTATACTTTCTGTTTGAAGTGGCACTGGAATCCTATTCCATAAAACATGTTCCGTAAAACATGACTTGACTGTTAAACTGGAATGATGCTAATTTTGTAGGGAAAATGTAACTAAAATAGTTTTTCTATAAATACTCAATATACAATTTTTTGACCGTTAGTATTGGCCAACTCTGATGGCCCATTAAAGTAGCATGTAAATGGAGTAACTGCTGCAATTTAGCATTCCAAGCTTGGCAAAAATAGTAGCCTGGCATATCTGTTTTGTTGCACTCTAGACATAAAAACTGACCACAACTGAAATGACGCTCTGCTGACATGTATCCGGCAGAATTTGGGCTGCATACACATTCAAGCGTGCAGACAAATAATGAGTTAAATTTAATTAACTTGCTTTGATGAACTAAAAGCAGGAGGACACCGATTTCCACTGTGGCGTTCAGGGACAATATGGTGGCTGGAACTCATTCACAACAGGAGGCAGATCAATTAATGATGCCAATTTCTGACACAGTGAAATCAGTTGCATTGGCCAATGGCTGCTCTCATGTTTGAAAAATTAAGAAAACACAACTAGACCTTCTAATGTCTGGAAATATTTAAAAAGAAATTGTGTCTGCTCAAAAAAAATCTAATATTTGTGACATAATTGTCATTATGTATTCTAGGGCTGCAACCAACGATTTCTGTTGCTGACTAATCTATGGATTATTTTTTCAAATAGTCGATAAGTCACAATTATCTTTAGTTTGGACTTCTGTTTAACCTAACTTGCTTAAGTCTTCACACCTGGGTTTATAAAATCACGATTTAAATGTTATATGCGATTTTTATCAGTCGAATTAATAATAGAATTAATTTAGTAAATCAGTTCTTACAACTTAAATATCAAACAACTATGCCATAGATAACAAAAAGCGTTACAATTCAGTATAAACGCTGGGCTGTAATTCACTAATTACTGCCATACTGTACGCAGTTACCTCAGTGAACTATCATTCGCTAAGCTAGCTTGTGCTTGCCAAAAAAAGGTATTATGCACTTGAGTCATGGGCTGATGATTAATTGACAAATAAGAATGTACAGCGACTACAGGGTGTCGGCTTATAGTGTTTGCGTATCGCCGCAGTGCTGCCATGGAATGCTAGGTGAGCTTCACAGAGTTTCCACTTAAAGTGTTTCGCTGCTTCCTTTTCTATGAAATATTCCAAAGGTTTTGAAACTCTGGGTCAGAGTGTTCAAGCCTTTAGAGAAGAAGCCGTTCTTCTTCTTTGTTTTCGCAAGATGTAAACAACGACACTGCCACCCTCAGTGCGCAGTACGGCACTGCAGGTACAAATGAGCATGTGGCGGCCGCAGGGTGATTTTACCATTCAGCAAATTACAATAACAATAACACGACAACGCTTCAATTTTCGCGTCGACTAGTTTATGTTGTCGACGTAATTGATTACGTCCACTAATCATTGCAGCACTATCGCATACTGGCCATTTGCTGACCGGGGGTTCTCCAAATATTGGCACAGCCACTGGAAACCCAAAACTCTCAACCAACTAGCACAGACAAAACAAACCGCCGTGGCGATTTAACATTTAGTCAGTGGAAGAGGGCAACACTTCAGATACGAGACAGCAAGAAAGTAAAAATAAGGCCTGGGTGGTGTTAAGGCTGACAAACTAAGAATCAAGGCGCTGCGGCGACGAATATCTTGCTCTTTAATTTACAACAAAATAAAAGAGTAGACATCAGGGGCAAGCTGGCGTTAAAAAAAAAAACAACTGCAAACGCTGCAGGCAAATTAAAGACGTTGAAACAATTAAACTTTACGTTTCTCGTAGGGGTTACTTATTACGTCAAGGTTACCAAGGGAAGATTTACTAGCGCAAACGGGGAGAGATAGAATGCATAGCTTACGGTAAACAGCGAATTACGCCATGCATCATACAGATCACATCAAGACAGAAAAGAAACCGCAGGCAATGAGAAAATTGTGACCATATCTTAACATAGCGGGAGGCCGGTTAGACACTGAGTGGAGGGACCATATTACAAATTTGCCTACTTGGGACAATGGGCTTGTTCAGGACGTGGTTGGCAAAAGCTTTGCATGAAAACAAATTTGTTCTTAATTAGCACAATGCTAACACACCGACATGCTCTTAGTGCAATAATCCAACAAATAAATTGTGTGAGCTCACCTTGTAAGAAAAATGCCAACGACTGAATAAGAGTCTGTGACCACAACTGACCAATTGTTGTCTCAAGAATTCTACAAACCTATATGCATTCATCTTTAAGTGCAAAAAAGTCAAGTAATCAATAATCTATAGACTATATGTTTTAAATTTAAAGAGTAAAAATAATAAACTCTTAAATCTATCACTATGACAATGTGCACTGCATTCTCAACCACTAGGGCGCTTTAGAGGTAATTCAACAAAAGACTGACTAGTCAGGGAGAATGGGGACTAGAACAAGATTAGCCATTAGCCGTTGGACGTAGGCTCTCAGCACACTGCAAAGGCTCAGGCACGGTAGTGCTAATCTCTCAGGTAATGTTCACAAGTACGAACGAGGACAGGACACTCAGCCCGAATAAATTAGTCAACAGAAATTCTTTTCCGGTACGATTACAAGTGATGATCACACAATTTGTCTGGATACCATGTTCAGTGAGAGGGCAGGAGAACGACCTCCTCCAGCAAGTGGCATAAGGTCTTCTATAAAATACTTCCATTTTCTTTGGATGTTAAAATATTGAACAATGTTTTTTTTTTAAGAAAGAAAAAGGCTTTCCACAATTTAAGATGTGACTGTAGTGGCCAACTGACTTTAAAAAAAAAAAGTGTTTGTGGGCAAGGCTCAAGCATCATGACTGTCTCAGAATGTTCTGTGTAATTATTAAAACTCATTAGAGGGAGCTGAAAGCTCTGTATTGCAGGTCTGAAACACTAACTCATAGCCAAAGAAGTGTGGCTATGAATAGACTAGTTAAAAAAAAAAAGATTTTAAATTCTTGAATGAATAGAAGAAAGCATGACTGGAGGCCTCGCATGGGGACTGTACCTGCAGCTTCGAGAAGAGCTTCAAGTCGGGCTTGCGTCTCTGGATCAACGGTCCTCAGATCTACTCCGTCTGTAGCGCTGGACAAAAGCAACTCTGACGCCGTCTTCATGATGGGGTTATCAAGGTCTTCCTGGTCCAAAATGAACGACTCCACCTTTGGCAGGGAGCACATAAACTTTAAGTAAAATTAAGCAGATACTGACAGACGACTCGGACTATGACAACATAAATGTAGGTTAAAAAACGAAAGCAATATTAAAAAAACAAAAACAAAAAAAACATAACTACACAAGATATGCTCCTCTGACCGCCAGCACTGGAGTCCTTCTCAACAAGGTTAACACAAGAATGGGTTGAGAGGATTTGGATTGAATTAAAAAGGTAACACTTCAAATTTAATCAACTGACACATGGGTCACACTGGCATTAAGAGGAATCCCACCCAACCTTAGGTGATCACTGTAGGTAAATGACATAGAAACATGTATTTGTATGCTCATGTAACTCAGGTTAAATACTTATGGCGGTGTAAACAGAAAAACAAATAATTAAACTGTTTACATACTTATACAGAATTATCTACGTTGTAATCACTCAATAACTCTAGTAAGTAGACTTAACTATTTTACCTTAACCGTTAGTAGCAGATGGACTCATTTACATTTAAAATGCCCACTGTATAGGCAGGACTTCCCACCTATTGACCATTTACTCAATTACACATTAACAAAATAAATCTCAGTAAGCTCGATCAATGAATCTTAAGGGGGGAAAAATTCAAAGATTTTTTTTAACATTAAAATCAATTGAAGTCTTAACACTCCACACTGACAAAGGTAAAGGTGGTATTGTGTTTCCATTAGACCTGTAACTGAAATTGTAGATAAGAAAATCATTTAATGAGGCCATGATTGAAAAAAGTCAACTGTGAGGAACAAAAAAACCCAACACAATCATATATAATCAGCTTTCAAAACAACCTTTGGCAGTCCACGTCTGTGTTGATACCTAAGCTGCAGCCGGCGGTCTGCGCCCGGCTGAGACAGCATGTGTTGGGAGTCAGCATTTAGCGATGTGGGGGAATTCAGCTATATGAATGCTATATGCACACAACAACAGGGCTCATGGGAGGTGTAGTCCTTTGAGGGTCTTTATAAGCAACAATGGACATTAGTCTTCACTGTTAACGAACTACAGTTGCCAGAGTGTCGGTATCCAGAGAACTGGAAAGGCCTAGAATGGCATCTGCTTAATCCCGGGGCTCAGATTTTAGCTGCTGCCCAGAGCATTGAGTTCTGTGCGTGAGTTAAAACACCACAACAAACACACCCATTCAGGCTTACATAGCAGGCTAAAGTGAGTAAAGACACATGACATGGACGAGGCCAGACTTGATTCAAATGCTGAAAATGTCAATCATCAAAATTGGATGTATCTCTTTTGGCTACTTCCCAGGTGATGCTGCAACATGGGTGAGACAGTACAGCAAACTAGTACCAACTAGCATCCTGACTTAGTCGTATGTCATGGCTATAGATTACTTAGCAATGAAGCAGATGGCAATCAGTGCAAATATTAGTTGAGCATTAAAATGACAAATCAACAGGTAATATGTATTGTACATCTTGGGAGTGCCAGTCCTCTCTACACCCATAAATCTTAATGACAGAGTACACATTATCTGTTATACTGCATTTAATAATGGTGTTTTTTTTCTTTTCTTATTATTATATTAACTGCAAACTTGATGACTTGATGCAAATTTCTCATAATGCATGTCTCATCATTTAGGTCTGATGGTTACATACCTGTGTCTGCAGCAGTCACACGAAAGGTTAATTTAATTAAGTGGCAATGTTAAGTTTTTGAATATTTAAAGCTGTGGTTGCCATGTGACCAGACTAGCAATAAAATGTTAAGAGGCTACAGGATGGCATTTGAAGAGCCAGAACCCCCCCCCCCTTTTTTAATTCTAATTTTCAACATATTCGCCATTCCAAAGCCCTTTCATTTCGAAATAATTTTATGTAAAATCTCAAACATTTGTTAAAAGGCTTCACATAAATGCAATCAAAATGAGGGATCTAATTTAAATATTCCTACAGTGTGATGAGCTGAAGATGCCATCACACCTGTCCCCGTGTGCGACTCCCTGTCAATGCAAATTTGGACGCCTCATGACCTCACGCCGATCTAAATCGTCGGAACGCAAATTAAGTTGACACAAGGTGGCAATGGCTGGAAACGGCAGGTGAAAACTCTAACTGGTTTATTAGTCAACACGGCCAGTCGACAATGCGGGCAGTTCCGCGAGTAAGACTTGAACTTAGCAAAAAAAAAAAAAAAAAAAAAAAAAAAAAAAAACATGTCGAAAAGTTAGCAGCGAAAGCATCGGTGTCAATTTACGTTATTTGTTAAAGTGACGTAATTGCACCAAATCTACGAAATGACAAGCGGTTAGATTATCGTGTATGCCCGCGGATTTAAGGCGTCCTTCATATACTGTAAAGCCGTTGGACATCTGCGAACTTACGATGGGTGTTACGAGACGACAGCACCGAACGAGGCCGTCTCCGCTTCCACCCGAACTAGGCCGTGGACACAGCCTACGCTGCATAAATAAAACATTTTAGCCACACAGTGTGAACAACTACGCGTGTCTCACTAAGTATGGTCCACATTACCATCCTACACGCGTATATGAACGGACAACACGTGTTTTTCGATCTCGGTGTTAGTTATTTTGCGAAATTTCAGCGGCCTTGGAGGGGGTGGTTGCAAAATGCGAGCTAACTGGCTAGCTAGCTGAGCAGCCAGCTCCGCGCTAGAAGAGGAATGTTGCCGAGCTCTCTAGTTAGGCTTAGCTAACTAGCTTAGCATAGCTACCTCGGAAACCTCGTCTTCGTCGCTGCCGGATCCTGGACCCGAGGAGAGGACGGCCGCAGCCGCTAGTTTGAAATCCAGTCTTTCTGCTGCAGGTCCGCCTGGTTCGCCGTACAAACGTACTTTCTTTCCACCCACGCCAATCCCAATGCCCCCTAGTCCGACTCCTCCTGGTGTCGCTCCTACCCCCATCCCTGCCACTGGGGAGCGAGGAGTCACCGAGTCAATCTCGTCCTCGAAGCCGTCCGTCAGCATTGCCGTCCCGGCTACTGCATCCTGCATACTTATATTCACTAAACGTGTGTTAACGAGCTAGTTGTTGACTTAAATGTCCGTCGAGGGTCCTTCTTTGAGAATATTTGCTTGTATTACTTCAGGGAATCCACAAACTCTCCCGAAGCGACGGTTGAGGAGGATCTCTTTCCCCCAGCCATTAACTTTCTAACAACCTAACCCGATACGCACTGTTTCTCAGAAAGACCGCCTCTACAGGAAATTATGGCAACCTGATTGGCTTAACAAGGAAGAAGGCCATTTCTCATTGGTCAATTTGCCCGCTTGTCGAATACGGTAACGCAACGTCATGTTAGGTTTACCGATATCACGAGGCTCTAGAACAAACGTCAAGACATGACATGGTAGGCTAACTTAACTGGTAGCTAGCTTAACTAGTTCATGTGAAGTCCTATTGAGAGAATATAAACTGATTGCTTGTTGGCTGAGTACATTGTTCACTATTTTTCTAATTGAACCTTGTTATCCAGTAATATTGCCATATTAAATGGAAATAACAGCATGCTCATACAATTGATCTAAATAAATATATTTTTGGTTAAGTTAGTAAGACCAGAATAAATTAAAATTAAGGACCAAAGCAATAAAATGTATATGTTCAAAACAATCAAAACTAAACAAAATACATCCAAACAAAATGCCTTTTTTTTTTCTTTTTTGAAAAATACAAATATGCATTATTTAAACTTAAATTAAGCTCTTGCAATAAATCAGTTGTGATATAGTTTTGGTTTAGATTAGGGGACATTATCTTTTAATACTACTGAAACATTACACTACTTTGAAGTAATACTTGGGCACAGGATGATAATCTTAGTTAAATTCTAAAAATGCATGTGAAATTTTCCAACAATTAAACTGCCAAATGGCCATCTTTGTGACTGGAATAGGCTTTATAACCAACAAAATAACCAATGCATTTAAATTTTAGTCTGGTAAAAAGGTCCTCCTGAAAAAAAAAACTTTATTCAAAAAAATATCCAGATTCACATTGGATATAATTCCCTCAGTATTATATTTAATAGCAATACTTTCTATAACCTTTCACACGGACATTTTTGTGGCTGATGTTCTACTTGAGCAGTTGTGTCAATGGACACTGAAGCTAAGTGAACTAAAAATGTGGGAAATGTTAAGTGAAGGTAAATTGTTCCTAAATAAAGAAATACCATGACATATCAGTGTTGTTCAAGAAAAAAAATTTTTTTTTTACTAAACAGGATCTGTGTGACTTTTGTTTTACCCAAAATGTAAATCTGTAGTTTAAAACAATGTGCCAAATCAGATGTTGCAAATGGACCTCGTATATTTAAAGAGGTGGGCGGGAGGTGTCTGCTACCTAGGTCTCAGTGTGAAATTGGGTCATATTTGTCACGCTGATTTGGATTTGTTTTGCAAAGATAAAAAGGTGCGATTAGGCGTTTTTGTCATGGCATACTTTACACTAAAATAATTGTCACATTGAATCCTGAAAACACAATTCCAAGTTAGTTTTAGATCGCCTTAAATAAGGTTAGTATGATTTTGTAGGCCAGTCAGGAGATGTCGCCCGCCCGGCCAAGGCGTAGAGCGGCTACGTCATCATTTTTGGGCGTGGACGGAGGCCAATTGGAGGTTTGCGGCAATGCCAGATGTGGCAAAAACCCACGCTTTCGGTCTAAATCCAATTTTTAAAATTGTTACGTCAGAATAACATGCATTAACACTGGTATTGGTTGAACGTGTCTTTAAAATAGTTTCCCGTCGCAAATACAGTAGCTGTGTCTGAATTTGGAGAATGTGCATGTGGATTGGAAGTGCGTCATTGGTTCACGAAAGGGGGATGATTCGCTGATCCTGGCAACCCGGCTACAAGGCTTCAGCGGTTTCACACGGGTCCTCTGTCCATACATAATCCAGCGTGTTCTATCTTCGATTGAATCAGGTAATCCAGTCAGCGATGTTATTCTTGATTTTACTTTTCAAAATCGAACTTTTGCCCTTAAATTATTCACCACATCTAAGAATGTGTGCACAGTATGTTATTACTACGCAGTTACTTAGCGAATACTAGCTCAGAAGCTAACCGTTTCTCAATGCTATTAACATGGCGCCGTCTGAGAGGGCCGCTTTTGTTCTTGTGTCTGGGTGCGGTAACATTAGTAAGTGTGAGGGGAGCTACGCACCTTGTGAGATTCAACGTTTTGATGCAGTTCCTTTCACAATACCTTCCACTTTCTATTAAAATCCGCCGGAACGCGCGGCCATCAATGCAATTGAGACCTAAAAGTAACGTAAGAGCACATCGCGCCTCTCACAGTAACTGTGAATGAATGCGTGTTTGTTCGTCGTGGATCACCGGATAATTTCACTTGGACTTTTGTCTTCCGCGCCACGCAACCTTCAGACAGTAAGATTTCCCATTATAGGGACATTCTACAAACTACCGGTGTACAGCCTTTCCCCCCCCACATTGAATTGGCGCTGGTAATTTTTTTTTATTTTATTTAAAAAAACGACCCCAAGATGGCGCTACCAACCAGGTCTCTTTAATGTCTAATTTGTTTCTTCTCCATGTGGTTTAATGTCCGCTCCTTCGAATCGATTTAAAGGAAGACTTTGATCACAAGAAAATTCGAGTGAAATCCTAATCCGCGTTCAATTAGATTTTGTTTGCCGTTTGCTTTCGATCTCACGACATTTCCGTGTGTGGAGGAAGAGGTCGAAGAGGTATCTGCACATTGGGCAGTCAGTCGACTCGAGGGCCATGTGACACTAAAGGACGCTCAGATTGTTCTGAATGCAGAATATACCATAAGCTAATTTGTGTTTTGGGGTATAAATGTATAAAATGTATAAATATGTAAATGATCTCTTTTCACTTTCAGCAATTGTAACCAGTCATGTCTGATGAGGGCTATGTTGTGCGCATCCGGGGTCTCCCTTGGTCTTGCTCGGTGGACGAAGTACAGAGGTTTTTTTCAGGTATGTGTCTACTTATCGTGGCTTTTAAGAACACTCCCCGACGAATTAAGCAAATCAAAAATGGCTTCATGAGACCCCCCTCTCCCTCCTGCAGACTGCAAGATTGTCAACAATGGTGGCGGCGGCATCCACTTCACCTACACGCGTGAGGGTCGTCCCAGCGGCGAGGCCTTTGTTGAGATGGAAACCGAGGAAGACCTGAAGATTGCAGTCAAGAAGGACAGAGAAACGATGGGTCATCGATACGTAGAGGGTGTGTACATCTGCTTAAATTATGTCGCGGTTCAATTCAATTTTAGGCCACAATGTCTTATAATCGTTACTGCGATGCAGTTTTCAAGTCCAACAACGTCGAGATGGACTGGGTCATGAAGCATACGGGTCCAAACTGCCAGGAAACAGCAGGGGACGGACTTGTCCGGCTTCGAGGCCTTCCTTTCGGCTGCAGCAAAGAGGAGATTGTACAGTTTTTCTCAGGTATGGACATGCTTTGCTTGCTGATTACATGTAAGATACTTGTAAAGTTGTTGGGTTAAGAGGTTTTTTTCCTCCCTTTACTCTCTCTGATGTCTTCCTTTGTTTCCTTCATCCTTCGGACATTTACCAGCTCTCATCATCAGTGTTTTCAGACAAGTCAACAAGCCAATGGAAAATAATTGGGAGTTTTGCATAGATTCTGACTTAAAAAAATGATACCAGAAAAGGAAGCTTCCGACATTTTAAACGGTGCCAATGTTTGATGGCTTTTTACAAAGGCTAATTTCTTTTCTTCCAGACATCCTCTTCCATCGCATCCATCTCAAGCACGTTATAACATTACTTACTTAAAAAAAAAAAAGAAAAAAAAAGCTATAAATTTAAAATGACTTTTGCGCACTGGGATTTTAATCAATTCACTTGGTTATCACTAATTCATTATGTTTAACTAGTTAGCTTTCTTTCTTTCTTTTTTTTACTCTTTTCCTTTACATAACTTTCTCTTGCAAACATTTTCTTATATGCTCTTCTATCACACGTATTGGATTTTTAAAGGGCGAGCAGTAACAAAAAATCATGTCACCTTCCAGGACCTTCTTCTCTCTTCATCACCACACCAATACTAGCCTGACGCTCCCAAAAGCGCCTCTTTCCATATTCTTCCTCTATCCACTCATCTCTGTTTTACGCCCAAGTGCAATAACTGCAAGCCCTGTAAAATAACCAGTCACTGGTTAAAACAAAGAAAAAAAACAAAACTTGGTATGTGTGATGATGTATAGAGTTTTTCCATAAGTTCTAATATCTCTCTTTAGGGAACGTTTTCTCTGTGATTGGGCATGTGATTTTAATATGTCCCCTGCTGGGGTTATCTGTCCTTGGGTTGAAGGGTTGGAAATCGTGCCAAATGGGATAACATTGCCGGTGGACATCCAGGGGAGGAGTACGGGGGAGGCCTTCGTGCAGTTTGCTTCACAGGATATAGCTGAAAAGGCTCTAAAGAAACACAAGGAAAGAATAGGGCACAGGTGGGGATGGTTGGTTGGTTGGCTGGATAAGTTGCTCTCATGGTGTACACTCTCAACATCTGATCCAAATGCAACAGGACACAATACAATGGCTAAACTATTTAATGACATTTTTAGCTTAAAACATTTGCACACTCTAAAGAGTCTAAAGGCAACGCATATCAATGGGAAGCTTAGTGCTTGGGCACTATTTGAACGCTAAACACATCCTTAATTGAGGTATCTGATCAAAACATGATAAAAATGAATTTGATTAAAAGTGTATAATCAACGTTGATAAATAATAAAAAGAAATGGTGTCACAGCACTAAACATTAGTCCAGGTTAAAACACATGATCAGGAGTCTCCCTGCGAGGGCCACTGTAGGCGTGGATCTGGAGCCCACTGTTGCAGGTAATGCTTAGCTTGAGTTGCCGAGGAGCTGAGGCCCTTTCAGCCCCTTTACAAGCAGGAAAGTGGAAACACTGCATCGATTCAGATACCACTGCAGGTAACCATAAGCAAAGTGTAAAAGATAGGAAGGCCATTCATAATTTGGACAGCATTTGCTGACTTTGTAGACTACTCTCCACGCTATGATCATCAAGCAGCTTAGCACTGTAAGATTCTGTTGTTGCCATGGATTGATTTACCAATGAGCTTCTGCATAGCCGAGTTTGATCAGACATGAGAATAAGCAGCCTCGCCTGCCACGAGTCCTCCTCACTGTGGCGTGTCCATGCTCGTAGGTACATTGAGATCTTCAAGAGTAGCCGTGCTGAGGTGCGGACCCACTATGAGCCGCAGCGGAAGCCCATGGGCATGCAGAGACCCGGCCCCTACGACCGGCCGTCTGGTGGCCGCGGCGGCTACAACATGGTCAGCCGAGGAGGATCCTATGACAGGATGCGCCGTGGAGGCTACGGTGGAGGTCAGTATGACGCAAAATTGACTTTAAAAAAATCTGATTTGCATGATCAATATCCATCCAGTGGATGGCCCCTGCTGTGTGTTCATTCATGCGTAGCTGCAGCACAATTTTCAGGTGCTGATCTCCCTTATTCCTGTAAAGGTGTATCGGATGGACGCTACGGCGACGGTGGGTCGTCGTTCCAGAGCACAACGGGCCACTGCGTCCACATGAGGGGTCTCCCTTACAGAGCCACAGAGTCTGACATCTACATTGTAAGTCAGAGAACTCGACAGTGGCTGAGACTGGAATCTGCACAACTCGGATCCAGCTGCAGGTGCAAATGGAACTCACATATCTTGTTTGCATTTTTTTTCCTGCAGTTCTTCTCACCGCTGAACCCGGTGAGGGTCCACATCGAGATCGGTCCCGACGGCCGAGTGACCGGCGAGGCCGATGTAGAATTTGCAACTCACGAAGATGCTGTTGCGGCCATGTCCAAAGACAAGGCTAACATGCGTAAGTTGTATTGTGTTTGTTGTTGCTGTTATCTGTTTGTTTTTTTTACATGCTGATCTTCTCTAATGGCGTTTCCCCTCACAGAGCACCGCTACGTGGAGCTGTTTTTGAACTCAACAGCAGGGGGCAGCAACGGCGCTTACGGCAGCCAAATGATGGGCGGCATGGGTGAGTTGCAGAGACTTGACATTCAGTGGTTGGTCTTTCGGCCTGTGCATAAAGGCACTCAATACATGTGGGTCCTTTATGTTCTCACAGGGAACCAGTCGTCTTACAGCGGAGGGCAGCTAAGCTCAGGATATTCTGGAGGATACAGCAGCCAAGGCAACATGGGAGGCTACAGTGACTATAGTGAGTTTTTAACTCGTGCCTTCCACGTCTTTGACTACATTTAACAACATTCTACACCAAACCAGGAATCATTTTGTCTTGCACAGCAGCAGCACGGTGTGGATGATTTGTGCATGACTTCCTGATGAACTCCACGGTCCTATAGTGTGTATTTCCTCTCTCTTGTTAGGTAACCAGGGCGGAATGGGAAGCAGTTACTACGGCGGTGGTGGCGGAGGAAGCAGAGGCTCAATGAATGGACTGGGTGGCGGATGGGGAATGTAGTTTTTTTTTTTTCCCCTCTCCTTAAATTGATGTTTATTGTTTTTTTTTTAACAGCATTTTGCTGGAAGGACTGGAAAGTCCCACCTAGCAAACATAGATTAGGGTTGGGTAAAGTCATTTTGAAAATACTGAGGTATAGGTTTTGTATTTTTTTAAGAGGATAATCTTGAGAAAGAAATATCATCAGGGGTTACAAATGTTGGCAAGGAGTTGTTTGTTGTCCCCCCCGTTTGACCCGTTGTCTCGGAGACCATGCTTTAAGTTTTCATTACCACAAAGTGTTGTTCACTCATGTGTTGTTCTCCTTCAAGCGCCTGGCTACTTCCCGAGTGAACTTGGTTTTTTTTCCGTATTCTTCTTTTTTCATTTTTTTTTACACCTGAGTGCATGACCGGAGGAGAGAAACCCTTGTTCATTTTCTCCTTGGAGTTAAAGCCCTTTTACTTTCCAGTTCATCCCACTGTAAGACTTAATGTGGTCAGGGCATGTTTTGTTTTAAGGTATGACTGTTGATTAGGCGCAACTCTTAAGTGAGCGCTAGGTTTAAGGCAAGTGAATTTCTAATCGACTGAAATGAAGGTTTCTACTGCTCCAAATGCTATTTGTATTTTCTGTGCATAAAGTGAATAAAACTTGTCTGGAATAATTAAACAAAGCACCCACTGAAAATGACCAGGCTTTATTTCATTTATCAAATTCTTCGATTAAAAAAACAAACAAAAAAAAAACACGTGGTTATTCTTTTCTTTAAGAAAGCTGTTGACACATTCCACAAAACTTTGTAATAATACATTCTAAAATAGATCATTTGTTTTGGTTAACATTCTACAGTCATTTACACAAGTTTGCATGTTACAGCACGAAGACCGCAGCTGTAAATGTTGCCAAGGAGATGCATAATAGCACATCCAAGTCAAGTTTTCAGCAAGCCAGTCGAGCAAATGGTCCTCAGAAAACGGAACAAAAAAACTGTTACTAACGACCTATGTCCTCGGTTTGTTTAGATTAGAATTGAACTCGGTCAAAATGTTAGATGATGGATTCGCTTAGTAGTGTTAATTCAGCAAAAAAAAGTTGTAATGTTGTAACTTGCAGGATGCAGTTGAGTGTTTTTCAGCCTAAACCGAGTTGGTTTAACTAATCAAGATTTAAGGAAGCCCCTGGATTTATGGCCAATAAAGAAGCCCTGAATTTCAAGGGACGCCTGAAGTGGACACTAAGCAGTAACATTCTCAGATTAGATGGCTCTCTGTAGATGCATGGTAGTTTAATTTAAAAAACAAACAATTAAAAAACGACTACTTGATGAACGTGTCCGGTGTTGCATGGCTTTGTCAGGACGCCGTGGACGAGCTTCTCTGCAGCAGGAGCGAGTGGCACATGTCGCACACTCGCACAGGTCTGGGGTAGGAGGGCAAGGCCAGCTCGTTGCCCGAACAGCTGCTGCAGTAGATGTCGCCGCAGTTCCTACAGTGGTGCTGCCACGCAAACAAAGAGAGCTCTCGGTCAACCCAAGACATGAATTTAAATGATGCGCATAGAAATATGCTGCCGCAGTAAACGGATCTTCTTACTTTTCTGCGCGAAATGGAGAACTCCTTCTGGCACTGCTTGCATTGAGTGGCCTCGTCATCTTTAAGCCAGGCGTGACCCTGACAGGAGGCAGGGACAGCCGGTCAGGACCCCTCACCATCCAATCCAATCAGATACCCCAACATTATTGTTTAATCCCTTACTATTTTTACCTTCAGGGCTTTGTTGACCTCTTTGAAGTCCTCCATCTTAAGTTTAGACCTTAACGTTTGCAGTAATACAAAAAAAAATAAAAAAAATCAGTGTATCAGGTGGCGTACAGAAACAAAATTATGATATACATTTAGAATTTTTTTAAACTAATGTACTGACTGGCTGAGATGCAGTCCCATCTCCTGCAGAGCCTGCTCCTGCTGCTCACACCTCTGCTGCAGCTGCTGCTTCTCCTGCTTCAGTTCCTGCAGCTCCTGCCCCATTAGTTCACAGGAAAACAAGCACCAAGATGACGCTGTTAGAACATGCTGGGGATAATTCACCCATCTGAAGTCCCACAACTTACTTACAGCCTTGATTCATAGATAGATAGATAGATACTGGACCTATGTGAGTTTCTACTGTTTTATGCAAAATAATAGTTTTTCATCCACTCAGTCGCCTGTTTATTGTATTTTGAGCAAGATAACAAATACGTGGAATTACTATTATGATCATTCAGATAGATAATAATAATACACTTGGTCCTGATCATGGGGAAAAAATGAGATTAAAGGTTGGACAGAGAGCTGCCACTGACCCCATGTAAGCCCTGCAGCTGCTGCAGCTGCGTGCGGAGCTCGATGCTGTTGTCCTGTTCCCGCTGTAAGGACTTCTGAAGACTTTGCCTCTGCTCCTTCTCGGCACGCAGCTCGTTCTCCAAACCCACCCTGAGCGAAGGTGAGACCATTTGAGAACGCGTTGGATTGCGTGTGTACAACACTGATCCGTAAGATGACAAAGATGTACACTTGAGCCGAGATAATGAAAGATAAATCAGCGCTGGATTCCTGGAATTGGAAAGCCAATGGTTTATCTAGCAAGGCTGTATTTTCATTTATTGGGAAATAATCACTGAAATGACTCAAGTGCTGAAAGACACAGTTGTATCTGTGGAGGTTAGAATCCCTCTAAGCTGTAATACAGGCCTAACATTACTTAGAAAAAAGGACTCCTGAACAATTTGTGCATGTGCGTGTGTTAACCTGAGTGTATCCAGGTCTGTCAGCTGCTTCTGCAAAGCATCCACCTTTCCCTCCAGTTCCATCCTCATGTCCTTGTCTGACTGGTCGCTCTGTTTGCTCTGCTGCTCAGAGGTCTGCAGTCTGCAGCGCACAAAACAATGAGGAAGGAGCAGGATCAGTTAACGGAACGTCCTAATTACACATGGATTCACTGTGTGTACGCACCGTTGCTCCATCTCCACCATGGCCTTCTCCATTTCCTCCATCTTCTTCTCCAGCTGCTCGGCCTTTGCTTGTTTTTTCTCGGCCTCCCGTTCCGAGTTCTGAAGCAGCAGCAGCAGCTGCGTTAACTTGTGTCTGCCGGTGGGTGCAAGAGAAAGCTGCCTGTCGTCCTGGTGCACATACATACCTGAGCTTTGTGGAACATCTGGAGGTTGAGAGTCTTAACTTGGTCGAGCTGGAGTCGCAACGCCGCCAGCGTGTCCTGCTTCTCGTGCGTGTCCTTCTCAAGCAGCTTCATGGCCACCTCCATCTCTTGCTTCAGGCCCACCTGGAGCTCCAACTCGCGCTCCAGCTCCTGAAACACACCGTGCAAACAAATGTAAGTAAATCCGCCGTTATCGTATTAGTTGAGTCTGTCATGAAAAATAAAAATCAAGAAGCACCAATACTGTGTTCTGTTCTGATGTGCATTGACTAGCTGGTATCCACGTCACAGACAAAACTGTCTCATTAACGCTTCAGCCTCTACAACGAAAAGGAGCCGACCGAGTCAACCAGACCAAGGAACATAAATGCTAAATGCAGGTCACATGGGTCAACTTATATTATTGCAATATTGCAGGTGTAGTCAGGGCAGGTCAGTAAATGATATTTATCAGAACGGGCCAGATAATGTTCAGGAAAACTGCTGATTCCCCATGCAGAGGTAACCTTGCACTTTCTTTTTTCTCCCTCCATCTGTTTCTCTGTGCAGTGCTTTTCACACCATAAGCCGTCATGCACCAAAGCACATCTACTGTCATTAGAGGCGTGAGTCTACAGCCTTCAATTATATCCCATTCTCATTTAAACAAAGAGACAACTGAAAGTTCAAAACATGCAATGCTCGGGCTACATATATGTGTGTATATATAAATATTTTTTTCCCATTAACTCTAAGAATAGAGACGACGCCCTGTTCAGGGGTTCTGCTTGCTGCTTCAGCGTCTGTCTGATTTAACAGGTTTTGTTTTCACTTTAAACAGGTCGGGCTGAGGTGATGAGGGCAACAGGTTTTGAAAGGCAGGCAGGCGTTACAGGTTTGTGGTTGTTTGTTTTTATATATAAATACACATATATTTGGAAATATAGGGATGCGACAGTACAGTTTTCCCACGGTGTGGTATGCATCACGGTTTTGGGGCCACGGTACAATTTTGAGATCTTATTTTTCTTATATATCTATATAAAACAATTCTGACTAGAAAAGGCAATATTGTGCTGTAAAAATTATTAAAACACAGACATAATCAAACCTCAAACTTTATTTTTTTTAATTAATTAATTAAACAACCATAAAACCACACCAATTAAACATAACGGTTACGATTATCCATGACACTTGGATAAGACACTTTCCAATTGAATGGGTTGGGACAGGTCAAATAATGTATAATGGGATTTATTTTTATTTTATTTCATTTCATTTTTTTTTTTTTTACAAATAGTGAAAAAATTATTTTAAACAGGCTGAAAATAAATCAGTTTGTATGGATATACTATTACACTCGTTTGAGTGATCTAATGTTGATACGTTCGGTAAACACATGTTGTGTGACCTGCGTGCGCCCCGACGCAGACGTCACTGAAGCGCCGAGCGGCACTTTCTACCACAATAAACAGGTTTAGATTAGCCAATTTTAGGACTAGTTGGACTATAGTTATTATCTTAAGCTGCTATATTGTACTTAGTTTTTTCCCAAAGAGAGATGCTCGAGGTTAATGCATCCCTAATACACACATGCATACAGTATATAGATATATATAACACACACACACACCCCTGCACACCACTAACTGACACACTTGGGACTGCTGATACTGAACCTGGCGAATGCGTTTCTCTTCTTTGTACTGCTTCCAAACCACGTTGTACATCTCGTCAAGCCCTTGTCGCGTCTGTTTGTATGTCTCCAGCTCCACCTGGCTGTCCTGCATGGCTGCCTGCAAAATCCAAAACCAAAACACGCAGTGTTTAAATAGGTCTTCCTCTTTTTTACATTCTATGTCATTTCCCGAATGCGGTCAACTGACCTCCTCCTTTTTCTGGCTGGACTGCATAATGGACTCATTCTGCTGCCGTAGCCGCTCCTGTTCCTCCCGCAGGGAATTGATTCTGTCCGTTGCTGCCGTTAGCTGAGGAAGAAGAGGATAGAGGACAGAGGAATCACACGTGATGACACGCAAAACAACTGCAGTCGCAACTCAAATCCAAGCACAGAGTCAGTCACACACAGAACACATCTGACCTCCTCCACAAGCTTGCTGTTGGTCTTCTCCAAAGAGTCCATCTTAGCCTGAAGGTCGGTGACGGTGCCGCTCAAGTGACGATTCAGCTCCTCGATGTAGTGCTTCTGATCCAATATGGCCGTCATCTTTGAGTCGCTAGAAAGACATTGAAGAGTTTAAAAATACAATTGAAGCTTCTTTGATGCTTAACTCGTATATAAAAATGGAAACTCACTCCTTCTGAGTCTCAGTGTTGGTGGGGTCTTTCAGATAAAGGGAGAAGTCAATGACTCCCACCTAAACAGGTAGGAGAAACTATTAGGATTGTGTTCTGATCTGGCAGTTTCCGTATGTATTTAAACCAAAAACCCTGAGACCAAAGAAAAGTAAACATAGCCCTTAGCTTTTTTTTTTTTTTTAAATAACATGTAACATTAAAAGTGGTGTGGGAGCTGTTAACTGTTGGTAAAATGAGGTCAGGCTGCTGGGATGTGCAAGTCAACAAAAACGCATCTCCACTCACCTGACAATCGAGATCTTCCCCCTTTATACACAGGTTTGCATCGATTACATTGAGGCCCACCAGCAGACCGCCAATCACCGCTCCTTCCTCCTCCATCATCAGTGCTCCAGAGTCATAAAACTCACTTCAGAGAGATTTAAAAGTAATACTGTATGAACACAGCGATATTCTAGTGTGAAACAGTGCAATCAGTGCATATAGCCAATCACAGTCAGTCACCTCAGGAGGTCTTTCCGATCAAGGAGTGCCTTCATGTAGTCAGCTACTTTCTTCTGCATCATTGCTAAGTGAAGCCAAGCCCTTGCCCTTCCTAATCCGGTCCTGAAAAAAATAGTGAAAGTCAAGACAATTAAAACATTTTTCCAAAGACGTTTTTGGCAAGATCGCAAGTGGTAATCATTGCATACTTGATGCTGGGCAGGTCTCTGGCACTTGTGGCAATGTCGGCGGCCTCTGGACACAGCTTCTCAACTAGTTCCAGTGGTCCCCAGATGGATTTGTTTTGTCCAATGAAGGATTTCTTGGCTGGGAGAAGGCGCAATAATTAGTATGGTGGTGTTGACAGTTGCAAGTTGCATATAAATTGAATCAAAGATAAGCAATGGCACCTTTTAATCCATGTTTGAGGCAATGCTCCAGGACGACAAAGAACTGCTGCAGTGGGGGGTATTCTGAGTCCAAAGTCCTACCCAGACTCAGGGAGGACTGAATCAATACTTTGATGCTCAGCTTCATCATGCTGAGAAGATTGGATCTCTCTATTGACACAGGGTCTTTGACAGGCAAAACTGTGAAAGGAAAGGAAATAAAACAAAACAAAACAAAAAAAATATCAGTGGAATGTAATATAAATTAGATGCAGAGAATGACATATAAAAAACGGATTAGAACAAGAAACAGAAATGTAAAGAAAATTATTGAGTTTTCAAAACTAGGTATGAGTTTGGTTGCCAGGCTCATGTTATGGTTAGAAACAACAACACTGCCTGTGTAGTGTAAATTTGAAATACAATGCCTTTTCAGAACAGTGCGAGCGTCTGTGCAGCTGTTGGACCATAACGTTATGCTTTTAGCCCGGGGATCATGTGCCATGACAGCTGACAACAAACCAAGAGGAAGTAGTGACAGACTTTTATGGTTGCAATGCTGTGATACGATTCGGGTGAAATTTGAAGAGTCGCCGCCAAAACACAACGTCTAACTGACCTGGGAGCCGTTTCGAAGCGTTGCCGACATCATTTACGGGCTCAGTCTCAGTCGGGGAGCTGACGGCGGAGCCCTGGGAGGGATTTCTCTGGGAGGCGGCGTAGTTCACTCCGCTGCTAATCGTCTCCGTGGCCTTGCGAGCCAAAGACAGGAGAGGTGCCGACCAACTGTTCTCCGCTGCCGCCGTCACGGGAGACTTCTCGGTCCGGTCGGGCCCGTCGTGGCAGTCGACCTCGCCTTCTGTCTCATCTGCCGAAGCGTCCACTTCGTTTTTTTGCTCACCTGCCTCGCCATCCTCTGCAACTGTGTTTACTTCCTCAGCCTCGTCGGCCATGTTTGCTCCCCCTCCCCTTCCCGAGTCTGGAGTGATCACGTGACAGGATTTGGAACTCTTCTTCTTCTACTTTTTTGGTAGGCTGGAAAGTTTTTTTTGTTGTTGTTATTGCTTGTACTGCCGTCTACAGGACTAAAACAACATGGAACATAGAATAGGCATCCTCACTTCCGCGAAACTGATCATTTCCAAAGATGAAACACAAAAAGCGCTGTTTGAAAACTGAGAAGCTGTACGCTGACATTACAATGGCTGACTGCCTTGCCTTGGCGGTTGGCAAAATACCTATCGTATTCATATTAATCACGTTTTGTATTGTTCGTGCATTGAAAATTAAAAAAACAAACAAACAACAAAACACACACACACACACACACACACACACACACACACACACACACACACACACACACACACACACACAGTAAAACATATTGTGGAATAGAAACCTGCAGGGCATGTTTTACCCATTTGTGAATGTGATACAGAATTTCATCAAATTATATTTTAGCAAAAATATTTGTATTTGTATTTGAATCTCACGTAAATCACTGAATTGCCGCTACTTGGCATTTAACGCGGTTTAATTACTTATAGTTTCCACGTGTGAAATGCTTCCTCGTTTTACCACGAGGTGGCGCAAATAAACAGCGCCTCATGCTTAGAGTGCGCCACGTCTAAATCTGACCGGAAGACTAAGAGCCATTTTAAACAATGTCTATCTATCTATCTATCTATCTGTCTATCTATCTATCTATCTATCTATCTATCTATCTATCCAAATGATTATAGAGGCTACTGACTCCAATTGTTTTATGTTTTTTTTTTTTTTTTTTTTTAAATCTAAACTGAACTACCTCTAAGAAGAGACAAACGCATTAAACAGGCCACTGAGTTTATTTCGATTAAAACAGCTTCCATGACAACTGGTATTCAGCCAGTGTTGTAAATTAGGTCCAAGAAGATAAGAATCAAACAAAAAAAAAAACAACAACAGATCATTATGACCCTGAACCTGATTTACATTTAAATACCGACGGTTTTAGTAAAAACCTGTTCTTTGTTTGCTCTCCAAGACAGTCATTAAATCAATTGCTAATGCACTTTCACACATTAAGTTCAAGTGCACGGCGTGTGTGTGTGTGTGTGTGTGTGTGTGTGTGTGTGTGTGTGTGTGTGTGTGTGTGTGAGTAGGCGTGGTGTAGGAGGGATGCGGCGCATAAATAGGGAGTGCGTCTGTGTTGGGACGCTGTCTCTCTCCGCTCCCTGCACTGAAGCGTGTCTCCGCAACCCTCTGAAGGTGAAGGCAGCCAGACTCATTCATACCGAGACACCGACACCCAGGGGAGAAAAAAAACAACAAAACAAAAAAAACAACAAAACCGAACGGATATCCAAGTATCGGAACTACTGGGAATACTCTTTGATTGTCTTTTTTTTTCTTTTTTCTTTTTTTTTTTTGAAACCACCTGGATCGTTTTTTCACACTCACCATGAGGACCTTCAGTGTTGTTTTCCTCGTTTACGCCTTGGGTGAGTTTCATGTGCTCTCTTTATGAAGGGGGGGAACAGCCGCATGTGTCGGTTTGTGGTGCGTTTTCCTCTTGTGGTTGCTGCCTTCACTGCGCCTCGCATTCATCCGGCCCCCAGAATGGCACAACGTCGCGTAAAACTTCACACAAGCCTTAACTAAAGACAACGGTGTTTTTTTTTTGTTTTTTTTCTCCAAAAGTCTGTTCGCGAGCTAACGGGGTCACCCCCCTCTATTTTAGAAGCGCGCTTTATGTAAGTTGATACATTTATTTTTAAACATGTATTCTTGCCGGTCATTAGCCAACTGTGTGTCCGCCCGTGCGCTACGAGCGCGTTCCGGAGACAGAGGAACGGCGCAAAGCCAACTTCTATTTAGTGATCTCACATCTTGCCCATCGCTTATGGTTCAGACAGGGATTCTTGTGTGTTTCTTGAGCGAGCGGGTTGCCTAACAGGGAGGATCAGTGATGATGGTTGAAAAAAATCCCACCTTGGGCCTCGTAGCGCCAGGTGGGACATGTTCCGGCTTGTCCTCGGAGTCCAGCCCACTTTGGCACACTGACCTGCTGCTGCGCGCACTGAACGCGTCCTAGTAGCTTGACACTAACCTCTAGGCGTTTAACCCCCTCCCCCCCCATCTTATCTTGTCCTGATTTTTTTTTTAACATAGTTTTGTCCAATTCTTTCAGTGATGTCCAGGATGGCCTGCGGCGCTGCTGTGGACCGGCACGAAAGCGACCGACAGCGGAACACAGCTGTGTTCAAGTTGCAGGACACCACCAAAGAAATTAGCGCGGAGGAGGACGGAGGGGTCGCGGCTGCAGCACTAGCGCAGTCTCCTCAGCAAGGCGAGGAAGAGGAGGGAGAGGACTACCATGACGAGTATTCCGATGAGGAGTATGACGACGGCCTCTCTGGGGACTATGAGATAGAGCTGCCAAGAGGTAAGTTTGAGTCCCCCCCACCACTAGAATAGATATGTTGAACCTCATTGTTGCTGTTTGATTGTTTCAGTCTGTCTTTTTTTTTTTTTTTTTTTACTTTATTTAATCGGATTTGTTTTTTTCGTCCAGTTGCCATGTCAAGCAAACCCAAAGACCCCATCACCACCCTGGACGCTGAGAGGACAGAGGAGAAGAGGAGACGAGGGAAAGGGAGGAAGAAGGGCAAAGGCAAGGGGAAGAAGAGGGACCCCTGCCTCAGGAAGTACAAGGATTTCTGCATCCACGGCACCTGCCAGTACCTGAGGGACATCCGCATGCCGTCCTGTGTGTAAGTGTGACGCGTTGAACGTGTTCGACGCAGAGTCGCTGTTGTCTGCCAACGTCCGCTCAGTTATTGAACCCCCGTCCTGTCTCGTGCGCAGGTGCGATCAGGATTTCTCGGGCGAGAGGTGTCAGTTCATCACGCTGCCGGTGGAGAAGCCCCAGGAGGGCTACAACCGGACCACGGCCCTGGCCGTGGTGGCTGTGGTGCTCTCGTCCGTCTGCCTCATTATCATCGGCCTTCTCTTACTGCTCAGGTGAGGAGACTCGCACTGGGACGGACTCCACGAACACACCCCAGCCACCGTACACACACAGACCCAGGGCTTCACTAGAGCAGTAGCTGCTATTGGAAAGCCTTTTGTTTTTCGTTTCCTTTATTTCAATTTTTTTTCTAAATTTCAGGTTTCACAAACGAGGAGCATATGATGTAGAGAATGAAGAGAAGGTCAAGCTAGGGTTAGCATCCAACCACTGAAGAGACAATGAGAGGTGAGTTGTCCAGACCAGGGCTACAAGCACATACACTGATGAATTGTTTTTTTGTTTTGTTTCTTTAGTTTGATTTGACCTGGATGAAAGGAGGTTTTACTAATTTGCCTTTTGATCTGTCTCTCAAAATAGGCACAGATGCAGAAGTTCTACCTCAAAATAGAAGGAGAGAGATGAACCACGCGAGGAGGTCCGAGAGGTCGTGTTGTACATGAAGAAGAAGGAAATGGAGGTGGTCTCCCCCGCAGACCCTCTGCTTGACGTTCAGGTTCAAGGCTGAACGGGCAGCTGAACATATTCCTGAAGACCCGAGGATAGCCTTCCCGAAACTGGAATACTAACGGTCCCGGGGACAGACTGAAGATGTCACGAGCACGATGGGATGAGAAGAGAAGGAAGAGAAGGAAGGAACACGTCCAGACGCCGAGCTGCTTCTTGACCGTGCAAAGAAAACTACAAAATTCAAACAAAAAAAAAACAACTAACAAAACAAAAAAAACAAAAAACAGTCATTTCAGACTGAACTGAAAAAAATCTCATTTGCAAGCTCAAACTGGAATTGTTTTTTTTTTCCTCAAAGAACAGCATTTTGTATTTTCCTGCACAAGTCCACCGTGTTTTTTTCACTTTGTGTACAGTAAACAAGTATATTTATAATTTTAATTTATTTATTTAAACCATGTGTATTTATAGAGATTTAACCGCCTCCGACCTTTTTTCTTTTTTTTTTTTTTAAATAATGTTACAGTTGTTTTTATATTGGACAAAAATATTTATTGAAAAGACGAAAAAAGCAAAAATAGGGCAGAAGCTCTGGACTTCTGGCACTCAATTAATTATTTGAAGCACTGTGATTAACCAAGGAATTGTTGAAACGAAAGAATTTTTTTTTTTTATAGTGTGAAACATTTCAGCAAACAGCTCAGATACTTAAATATTTTTCAGCAGAAGTTTAGGGCCCTCAGTTTCCTTGCTCAGTGGCACATTAATAATGATGATTAAGTAGGGGCCAGCGCTGCTCTCTGTCTCCCCCTACCTTAATGTATCTGGCAGGTTTGGGGAACTGCGGGGCTGTTTTTGTTGTCCTGTGTATCATTTTAATAATGGTTTCATGTCTGCTGTTGTGATACGTTGAGCTGTCATTGATTAACGGCACCGTTTAAAAACTGCACTTATTCAATCTAAACAATCGCTATACAAGTTATATACTGCACTGTATCAAGCTGTTTGATTGGCATGTCATCTTTGTATGGGGGGGAGGTACTCCGTCTCCTCAGCTGTCGAGCAAACTAAAGAAATGTGAATTTAAATGTTCCAACCTTTCAAATCCTGTCCAGCAATTCTGAAGTGATTGTAACTTATGTGATTCTTTTTCCAGAACAACAATAAAAAGGCAAAAAAAATAATTATTTGACTCTTTACTGTTTCTTTCTCGAATTGTCCAAATCAAAAAAATTTTTTTAACAAAGGCACGAGCCCCGGTGGTTGGGTGGGCCAGTTGAAGTAAGGTCAAGTTTATTTTTGCTTCTTGTTTCACTTCCTTAGCCGGATGACATGTATGTCTGATATTTCAGAAATGGCCCAGTGTGGATAATGTTAAACTCAGCGTGCTCTTTTAGCCCATTCCGGGGGCCTTTAATTATAGAAAACACAATATTTTTATTTCCCCTGCTTATGACACGCACATGTCTGCCAAAGCCGCAGCACCTGCATCCTGGCTGCAGTCAGCAACGGCCAGCGTTTTTTTAAATCTTTTTATCCTTGTTACAGAAGTGCATTGCTGCCACCCTAGAAAAAAAAAAAACAGGGCTCAGTCTGACGTTATAACGGGAAACTATCACGTGTTTACGTGCTAATTTTCACGTTATAACGTAATTTCGTGATATTTTTCACGTAAAAACGTGAAACTGTAACGTTATTTCGTGATCATATTCACGTTATACTGCGAAACTATCACGTTTTTCCGTGATAATTTTCACGTTATAACGTGATACTGAGGGGACATTCGAAAAGGTTTGAAAAGCTTAACGTAGCTTAATGACCGAAAACATCCATCAATCACCGCCAAATTTTGTGTGCAAAACTCTGGTCATGCCCACTTCCAACACTCCAAAAACGATAAATCCCATTTTATGGATACTGTCCATGTTAAGCCTTTCCTCTCCATAGGCGCTCATTTTAGAGAAAAGGCTTAACGTGGCTTTATGTCTGAAAACAGCAATCAACTATTACTTTTTGGTGATGGTTGATCACTGTTTTGGGTCGTTAAGCTACGTTAAGCTTTTTACATGAAGTGTTTTCAAACATTTGTATTGGATGCTTATAGCGCTAGATTCCAGTAGATATCTGGAATCCTAAAAATCCTTTGAATCGCTGTCCTATTATGGGTTCCTTTTCAATCGACTCGAGTTAATGCGCTGCTGCCCTACAAGATCAAAACAGGGATCAGTATCAAGTTATAACGTGAAAGTTATCACAAAATAACACGACGGTGTCACGTTTTTATGTGATAATTTTCACGTTTTAACGTGATAATTTTCACGTTTTAACGTGAAACGTTCACAAAACAATGTGAAAATTATCACATAAAAACGTGATAGTGTAATGTTATAAAGTGAAAATTATCACATAAAAACGTGACAGTTTCACATTATAACGTGATACTGAGCTCAGTTTTTTTTTTTCTAGGGTGGCAGCAATCCGCTTCCGTACCTTGTAGATAAGAAGGCATATTTTAATGCGGTTATCCTTCTTGACAGTGTACAGTTAGTTGATTAGCAGTGAGGAGTCACTGCCTGCGTGTGCAACACAGATGTGTAGCTGAGAGAAGCGCACAGGGCCAGGCCAGGCCAGGCCAGGCCAGGCCACGACACAACACATGGTGCCCACGGCACAGCATTACTCACACAGCCAACAGATGTCTCGCTCTGAGACACAGCGCAACATCTGAGACTCTCGAGCGGCCGTAAATGCTGCAGAGTTCAGAGAGACCGCAACAGCGTAAAAGGCAAATTACGAGCAGGATGCAACAATGGTGTCATGTATGTGTGCGGGCACACAGGTTGAAGGGGCGAGGGGTAATGGGGGGAGAAAGGGGGAGTGGTAGGAGGGGCGAAGAGAGTCAAAGGACCCAGCTGGACTCAAAGGCAAGCTGAGACGCAGCCAAACGTTAGTCACCCCCTTGAAGTCACCTCCCACACGGATGTTGTTACACTGACACCAAGTAGCAAGTGTGTGTGTGTGTGCGTGTGTATGTTGTTGCATGTGCGTGCCTGGGTTAACCGTACCAAGTGCAAGCAAAAAAAAACCCTCAGCAGAACATGCTTGTTTACGTGTTTGCGATACTGTCCACGTTGTACACGGTGGGTTTGAATCTGTAACTTTCTCCATTATGAATCAACAGGAGGCTTTTTTTTTCTTTTTTTTTTTTTTACGCCCCCACACGTTTCCTGCTGCGCGATGGTAGTTAAAGACAGATGTCCTGCTGAGCTATACGGGTGTGGTACCTGATTCATAAACTGCTAATGCACTGTGTTAGATGTTCAATGTTTCATTTGGCCACGAAAAGTAACTCCTGCGCATTTTTTATCTGATAGGTTTGCTGTTCTAGAGGAAGAAATGACTGCAGGGGAGACCGCTTTGATCCATTTGAAAAAGCCTATATTGTTCTATCTGTGTGTGGAAAAAAAATAGGCAGATTTCCAAAATAAAGTGAAGGACTGTGTTTCTCAAGTGTGAATTTCAAAATGTGACTTAAAATATTGAAAACCAAATATTTTACAATACACTCACAAAGTTAGACTTTTGGCCTCGTCGCACTGGGTACCGATCACAAACATTGATTCATTTTCTTTACATACTTCTTTACATCCTTCTTCTTCTACTTATTTGTCTCACATGCCTGTTCAGAATGAATTAAACTAAGTCAATTCTTACTGAAAGATACTTTGATCTGAGCCTAAATCTTGCTGGCGGGTCCATCCTTGAGAAGAGCAATAAAAAATGGTGTTGAAAAAAACAAAACATTAATCACTTGGCTAAACTCATCATCATTGCGAGTATAGGGGCACCATAAACAGCATCAGAGCAAAAAGAAAAAAATCCTAGGTTCTATGGACAAATGTACCTCTATGCATGTAGTGGTAGGGTCGTCAATAACGGTTTATTATTGCGCAGACTTTTTAAGCGAAAATGAAACTCTCATTATGAATCAATGGCAATTTATACCAAACGCAACAACATGCAAATGATTATGCTATTATTTCTGAGTCACCAGATTGCTGTTCATAAACAACGTGTGTTTGGTAAGTCAGTAAATAAGTAAATAGATAAGTAAGTCAGCACAAGCATGTTGGTGTGTTTGTGTGTGTGACAGGAGCTAGACATTTACAGTAGTGGAGCCACCTAATCCCACCCTCTCAATGTCAAGTAGCAGAGGACACAGAAATAGTGCTGGGCAGTCATGCTCACATAGCTGCTATTCCCGGGGCCGATGACCACCAAAGAGCAAGAATGCCTAGAGAGAAATGAGTTCACTGTGTTCAATTTTTTAACTGGCCAATGTGGTGTCCACATTATATGGCATCAGCGCAGCACCTCAATTTTATCCTTGTAGGGTCACGATGGTCAGGCAAGCGTCTGTTAGGTCCGCAGGCGTCATAGTCTTGAGGTGCGGATTTTTTGTCTGAATCGCCTTGGTTTTAATTCAAGTAAAAAATGCATGATCTGAAAGTTTGCAAATAAGAGAAAAAAGTGTTTTTTTTTTTAATTTTTTTTGCAAGATGCAAATGTGAGTGACTATGGCAACATGTAGGAGAAGAGAAGGTTTTAAAGCAAGAAGCAAGCAAGCAAGAATCTCAAAACGTGCCCGTCTGAACACCTACAGAGCAAAAGTACATGTTCCAATTGACTTGTTGTACTAGTTGTCCATTCAGTTGATGGACTTATTATTTTTGAAAGATTTGCATTTGCACAGACGGCTGTCGTGTCAATTCACATTACATCTGCTCCTAGTTCACACATTTACCCAGGGTCAAAAAACTGCCTCGAGCCCATTAAAAAAAAAAAAACTTTCAGAAGTCTTTCTTAAACGCTGGGGCTTTGATCTCCCCTTTCGGACGTTCCGCATTAAAACAGGGTGATGGAAACCCAGCCCCAGGCGCTTCAATAGAAGCTTCCCTGTTCTGCCCGTCCTTGCCCTCCCAGCGTTCCTGAATGCTCCACAGGAAAATCAAAGGGAACAACTCAGAAGGCGTTTGGCCAAACTCGACTGGAAGTGGAGGAATTTGCGTGCCACCCTCCCTCATGTGGGAGCTGTGATTGTTATTGGAGTTGCTTTTTGGCGGCGCTTGTTTACATCCTCGTGTCCTCACCATACTAAGCCACAAAGTGCTTCCAACCTGAGCCGCGATATAATAAGCGGTAAACCTGGTTTAATTTGACACTGACAATGTTTTAAAATGAAAGATTATCTTTAGAGGAGTGAGTATATTAGTCTATTACTCACATCCCTTGTTGTTGTCACACGGACGCCGCGCTTAATGTGAAGTTACATAATTCGCGGGACACCTGATATTTCTCCGGTAAGCTCCTATAAAAAGATTCACAGCCATTACCAATTAAAGTGAGCTAATCTCCGTTGTGCCCACGATGCCGCGGCGCTTCCACTGGACTGGAGTCGCGAGCGAGGAGTCGGACTGTGTTGTGAAAGGTGCTTCCTGTCCCGCTGAGGTGCAACAATGGGTAGTTTCCACTCGAGATATGGAAGTACGCACGCCAACAGTTGGAAACATAATCATTCGCTAAGCGGACATCATCATCAACAGGAACACATTATTAGCAGATATTAGTTGATCGTGTGTCAGTGTGTGTGTGTGTGTGTGTGTGTGTTTGGACAGTGAGAGGGTATATAATTAGACATTGCGGTAAAATAAAAGGTGTCTGCATGTGTGCAAGCTAAAAGCCCTCCCACAACTGTTGCCGTCCAGTCTAATTGAGGCGGCAGCACGTCCTCGGTGCGCCACTCAGCCAAGACGGATGAGGTGACAACAGCCACGGAGCCTTCTTTGTCACATGACAATGTGAGGTCGCGGCGGATCAGTGTGTGTGGTGCGTCGATGACAGCCCAAGTGGAGGAGCATGGCGAGATGTCAGAGATGAAGAGAGAGAGTGTGCGTGTGTGAGAGTGGTGGAGCGTGGGCCAAGGTGAGAACTTGTACTTGGAGGACGATGACTTTTAAAAACTGGAGGAGAAAGAAAGAAAAAAAACACTTCCTGTCCCTACTGGTGCTTCTCTGGTCCTCTAATGCACCCTGCAGTTCCTGTCCACTGTCCTTTTCATTCTTTATTCCTGTCCCCCTGACATCACTATCCCCTCGTCCGCTTCCTCATCCTCTTCCTGTCTCCATTTTCTTCCTCTTTCTTGGGCCCATAAAGTCCTAACACGTGGTCGCCGGCGGCCTCGGCCGCAAGGCAAAGCCACACACGTCCGTAGCAGCCCAGCTCCAAAAAAGGAAAAGCATTAATATTCTCAAAAGCTTTTTTTATTTTCATTTATTTAAAAGGTTTCTACGCTATGACCTACATCCCTCGTTCCTTAAAAGACTGGTCTTTTTTTAGTCACGCCTACTCCCATCCACCACATCCATTTTACACTCATCATACATTCATTAAGCAACTTCCCTTCATCTCCAAATCACTTCAAAATGCAAGAAAAAAAAAAAGAGTTATAAGACACTGCTACATAGAGAATAAGTTACTCCTGACGAGGGTGGACAGCCGCCCCTATTAGAATACACTCTTTCCTTTTAGCTTTGCTGTGACACCCCAATCGCTCAGTTGTGCCATTACAGCAGCAAAATTCCAACTTCGGATGGCTGCAATTCCAGTGCTGCAATGTCCCTCATCAATCTTTCCAAACTCCAATAGCAAGCATTCTCAGACCGTCCAAAATTTGTATGGGACTCAACAACCAGTAAGCATTCTTCTAGTTGTGATAACGCCACAAGGAATTGCTGCGTAAAAAAGTGACTCAAAGCTTAGCCACTGCCAAAGTGATTAGCCCGGATCACTGTGGAAACAAAACGCTTCTCTGGAGGGTTTTTCATCTTCTTAAGTAAAAAGTTGGACACTCATAGTAAAGAGGTGTCAGGTTCGATTCCCACCCAACTTTCTGCTTGGAGGTTGCATGTTCTCCCATCAGTGTGGGATTTCCTTGGACCATGGAATTCCTGTCATGGTCCAAACAAATTGACCATAAGCTAATTTGCAGCTCCAATTGATCAGTCACTGTAAATGTAGGTCCGAACGATCATTTATTTCTCTGTGTTAGCCTTGCGATAAACCGGGGGACTTGTCTCGGGGGTGAAACCCTGCCTTCACCCCAAGACAGCTGGGACAGGTTCCAGTACCCCCATGACCCACGAGAGCAGATGAAGCAGGGATAGAAAATAGACGGATGGACCGACTTTGTTGTCGAGGTGAAAGAATAAAAACGGCCATCAGCAAAATCTGTTTATTACCAAACACTTTCACGGTGCTTTGTACCTGCTCCATACTGCTGCTGCCTTTTCCACGCTGGGCCCAACCAGCTCAGCCCACCGCTCTCTAGATTCTGGCGCTGCCCAGGCAGGAATACCAGCAGCAGATTCCCCTCTGCTGATGTCACCCTGCTGGACAGACACTTGTTCATGTATCATGGTCACACTATTAAATTCTCACTCGGGTCTATTTAGGCCCCAAGGAGGCTCATGTGGCGCGGCATTACTTACTGGGTAACAGAGCCGACAGGAGGGAGGGGGGAGGGGGGCGGGGGAGGGCTCGAGGTGAAAGGCCAGCGAAAAGAAAACAAGCAAACGGACTCTGTGTAATTGAACATGATTAATGCTGCGTAACGACACAGAGACAGCCAGACAGACAGACAGACGCACATACGCACATTAAAAACACTTCCAACCAACAACATCAGGAAGGCTGGATGACTGCGGCCTGACTCATGTGTTTTCTCTACCCCAAGCTGTATCCCCTGCAGTTCTCTGAAATGAAGAATAAGAAAAAAAAAAAAACCCTTCCTACATCCGCCGGAGAGTGTGTGGGTGTGTGCGCTTGTGTGTGTGTGTGTGTGTGTGTGTGTGTGTGTGTGTGTGTGTGTGTGTGTGTGTGTGTGTGTGCACGGAAGCGGCAGAGCCGGCAGTGGTTTTGAAAGGATCAGGGCCAACACGTGCCAACCAGTCGATCCGCCTCAGCACCGCAAGGAAGAGGCGGATGGACGGACGGACGTGGGCTCCACCAGGCATTGGTCTTTGTCACTGCTTTTTTTTCTCTCTCTGTGGTCGGCAGCCGACTTGAGGAACGCCACCCAACAACCCCCCCCCCCCCACACACACACACACACACACACACACCGCCGACGCTCACCCATCGGAGGAAAACACTTTATGCAATCTTAATTGTTCCTGTCGAGTCCAGAAAGTCATTGTTAGGAAACACAGCAGGGATTTCCTTTGTGGAGAAATACTTTTTTGGGGGGGCCAGATTGGAAGTGTTAAGGCGAGGAGCCGGAACGCTGTTGCTCCCGTCCGTAGCGCCTGACATGTATTTGGAATTCTAGAGTAAAAGTGCTGTTTTAATGTAAAAAAAAAATGAATTATAAATCCCTTTTTTACACCCACAGCTTTCCCCTGACGGGGGGTTAAAAATATCTTTGGAGGAGACTGGTCCTCCTGAGTGATGCCACATTCTCACTCCACACCGGTTCACAGCTGCAGCGGTGAGCACTTTGTACTCACTGAGGTTAAAAGAAAAGGACAGAAATTGCGCACGGAAGATGTTACTTTTACAGGCACGCAAGGGAAGTCGCAGTGAATCAGTCCGTTTGATGAGTTAATTCCAGTGGCAGATTCCAGCGGCAACGTGAAGGAAAAGTACTGCTGACAGTTGTGGGAGCTGTAGTCACACTGTGAACATTTTCAGTGTTGCAAAGTCAGGTCTTCTCAACTACGTTAACTGTATGAGTAACTGGCGAAGGATAATTCGTCATGGTGCTAATGCGTAAAACACAGAAGGGGGACAACTTCTGCTGCTTTAACATACAGAGTGTGTTTCCATAAAACCTCTTACTGCTCTACTTACTCTTGTGAGCAATCTTATCCTACTTGACCCCATCTCTCATGGTCTGTTTTTCCAAACTCTCCCATCTCATCCACTGGCCCTGTTTTACCTGAGACACAGCCTTGGCACACCTGCTTGACTCCTTCTGTGTTTCCGGTTCCTGGCTTGATGTTTTCAGGTTTCCTCCCTTCTCTTTGGTGAAAAGTGTTTTCACAAACTTGAAGGGGTCCTTGACGTTTTTTGCAGTTTCTCTGCGCATCTCAGAGTGTTTGACCGGCTTTTGGTGGTTTCCTGTAGAATGGTGATGCTCTCCCTCTCAATATCAGAAGTCTTCGTCCACAGCTTCTTGAGCTGCCGTCTCTCCCGGATCAGTCGATCAATCTCCTGTTGTCCGTCTGGACTTGCTCTCTGGTGCTGGTTGCTCCTTACCTCATACAGTTTTGCTCCATACGAATAGATGATGTCTCCCATCTTGTCAAGTTTTCGTTCAACTGTGCCACTCATGCTTTGCAGGATGCTGGTCAGGTCCCTGTGTATTGTCTCCCATTGTTTCTTCTTTGAGGATCCAGACCATTTCACTCAGTTTATTTCCACTGATCTTCCTCTCCATTACTGGTTTGGGCTGGGTGGGCTCCATACATGTCTCTGCCTCCTCTATTTAGCTTGGACATCCTACTTCCTTCTTCTGATGTCCTGCAAACTTTGGTGAGATTCCGGTCGCTGAACTTCATTCGACTGACTTGATTGGCTACTCAAAAGGTACGTATCAATGCAAGTTCCCTGTTTTCCCGCCTTCAAAAACTTTTTTCTTCCTTGATGTATTTTCAGGCCCAGTGAAGATTACACAAAAATCTTTTATGGAAGCAGGCTTGCGTGAATAAATTCCTACACAAAGAACAGTTAGCTCATATGACCTGTGCAGTTCCTCTTCTTCTTCTCAGTCTTCCTTCTGTACTGTTTTATGGGCAGCGCTTGTCTGCTTTCCTCACAAGTCAAAGAATGCAGATTGCTTCACGGGTGGAAACACTGGCTGATGTCGCCTCAGGTTGCAACCCGGGCGGAACGGAAGAGGCAGATTTTACGATTTCAGCCACTGCGTTGTTGAGTTGCGAGACAAAGTCCTTCAAATACACTCTGGGTTTTACTTAGTTTATCACAATGTAACTGTGTTGATCCACATTTGACAAGTCTAGTAATAAAATTGAGTCAGTTTAAAAAATGAAAGGGATTAGAGGCTCTTGAGGCAGCTTGGAAATGTCACAGCGACGCAAGCATGGAGGCAGTAAAACTACCTCCAGGTATGTTTATTACGACTCACCCTTGACCTTTCTGAGCACTCCTCCCTGTTTATAGTTGTTGGCCGCTGGCCGCTGGCCGCTTTATTGAGTGGTTCAAAGACAGCAAACATCTCTGAGCCTCAGCAACGCTTGGTTACCAAACGTTTCATTTTCAAGATTTACACATCCACAGGGCTCTTGGTGGCTCTTGGCGTTGCCAAAGTTCGGTCCCGTTTTTGCAGGAACGCAGTCTTAATTATATTGGGTAGACTTATTTCCATACAGGCCGAGGGGTGGAGTGTCTGACGTCGCCTCTGGACTCGTGTTCATGTGTTGGAGCTGCTTTGTGTGGCCCATTGAAAGCTCTGCTTGGCGAGGAGGCCGGGGGATTACCCTGCCTTCCTTCTCTTCGACGTATGTTAAAAACGCCCACCACAGAGGTCCCGGAAAAATAAAACAAACGTGAAAAAAATGTAGTTACATCTTTTTTTCATTCATCTGCATTCACGTCTTACAGAAACGCACTTTTCTCTTTTGTGAGGCCTGCCTGAGAACCTTTTTCTTCTGCCGCCCTCCATCTGTCTGTCTGTCTTTCTGTCTGTCTGTTTGTTCTTCCCACTGTGTGCTGCTCTGTGGTGAGAGACAGTGTGGGAGCTGTTCAGAGGGCGGGGACGCACAGCGAGCGCTCAGAGCTCAGCTCAGTCGCAGGAGGAGAAGAAGAAGGCGGCAGGAGAAAGGGGATTTTTTTCCCCTTTGGATGAGGTCATGGATGATGGCTTCTCCCAGAGCTCGTGGCAGACGCGCCCCTGTCAATTCACACAGACGCACACACACACACACACACACACACACACACACACACACACACACACACAGACGCACATATGGAAGTGCTCAGATAGTGGTGGCATCCACTTTTCCAAGCTAATCTCCCGAACGAGATCACTCTGCCTTTATCATCATCATCATCATCATCATCATCATCATCATCATCATCATCATCGCGCCTGCAGTGAAGTCAGGCCCCACTGGGGCCACTTTAACAGGCTCAGCCACGTGAGGAGCTCAGCTAAAATCCGCCTCATTACAAGCTGAGAGATGGAAGTGATTAGCGCACCCTACAATTAGCGCGGCGGCCCAGCAGACACACGCGCACTGCTGCCCCATGCTGACGAGTGACGTGATGGGATACGCTGATTCTGTGAGACGGGATGAAGGGAGGAGAGGGATGAGCGGGGTCCCGGTTGAAGGCAACCGTCGAGACAACAGGATGATGCCGATTATTATTTTTGATTAGTCAGCCTCCTCACCTTCCCCGCTGTGAGTCAGCGGGGCCGGCGCTGTGAAAAATGTCGCCCCTTCCTCTCCGTTGCCCTCGCCTCCCCCTCTTCCTCCATCAGCCCCGTGCACCCCGGCCGTGGATTTCGGGAATGTGACATAACAGCGGCAGCAGAGCTTTGTCAGGGGGACAAACGGGGCCCCACCGTCTGAATGTGACACATCCCTGTGGGATGCGCAGGCAGTTGTTTTTATGCGCCACTCTGATTCTGTCTCAGTCAGCGGGATTAGGCCTGGCGGTTATATTTACAACCACAAGCCGCACTCCCGAAGCCACGGTGACGCTTTTACTGCTGTAGTAATTGTGTGGGCCACACAATTTCAGTCTGTTATAGCCCCCTTGAATCGGGGAGATTAGCGTACGCTGCTGGTACGCCTTCAGTTTGAGAAGTCCCCAAACTCCCCCCTCATCGAATTGGGACCTAGGCAGACGCAGACAGGGATGTTTGCCATTAATGCGGCTGTTAAGTCAGCGTTTTTATTTTAGTTTGACACTGTCAGGCCACATCATACATGAAAAACATATGAAAAAAAATCACTGCAACCAGAAGCAACTGTTTGCCGGCAGTCGTTTGGAATTTGTTTCTCTCCGTGCATCAGTCTCCTGTGGTTAGTCACTAGAGGTCAACTGCAGCCTCTATTGTACAGGTATGAATCCCCTCTAGCAGCAGTCTCATGCACATCGCACCCTAGCCTTACTTATACAGATACTAATTTGAACGGCCAAGTCCTAGTCAATGTCTTTCTCAAAGAACGGCAAGGGAGAAGACGAAGAAGGAACCTGCAAGCAGGACCTTTTCAGTGGAGCAGCTTGATTATTGGGTAAGACTCCAAAAACTGACAGGAAGTGTGACGTGTCAGATACCCAGCAGAGAGTGATGTTCCTGAGTTCCACTGAAATCTCCTTTAAGTCGAGGGGAGGATGTGAAACCAGTTGATGAAGTCAGTCACACGGAGCAAGACTCCTAGTTTCAAACTCCCAGACAGTCCTTCCACGCATGCACTCCAGCATGTATGGTACTCCCAAAAAGTTAGGGTCATTGGGAGGAATTTAAGGAAAAATGGAAACACATCGGATCATCAATACAAACTGTCATTCAAACATGTAGTGATTGATTTATGGATCAAACGCTCTTTGTGATTTTTTTTTTTTTTTTTAACATCAATTGCCTTGCATTGTGCAGATGGACATGTGCATTCAAAAGTTAACAGAATGTCAAACTAAGTCCACCTGCAGGTTACAGCATTCTAGATCTCAAAACCGATTTCTTTGTCTCCCTCTTACTCTCTCTCTCTCTCTCATACACACACAGCGCTATTCTCTTTTCTAAAACAGTGGTGTGATTGTTTGAAAGTGCAGGTGTGTTTGTGAATCTGGGAGTTCCTCCACAGTAATTACAGACTCGGACATTTTTTTTTTACTGTGAGTGCACTCAAGTCTCTCCTCAAAGATTCCCATACTATCTCTGCATTGTTGTTTCCCCCCCCCCCCCCCACCCTACCATTCAGGTCAGGGGTCTGGTGCTGCTCAGAAACAACAATGCCTGAGACGAGAAGGAAATGAGTTTGGTAAACCGAAAGGGCCGCAACATCCTCCACGCTGCAGCGCTCATTAATGCCCCCCTCCTTCCTATACCCCTTCCACCTACGCCTGCCCACCCCCAGTCGGTTATCACCTCTCCTCCATTCCCCCGCCCCCGTCCACCAACAAAGACCCCACATCAAACAGAGCCGCGAGTCCTGACAGGAAGCGCCGTCACCGCACGGCCAAAGTCTTTGTTGGAGCGGCGTGCTCGGCTCCACCGGCGATTCATCTGGCTCCCCTGCCGGGGCTCGGGCTCTAAAGAGCTGCAGTCGCAAAGTGAGTAGGCGCTGGCTGACAACCAGCGCTGGAATTCCTGCCACAGTGTGTAAGTGTGACACCTTATATAGACAAAGCAGACCGGTGGGATTCAACACAAGAGGAAGGGAAGCCAGTTGAATATCCACTCAATCAAACAGCCTGCCAACCTCTTCCCAATCTACTCTATAGTTACAGAAAGCAACGCTTAAGCAGGGAAAACAACACCATAAAAGCTAATTGCCGCTGTGTTTCGCAGCCCTTTTATTGGAGGCTACGGCCGTGGCCAGTGGGTGTAATTGATGGCAGATGTTCATCTTGTGTATCATGGTGGAATTACAGCGGAGTCGACGGTCAGGATGAGGTTAGCGGTTTCCTGCTGCAGGTTACTCATACGTCCACAGGAGCTTCCGCAAGCTCATTTTGCTCTTTTATCATTTTTCACCCTTCACAGCTCAAAGATGATTGTTTGTCCCCCCTGCTTCACCACCATCAGGTCCCTTCTTCTTTGGCAAATCACTGGGTGAGTCAGGGGAGGCATTCCCCTGAAACAGCAGTTCGTCCTGTGAAACACAGGCAATCCTATTACAAATGCAGACGTAGAAATGGTTATTTCGTGCAAAGGTGGTCTGGATTTTAAGATACTTATCCCCTTTCGCGAGTCCTAAAAAAATATCTTTAACAATCACCTTTGTAAACGGTCTACCCACTATTATCTTAATGGACCAAAATGTCCTTGTCCCTGTTCTGCTACAATAAAGAATCAGGGGTTGATTCTTCACTGATGGGGAAAAAAATCATAATCAGAGACTTTGAGAATAAAAATGGCAATTTGAATTGGTCAAAAAAATGAAGTAAGAAATCAAGAAAACTCCAGCTGTAAATTTGTGAGAATAAGCATATTACTTCACTCTGGGGGAAGACCAGGCTCCTGCAATAGCATTCGAAGAACAAAGTATTTTGTTCAGCTCCAAATCAGGTCAGGTTTTTATATAAAAAAAAATGAACCTGCTGCTTTGCCTTTGGAGAATGACAAAAAGTAAAACCAAAAATAATCGTGAAAGTTGGTAGCCTTGGCACGGACCAAAAAAGGTTTCTTCCAGCTGAATATATATTTAGTTGAAGCAAGAGTAACTTTTAGGCAGGTGTTTTGCTCCTGACTATTGGAACATTTCATTTCTGCTTTTCTAATAGTCACATCACAATATTTGCCAGCCCTCCATTCTTGACCATGGTTAATTATTTTCAACCTCTACAACTTGACTTTTAAGCCTCGGCAGGAATTTTTTAGTCTTTGTTTTACACACGTTTATCTCAGCCAACCCGAACAATCGGCATGGCCTTTCTCTTCGCTTTGCCCTCTCTGACACAGTATTCCATTCCCTTATCTCCATATCACGTTTGCTTTGCAGCCAGCAAAAATAACCCTTCTGTCAAGACCATTGTGTCTATTTATATTACAGTCAACAAAGTCAGCAAGCTGGTCCTCGTTTATTACATATGGCCAGAAAAAAAATGGTTTCTTAGTGGTGAATTTCCAAAGACAAGCGATATAAAGAGTAAACACAGCTATCTGTTGCTTTGTCAAATAGGGCTGTCAAAGTGTGTGTGTGTGTGTGTGTGTGTGTGTGTGTGTGTGTGTGTGTTTGTGTGTGTGTGTTTGTGTGTGCGTGTGTTTGTGTGTGCATGTGAGAGAGAGATCCTCAGGCTATGGGAGATACGCTGTCTGCACGTGGACAGACTCTTCCTCCGGAATGATTACTGCTCAGTCATGAGCGCCACTAACGGAAACCCAGGCAGCTAGCCACACATCCACCCAAACACACACACCAGCTCTCACTCGCTCGCTGACGACACACTGTTGACCTCACACACCCAGGAAGAGGCCCGTCTTGCCCAAACACAAAGATTGTTCTTTGTTTTCCCCTCCAGTAGCCGGTGTCTTAACAGAGTGGCTGTTTTATTTCTCCTGTCTGTCTGTGTGTCTGTCTGTTGGTCTGGGCTATTTCCAGAAGACGTGGGTGTCGGTATCCTAAAGTAGCTGTGCGCTTCCTTAAAATACAAAGGTAAAAATATCTCGAAAATAAACAGAGAAAGGGTAACTGGGGGAAGACGCGGTTGTGGAAACATCTGTCTGCACGTCATGTTTGTCCAAATGCTCGTCGCAGCACCTGCATGCGCATGCATGCACGTGCACACAAACTTGCAAGGGAAACATTTTCTTTTTGACTGAAAATGAGCTCATTGGTTGTTTTATGGAGGATAGTTAAGGTGCCTAATGTGACTCAAATTACTTTTTAGAACAATATTTGCCTCACACAGATATATTGTTTTTAAATATCAAAAATATTCTTTATCTGTTCTAACCCTGTTGCTCGTTCGCTAACAGTTCTACCACTGATATCTCGCTTACCAATCTTGCCAAACTTCAGCAGGAAGTACTTATTGGTATCGGTCCAAAGGTGCCATTGCAGTTTTCTTTTATCTGTGATGAAACCTGCAAGCAACTCGTATCAGCGGTCGAAAGCGCAAGAATAAAACAGATGGACAAAACCATACAGAAAGTGGCTCCAGACTGAGCTGCTTCTAAGAAAACTAGGTGGGATGATGCAGCAGGGGAAATGTTCCCCAGTAAAGCAGAACAGATAGAATGACACTTGAGGGCTTCTTTTTAAAAATGTGATCCTGCTGGTTTTAGATAAAGGAAGTAATGCTGATCATCACAGTGAGGTCAAACACAAATCATAGTCACTCATTTCAGAAATTAGAAGCTTTGTGTTGGAAGTGCCCAGCTAAACTGGCTATAAAAAAAAATAACAACCTGACTGAATGTGATAGACAGAGACTTCATCTAAACATCCTCAAGGTTTTATGTCCCCTTTATGTGGCCTCTTTATGGATACCTGTACCTATCCCATAACCCTGGAGGGTCGTTGGGGCACCACAGACGATGTTCTGACCAGCTCTCTCCATCCCTCTCTGTCCTCTGCAGCTCTCATTGCCTCACTGAGTTTCAAGTGGGTCCATTCTCCGATGTTATCTTCCCATCTTTTCTTTTGCCTCCCTCGTCTCCTGCCACCTTGTACGGTGCCTTGAAGGATGGTCTTCGCAAGGCCTGAGGATCTGGTGATGTGTCCGTACCACCTCAGTTTGCGCTTCATGACAGTGGAGAGCAGGTCATCATGTGGGCCGATGGCTTGGCTGATCTTTTGCCGAACTTCCTCGTTTGTGACATGTTGAGTGTAGGAGATACCCATGAGTTTTCTGTAGCATCTGATCTCCATGCTCTGTATTCTCTTCTGTAGCTCTGCTGTAAGGGTCCAGGTTTCACAAGCATATAGGAAGATTGATATGACCAGTGAGCGCAGTAGTCTCGCCTTTGATGCAAGACTGATGTTTTTGTCCTTCCATATGGGCTTGAGTTTTGCCAGTGCAGCAGTTGTTTGAGCAATCCTGGCAAGGACTTCCCGTTTGGATCCTTCGTCGGACAAAATTGCTCCGAGATATTTGAAGCTGGACACTGTGTCCAGAGCCTGTCCATTGACTTTGATGTCTGAGCGGATGCCATTGTTGTTGTTGGTCATCATTTTTGTTTTCTCAGAATGGATTTCCATTCCATAGGCTTGGGAGGTGGTGTCAAGCACCTCAACTAAGCTGGAAAGTTCTTTTTCATTTCCAGCTAGCCCATCAATGTCATCCGCAAAACGGAGGTTGGTGATTGGTCTGCCTCCTATGCTGACAGTTCCTTCGTGGTCTGCCAGGGCATCCGCCATGATACGCTCCAGAAAGATGTTGAAGAGGATGGGAGAGAGAAGGCATCCTTGGCGCACTCCACTTGTTGCTCTGAACCAGTCTCCAATAGCTCCGTTGCATAGAACTGCGCTGGTAGCTTTATTGTCCAGGTGTTGAATGACTCTGACAAGGTTAGGGGTGATGTTATAATTCCTCATGGTCGCCCACAGTGCAGCATGCCATACCTGATCAAAGGCTTTCTTGAAGTCTATGAACACGTGGTAAAGGTGTTGTTAATGCTGCAGGTATCTCTCACAGATAATCCTCAGGTTGAATATCTGTTCTGTGGTGCTCCGCCCTGCCCTAAATCCAGCCTGTTCTTCAGCAATAATCATTTCAGCTTGAGGTTTTAACCTATTTAGTAGTATCTTCAGCAGGACTTTGCTGGGATGGCTAATAAGACTGATTGTGCGATAGTTTTGGCACAGCTGAAGATTGCCTTTTTTCGGAAGTGTGATGATGAGTGACTGGGTCCATGATGTAGGCCATTCACCACTCTGCCAGATTTTGTTGCACAGGATGGTGAGGGTGTCGATCATGGATTCTCCCCCTGCTTGCATGAGCTCTGCATGGATACCTTATGGTAAAGGAAACGTTCCACCTGCTGTGACAAGTAATGGCACTTTATTCAACATTGAGGCTGCACCAAATGGTGAAGTTTTTCCATGGTCACGTGCATTTTGTCTTTAAAACATATGCCAATTTACAATGTTGACAGTCACAAAACAGCCATGTTGGAAGGTTTTCGCAGGTTAATTTTTGAAAGGCTGAGGTACTGAATCTGCAAAACTAAATTATTATCTACGGCAGATTGCGGCAGCTACTAAGAAAAAACACTCGAGTTTCATGTTTACAGTGAAAACATTTGGTTGTCATGGTGTTGCTGCTATTTCTGTCCACACCTTCCACAGATCGCACCTGCACGCATCGGAGGAAAGCAATTACTGCGGCATTCCAGTTAATGAGTAGCTGGTAGTGGCCGTAAAGTCATTTAGCTGTTGCAGTTTGTGTTGTTAACAGGGCAACAAGAAAGTGACAGGCAACTCCTCTGTTACAGACTTTAGATCATGATGTCATGAGATCGCTATGTGACCGAAATCTGGTTGCAGACACACAGTGACTAAATTCCTGTGTCATAAGACGACATAGTGACAGACTTATCACTCTATCTATCACTCACACCTGTACTGTGTCTAATGTACGACTGTAGTTCAGGAGGTTGAGCTGGTTATCCAATGACCAAAGGCTGGTGGTTCAAATCCCGCTCCATCCCAGTCTGTTGTTGTGTCCTTGGGCGAGACACTGAACCCAATGGTGTGGCAGTGCCTTGCATGGCAGCAGCCACCAATGGGTGAATGAGAGGCCATTGTAAAGTGCTTTGGGGTACTGTGAAGGTGCTGGAAATGCTCTATATTGGTGAAGTACATTTACACCTACACAGAGTAAATACATTTTCTGGGACTGCTTTATCATTTGTCCCAAGAAAGAGACCATTTATTGACTGCAAAAAAAAGAGGGATTTCACCAATGCAGACACATACACACTTCCCAGCATAGACAGATTGCAATTGAAGAGTAGAGAAAGAGAGTGCTGAGAGTGCCACAGTCCGAAAAGTGACGGCAGGGATTGTGGGAGGCAAAGGGAACCACTTCCGACTAGTGGTCAACTTCACACCATGATGGCAACTCCAAATGTGGATGTCGACTATGGAATGTAGGTGGCTTAGTCACAAGGTCCCTGGACCTTGGTGACTTACACGTATGTCCCTCCACAACCAGTGTGTCACTCTTTGACCCTTGGAATTATCTCTCACCCGTGTGGGTGCTCCCACGCTTGTGTCATCGCGCCGCCGTGCCATCACATTCCACCACGACCAGCTCCTGACTCAGACCAACGCTGAAAAATGTGAGTAAAAAGGCGAACAGAGACGAGCAGATTGGAGGGTAGAGAACAGCGGCAGTTGCAAGCGTAGGGCCACCAGGAGAGGGTGGCCCATTGTGAGATCACTACCCTCTCTAACGTCATGGAAATACCGGAGGCCTCGGTGGTGCGTGATAATTCCAAGCTGAAAGTTCTGTGACATAACCGGGCTGATGTTTTGGAGATGGCCTGGGCGAGAAGCTAAGTCTGAGTTTAGGAGGATATGGCCTCACCAGTGCCGCAGCATAAACAGAAAAAAGCTGAAATAACAAAGTGTTTGAAGTGAGGAAACCTGTGATTGTTGTGAGGATAAAAAAGGAACCGGGAGAGACGGGGGAAAAAAACTTCTCTGCCCGTCACCCCCGTCCAAGAAACTGCGTTACTGGGGAACTTTTGACCTTGACTTGAATAAATGGAAAAAATAAGCATAGCCTGGGCTTTTTTTTTTTTTCAAAGGCAGGCACAATATGCGCAGACACACACATTCTTCGGCACACACTGCTACAATGGAGCGCCTTCAGCATGGTAGTAACACTTTCCCATAATCCACCAGGGAAGAAGCTGCTATTTCAGTTTGTGAAGCCCGTATTTTTACACATAAAGTCTGAGGGTTTAAAAATACAAAAACACTTCCTGGTTGTTTATGGTATTCCCAGTCCCCAAAGCAAAAGGCGTCTCATTTCTGAGGGTTTAAGAGCTTCCTGTGACAGAAAGTCAGCGAGCGAGCGAGAGAGAAACCCTTTATGAGCTGTTGCTTTGTTTCTGTGGAATGTGCATAAAAGTCCCACGAGGGTCTGCATACATCCTAAAGACCGCTCCTACCTCAGCCACAGCGTGCAGCATGCCAAGCGTGACTAAGCAGCATCGCTATGAAATGTTATTATGCTAGGAGACAGCCGGCACCATGGCTTTTAAAATGTATAGAGTCGGGACGGGTATGCTTGATGAGATCAATTAAAAGGGCTAAATGTGCAAGAAAAAAGGTTTAATGGAAGCTATCAACTGCTGTTGCTACGCCTTCAAAAAGAGAATGAGTGGACACATGTTGCCGCTGGCAAAGTTGTTTTTATGCTGACCAAACTGGCAGAAGAGTGCATTGACTGTAAGAGTAATAAGAGGTTGGATAAGCTCGATAAATAAGGTATAAGGTTATGCTCCACTACACTCCACAACTCAAGCGGTTGCTTCAACGTCAGTGTCTGGATGTTGGCATGTACACAGCAGAGAGGAACTAGGAATAAACTTGTCAATGCTCCAATAGATTGTGCTCCAGAAAGGCCCACGACCCACAGTGTAAGAGAAGTGGGTTTAGAAAATTGGTGGGTGGATGAATGAATGAGATGAAAGAGAAATGTGGAAAATATGATGATCTTAAGGGTTGCAAACATAAGTAAGACGTTCAACAGAGGGTGTCAACTGAAGATTCAAGTTGACTTTTGGTGCACAACTCAATACAACTCAAGGGTCAAAAGTGAACATATTGGCCCATTAAATAGGCAATGGCCTCAGCTAAGTTGTGGGTCATAATGGGTTTTAAAAGTTTTCAATGAAGTCATGACACCAGTCTGACAACTCTTTTAAAGGGTTTTGGCTGCCGCAGTTTTCACACTTTTCACACCATGAACAAACAGAAGCTTTAGAACAGGATCGTCTGAGTGTTGAAGATTCTCGTCTTGCCCTTCTAGTATCAAGCAAAATTCCTCTGGTTGAGATGCACGGGTGACACTGACATACCTGGCAAGACACACATGCACTCTGACACACACTCGGTACACAGCGAACACAGGTTGCAACAGGAAAATACCAGAGTTTGTCAAATGAGGCGTGGAGCAGGAGTGGAAGTGTGCTTGGTGTAGCCTGGGGCCACCTTCTTCTTCTACCTGTGTACAGGTAGGACCTGAAGGACACTGACTCACTGAGATGAAACGGCTTGCAAAAGCAGCTGTTTACCTCGCTCTTTGTCTTCAGCTCGGGGGGGAGTAGAAGCGGGTGATGTAACTTGAGTAAACCTAAGATGAGGCCGAGCCGCTCTGGTTACCTAAAAGCCTTTCAAATTCGCATATCATGTTGCTTTCCTGGAATGTGTCCCAGCGCGAGAGCTCTCTAAGTTTGAGTGGTGGGGAGGGGGCGGTGTGCTGTGTGGGCGTTCAATTGCCTCCGCTGACATGAAAGAGAATCAGCGGCAAATTCTTTGTCGGCTGGTAACATAAACCTGCGCATCTCAATCAAATCTCCGGGGGCGGCAAACGCCAGGTGTAGAACTCTTGGCAGGCGAGTGCCAGGCCCCTAAAATCAAACTTTGATCTCTTACTGAGGCATCTGGCCTCAGCTAAAAAAAAAAAACCAAAACAAAACAAAACAAAAAAAAACAGAGCAATGCGTCACAAACGAAATGTGCCCATGACTTTAGCGAGACAAAGAGCAGGAGCTGCTCGAGAGGGCGAAATCTCTCGGCATTCCTTGAGCGGAAAACAATCCGCGGATTATCCAAATTGTTTCCATAACATGTGTTTGTCTACGGGCCTTGTAAAACGGTCTGGTATGTGTGATATTGCGAAAAAAAAAAAAGAATTGTCTTGCATTCACAAAGCACCTGGCCACTGGAGGCAGTTTCTCGGTGAATCACCGGCGTTGCATCACACATCAGAAGCAGTGGGGGAGTGTGATGCAACGGCCGCGACATGCCATCGTTCAGAGAGCTACTGGAGCGGTGACTTAGACTAACAGAGGTGAGAGGAAATGATAAAGAGGTGCAATAAATTCAACAACGGGCAGCTTAGCAGGTTTGTCCGTTCCACTCCCTCGCCTTTCACCTGTTGTACACAAGCAGCATGACAGCACAGTATATAGTTTTGGTGTCATGAAAACTGGCCACAGCTTCTGGGTTGTAAATGTTTCACGTAATCAATACTCAAGTGTAGAGCTGAGGGAGTGTATCGTGAATCATATTTGACATTGTTTCGATGCAGCGGTTGATGTTCACTGTTAGATATTTAAAATCAGCTTTAAAGCGGCAAAGTTTATACATCCAAAGTCAGTTAAAATAAAACTAAAACATTTATGTCTTCTTTTAGTGCCTTATATTTGACACCATTTAATGACTAAACTGTCAAAAGGCATCAAAACTATGAAACCCTAATCATAAAATCTAAACGATATTCAGCAATTGAGTGAAATTTATGGAAACTGTAAAAAACCCATCCGACATTGACATTTTCTACAGTAGTAAGGACTTGGTTGTGTCTTCATCTCAAACTTGACTAAAACAAAAGCGTACAACAGCGGTGTGTAGAACATAACTAAGAATGTGTAAATAACTCTTCATGTGACCTTTATGTTTGGTCCTGTCTCAGGTCCAAATGTGACCGGCATGATCAAGAGAACTGTTTAAATACAAACCCATTGAACCGGGACATTTAGAGGTGGATTTGTGGATCCGGCGCTTGCGTTTTGTAATTTTCACCACTGATCACCTTTGAACATTCCACTGTTGGACACATGCATCCAAGAGATGAAATTGAAGTTCACCTCGAAAGGTTATAGTGCGTAGTGACTCTCCAACGAGTAGAGTACACCAGAAGGAAACTGACCAATGGTGCTTGTCGTCACTGAGTCTTTCTATGCTGACGATAAAAAGCGATGTGGAGAAGCAATGTCTCCGCGAGGAGTGTGGAAAAATGAGAGCTGACATTGTTCATTAGCTGTGGATTTGGTCCGTCGCCCATAAAAATGTAACAGTGGATGTTTCCATGTTCTGGATGAGTGCTCACTTGCGGTAACCTAATCTGCTGTCTATGCTGAAAGACTGCAACGGTGAATCCCAGCAGAATTCAGATTCCTCACGTGATCTACCTCTGAGTGGAGAACAAATAGACAAGCGTCTCCTTGCATACCCCTTTGTCAGAGAAGAGAAAAGACTTCCAGAGAACTACCAAACAAACTGGTCTGGCCTCTAACGGCTTCCCTCGACGCGGGCCAGTCCGCTCATTGACTCTTTGCTACTTTGTTGCCTACATACAACTGTCAGTTCTGGGTTGGGTGCAGCTCGCCAGGGTGATTCAGGTCCGTCTTGAATGGACACGCACATTCCTACGGGAAGCGCCGGGCAGCCACGCCTGGGTCGCCACCTGGAGCCCTGACTCAGAGGCCGTTACACGATAGGGATCAGACATTCAAAATCCCATTCAGAAAGCATTTTCAGTCGATTGGAATGGCAGCCGGGCTGAAAGTGCAGTAGTGATAAGATAGGCAGAGGCAGAGAGGACGACACCGTGTTTCACAAAGAAGGAAAGTGCAACGGTGGCAGAGATCGAAATTGCAAGCTCTGCAACTTCCTATTTCCAAGCTGTTGGTTTCCTAAGCCAGAGGCACTCCTTCAGAGTGGTACAGAAGCGGGTATTGTAACCATAGAGAGAAGGGGGTGGAAAACAAAAAAGGGGAAGGGCGAGAGGAAAAAGAAGTGAGAGGAGGCAGATTTCAAACTTTTCAGTCTTGGTTTGGCAAATCTTGGCAACTCCCTGCCCCTGTTTCTGTAGTTTCACTTCTTCAGTTCATGATGATGAAACAAATTTCTGCCTTTCACGATGCTCACACAACCTCCTTGCAGTTAGTGACACTATTTGACATTGCCACGTTGGTAGTAGCAAGCGGCGCACATGGGACTGGTGACCTTGTGTTGTGTTGTGTGGATTTACCGAACGCTGAATGTCATCATCAGGATTAGCTCATCCTGCGGTTAGCCAGCCGGAAAGTTATGCTGCAGACCGGAGGAACCATAATACACCCCTCCCTCAATTTCATGTTTGGTGTCGAGATTGTGTTTGTGAAGTTTGTGTGGTGAGTGCGTGCGTGCTTGTGCGTGCGTCTCAAAAAGAGCTTACTAATCACAACCACTTTTGTCTTACTCACCTCTGATGTGTCTGAACGGCAGACAGACCATAATAAAATCAGTTTCGTGGTTGTCACCGTCTCGCTAATGTCCTTGTGCGGCTTGCGGACTCACTCGCGCGCACACTTTTACACACAATGCATTGCAATAACGCTAATGCGCTCGCTTCTCTCTGCCTTTTGTGCGGCCCTCCTCTGGAGCCCGTGTAACAGGAGCTGGCCTTTCTCACAGAGCGGAGAATGTTACGATGGAGCTCTCCTGACCTTCGCACAATGCAGCTTTTCAAAAGCCGAAATGTCTCCGCTCGCTTGCAAGCCAGCCGGTCCAGCTTTAATGCGCTTGCGAGCGCATGTCTGTGTAGTGCTGGAGGGGGGAATCCCTGAGCAATCCGGCTGGCCAGCATAAGCAGCCTCTCCACACTCTGCAGCCTCTTCGATAGACAGCCTGGGGTTTATTTCACACTGTCCTGCGCCAGGATGAAATGAAAATGTGGAACACAAGTGTTGATTTAGAGAAGAAAGAGGGAGGAAAAAAACATAGAATTTGTCATGACTAAGTCTATTGTGTTGCCTGGGATTTCTTGAGACAGCCTGCCTCCCGTGATGGAATTTTTTTTTTCTACCAGGGACCACACTCATATTCAGCTGGGTGGGAACTTGCCGGTGGTCTCGGCTGCAGCTCATGGATTAAGTGGAAGATGCGGAGGCTTACAATTCTTTTTTGAACTGGTCAGAGCAGACAGACAGTCTGATGACAAAGTCACAGAGGCACAGATGAGCAGAAAACTTACAAACATACTGATCGGGGGTGGTGTATTTACTGCAGATAGGCTGATGTGCAAATGTTCAGTGCAGTTTTTCTAAGTATTGCAACATTTTGGCTTTAGAGAAAAATTGGAGCAAAATACTATTCTATTTGTATTCTACCAAGAAGTAGAAAGGTTCAGTCAGACTTCATCCAGCAGACCATTCATCCATCCATCACTGTAAATTCAGAATGATGGATTTGTCAGCTACATAGGGATTTGGGGAAGTGTGTCTACTTGGACTAACGGATGAACTACATCGGGCGGAAGAAGGGATCTCTAAGACAAAAACAAATATTTTAAGTGATCATAACACACAATTTAAACATCAAAGTTGACAGTATTTATCATCCCAAAATGCCAATGATCTGTGTTTTTACATTTTAATTTATGAACAAAATATAATGAAGCCTTACTACCACAAGGAAATGTCCCCGATCCATAATGACGATAACTGTCTTCATCGAGTCATGTTACATATGTTGAGAAACAACGTCTTCTTCTAGTTTTCTGACTTCAGCGGGAAGTAAATGTTCCTGTTTTTGAAAAGTGTGCAGAGAGGTGTTGACACAGGGAATCTGCCTGGACATGTATTTCAGGACAGCATATGAACCTGTCCTGACGTAAAACAGAGCGATTACCCTCCTCATGACTCAGGAATGCAGCACAGGGTTCCCCCGACTTGCGCGTCTCTCTATCGCTGGTACTTTTCCGAGAGAGAGTCCCATTCATTTTCCAAACCATGGAGGGAGGAAGCAAAGTAACGGCTCACCGAAAAAAACAACAAAACCTTGGAATCTTTTACCTGCCTTTCCTTTCCCGCGCAGTTTAGAATTGTGAGGCTGTGCCGCAGCCAACTTCCACAGGCACAGACATGTTTAAAACTATCACTGCTCATATTTATTTATGGTCCTTATTTATCTAGACAGCTGTATACAAAGTTCCTCGAGGTCATAAAACAGTACGCAATGACAGCTGTGGCTTAGGTTTATCACCAAGGCTGTTTTTTTTTTTTTTTTGGAGTTGCATTCTTACCTTTTACCCATATGCATTAAAAAACTATGCCCAGCATGGGGTGCAGCTGCAGCAGCAGCAGCAGATTAAGAACAATACTCCGACAGTAGGTGTTCTAAAAGAGTGCAGTGAGCATAAAAGATGATTCTGGGGGATGCAAATATAGTATAGTCAGGGTGCACAAGCAGCACACACCCCAACCTCTGCGCTGTATTTAGTAGTCCTCCTCCATTAAAAGGATCCACAGACTGTCATGACCTCACCATCGAGGAGGTATTCACATGGTCAGAGACGGCGGGCTGCTAGGGGTGTACGTTTACATGATGTCATGAAACTAGACACACACACACCCTTATCACAGCCCAGACATGACCCCAGCATTAATCCCTTGGACTCCCTTTAACGGGGAGTTGCACAAGGTGGCCCGCATTGGGCGAGGGCGATGCATTTATTGATTTATTTTTTGACAATCCAAGAAAATAAATATGCTGTGACGCCTTTATTTGGCACGCACCGAGATGCAAACCCCGCTTGAGGTCATTGTTAATCAGAAGGAGGAGAGAAGACTGGATGTGGCTGTTTGGTATTAATACCCCAGAGGCAGGCACTCGTGTGCGGGGTAGTGGTGGCAGTGGTGGTCAAGGGGCATCTTGGGTTTCAGCGTTTCCAAGCTCCCAGACAAATGTCCCTACATGGAGGGTTTATTCTCCACTCCGATGTGCTAACGACTTGGCCCCCCGTGCTAAAAATGCCGACCCGTCAGGACCCACGCTCTGCAGGCCCGCCATTGCAACCTATACGACCCACAGCACTGAGCCAGCACACGCACGCACGGCCCGCACATCAGAAGAAGATCTTGGGTGCAAACTATGCACTGGATTAGAGGCAAACTTGTGACTGCGAGGGGTGGGGTGGGGTTGCTCTTAGTGTGATTCAAATCCCCCAGCCGACCCCAGCTAAGGCACAGCTGTGTGGGACAGGCAGCAAACACCACTGCCATCTGCCTCAGCAGTGGTTACTGCGGTGAACAAGGTATTTAAGCCAGTATCGGAACATGGGGATTGTTTGGTGGTCAGTAGCGAAGGACTGTGGTTGTAACTCCAAAATATTAGCCTCAACAAAGTGAAAAAACTAAGACCTAAATACTAAACCAAAACAGTCCTCACATATCCACACCCCAATCACAGCATGAAAGCTTGTATGCAGACAATATCTTAAAGTTGTCTGTTCACTCGTCATACTAATTTTTTTTTCAATAAGACAGCACAGGACTGCATATAAGATATTCAAAGTTACACATCTGCAGTCAAAAGTTTGGACACGCCTTCTCTCTATCTATCTTTTGCAAGCTATAGGTCATGATGTAGCAAAGAAAATAGTTAAATCACTAAATATGTTTGTTTGAAGAGAGGCTATTTTGAAGAATATAGAATACAAAATGTGTTTGAGTTACTTCACACCTTTTTTTTACTACATAATTCCATGTGTTCATTCATAGTTTTGATGTATTCAGTGAGAATCTACGATGTAAATAGACATGAAAATGGAAGAAAAACCATTAAATGGCTAAGGTGAGCCCAAGCTTTTGACTGGTTGTGTATGTCGGTTAAATTGAAATGCATGTGTCTAATTCTGTGTTTGTATATGGCGGCCATCATGTGATTGCCAAATTCCTCCACATGATCGAACTGCGCAGGTAACCCATCTGCAATGGCTGTCGGCGTGGAGCAGTGACACAGCATGCACATCACTCCATCTATCAGTCAGTCTGTGACCTTGCGCCTGTCTGTCTGTCCGTGTCTCCGTTCGCCTTAACACTATCTATCTGTCATTGCAGACGGCCCATCCGTCTGGCCATCTATTTGCAGCATCAGACAGTCGATCCTGTTTGTATTTGACGGCTGATGTGTTATTCTGTCTATGCGTCTGAGTGATGTCATTCAGGTGCAGTGTGCCAGGGGCAGAGAGCCTAGGTGTCATCATCACATGTTTTTTTAATTCCCCTCTTGGCTTTCCTCCTGTCGCTGGACACTCTCCTGTCTTGTTTTTTTCTTCTGTTTTTTACACCAATGCCGACACACCACAGACACACACGTAATGCATGCACGGTTAGCGCCATGTTGCGCGATAGGTGGCGCGGTGGAAGAGACGCTATGCTGTAGGTCCGGCGGTGCAGTGTGGCCCGTGGCGCGGCTGTGGTTAAATCGTAAGCCGTTTTAAATAGCCAAACCTCAGAATTGGACTATGGTGACTGATGGGCCACACTTTCCCTTCCTCGCTCTTGGCCTGTCTGTGCCTTTGCGTTGCGATGATGGATGCCCAGCCCTCCGTAAATATAGCCTTAGCCCAGCTAGTTAGCATGGCTGGCATGATCCGGGCCGGCGGTCACAAGCTAAATATACCATCAAAATAAATACTTCCATATTCAATTCTCTACTGTTGTTTTTGAAGATCTGTACCTGTGCATCTCCCCTCCAAAAACTGTCGGAAATTGCTTTTTTGAAAAAAACTAAAACAAAACAAAAAAACAAGCAACAAGTCCATGATTTAAAGCCTGAAAGATCACAGCCTTTTAAAAAACCCATCCAGTGATACATTTTTGGAGCACTTTGAAGGAGAGCACTGTGGGTTGTGCAAGAGTCTACAGAAGCTCTGCCCAGAGCTGTGGTGAGTGTGGCGGAGAGTCACCACTGTAGCAACAAGTCACTGCAAAGCTTTTTCCATCCAAACTCCAATTTTGTGCTTAAACGCACTGATACTGAGGGCTGGAAGCTGTGGGTGGAGGAGTGCAGACGGCCAGCCCAGTGGTAGCGGTAGTGCAGGGAGTGACGCAAGTGGAGCGGTCCGTGATGTTTTGCCACGGTTCACAACCGCACCTGCCCTTATAAAGAGGATACACAGAGGAACAACATCTCTTCTCACAGGTGGCCTGTCATCACAGTCCACTTTATCACATCAAACTCCCATCAAAGGCCAGATTCAGCAGCCCTGGCACAGTGCCAGCAATACATCTTTGAGCTGTTTGTCTGAAAAGAGGCCAAAGAGGTACGCCAAAAAACCGGGGTAATAACTTTTAGTCTGACACAATGAGACAAAGAGTCTTTCAGAACGATTGCGAGGAAACTTATCAGATTGGTGCCGCTGTGACCGCACTGGTAGGATGGAATCTGGCAGCGTGAGGGTTTCCATTCTGTCCGCAACAATAGAGGGCCTTTTCCGCCCGCTGTCACCGAGTCACAGCACTGGAATCGCACAAACTATTCAGGATTTCCCGCCCAAGTGGCTGTTTTATGCTGTATCATTAACTATGAAGACAAAAACATGTTAGCACGCGCAGACTTTAGACACAAATGATGTGGTGGTAAGGGAATGAGTTAGTTAGAGAGTAACACCGAAGACAAAGAAGTCCCAACAATATTTAGCAAAATATGAGAAACCAATTTTACCAAACCAATACATAGATAATAATAGACGGTATTGTCGTTTAGCTGCTTTTCATCAAAGTCACCGACTATGGAAGTTCTTAAGCAAAGCCAATGGTTTTGGAAGCTTTGTTCAAGGGTCATCACAGCAAAGTGATGTTCCAAAGAACATAGTATAAACAAAATATACTTCAATATCGTGTATTTGTCGTTTTTACAATCTTTCTTTCCTACACACTACAACTCTTTATCGGTACACCTGTCTATCTTTATCACCACTATTGGCAGAAACCTGCCAAGAGGTTGAGGATAGTAGCAACTGCATGCGCAAAGGCAAATAAGATGGACTTGTTTGCCTTCCTGGCATAAAGTCCATCTGTGGATGAACACAATCTTTCAGTGCAGCAACATATGTCTTGCATTACACATTACGTGCATGCGTACTAGTCACGTGTCTCAATTTAGCTCGAGGAGTGTTTTAAGCGCCAAGCATGAGATAATAAAAATGAAGTGGTTTCACTCTGACGAGCTAAAAGTCTTTGGATTCCAATGATTTTAGAAAGCCTGAGGTCCGTTTTGGAAAGTGGGTTTACAGAAAACTGAGCTTGTTAACTCTGAAATGAGGGGGACTCTGGGTTTCAGACAGGGATATAACTCCAACCTCAGACGGAAGGTCTAAACCCAGTCAAGGTAAAGTGGTCAAGAGCAGATTTTCTTGAAGGTGAAGTGCAATGTTTGCTACTTCAGCTTACCTGGCCTTGTAAACTGCATTTTCAGACTGTCTTGCGAGTGTACAGCATGAGCATGGTGTAAAATTTTCAGAAGAGAGAGCAAACACACATTACAGATATAAAAGCGTTCAACGTAGCATTTCCTTTTCTACAGAATCCTATCATGGAGGAAGCTGCATTACTCAGCAGGAAGTGGCATGACGCTGCTTGGAGGCCCAGATTAGATGCGCTGCACGTAACTCAATTACCTTATCGGTCCACACCGGATTTGCTCCTACATGCGAGCGCATCCTCTGCGTTGCCTTTTAGTGTTATTATTTCTAACATTTGATTATTTGAACAGAAGGAGTTTTACACAACATGAGTAATATGGAGGATATGTGCAAGGCCACTGTTTGTCGAGCTGTAAAGGACAAAACATGTCACTAATGCTCCACCGCACAGTGCAGTAAAACGCAAATGATTCACTTTAAATTTAGTCTTCTCAATCTCTCACAAAAGACGAGAAAACAAACGTTTGGGTTTCTCAATTTCTGCCAGATTGGCAAATGTGTTGTTTCTCTGTCAAATGATGTGTATTTATTTTATGTGACACCCCCACTGCTCCCAGTGGATACACAAGCACTATATTACACACTCACAGCTCTACCTGGAGTCAACTCCCTGGCATTTACTGGCCTCAGCTGTTTGAGTCACCTTCTTATATTTCACTCCCAGGAAATATTAGAACAGTGTTCCTCTTATATTTGTTCAGCGTTTAATTAATTTAAATATTGGCTGAAGAGGCTAAACCTGTTGTCTGTTGCCATGGAGAGCTACAGTATGTAATGTCAGGGCTCCTTACATGTTTCCTTTTTATGGTCGTGGTTCACATGCTCAGCTCAGCTACTTGGAGGTGGCCGAGATAATTCAGATCAGCTGCTCTGAGCCACAAACTGAGTTCCCCATATCAGAAGAAGTCGAGTCAAAGGTTAGAATTAAGCTACGAGGTTTGAACCAAGGTTCCTGGTCTCAGTGATATGTTTCAGCTTCTTATTCTGCTCTCACAGACCTGGATTCAATCATGGCTCATTATCCCATTTGGGGACAAGCTGATCCTTGAAGTCAGTGAAGTTTGTTGGAGCAGAGGACTAAGATTTGTATTGAAAAAAAAAAAAAAAAAAAAAGTGTAAACTTCAACACAAATGGCCAAAACTTATGACAACACACGCTGGATGTGCAAGTAACATTAAGCGATGCTGGAGATACTACATGCCAAGAAGGCCTTTGTCAGTGTAATTAATCTAAAGTTTTAAACTTGAATATCCCTACACAGTGACAGTGAAGAGGTGCTCTGCACTGACACTCTTTCATTCTTTATGAAGACTTAAATTGCACAACAGTTGAGAAAACATGTCTGTAGGGCATGTCATGTTTTTCCTCCTCTCAGTAAGTAATGGAAATCTTGCCTCCGTCTTTGATTTGAAAAAAAAGTCTAACCTCAGTTGTGCCACTCACCGCTGAGGGGAAGGTACAACAGAGAGCCTATTAACCTGTTATCACTGTGAACCTCCACCTATGAACACAACAACAAACCTGACAAAAGTATTATTTGACAACATTGACGGGACACATTTGGAATGTTTACACTTCTATTTACTGACGATGTTCCTTAGCAGTCTTGAAGGAGGGACCCTGTGTCACTGCTTTGGAGAAAAAAAAACTACAAACCAAGTGGGCGCATGTTTGTTTTATTTAAACTTTTTTTTTTTTTTTTTTAATAATGTTGTGCATGCTGCCTGAAGAAAAGAAAACATAATCATGGCACATTGATGATAAAACTTTCCAAAGAACAGGGTGCAGCTTATTAGATGACCACAATCTGTAGCAACAATTTCAGTTGATAGATGAGCAGTCTACAAAACTATCAGTCTGAATATGTTGCTCACATTGTCTGTTTTTCCTCTCTGCTTGTGATGTCCTGTTCACAGCAGCTGTTGTTCTCGCCATGTTTGGAAAGATGATTGGATCCTATCGCAAGGGTTACACACCACCGTGTCTGTTATTTACACTGATAACTGCTGTTTAAATTATCGTGTCCGTTTCAGGAGGCTGTGATACAACATCCAACCCTTTGATATTCATTATTATCATCATCACCCGGTTCGAACTGTCACCTTTTTGCGTCTCTTCACGTACTGTGTTCTGTAGAATTTGCTTAAATAAAGGTTTCTGAGACGATACGTTAAACTCACGCGTTGTGATCACAGACCACAGGAGCACATGATGACACAGTGAGATTGTTGAGGAATAAAAGTAAACGCATTCATATTGCAAAGTCTGTCAGAGTCGTGTGGAAATTTAGACAAGGTTTATATTTTGAGGTGTCACAGTAGAGAATCACAATTAAAGTGATAATTTGGCTGTTCCTTAATGGACCAGAACACTGATGCCCCGCAACAAGTGAGGTCCTCAGTGTGCCGTACAGTACATGCTGCCATCTATGTTTGACATTCCTCACACTCCTGATGCTAAAAGGCAGTGACGAAGAATCTAAAATAAGACAGCAGGTGATCATACATAATAATTTCCTTAGGAAAAAAAAAAAATCGACAGATGCTTTTGGTTTCTGATCTCTGCTCTCATGTCTAATGGTTATATTATTAAACGTCTGATGTGTTCAGTCTGCGAGGCCGGGGCCATCCATATATGACTCATTACTTTTACCTCATGCTGGAGGAATCCTGAACCCATGTACACCATCTTGTGATGGACAACGGAACGAGACCAAAGGCTGATCCTTGGGAGATTCCTGTGGGTTAATGTGTTAACCAGACCTCAGCAGTGGGACAAGACCGGGGTTCAAGTGACTTAAAAGCAGAGCCGAGAGGCGATAACAGCATTGAATTGTGAGTAATTGAGACGCGCTGTCAGCTCTGAGTGATTGAACATGAAGGGAATAGAAAATGAAAACTGCTACAATAAAACCCCAAATACCAATAAAGCAGACAGACAAGCAGACAGACGGTAATGACGGGAGTGAGTGTGGGTGAGCCTCAACTTTTTTTTCTCACACACAAAACCAAAACAACTGATACCGCAACTGATCGCTATCAAGTCGTCTTGTGTTGTCGTTGCTGACTTGGCCGACATGCCGGTTTCGAGATGAGCTTGGAGACTCGACGGGTAAAGAGATCAGACTATAACCTCATTTTTTTTGGGACGCTTCCCAAAGCACCGGAGTAGGTGTTTATGTCTCTGGCGTGAGCGTTGGTGTGCGTGTGCACTCCAATCTTGGAGACGAAGGTAGACTCATCGTACTATAAGTACTAATTTCCTCCTTAGACATGAGTGAGTGAGGGGTCCCCTGACGATGAAGAGAACAGACTGGTCTAGACCAACAATTTCCACTACAGTCGAAAACACAGCAAGCTTCTTTCACTCCAAGTTCATGATGTTGGAGTCATTTTACAACTTCTCGTAGGTATTCAAATCTAATTTCCCCCAAGCTCAGCTGAGTCACATCTGATTGGGGTAAATATTATTTAAGTAGTCTGGGTTGAAGCAGCGACGAGAGATGACATGAGAGGTGGGTACATCACCTGTTGAAGCGAGCAGAGGGGGGTCGGTATGACGTGGCATCTACGACACAGGCTAATTACTGTTGTTGGACGTTGCCAAGCAACGGGGCGACAACCACGACGCACCTTACTGACGCTGCCGCCGTCTCATGTCGACCGTCTTTCCCTTATCTCTGCTCCACTTGTTTCGCTAGACGACTGTCACCACCAGCGCACACATGGGTAGTGCGCTTACAAACACGACCCTGTGGCCACACCTCATTTCCTGCCGCTGCAAAGCCTTTTATGGGTATTATGACGGTTATATGCATATGACTATAAATGACTGTTTATGGCATTTCATAATAAAGTCTGCATTTGCGTGCGTGACACATGGCAGTGTGAGCCTGATAAGCATCATACGTCTTCTTACCGGGCGGATGCGGTTGATATTGATGTATCACATATACGCGAACAGTCGTGACCTGATCACACCTCCACTTTGTCTGCAATTCTGGTTATTGTCAGTTGGAATGTCATTTATAGGCACAATTGAAATCTAATCTCTGGTGACACACGCACAGGTTCCACCCTGGAAAAGACTCAGAAGCACATTACACATTTTATTCCAAACAACACTCTTGTCTTATCCTCACCCCTGACAAGGCCCATTATCAAGCTGCCTGACCTGTGCCACCCACCTCTTTTTTTCGACATTCCAGATTTCTTCGAGACAATGTAGAGGCGACTTTTCCACTGACCATTCAGCACCCCCTGTGGGCCCACATCAAACACTCCCGCATCTCACTCACCCACTCACTTGTGGGTGCGGCAGGGTTGATGGAACGACCCTGTATGTGTGTGTGTGTGTGTGTGTGTGTGTGTGTGTGTGTGTGTGTGTCCATCCATACTATGTGTGGTAGAAAAGTTGCCGCAAGATGATAACAATAACAGACATGCTGGAAAGAGCTCATATTTCTCAACATGATGTCACCAAGTGTTTCGTGTGTCTGTATGATTGGAATTTAACACAGTCAAAGAAAAAATGGGATAGTGTGTCTGGAAAATGTTGATTAATGCTAAATTGTCACTTGGAAAGAACTGCGCTGTCAGTGTGATTCAGTCTAATGTAATACAACATGTAAACACTTGCCAGAGAAGAACAGTGTTAACGCAAGGGCAGACTTTAGCTCCATGAATAACACATTTGATTTTAACATTTAACTCATCCAGTATTAATGATTTTAAAGAAATCTTTGCAGTAACCTTTACAAGAAACAGACTTGCTGGATTATCGCTAAATCTGATTTAATGGTTCTAATGTTAGGTAACACCGTAAAGGTTCTACTTGGAACATATCCAAGGTGTGTGGTAGTGTGTGTTTGTCTGGAAATTATAGTATTAGGTGTGCTACGAGGTTTAGACTAACTTGTGCGTTACTATTAGGTGTGTCCAAAGTTGGCACAATACCGGAACACGGCAATAAAGCTAAAGAAAAAAAAAGAAAGAAAAAAAAGTGCATTCCTTTGACAATTACCTGAAATGAGTTCCAAGGAAGAGATCAATAACATTTTTTAGCCCTCAATAAAAAAAAAAAAAAAAAAATCAAAGGATAAGGACTGTTTTATTTATGGCCGTTGCTATGCAAGGTTTACCTCCAAACTGGTAAAACTTTAAGAGCTCATTTTCTCTAAATTATGTGGTTTTCCACCGCTCAGCACCACACTCCACCTCTTTGAAAACATGCTCCCGTTGTCACTGCTTCAATGTCCTTGTAAAGTGTCTTTTCTGGATTTGAGATATGAAACACCTCATAGACACAATCAGCAACACAACCACACATCTCTCAATCAAAACTAAAAGGTCCCTATAGTTTTACGGTTTGAAACATGAGTCATACTCTTTTTATAAATATACACACATATATAATACATATATAATACATACACATATATATATATTTCCGTTTTCAAATTCCGTGTTCTACTTGTCAATGTTTTTGAAACAGTAATTTCGCCATCAAATGGGACTAAGAGTGGATGAAGTTGGTCTGTGGTACCCTCTAGTGGCAGAAGGTTGTTTTGTTTTTGTTTGTTTTTTTAAATGAAAATTGCAATGGGTGTGCTGCCTCTTCATATCAAACGCTGAGACAATACATTCTCTGCCATGGTCGTTATACATAACTACATAAGTTGTTGTACATAAGTACATTCATTTGAAAATGCTGTAAGTTTATTTTTGCTGATTGACTAGTTGATACTGACTTGAAAAAAGGTGCATTTTTGACACATTAGCTTGAAAGTTTCATAACAACAATTTAGCTCTTTACTTTCAATGATAAAAAGCGAATTAAATGTGTAAATCGTTAAATATAGAAGAGGCCAATCAATTCAACTGCAATTCATTTGTGGCAAACTTTTATTGCTGTTGCTGTTGCAGACATAATGAGCACAAACAAACCTGTCAAATGTCAAAGAAATAAATACATATCTTTTAAATGCTTTTGTCAAGTTTTTAGAGATTTTTATTGTCAAAGTATAAAGGTAATTCTGTCAGTCAACTAACCACTTCACATTGTAAAAGTTTGCTGACTTCTTTTAAGTTTTTTTTTTTTTTTTTTTTACCTTGATGCAAAAACACAATACATTTTTTGAGATCATTTCAGATGAAAAAACAAACAAACAAAGAACTGCACTTACACAGATTTTCCTTTCATGCTTTCAAAACTGAGTTGTTTTACATATGATTCAGTTAACGCAATCCTGGCACAAAAAAGCAGCAGCAAATAAACAACTGAGGAACCCTTATCCTCAGATGCAATGTCAAAAGCCAAATAACATTACAGGCTAACATTAGACACCCCTTTTATATACTATGTATTTAAAGCCAGACGGGCTCCAGTAAGACGCCCCTGACCCTCTATTTCAAGATCTCTTCCCGCCTGTTGGGGGCAGACTGGGTGGATGTTTGTGGTAATAGTCTGGCGGGGTGGGATTGGGGCTGGCAGTCATCCCTGTGGGAACATAGTACATGCTCTCAAGGTAACTCTGGTCCATTGCTGGATGGCTCTGTGTATCTGGCTTGGATGCCTGACCAGAGGTATTCCTGTAGCTGCCACTTTGATGCATTGTTGCTGGTGCAGAGGCCTCGGGGTATCTGGGTGGCTGGGGCTGTGCATGTGGATGAGCTGGAGGTGGAGGGTGTGGTGGTGGAGGAGCAGGAGCAGCATAGGGCATGTACTGTTGGGGAGGGCCATATACATTTGGGTTGTGGAGAGGCGGGTAGGGTGCTGCTGTGGGAGGATACAGCCCAGAATGGGACACCGACTGATGTGGGATGAGCACCTCGACATACTGGCCTGTCTCTGGGTCAAACAACATTTTTCTCAGAGGCTGCACAGGCACTTCAATATAGAAGTACTTCCCCGTCTCAGGATCCAGAAGTACTCTGCGAGGTGCCTGTCCATAGTTGCTTTCCGAGTACAAACTGGAGCCGTCACCACCGTATTCAGAACCATAGGATGCTCCCAGGCTTTGAGGGCCACACAGATACTGTGGATCCATTGGAGGAAGGCCTGGGGAGTAGCTGTGGCCAGGGTCACAATATGAAGCCCCAGTCATGCCAGGTGGCTGAGGCGACTGGCGGACAGGGGGTCGTCGAGAGTCAAGATGCTGAGCAGGCTGCAAAGGGCGCTCAGCAGAGCACGTCTGCACAAGTGAGGAATGGGGAGGGCAGGGAGGAGCCTGGTGAATGGGTTGATAATTGGCTGATGGCTGGCTTGAACCAACAGGATTGGTTTTAGGAGAGCTGGGCTGGTAGCTCATCTGCTGAGGGTCGGATCTGCACCGGTGGGGTTGCACTAAGGGCTGAGACAGTGGGTATGGCATTGCTTGGCCTGGGGAGTGTGAAGGAGCAGGGGGTGTGAGGTTATGAGGGCTGTGGTGATGCCGAGGAGGGGTAGGACCAGAGTGAGATGGGAATCCGGCTGTACAGGAGCAGGAAGGAAGAGGGGGATGGGAGGACGGTTGATAGCGATTTGACCGTCTGGGTGTAAGATCTGGCATGAGAGGGCTGAAACTTTCTCTTTCGTCGTAGCTTGGAGGGTCATCTGAGGTGTAAAAATGCAGGTGATTCATTCTTTGACTGCGCTCACCAGAGAATGACCTGTGGTAGGGTGGATGGCTATACCCTGAAATTTGTGCTGTGGAGGGAGCAGCGGGTTTTCCAGTATTAAATGGTGCCGGAATGGATTGTTCATTCGGACGGGCCATCCTGGCATACTGTCTTTCATATTTTGGATCCAGAACAGGTGGCTGGCTGAGCTGGCTGACTTGAGATGGTATGGATCCAGGGGCGACGTTTGTTTCTTGGACAGAAGTTGAACCTGAAGCTGAGGTCAAAGTTGGTCCAGTGGATGATGTTGTAGTTTTAGCAATGGTCATAGGCTTCTGTGTATGGTTAGAGCTACAGGATGGAGCTGCTGGTTCCTGCAACTGACCTCTGTCAATCAAAGTCTCCACCTCTGATGGTGCTTTAGGCTGATTTGAGAGGGCAGTGATGGCAGGCTCTGCTGCTGCACATGGTGGAGCTTTAAGGCTTGATACTGCAGATACAGATAGCTTTCTTGTATAGTTTGATGCTGATGTTGAATCACTGGGTATCTTTCTATAGATTGTTGGCGAGGACACCACAATTGTCTGAGGCTTGTCCTCACCCTGCAGTCTCAGTGTTGACGAGGCTGCGGATGGCCTCTGCCCTTCGTTCGGCGTCGCTCCTAAATCTGCAGGTTTAAATTTACAGCTTGGCTTTGGAGGCACAACAGGCTTCAGAGAATTTTTTACCACAGATTTGACTTCAATGGTCTGAGCCCTGTTGCTTGCCTTGGAAATAGATGATGCATCCTGTTTCTGTACTTCCTTGGACACTGATTTTACCTCGATTGGCTGTGGTCTGAACCTCCTCATTGCAGGAGACCTTGGCGGAAAAGTTGGATCTTGTCTTTTCACAGCTTCAAAATCATTGAGCTCCTTTTGTTTCCAAATGGGTGGTGTTTGCTCCTGTGTACTGCTCAACAAGGAGCTTTTTAGTTTTCCTCTTTCTCTTACAGCAGGGTTACTCTTCATTTCCATGTCTTTGCTGGCCTTTGCAGCTGAGAAAGCGTTGTTCGCAACTGCCACGGGTTTGGATACATTTGACGAAGCGGGGAATGTCCTCTCTTTGTCAGGCTGACTGCGACCCACATCTGAGGATGCGGTAGTCTGAAGGGGAATCTCCAGGCTGTTTACATGCTTACAAGCAACCTTTTTTGCTCCACCTGTGTTTTGGTTGTCACCCATCACTGAACCGATGTCTGCCTGGTAACCTTTCTCCTTTATCAACATTGAAACGGAGTGACCACCACTACATGGAACTGCGGACCCAGGCAAATGTGAAACAGCCAAGTTTTGTTGCAGATTCTGAGGTTTCTCCTGTGCAGCAGATACAGAGGTTTTAATTTTGCTGGATCCATCCCTAATTAACACGACTGCAGTGGACACCTCCCGTTCCTTGCTAGGCTGTTTGGGGAGGCTTCCGAGCATTGGAGGTTTTCGTTCTGTTTTAACAGCCACAGGTTTGTCCTCACTGTTTACAACTTTCTGTATTTCAACCATCTGCTCGCATGCCCTCGTTGTCATTTGTCCATCGCGTTGACATGACTTGGCATTTGTTCCGTCTTGTGGTGCTGCTGCTGCATAAATCTGCTTGTTTGCCGCGGAGGACTTTAGTGAATCTTTGTTTACCTCTGTGCAATGCTTTGAAGAGGTCTGAGGTTTGTCACCTTGTTTTTCTGAGGCCTTTGTGCTGCAGGGTGTTTTATTTTTGTCCTCTTTCCAGCAAACAGCCTTGTACTCTATTTGCATTGGCTGTGGGTGTGACGGAAGATTTCCTTTGGTCTGAAACGATGGAGATGATCTAAGCAGCATGGAGTCCTTTGTCTCTTCTTTCTGTTTTACAATTTTCTCTGCCTCAATCTTTTCTTCATTCTCCTCTCTCCTCATCTCTTTCTTGATTTTGTTATCCGGATGTGTCAAAAACTCCACTCTTGCATCTTCATCAACTTTATCCGTCATTTTTTTGTCCGCATTCGATGGCATTTCAGCCCTGGATGCCTTGAAGGTTAGATTATACGTATTTTTTACAAGTCGCCTCACATCTCTAACTTTGTGAATAGGCGCCTTACATTGATTATTTCCATTTGTCTCTTCATTTGTTTTGTCATCTGTAGCAGTGTCTCCCCCTCTTTCAGTGTCGCTATAAACTGTGTCTGGAGAGGACACCAGATTTTTGTTTTCTGCCTCAGGTGAAAGACAGACATTGATTGCAGTTTTCCTTTTATCAGTGGCTTTTGGTGGAATCTCCTCTGTCTTTGATGCATGGGAACTCTTGTCACCTTGCAACACTTGTTTATTGCCCTCTGTGTTGTCACATTCCTGGACTCTATTTGTCACTGCAGTCTGACCGCTGCTGGCTGCAGTCATAGCTTCTGACGTCCTGGCAGTGGTATTTGCAGTGTCACTACTCTCCCGTCTGTCCCATGTCTTCCTGTCATCTGCTTGGATCATTCCACTTCTTGACTCTTTGGTGTCAAGCGGCAGTTTCAGTTCTGATCTTCTTTCAGATCGCAATGTGTTTGGGTCTTTGCTCAGAAAATCACTTTCTTCACTGTCAGTCTGTGAAAAATTTACACTTCTGCTGCTGTTTGATGAACTTGGCCTGTTACTCCATCTTCCTCCAGAGCTTTTTGGTGGCTTGGCGTCATCCTTGCGGTTTGAGTCGGCTCTCCTGAAAAGACCATCAGATAAAGAACTAGTATCTGACTGAAGGCTAGAGCTCAAGTTATTTGTGTCAGGCTTTGAGTATTCTCCATCTGATGCTGCTGAATTGTCCAGGCTATTTTCTTCAAAAGCAGGGCTGACATCCTCTGCCTGATCTTCAGCTTGTTTGTCTACACTTTGCATCTTCTTGAACAACACATTCTTAATAAGACATGTGGCCATCTTGTTTTTGCTGAACGATTCATCCAGTGATGCAGATTTCTGAAGTTTAGATTTTCTTTCAACATGTTGATCAAGCTCAGCACCACAATCTGCAGACAGGCACTCTTGCATTGCTGCAGGAGTACTGTGTTGTCTTAAAAGAGTCTCTCTGGGGGGACTCACAGAGATGCTTTCCATAGTTATTCCTCTTGGACTGTTTGCATCCTGCTCTTCATCAGTGTTGTCCTTCCTCTTCAGCTGGATCTGCCTTTTTGGCACTCCTCTTCTCACCTTCCTCGAGTCATCTCTTTCCATGGCCACATCTATACACTCAAAGCTGCCCAGCTCAAAGCGCTGAGATGGGTCCAGACCATCTGAGAATTTTGCAGATTGTCCATCACTGTCCAGCTTTGGTGCAGAACCCTTGAAGTCAGCATAAGCCAGCCAGGCAGCACCGATACCAGCTGGGCTCTCCTGGGTAGATTGTTGAGAAATGTTGGTTGATGAGCGATGGCTGGAGTTATACATATCAAGGTAATCTACCTCTGGGCTTGACAGGCTGCGGAAGGCCAAGTCTGAGAACCACTTGACCTCATTGTCTGCATCATCAAACTCGCTTCCCATGCTGGAGCTGGAACTCTGACAATGCCGGTTTGCAGCCACGCGTCCAGCTACACTTTTCCTGTTCTGGAGTGCAGGAGGCTGAAGCCGTCTGCCAGAAGCGACACCCTTGGTTTCTTGTTGGGATGGAAGTCTAAGAAGAGTCTGTTGTTGCTGTTGCTGTTTGGTGTCAAGTAAGCTCTCTGAATAGGAATGCACTGTTGGTAGTGCCTGGTAGGGCTCTCTGCTTGTACGAGCTGCTCTGTGACTTGCAGGCGCTTTTCTATTCCTGGCACTGAATGACAGCTCAACCTGTTCCCCTCTGTAACTGGCTTCCTCCTGCCAACCCTTCCCCTTTTCGAGAAGTTGCTCCTCCCTCTGCCTCTCTCTCTCCATCTCCGTGTCCATTAGCCTCTCTCTGCCCGTCTCTCTATCCACTTCCAACTGCATCTCCCTCTCTGTTTCAAATTGCATTCCATGCTTGACCCAGTGGTCCTGGCTATTATTGTCAACAGGGGAGACATTGGGGCTTTCCCTATTTGTCACCGCTTTCTTTAAATTACCACTTGCTGAGGATGCTACAACCTTAGAGGGGGTCCGGCTGCTCTGCTGCCACTGTCTATATGGTTTCTCAGGTGCTATGATGTGCACAGGTGTAAACCTGGTGATTGGAGGAGAAGGTGTACGTCGTCTCTTAACGTAGTGGGCCATGTCCTCAGTGAGCTTCTCACTGTTTTTGCATTTAATGTTTGTTTGTGGATTTCTTCTTTCGTGTTCTGGAGCTTTCACTGACTTTAAAGAACTACTGTTTTCTGAAGTTTGATGATATTGATTTTCCAAACTGTCTTCAAGTGGTTTGGATGTAACTCTGTGAAGGTTAGGGTTAGAACTATTTTCCTTATACACTAGATTAGGGGACACAGACTTGATCTTAATGGGAAAATTATTTTTGTTGTCTAAAGTAGGGTAAATGACTTGTTTCTCTTCAGATAAGGCAGCTATGATTGAGTTATCTTTGGGGTCTGTCTCTTGTGACGTTACTTCACTCTCTATAATTTGTTGTTCCAATAAACTTTGTACTCTTTCCACAGCTATACAAGATGAAGTTGACACAGGTGAAGGAGCTGCTACCACTGGTGACCTGCTTTTGATTTCAGGGAACAGTGATATGTCACTTTTGTCTAAATTAAATGATGAGGACACACTCTTTGTAGCCAAATCTATTGGGGACTGTGTTTTGCTAATGCCGGCTGAAGCAACCTCAGGAACAGTTTTCAGGGAATTAAACTCTGGGGGTTGAGAGTTGAGGATTTCAGGTTTGAGTTCTGCGGAAAAGTCTGTCGGCGACTGCTGATTACAGCTCTGTTTAGGGTATTGGGCAACTGGAGATGGTGCTTGACTTCGTTGTAATGGATTATCAGTGTAATAACCTGAAGCGGTTGGATATAGTTGCTCAGGTGACTGAATATAATGTTGCTGAGGGGATGATGGTTGGTACCTGTCTTGATGTGTTATTTCAGGCTGCGCATCAGAGTCTATGGCACCCAATATTGGAGGGAATTCTTGTGGCTTGCAATCAGAAAGAGCTGGGCTGCCACAAGATGGAGTAGGACTCCCTGACTCAGGAGACACCAGTGTCCTCTCAGGCTCTGTCGTAGAGAAATGAGAAAGTTCAGGAAAAGGGGGACTAATCCTTTCCTCTGGCTGAACAACAGAGTAAAAAATCCCTGTGATATGAGGTGAAGAAGTATGACTTCTTTCTGAGGCCGAGTGTGGCTCTAAGAAAGGAGAGGCTGATGGCGTATGCACGATAACAGAATCTTCTTTTCTAGTGAGATCGGGTGAAGATGCAGTAATCCGGATTTCAGGTGAAGGCGAAGTAAATCTTTGCTCTGTAGGTGAGCAGTTGCTTAAAACTCCAGGTGATGGAGATAAACTATGACTTACTGCTGGTGACGACACGTGAGAGCTGATTTCAGAGGGTGAGGGACTGAGTCTTAGTTTATGTGATACGCCAGGAGAGGGAGATCTTGTTTCAAGTCTAGCTGGGGAGGCAGCACCGAGCAGGCCAGGTGATGGAGCAATAGGACTTAGTTGAGATGAGATACTGCTTTCCACAAGCTCAGGCGATTGTGCTATTGAAACCACGGGTGAGGGAGGTGTGTACCGCGGGGCAGGGGTAGAACTGGTGCTGGCAGGCTCGGCTGACAACCGTGCACCTTGGCTTTCAGGAGTAGCTGTGCCTCTCTCTGTAGTGGACAGATTGGATATCTGTTTAGAACTGTCGGAACCGTCTTCAATATCAGGTGTGGAGCATCTACTAAAGAGATCAGGTAGGGAGATCCTCCTTAGCTCCGGAAAGGGAGATGATGCCTGAGTATCAGGAGTGTAAGACCTATTTATCAACTCTGGAGAGACTGGTGTTTCTCTGGATTGGCAAAATAACTCTGTGCCACTGGGTAAAGGCAACGGAGAAGAATGAATTGGTTCAGCGTCTGATGCCGATTCTGTGAAATGTGGAGAATTACTGTCAGATGTGAGCACAGGTGAAGGACCACCGTGTTGATTAAAGTAGCTGCTCCTTGGCTCTGGTGAGCCTTGTGCTATCCTCAGCTCAGCTGCAGACTTCAGGTTTTCTGTTTGAACACAGGGTGAGCTAAGACGGTCCACAGAATCTGGAGAGGGACTTGGAGTTTTAGAGTGCTGCAGTGGGCTGCTGTGTCTATCTTCTGATGTTGTAGTACTAGTTGTTGTAGTAGTAGTAGTAGTAGTGTCATCTGGTTCAGAATTAGTCACTATTGGTGAACATCCTTTTTCAAGTGAGTAAGAAGACAAGGATGACAATCTTTCCTCTGGACTCAAGGAAGCAGAAGCGTTATATCCAGAAGACGGGGTTATCTCTGCAGTCTCAGGGTCCTCCAGGCTAGCCGTACTCGGCTGAACAACCTGCGATTTGCTTCTTGGTTCTATATTCAAGCTACTCTTCTCTGTAAATTCTGAATGCCCAAAGCTACAACTCTCTCCAGGTTGTATGCCCTCTGATAACTCGTTTTGTAATTGTGGGCTGTAAAGCCTCTCTCTTGAATCCTCAAAGCCCTCCTCTCCTTCACTGAAGGCCTGTGCACTGTGGTAAGAGCCAGACGAGTCGTTTAGATCATCCACCAGGGGTGATGCAGCAGCTGTCCCATCCACCACCGTCTGAGAAGGGACAAATGGCTCCGCAGCAGGAGAGCTGGGGAGGGACGGTGACTCACAGTCGTCTCCAAAAATGTCACAGAGGCAGGTAGTCTCAGAAATGGCACTACGCTGGCTGGTTACGTTGATGATGTCAAAAATTTCGACGTGATTAGGTGTGCCGTCACGATGACACAGGGACACGTTGCGGGGCGCACTGCGCAGGAAGGAGTAGCTGTCCCCTTGTAGAGTCCAGCTTTCCATTGCTCGTTCACTAGCTCCAAATTGTCCCCGTGGCCAGCCCAGTTGGCTCCTCAAGGCTGTGGGCTCTGATTCTGGACTGAAAATGAGAAATGGTCACCTGGGCGATGTGTAACTTTGTGTATGTGTCACCAAAAATAATAATTTCACACTGAGGAAACAGCAAATCAAGAAGAAAAATAATTGGACACGGTTTCTGTTATCTCTTATTTATCCTGATGACATACATATTTGGCATCTAAGCTATAACAGCTTTGAGATGCTGTACAAAAATAAATGCCAGAACCAAAATAGAATTTTGTCAGAGTGCCTTTAAAAGCAGTGAAGCAACATCAAATCTCCATAAGGTAGTATACATGCATTCATTGGTGGATACTTGTCTAGAAATCAACTGATATACCTATATATGCATACAAAATAAATTTACTTGGACTTGCAAACGCTCATCACTATATAGATCAACACCATCTTGCCCATACCCTGTATTTGAACTTTCCCTATTTCCTATTTGAATGACTAGTGACAAAAACTGGATCTCTTTAAATGACAAGTTCGATTAAATGAGAGAGATCGTACCTTTAGCCAAAGATAAAGCTCTCCAAAGGGCATTGAGTTCTTCTGCAGTGACAGCCCAGTATCCGACGCACCGTCAAAATCCACAGCTGAATCTTTGACAAAACAGCTCCACACAGCTCAGGGTGGCAGAACCATTATGGCTCAATATCGTCAGAAAAAGCCACTGCCATGTATCAAACCCGTATAGAAAAAGCAAAAAGGGGCAGCTCACTCATACCTATCACATCCACCAGAACTCCCATCTCTATTTCAGCCCCTCCCATTTAAGCTGGCCACAGTGAAATTGCTTACTGAGTCTATGCGGGATCTTTTTTCTCCACTGGGCTTGGGGTTTGGTTGGACGATGGTTTTCCCTGGGAGGTTGGGCTAAGGGTCTTGCGCTGGGGCCTGGGGTGGGTTTATAGTTAGCAGCAGGTGCTGATCCAGCCAGGACGGTTGAGTGTGCTTGGAATCTGACACTTACAGCAAGCTCAGTCACAGGGCTCTTCTATATATAGACCCATATTATCGCAGCCAGAAGCCATAGATTTAGCTGTTTGCCTAGGCACACTAGCAAGGTAAGATAAGAGAAACGTGGCCTCTCATGAGTATAGACCACACACTGTCCACTTAAATGTGAGATACGAGGTTGTACATAACATGGAAGGTATGTGAATTGCATGCATGTCTACGAACAGTCTGTGTAAATGCTAAGACCTAACAGCAGGTCAGAGGTTGACATAGACCACCCAACTTTGACAGGTCACATGCAGGACTCCGGTGTGCTGCATGTAGTGACAAACACTTGCATAAGACCAGTTTTGGTGTTCTCACATGTTTCAAGTCACGTTAGGTCTACAAACTTCAATTTTCCAGGACTACATGCAGCCAAAGGCAGACTTGGAATGGGCTTATTTTCTCAGCCCACGCAAACAAAAAAGACAATGTACTTTCAGTTGGATAGTGTCACTATCACAACTGAGCCACATTAAAACTGTCTGGGCAGGTCTAATGGCAACGGCTCAGATAAGCACACTGTCCCTAACCTAATTCCTCAGATTACATTCGTTCTCAACCATTCTGCTCATTCAGAGCTGGCCAACGGAAAATGTCTGCGGTCCTGTCTGACAACTGTATGAGGGTGGGACAGTTATATTAAATGAATGACACACTGCTTGAGGGCTGAATAGCAAACTCACTTTTGATTTTGAAGTAGCCACTTTAATATAAATTTAAGCTTTACTTGTGAGGTTAGCCAAAACCAAAATCTTGACCTTATCTAAGTGCAATAGGGCCATGACAAGAGTTTCATCATAACATTATTTCTTTCTTATGTATATTTTTACACATCCATCTCACTTACTCACTTACATGCCATTGCACATTTTTTCTATTTTCCACCTCAGGCTATTTTATTTTTATTATATATTTTTAACTTCCAGTACTTGTTCTTCACTGTTCTTTGTGAGTCTTTGAATTGTCAATGTTAATATGCCAAAAGAGACAAATTCCTTGAATGCACAAACCTATTTGTCAATGAATACTTTTCTAATTATTACTATATTCAAAAGGCTAAACTCTTATATCAGGTATTAAAGATGGATAATACAAATGTATAAATACATTTAATGAACATAAACATTTTGCTGGATTGTATGTGAATTCTTGTTTGTTAAAACGGCGCTACGTTAGTGTTCAGACTGTGTACAGAAATGCTGATACCGCTGTGGGCATGGTGGCGCATTTGACGGAATGAAGACTCAGTGGGAAAGAATTCCCAGCACCTCAGCGATTGGGAGCTTTGGTAGACATCACTGATAGATTAGTCACACTGGCTCTCTTTGCTCTAAAGTTTGCACCCACTGTCACCATCAACAATGCAACAAGAAAAAAAACATGCATGCAAGAACAATGAGACACAAAGGCATCTATAACTGTAGTAACTAAAAATACTCTCTTCAATCAAGGGGCCTAAATGAGATAAGGATTGTTAATCTGTTAAACATTAGGATTCATTCAGTCATTGTGAATTGCGGCGAAGCGTTTTAATTTCAACAACATTTCTGTTCTATTTGCACAGGATGATACCGAACAAGAAAGCAGTCACCTGACCAGTTATATGTGGACTAGTAAACAGAAGAGAAAAAAATTAGAACGAGATCACATTACGATTTTAGCTTTTTTTGAACTGACCTTGCTGCTCTTGTAGGATGTAATTAACTTTGCATGGCTAAGCTCTGAAAAGACCGCATCGCTAATCTTAGCTATGTTTTGCCGCCTTGACTGACAGCTACTAAGTAGGCTACTCCTCTGGAGTCATCCTAAAGTCATCATCATGAAAATCCAAACTGACCAGACAGTCACATCTTTGTCGTTTATACAATATATACATTTGAATAAACAACAGTTACAAACAAAATATCAGTGTGCGCTTTAAATTTAAACTATATAATTTCAATATGATGAGATGGTTTAATGAAGGAGCTTAAAAGTATGTAACCAAAATCCTGTGCAAACCTGTTAAAATGAATATTCTGTTGGACATTTCATGTTTGAAAGGAGACAGACACACCGTGGCAATATGAAAGTCTAAATAACCAAAATAAACACATGGCTGCAGACCTGGATAATCTGAAGACTATATGCTCATAATCCTCGAAGTTATATTGGGGGGGAAAAGAAAATAAGTGGACAGTTTTGTGCATGGAAGTCTATGGTTCATTACAAGCACTGAGTCAGAAGTCAGTCTGTGCTGAGCACAAGATGTCTGAAGAATTTTCCATCGTTTATCATCTACAGTTTGGAGATTCTGGAATACATCAATTTGTCTTTCAAGCAACGATCAGCGGACAAAAACTGTGGATGACCGACCATAACTTGACCCCAGTATCTGATATAAGTATTTCATGATTTTTAATTTCTTTAATACCAAACATTTATTTGTTGCAGTCTCGCATCGTAAGTCATAAAAAACAACAACAACAACAACAACAACAACAACAACAACAATAACAAAAATGCACCATTACACAACACACATTTTGATAATTGGTAGGTGTAATTTTTTAATTAGTATTTTTTACATCTATAAAACTGAACAATCTGAGGTACTCAGAACATTCTCTACTCTCTCTAATGTGTTCCTTTGAATTGCAAGGCCTTTAAACATGAGTTCAAAGCTTGACCTTGTGCAGACTCTTGATTAAGCCGACACCGTGACCACACAGCATGACAGCTACGTTTCCTCGCTTCGTTGAATGCCAAGGATTAGTCCTTCGTCAGTCTGCATGATATCAAACTTTGTACTAACTAATTGGAGTTTTGTGAATATCGCGGGGGGGACGACTTTTATTGTGAAAGCTGACGTCAACGGAGAATGCGACACAGGAAGATCCGCATTACGGCTGCTGGTTGTGTTGCTGTAGCAGGGAAGTGGCTAACGCTAATGTTTGCTAACTAATTAGCAAGAGAGGTGAGTCGGCCTTTTTTAAAAACACGTCCTGAATTTGGTTACACGGCGAAAGCCTACTTATATTTAGGGCCGAGACTGGGAAGTTGTCATCCAGTTTTGAAATTATTTAGCCCGTGTCACGCTGTAGCAGTTGGTAAACAACAACTAGCCGCTAGCAGTGACGAACATTTTGGTTAGCCAGCCATTGCGATACCAATTGTTTACTTGTGCTTTGTGACTGCCGAATATTTGAGTGCCGAATATCAGCGAAATCGCGTCAGGGCTTGGTGTACAATGTACGTATCGCTATGACCTTTTAAATATCAGTGCAAAAATTGACATTCCGTTCTTGCGTTTACGTTCGTGAGCGATAACCCAGCTGCGGTAACTAGGTGGACATTTTCTGTATACAGCTACTATCTGGTAGTTACAGCAAAACAGTATTCCGCAGCATTCCGCAATTTGTTTTCAGACATGTACGTAGATAGATCAAGTCAGGCAGCTGTCCTCTAAAGTAGCGAGCGTATTATGTAGCATTTCTTCACAGCCGATTCTCGTGCGAGATGTTTGAGACGTTAGAGGTTACCAAGAGTAGTAAAAACCAGGCCGCTGAGTGCACTGGGGACCCTGGTTCGAGTGTTGCTAAGACCTTGCTGGCAGTTAGCCGTGGTACTCCAGCACAAGTGCTGATCGTAGGGCTTTTTAATGTGGCATCAGCTTTATTTTATCACAGTCCTGTTGGCATCGTTTGCGCGTGTACAATTTTTTTTTTTTTTTTTTTTTTTTTTTTTTTTTTTAAATGTCAAGGAAGTGATCTAATAGTGTGATTTGGTCCACAATGCAAGCCATCAATCAGGATTTAGCAAGTTCAGTATTTTTCCCAAACAAACAAAACGCTTTAGTATCTATCATCGTGTCTAATAGACAGACGTCATTTTCTGAAACTAACTACAGTTACATTAATTCTATATATATTTCCAAGGCCTTCTTATTCCACCTCATAGTATAACTTTATATGAAACTTCATGCACGTTTCTTGCTCTTTGTAGAATGGAGTAGAATCGGCCAGTATTGCTGTTGCTCTAGGAACAATGAAAAGCAGTTTAGCAGCTTGCTGCTTTGAAGCATATTGTAAAATGTACAGTAGTATACAGCACTACAAGTAGAATAGAAATGGAAACAGTGTTCCCTGTGTTTGTTGATGCCGTAACTAATATATACGACGTTTACCAAAGCCTTTTTCTGTTCAGATGATGACGTCAGACTGAACTATTTGAGAGGATTGATTAGAAACAGTCCTCTGGGGTCCTCATTCCAAACTCAGTCTGTAACAATAGTCTGTTATTTGTAGCTTGTCTTCATACTTGCTTCTACTGTTCTGCCATTGGAAAAGTTCTGATGGCGCAACATTGTCTTTGGCCTTTTAGGAAAGGCATATTTTGTATTGCAAAGTGATAAATGAAAACTACATTGTATTGTCTTATTTTTTAATCTGGAGCATTACCATTTTCAATATGAAGAGTTTATAAATTCAGTAAAATCAATCAATCTCCAAAGAAAAAAAAAGCATCAATCTAACTGCCTACATGTGACCTGTATTTTTCAGTTGTCCTATTTTTTTCCCCTCATACATCCAGGTGTTGTGTGTGTGCGTGTGTGTGAGCGTTCCAGTTTGAACCATGGAGCAGTGTGCGTGTGTCGAGAGGGAACTGGAGAAAGTTCTCCACCGCTTCGTAATGTACGGTCACCAGTCTGAGGAGAGGCTAGACGAGCTCCTTCGCAGCGTCTGTGAGATCCGAGGACAGCTTGTTGCTTTTGGTGAGAGGAATTTATTTATTTTTTTTCTTAAATGTGTCCTTGGTCTGAATAACTACCTAGTTCACAGACACTTTGAGTGAAGCTACCTTTCTTGTTCCCTCAGGAGTGCAAGATGCAGACTTGTCAGTCCTCTCTCAGACTATGGCGCAGTGTTGTAAGAACATCAAAGAAACGGTGCAGATGCTGGCTTCACGACATAAGGACATACACGGCAGTGTGTCCAAAGTGGGCAAGGCCATCGACAGGGTAAAGCCATCTCCGCAGCACTGTCCTTCTAGCATGTAGCACACATGTGCCTAAACCTTCGATCATTCCCCGCAGAATTTTGATGCGGAGATCAGTGCTGTGGTGGCAGAGACAGTGTGGGACACCCCAGAGAGACAGAAATACCTGAGCGAGACGATCGTGGAGCACCTGTATAGACAAGGGATGCTCAGTGTAGCAGAGGATCTTTGTCAGGTGAGGCGTAAATATGACTCCTGAAATCTAGAATCATAAGGCTTCGAATTGATGTCTTCTGATTGACGGCGCAGGTCATTGAGTGCCCAATGACTTTTGTTTGACTGTTTGTTTTCCAGGAATCCGGTGTCGTTATTGACATGAGTATGAAACAGCCTTTTCTGGAATTGAACAGAATCCTTGAAGCTCTGAGAATGCAGGACCTCAGGCCTGCACTAGAGTACGTCTTCGCTTCCCACCGCGAACCGTGTGCAGACTTAATTTGTATCAGACACTTGGCTTAACACCCTCTGCGCTGTTTTAGGTGGGCCGTGACGAATCGGCAGCGCCTTTTGGACCTCAACAGCAGCCTGGAGTTCAAGTTGCATCGTCTGTACTTTATCAGCTTGCTCAGCGGGGGAATCACTAACCAAATGGAGGCGCTGCAGTATGCCAGGCATTTTCAGCCCTTTGCCTCTCAACACCAGAGAGGTACGAGTTTTCTGGCTCAGACGAAACAGAATAAAATCCTCAGCTTTATGTTTTCCATTGAAAAAGAATCTTGAGCTCCTAATCATTTAATAAGAAATCTTTACTGTAGGAATTTAAAGTTCTGCAGAGTTGTCCCATGTCTGCGCATGTCCCCCCCCCCCCCGGTGCAGATATTCAGATCCTGATGGGCAGCCTGGTGTACCTGCGCCACGGCATCGATAACTCTCCGTACCGCAGCCTGCTGGAGACGAATCAGTGGGCTGAGATCTGCAACATCTTCACCAGGGACGCCTGCGCTCTGCTGGGCCTCTCAGTAGAGTCCCCACTCAGCGTTAGGTAAGAAGAGCTGGAGCAACAGCAACTCTCGCGTTCTTTACAGCTTATATAAAATGTGGTCATGCATTGTTTCAGCCAAGATTCATCGCCAACTCGTTGACGAGAAATTCCCCCAAATCTAATTTTGCCATTGTTTCGTTTGCCTTAAGTTTTGCATCAGGCTGCATGGCATTGCCGGTGCTGATGAACATCAAGCAGGTGATAGAACAGAGACAGTGCAGCGGAGTCTGGACGCACAAAGACGAGCTGCCCGTGAGTTCGCTGCTTGCGTCGTGTCGACTTTTCACGGTCGGTCCTTCTCCAAAGCCTTGACTTGACTGGCACCGCATCTGTAACTGCAGATTGAAATCGACCTGGGGAAGAAGTGCTGGTACCACTCGGTGTTCGCCTGCCCCATCCTCAGGCAGCAGACCTCGGAGAGCAACCCACCCATGAAGCTCATCTGCGGCCACGTCATTTCCAGAGATGCCCTCAACAAACTGACAAACGCTGGGAAGTAAGTCGACGATGCGGCCCAGATGTGATGTGATGACAGGACAGAGATTTAGTAGAAAAACTGGTGGTGTTTTAAGTTAAGATATAAGTTACATAAACTCCCTAAACTGTAGAAATGAACTATTTTAAACTGAACTGAACTGAACAATGAAGTTTGAAGCTACATTTTGTCAGACAGTCATTTTTAGCCTTGCAGATCCACGGGGAATTAAATCAAAGGCCACTTTTTAGGCCCATTGTCAGATCTTTATTTTTATATTGCATTTCATTGGTGCAGACTCGCAGGTCTAAAGATCTGCAGAAAACACATTTAGCCATCTGTTTACAGCCTCCTGCAAAAATGCTCCAGCTTGCTGTCAAAACTGAAGCGTTGGACTTTGAAAACCAACCAAACGTATCTCACCCTGTTCCCCGTCCCCAGGTTGAAATGTCCATACTGTCCCTTGGAGCAGAACCCGTCACATGCCAAGCAGATCTACTTTTGATACGGCACCGCCTCCCCCGTGACGAGTCAGGACGAAGTTCCCCGGGATTCACTTCTGTGCGCCCAGGACCGTTTTGCCCTGGCCCTTCCTTCTCTGTCCCAGCCCCCTCGGCCTGTTGTTGTAAAGCATCACGGTTTTACCCGAGCGCTCACCTGGACAGCCTCGGCCATCCTATTTCCCCACCCTCCTCCGCGCCCACTTCTGACCTACCCCAAAGTTGCGTTGTACACAGAGCCCAGCAGGGGACGCTCCAACTGCAGTGTGTAGTTGGGTGGGGAGTGTGTCAGTGAAGAAGCACCTCTGGAAAAGGATCCGTCGCGGAAACCTGTTTGCCTGCAGAGTCCTAGGCTTATCTTTTTAAATTATATATTACTTTATAGCTATTTTTCTGACTGTACGAACAGTTGGAGTTGGGTTACTGCTTCTCTTCTTTTCTTTTTTGTTTTTTGACAGAGGCAGTGAAATGATTATAAGAGGACGAGCATGGATATATTGGTATAGATAGGCAGTTTCTGATTTCAGGATGGTAACAAAACATTTATTCTATATAAGGAAAGGCAAAACAATAACAAACTGTGTGGAAAAAAAAAAGTTTCTTCTATTCTGGTGAAGGGAAGTTTTGAGGCCCGTTGTCAACGGAGCTCTTTGATTGTGACCCCTTTACGCCTCCCATCACATAATAAAGGCCTCTCGTAGCTTGAAAGTCACTGTTGGCTGTAGTATTTAATTCATAGATCACTTTTATGATAAAAACAGCTTTTTATTTTATTTTCCTTTTTTGTTTTTGTTACTGACTGCACACCAGCAACATTTCTCCCCCCCCCCCCAACTGCAGAAACGCGCAGTACGTATCCATGTACGTATTTAAGGACAAAACTGAAAACACGATTATAAACTACTGTGAAATGTGCTTCGTTTCCGTTTTTCATCGCCGCCCCGGCATCAAGTTTGAAGTACAACAACTGGACGGCAAAGCACATGATCAGCGCCGCAGAACCTGAGGGGGGGGGGGGGGTTCCGCGCCGCAGCCGCTCCGGGGAGTCACTCGGCGGCGCGTCGTGTATCTAAGCTTGCATTACCGTGGAGATGTAAAGTGTGACGGTGCCTGTACGATCCGCAGTTGCTCCCTGGTAAAAAAAAATAAAAAAATAATTCAGCTTTATTGTGGTAGGATGGGGAGGTCCCGTGGTCATCGTGGCTGTTGTTTTAATATATACTATTTATAACCTCTGCTGTGCAGGTTCTGCTTTTTATTTTACAGATGGAGACATAAATAAGCATTAAAAATCCATACATTTCCTCAGGGCTCATTGTGAAGGGTCAGACCACACTTTGCAGTTAAAACATTAAAGGTGTACAATCAGAGTGTCAAGAGATGACATATTTCACTATAGAGGGTTATACTGTTTGTTTGGTTTTTTTGTTTTGTTTTTTGGAGCTTGTATATATTATGCAACTTGTCAGTGTGTGAAGATAGACTTGGCTCAAGGTCCAAGACTCTTGGCCTTCAAATACAACTTGTTTAGATGGTCGATACTAACAGGTTCCTGGAGTGGAAAGCTATTAACCGATGACACACACACACACACACACACACACAAAAGTGAGACTAGCTGTTCTGAAAGTGGAACACCAGCATAACGCGCGCACACGCACTCACAGAGCCGTAAACACTAAATGCAGTTCCTCTAGCGTCATTCAACCTGGCTTTCATTTGGACAAGGCTTAAGGCATCACGTGTGGACTTTTTGTTTCCTTTTCCTTTGGTTGACAATCATTCATTGCTTTTCTCAGATTCTCAGATGTTCCTCCACATAGCTTGCTAGCGCTCTGTGCTCTGTGTTCTTGATTTTGTCGAATGTTTGCATTTCCTGCCTCTTTGTGTGCAACTCTTACTGTAAATATCCTCTAACATGTTTCATATACCTGCATCTGAAATGGAAATAAAAAAAAAACTTTATACTCCGCATCAGCTCAAACTGTGCGGTTGCATTTCGGTCTTTTAAAAAAAAAAGTCACCTCTTACTTGTTTAAATGGCTGCAAGACCTCATTCTTGGCCACTTGGGGGCACCATCACTGTTTTTTTTTCCAGTCTTAGAAGTCCTGATGTTGTGCGAAATGGCTTGTACAATGTTTTGTAACTATAAAATGTGCCTATCAGCACCCTGAAACTGACAACAACAACAACAACAACAAAATAAATCCTACAAATTTTAGCACCACTTTTCAGAGAGAGTGTGGAAACCGGCTTCAGGAAAACAGCCCTTTGTGATGTCACTTTGTGGTCACCTTGCATTTGACTCAACCATTTGGTTGAAGTTCAACAAAACATCAGTTTTAGCAGGAATCTTAAAAGTTTTTTTTTTTATTGTAGGAGGCTGCAGACACAGGTTTAAACACGCTGTCATCTAGGGGACTAATGATTTTTTTTTGTTAGGTTGGGAGGGACAATAAATTGGGTCGCGACAAGGCTGGAGTCCTCCATGTAAAGACCAGGAAACGGGTGTGATGAGGAACGCAACATTTACCATGAAGATTATTTCCCCCACAGTCAAACACAAACGTTTATTTTTTTATTTTATTATGAAATCGGAGAAAGGCCAACTGATGGCATTCAGCTCCCAGCTGCATCACTCCTACAGAGCGCTAACGTGTGAGGTGAGACTCTGCTCGCATCCCACGTCAGTTAACCAGCTCGGAGCCGGGGCGGTTATATTCAGCTCAGAGTTTTATGTAATAGTTGAAATGCCGAGGTAAGGACCCGGTGAGTCAGCCGCAGCCGGCCTTCCTACGTTTACGGCAGCGCTGGACTTCCATGTGCCGCCTCACACTTCCCACGTCCTGCTGCATCTCTTCTCTTCCGCCATTACCCAACCAAACCCAGAAAAAAGTGACCCTGCGCCAAGACTGTTGTGCCACCCTGGAGGTTTTGGGTTGATGGTTTCCAGAGGGAGTCCTTGTTATCATCTCTGGTGTTTGAGGCCCGGCTGCCAAAGCCTGGGGGGTTGCTGGGGGATGGAACCGAGATAAGGATTGAAGGCTAAAAGCTTCATTAGTCCTCAAAGCCCTGCAGCGCTCTGGCCTAAAGCCGCTGTCGCTGGGTTTTTATTGGCGCGCGCTGCTCATTTCTGAGGCCAAGACTCGGGTGAACCCGGCAACCTTTCCGCCTCTAAACATTCTGTCCAGTCGTGACGCGGCAAAGTCTCGACCGGGAACATAAACAAGCAGCGCATGTAACACTTCATAAATGTTTATTATGAATGCAAAAAAACAAAGATATTTTATACTGTACAGGCTGAAACCCAGTAAGTAGACATTGAATCACAGTATGGCGCGAGGCTGACCGAGTGGGAGCTGGAACGTCCACGTATCAAAGTACAAACGGAGCGACGAGAGCACGGCGAGTCCTACGTCATGCAGCTGTAGTCACTGGCTGGGTGCAACAACTTGCTCCAGCAAGCAGGGGCAGTCCCGTTTAAGTTTAGGCGTTCCTGTCGTCTGATGATGACCTTTATAGCAATCAGAAGACAATCGGAAGACAACAGTGTGCTTTATATACAAAAAAAAATCTCCTGAGAGGAGCTGGAAGAGTCCAGAGTTGTCGTCGTAGTTTTTTTTCTTAAGTAGTATTAACAGTTCTGAGTACATTGGCACCAGGTCCATGCAGCCCATGAGAATTCCAGACCAGAGCGTCTGTAGATCTTCTGCACAAACGAAGAAGGTGCCTTGATTTTTTTTTTTTTCTTCCTTAAATCCCTTTTTGAATCCTTTGGTAACCGTCAAGGCCGTGCAGCAGTCCACAGCAAAGTGGCACAGCCTCAGTCTGCAAGGTGTAGTTCAGCTCATTTTTTACAAGTTTACAAAGAGGAAAATATTACTGTTGAACGGGACCCTGTTTCGGTGCTGCTGCTCCTCTGACACCGCTCGTCCTCGGTGAGGCACGACAGTGCCTTGGTTGCAAAGAGACGCTTCGGTCTTTGCAGTATGAGTTGGCGGAACGAACGACGAGGGTGCGTCGAGCGGAAAGTGGCAGGAAGTGGCAGGAACCTTCGGAACCTTTTTTTGATAGTCGGAAAAGTTGAGGTGAAACCCATTAAAGAAAAAGAGTCAAATTTAAAATCTTAAAATGGACAGGAAAATCAATGTTTCGATATATTTCTGTATTATGATCTCATTTTGATTAATTCTGTCATAATTTTAAACTTTAGATTGAGTGGGTCATAAATTATTCAAATTAAAGACATTTTAACTAATATGTAACTGAATATATTTATATATAATTATTTTTTAAATTCAGAAAGAGTGATGAGTTATTTCTTTTCCTGATCAAAAGTGGGTTTCCGCAGAGACAGCGGTGGAAGGAGACAGTTTGCATGGCAAATCAGTCCACATTCAAATTTCAGAAGACTCGATCCTCTCGATCCAGGGCAGACCAGAGGAGGGTCTCTCCTCCGGGTGCTCATTGGCTGCCGCGCTCTCCAGCTCCGCCACTTCTCTCTCCAGCGTCCCACTTCTGCTCCCCGCCACTCCGTCCCCCTCCTCTCCCCCTATCCCTCCACAACCCCCCCGACCCGCTCGCTCCTGGCCCGCCCTCAGCTGGTGCAGCTCCCTCTCCAGCGCCTCGTTGCGGTGGTACATCTCCACGTAGCTGCCCTGCAGCTCCTTCTGGTAGCGGATGACCTTGTCCTTCTCCGTCTGCCACGTCCGCCTCTCCTCCTCGAACGCCGTGGCCTGGGCCTCGCTCTGGCGCCGCTCCAGCAGGAGCTCGGCACGCAGCCGCTCCTCCGTCGAGCTCCCGCAGCCTCCTGCAATGAGGAGGTTCACATGACTTTCAGCTACATGCCAGCTGAGCCGTCTGGGGTGGGGGGGGGGTGAGGGGCGGATGAAAGACGCCGGCTGCCTGTAAAAAGAACTACTGGCCCTGACCTGATTAGACAAGTGACCCCGACTTCTGGTCCAAGTGTGTTAACATCCTAACTGAAAATAACTCCGACCGCCTTCTGCCCAGTTGATAAAAAAAAAAAACTTTACTGAAGCACAACTGCGGGAAGTTGCTCTTCCATGTTAAATAGCATAGTTTAAAGCTAAAGCAAGTTTATAGACCCCATGTGTAACATTTAAAGGGATCTTCCGGCATCCAGTGGAACAAAGATTACATATGGAGTTTGTATCTTTTGCAATGTTCTTTTTCCATTTCGTGATAAACATTTATACATATTAAATCCATAAAAAAGTGGCACCACGTCTCACAAGTGTCCAGATTTGCTCAGAACGTGAATCTGCTCAGGGTTCAGTGTTTTCACTCTGACATCAGAATTCACATAAGAAATATATGAAATCAAGTACAAAGCAATGTTCGATAAGTAACGTTGGCAATTTGTTTTCTGTCCACTAGATGTCACTAAATCCCAGACTCTTGGCCTTTAAACAGAATTATACCATGAGTTCCGAGACATTATTTTGTATCTGTGTAAACCACAATTAGGCGTGCTTGTGTTCACTTCTTTTGTTGACTTGTTTCACTACGTCGGCAAGAACTTGCACTCTTATCCCGACTTGCGGCGTCTAGTTGTAAGTGCGTGTGTGTGTGCGTGTGTGTGTGTGTGTGTGTGTGTGTCAGGAATCACCTGCCGCCCCGGCCGACTGCCCTTCCTCCGCCGCCTGATCCTCCTCGTTCCCGGTCTGGGACGGGCACCTGCGGCGCTTCGCCCCCTGCAGGACGAGCTTCAGCACTTCCACCTGGCTCTCCCGGTCGCGCAGCTCCGTGCGCGTCTCCCTGAGCTGCGTCTTCAGCTGGAAGAGCTCGCTCAGCTTGTGCGTCACCTCTGCCTGGGAGTCGCGCAGCTGCTGCTTCAACAGGGAGATCTCGCCCGACTTCTGGCACACCTGCAGGAGAGGCCGATAAGAACAGGATTATACACATATATATACATATGTATATATATATATATATATATTTTTTTTTACTTGCACTCAGGTTCTTTTGTGCAAACAAGACAAGGCAGACAGGAATCTCGCTATCTCTACCCTGCCCTGTAATTACTCGTCATAAAGTGCCTCTCTCTGCCGCCTGTTACCTCCCACTGCGTCTCCTCCAGCGTCGGACTGGTCGGCTTCGGTGCGACTGCGGCGTCCTGCCGCTCGCGGTCCCTCCTCAGCTTGTCCAGCTCCTCCTGCAGCCGGTTCTTCTCCTGCTGGGCTTTGAACAGCTGCAGCTGCAGGTTGCGCTGCGAGCGCTGGGCGTGCTGGGAGACCTGCCGCAGCTTGGCGGCGTACAGGCGCTTCAGCTCCTCCACCTCCTTCTCCCACAGACGCTGCTTCCCCTCGAACACCTGTGCAGGCAAGTCTCGTGGTCAGTCAAGCGGTTCGCCTCCCACTCCCCCGAAAGGAAAGGAAAGGCTGATGGTTGAGACGAGAGTCACCTGAGCGATGGCTCCCTCGCTTTCATCCAGGTTCCTCTTCATCTGCTTCAGCTCGTGCTCTTTCTCCACCAGGCGCTCTTCCAGATCCCGCACCTTAAAAAAAACGACAAGGCATGAAGACAAATACTTTCTGCTCCATCCATCCATCCATCCATCCATCCATCCCATGGATACGAAAGTGGATTACAGCCACAACAAGAGAAAAAAATGTTACAGGCAGGAGATTTTTATTTAAGTTTTCATTTCGAGTTTCAAGAAAAAGAAAAAGAAAAATTTCCTGAATGAAGTTAAAATATCGTGAAAAATGCTGAGGTAAAAAAGACGAGATTCAGTGAATAAAGTCAACAGAAAAGACAAAGTTTTGTGAATAAAGTAGAAATTTTCATGAATAAAGTCGACGCAAATAAAGTGGAAATTGGCGAGTAGGCTGGATGGATTGTGGATTAACCCAGTTACCCACAGTAATCAGGAAACTGGCGAAAACAGAAGTAATCCACTCGACTTGCGCCCAGAGCCTTTCGACTTTATTGTCAACATTTTGACTTACTTCACATTGACATCAATTGCAAAATTTCAATTTTATTCACAAAATTTCGTCTTTTTTACCTCAACTTTACTCTCAAAATTTAGACTCATCTAAAAATTGGAGATTTTTGAGTTGTGGACTTTCAATATTTCTAAAAAAAAAGATTATAAAGGAAATTCCCTGAAAGTGTTGACGACCAGTGTGATTTCACGCTCGCTCTGATTGGCTGATACTTCCTGATGCATCACAGAAGTTACAGAGGCATGCTGGGAAGTTACACTACTGCTACATGCTCTATATAATAATCATAATGCGGAAAAGTTTTTGCATATGACAAAAACCTTTTCGCCATATGCGTTAGGTGAGCAACTTCATTGAAATGAATGAGCTGCCATATTGAATCCTGAGGCCTGGCTCCATCAATCCATCTATTCATCCATCCCTTCATGCCTCCATCCGTACTCACCACTTCTTCTACGGACAGGGAGAGCGTCCACTCGTAAGGAGGCGGAGCCTCCCCTCCGAAGGGAACCAGGCGACTGAGTGTTGCCATGCTTCGACACGACACCTCCCCTATGGCCCCGCCCCCTGAGCCCACAACCTTGGGGCTCAGCGAGTTGTGTTCCAGGGAGCCGATGGTGTTGATGTGGCCCATCGACGCACTGCGGCACGAATGCAGAGAAACCTGTCTCATTATCTCCACCAGCCCACACGCTCATTACAAATCATTCACAGCTTCGACAATTCAAAGCAGATTGGAGCTAATGAGGCCGAGGCTGACCTGATGTGAGCCAGGTGTGGGCGCAGAGGGGGCCGGTAGGGCGGCAGGCTGCTCATGGAGTTGTGACCCGAGTCTGACAGGTTGTCGTCCTCCTGGCTCGTCCCGCGGGCAGAGGAGGGGGCCTGCATAAACACACACTTCACTTCATCATAGCTCTGACGAGATCGAGCGGAGAGGAAAAGAGTTAAAGCGACGCACAAATATTCAAAATGTTATCTTCATACCTTTACTGCAATAAAAGAAGAATGCTAATGATTGTATTTAGTTCATGAAGACACAATGAATCCCATTCATTTGACAAATCTCCGCTGAGTTGATCAGATGTGATGATTTGATCAGGACCAAGCTGGTTTTCCGACGATACCTTGTTTGCAGCGGGGGTTGGGCCTCCGTGGCGGGAGGGCGAGGAGGAGGAGGAAGAGGTGGAGACGGCCTTAGCGACGTGGGCGTAGGCCCGGTGAAGCCCGTTGGAGATGCCGTGATCAACGTCCTCCGACTTGGACGACGGGTAGAGGTTCTGCATGGAGCTGAAGTTTTTGGGGGTGACCGGCTTGAAGGCAGAAGACCTGAAACAAGACTGGAGCGGCGGAGGGGGGAGCAACGTCAACGGCGGACTATAAATCACACCAAATCACCAAACCAAATCCATCCGTGACCACCGTTTTCTCAGTGTCGATCAATGTGGGGGGGGCATTAAAGGTGGGGTCTGATTGTTGCAATAAATTGAGAGGACAAAACTGACAGGTTCCCAATCTGCAGCGGGGAGCCAGAGAAGACTGGAGGCTGATTTATGTACCGCTAACAGATGATTGGGTTGATGCAAATTGCTCCCAGAGACACATAAACGTGTAACTAATCAATGTGAGAGTCAATCACTGGCTGTATAATCGTTACATTTTTAGAATTCTCTGGGAAAATATTCATCTGTGTCTGTGGCTGAGATCCAGGAACCCTCATCGCTGTTTTAAAAGTCCAATGTTTTATTATACTTCTCAGACCCTCTGTGATGTCACAAGGGGCACCATAAATTATCCAAAAACTTCCTGCCAAAATGTAAGCTTCCTTCAGCCTTCTGTGTTCCATGTTTGGATGGGGACCAAATTAGTCGGAGTCAGAGAGCGGAACCAACACCTGGCTGGGGGGTGACGGTGCTATTCTGGGAGAGGTGTCAGCGCCCTTTCTGACATCACAAAGGGCAGATCACGTTTCAGCAAGTGGAGCAGGCGAAAGAAGTTAAAGGTGGGGCTGGACTAATGTCCGGGGAGTTCACTCGAAACACCAAGGGTAGGAAAACAATGGGGGAGGAAGTTTTATGCAATATGTGACCTTTGAAGGCTTTGAAAGGCACCGAGGCTCCTCTGAGGCTGGATTGTATTAATGTTGACACAATTTGTCATTGTTGGCCGTGCAATTTGGAGTTAAAATAGGTTTGTAAACATGACGCAGACCTTTGGCAGTGGAGAAAACATATTTCCTGACAGCTCTAATCAAACAAGCACCCTTCGGTCAAACCTTTTCATAACATTTTTAAACAATAGTCACCTTCTCATACTTCCCGCTGCTTGGCAGCGAGTTCTTCCTCAAGTCCACCTCGGTGCCATCTTTGTGGTAGATCTTTGCGTACAAGTTGTCCTCCTTCCTGCCTCCGGCCGAGCCGATTATTTCCTTCTTGAGGTCGCCGCTTGGATTTGCTTTGGGCTCTTTTCTGTTTTAAAGGCACAGCGGGGTCAACTGAGGTCAAATCCTTTTCAGTTTTTAACTGCACCTCGAAGCTAACTCTGCCTTCAAAGAGGTTGTTTTTTTTTTTCACCTGGTGATGTTGAGGTAGTTGAGCAGCTCCCTCTGCGTGAAGCCTTTCTTCAGGAGGCCGTTGGCCTGTTTGGGTCTCACCTGGGGCACGGCGCGGTTGATTTTAGTCGGGGACACGTCCGGCCGCTCCACCAGACTTCCTACGCTTCCCATGCCGCAGCGCGAGGAGAGGGGCGGGGCTGGGAAAGGGTTACGGAAGGTTTTGTTAGGGCCGCGGCTCAGAGGGAGAGTCTGGACTGAGGCTGCCATTTGTTACACAGCTCTGCGGGGGGGTGAGGTGCTCTGCGGACAAAGAAAAAGGCAAAGTACAAAAGTGAGCGGGGAAGCAAAATGGTTGGACCGGTTTATCAGCGACGGGATGTTGATGTTTTGTCAAAAAAAAGCTGAAGAGTCTGTTCGAATGGAAGTAAAGAAGCCTACAAAAGGGATTTAATGAATAACAACAACCCAGTTTGTTGTTTGTCTATACATTGCCAAAAAGACACAACATGAAGTCTTGATAAAGACAAAGGAAGGCTACACAATCTAATTTAAAGGCTCTATATTATCCTCATCGGAGCTTTTTCATCACAGACTCCAGCCAAGCAGCCTCTCACTACTACTGAACTGAGTACTTTAGCCTTCTGTTTACAGCCTCCTGCAAGAAAAGGCTTGGTTCAAGCACTCTGAGGCTGATGTTTTGGTTTGAAAGATAAAAAAAAAAAAAAGATTCATTGGTGTCATAGCCCCTTGTGATGTCATAAAAAGTTGATTTACGAAATTGGTTGTTGTAGTAAGAAAATGTAGGTGAATTAAACTTTTGTTGATACTGTATATTTGAATTACCTGGTTCTCAGGAGTCACATCATGCTACTGTTAGACATATCTATTCATGGGCACCTTTTCTTTTATGAAGGTAAACTTTGTGATAAGTCGTGATGTCACTGGTGCACATCCGTTGTCTGGATCGCTGACCCCAAAAGTGAGCAGCAATTCCAGTCAGTCCACCGGCAGAGACTGAAATAAACTTCACCCCCCTCGGCTCCGAGGCTCTAAGTTCAGGGGGAGAACGTGGCATGTGCTGACAGACGTTTCCTCAGCTGTGTTTCCCGGCACAGACAGCTGTCCCCGAGAAACACAGCTGATGAAGTTTCCGGCGAGATCAAAGAACAACAAAACAGACGCGTAAAACACACCGAGGCTCCCGTCGCCGAGGAGGAGCGCTGGAGGGAAAAGTCGGAGGGAGAAACCTCCCCAAAACAATCAGATTTGACGTTGACGCAGGTAGTCGACAGCGTGCGCCTTGTTTTCTCCGCCCTTCTGATAATTCACAACACGCTGCCACTTGAGACGCAGGATGGGTTTGTTTTTGTTTTCCAAGGTAGAGCAGCTGGCTCTGCACTTTCGCGGCCCTCTTACGTAACTCTGATCCAAAGCAATCACACAGAGAGCTCCGGAACGGCGCGGCATAATGGGAGAGCTGCTGCGGCTTATTTTGTTTATTCTCCCCTCATGATGAAAATCATGTGTGTCCAAATAAACCCTCGGCACACCACGGTGCTTTCCAGTGCGGGCCGGACAACGATCTGGGCCGATAGCGCGACTGGACGGCAAAATAAATTAACTTGAGCCAATAAAAATGGGACTGTTTGCTGTCAGGTTAACGAACAAACAGAAAAAACATTGCGAAATCTGAACAGTTTTTCCTTGGCTTTCCCCAAAGCGGACCAAAGCGACCTCACCACCATCGCCTGTCAGATGAGCCACGCGTCCTCCCCCCCTCTTTCTTCTTTTCAGACGACCTCATCAAGGATTGCCATTGATTTCACCCCGCTGACCCCCCTTCCATCACCCTCCATAAACACTCCTGGAGGCCATAAAAGCTTCTTGAGGCCATAAAACAGCAGCAGCAGCAGCAGCAGCAGCAGCAGCAGCAGCCTCGCTGACTATAAAACTCAAGGAAATGCGCTTGTGCGAAGCTCATCTCACAGGTGCAACACAATGTAACTTTCCCCAGAGTAGCTGCATGGAATACTATGGTGTTACTCTTAGAGCATAGTAGGACTTTTGTTACAGCGATAAAGTAATACATAGCGGAGTAGGGTTCTGAAAATAAACCTGTGATTATACAGTATATTAGGGTGAAGACTGCATAATACCACACTCTGTATGACATCACTGGTTTTTAAGCACTTTTGGTTCAGTAGCGTTTATTTAATTGACATTAAATCATAGAATCAGCTCCAGTGGTGAGTGGTTATATAACCTCAATAATTTCCCATACATTCCATTCCAACAGATTTATTTTCTTGTGACTGTAAATATAGCAAGTGCAGGCCATGAGATGAAAACTCCAAAAAAAAGCATTTAAGATTAGAATGGATGGATTCATGCTTTTCTTCCCTAACAGTTCAGTCAGTTAAAGTCACTGTCTGGCTGAATTTTTTTGCAAGGCGCCCTTGCGTTGCACATTTGGGAGATCCGCCTCCGAAAAAACAACCTGTTGACTGACGATCCCTATTTTACGTCTGCATGCGATCGTGACACGAACCCGACCTCAGAGCGGTTATTTCCTCCCAGATAAACACCACCTGGGGCGGCACGGACATCGGCGGTGACACTCCGTCATCGACGCTCGGCTTCTCACACACTCATCAAGCGGCTTTGCACCGCGGGCCGCCGCACTCGCGGCAATTATGCAGGTGGTTCGAAAATGGGGAGCGAGAGCTTTTTGCAAAAAGACTCCCGCCCACCTCCTCTCAGGGCTCTCCGCCAGGCGCCGATCAAAAGCTGCACCACCGCCTCATGTTTATATTCATAAGGTGCCACTTCTGCTGTTGTAAAACTTTCCACTACGCCGCCGTTGAGGAGCCAACACACAACACAGGAAGGGAAAAAAAGCAGCTGAGAGGCTCATAAAACCCCCCAAAAAATCTGACAGTCGAATCAAGTCAAATTGTGACCGGTTATCTGACCTGCAAGAGCTTCCGTGTCACAGCCGGATGTGAAGGACGTGCACGTGTGTGTTCGACACTGTATGAATAAACCATGAACGGCCGGTGGTGGCCAAGGTCTGACGAGGTATTTTTAGGTACTTCACCCCGTTTGTGTCTTCCATCCATCACGGACGCGACAGCATCCAATCGAAGCCTGACGGGAAGGCGAGGGACGAGAGTCAAGGGGGTCTTTTTGGGTGGGTGGGTGGGGGTGGGGGTCGTGGCGGAGGGGGTAAAAATCCTTATAGGCTGCGACCACAAATCCTGCAGGACGGAAGGAACTCTGCATCCAGTTGTTTTCCATAATTGCCTCGCAGTTTATGGGCCCTGAGTAAACCAGGAAGCACAGATTTATGGGCCTGGCTCCACGAACCCAGAGGCCCTGAAATGCAACACACATTCTTAAATCACACATGCACGCACACACACACACACACACACACACACACACACACACACACACACACACACACACACACACACACAGATCAAAGCAGCGCTTCCTAGTAGCCTTGAACAGTTACGGTCTAATTGAAAGGTGCTCTGACGGTGATTTACATTTCCCTCAAAGCAATCGCCAGCCTTCTTTGCATTTTTTGATTAAAAGCCGCTGACTCCGATCAAACGTTGGCTTATCAAAGTCTCCCCACGCTTTTGACTGCGCGCCGCCATCTGTGAAACACGTTTCCACTCGCCACTCGCTTGTAGAAAGTTTCTGCCAAAAATGTAAAAGATACATGTTCAGAAGTTCAGAACAAAATGAACCCCTTCCAACTGGGTGGGCGGGGTGGGGGTTAGCCGAGTGAAGTGTAGTTGTTAAAACCACAATGAGAGAGTCGCGCAGTGTTTGCGCTCGCAGTTTAGCTTCTGGAAACTGAGGTGAAGGTTGTGGAATGTTTCCCAGGGATGCTCTCCTAACTCGTCCAGACAACTGTGCCGCTCCACAGACGGAGGAAACAAAAGCCGCCTCTTCCCTTCAATGGGAGCGTTTCAAGGACGCTCCCTGCTAGCGCTCCAATCAGGCGTCCCACAGGTGAAACAAAGCTTTCAACAGAAAGGCTTGTAGCAGAGGAGCTGGGGGTGGTTGAGGAAGAGGAGGAGGGGGAGGAGGAAGAGGAGGTCTCTCCTCCATGGGAATGCATCCCGCAGGTCAGCAGCAGGGCTGAGACGCACGGAGGAGCTAAATTCCAGAGATGCTCGCGGGAAACACATGCTCGGGCTCGTCAGCTGTTTGATGCCCCTCACGGACGCCCCCCCCCCCCCCCCCCCCCACACACACACACACACACACACACCCACAAATAAAAATAATGCAGTGGATGGCGAGCGAGCTCCACATCCTCTGCCCTCTGCTCTTCCCCTGCATCATCATCAAAGTTTATTTACATTCGTGGGGTAACATTTGCAGGTTACATCTGCAAACTCCCACACGGCGAGCGCTCCGTTGCGTTACATAAACCCAATCAAAGATGCTCTCGCTAGTGCTTGTTGTGTAAAAGGCTGTTGTGTGATTACCAAATCGTCCACATTTTTTGTTTAGTTTTTTTTTTTAACTGCGGAGAGAGCAGAATTTTGATATTCAACTCCTACTCTGACAGCCGTCCTTACGGGAGAGGAAACAGAAAGCCATGGATCGATCCACTGTTGATGGAGCTGCAGAGAACTAACAGTCTGCTAATAGGTCATGCCATGTGCACGATGATAGAGCACACAGTGAATTTTAATGGATAGTAAAACTGTGTTATCTAGGAGGAAGAACAATACTTGGTTATTAATGTTAAATGAGTGGGATGAGCTTGCTCTGTTTGCCTGCCAGCATCCAAAGGACAATGCTTTAGACTTGGTCTTTCACTGGACTCTATCATAAATCAGCTTGGTAAATTGGTCAATTTGGGAAGGATACCATTTACACAATAGACTGTTTTTGGACTATATTACTCAATCAAGTGTTAACAATACTGACTTGGTTACTTAGAAGGTTTTCTCCCACTTTTCCTGGATCATCTTGGAGTTAAGGGCACTTTTGTGTTTGGGCCATCAATGTGAAGATGTATGATGTTTGACAGAAGATATGTGTGTACAGATGCGTGTGCACCGTAACCGTGACATGTGGCGGTATGTTTCCATTCCGAGATGACCCTGCCCTTCCGCAGGAAGTCTTAAGGAAACACAGTAAACCCTTTCAACCGTCCCTCGTGCGGAAGTAGAATGCGAGGAGCGTGTGATTTTTAGGAGCAACAGGTCGAAACCAGCTCGAAAAGCGCTGCCTGTTTAAAGAGATTCGACAGGATCGTCAGCCGTGAAGAGCTGGAGCTTAACTACTTGACCAAACAAAGGTAGCATGATGCTCCAATGGCAGAAAATCTTAGAGGGACTTAAAAAAAACTTCTAGCAAATACAACAAAACGTGTGCTACTTTCCGCTTGTGGAACTTTGACGAACCTGTCAGTTACAACCGTGGAAAATGTGAAGCAAGCGCGACACATGTTGCCGTGTAATGAGCGAGCCGAGCGCTGGAGCGTCTCCGGCTGCCGGGCATGAGAGCAGCGGGGCGCTCGACAGCAGCGGCCTTTTATTGTTGGCACGGTTGTTCATTATGGACGGGACGCAATCAGCACGAAAGATCTCGCTCCCTCCCCGCCGGCGCCCCCTAGGCCACGGCGAGGAAAAAGCAGGGTCATGAAACGCTTCTTGTGCTGCGCGTCATTACGCAGCGTCGTAAATCTAAAGCACACGGGGCCTGACGAGACGCACGCCGCCTACACAGACATGGAAATATGTTCCAACCCAGGCTAAAGTGCCTGGCGGGCGGCTCCAACACGAGAGCGCGGTCTTACATAAAAGGTTCACTTCATGACGGGCGGGATGACGAGTCTTTCTCCGTCTGTCTGCGGAACTCACATGTGTGAATGGCCAGTGTTCCGCCTCACACTGTCCTCATTGATGAGCAGCACTCGAGGGGCCACCAGGTCATATTTGTCCCCGGCGGTCCGACACAGGGAACCATTGAGCGCGCAGACGCTCTCGAGCAAGACGCGTTACCACACTGCGTCTCGGTCACACGGAGAAGCCGCGTCAATGCAATGGAACAACAGCTCCCCCGAAAAGACGCCTCCACTTTCCCCCTTTTTTTTTTTTTTCTCCCATAGGATACAATGAACAAGCATCATGGATTCACATCTGCATATTTGTGTGTTTTCTACCAACGTTGTAGAAAGTAAGACAGGGTTGCATCAACCTAAATATCAATAGTATTGACATTAAGGTGAGTATTGGTATGGGATCGATATGATCAATAAGATTGGTACTGTTGTTGCAGTTTCTCTTCTAGACGTCTGGGAATTCACTCCAACTTCCTCACAGCTTCTCTACAAGACTGACAAAGCATACAAGTATAAGTGTAGTTCGTTCTCTCTCTTTTTTATACGACTGAATTGTTTTGTATTGTGGTAAGTTCACAAAAAGCATGTTAACTTGAATAAAATCAATGTCCTGTGTTTTACCATGATCATAATCAATGAACAAAAGGCAAAAATCACAAAATTACTCCACTATAATGGTATTTCAAGTAAAAAGTATCTTTACCGGCGATACTCGCCCTGTATTTACTTGGTATAAGATCTATACTGAAATCCACAGTTCCTCTACAGGAAAGCTCTTCGACCTGGCCCTCTCAACCAGTTTGCCGTGGTTTCCGTCTCTTCGCACCCGTTACGTCGAAGCTGGTCGAAGCCAGTCAACCGCGAGCCCCTTCTTTACGCTCTCAGTTGCCACAGTTTGGCAGGTCTCACGCTCCGCAAAGTTCCACCCTGGTGTTGTCATGCTGGCATTCCCCTTAGCACGCAGGCTCCCCTCCAACCCCTGGTGCAGACCGAGTCCAGCGCTCCACGACTCATTACCAGGCCCAGTCATGTCATTGCCCAATGTCCTCCCATACTGTGTGCAGAGGTTGTTTCTCAAGCACGCAATCAAACCATTCCAGTCTTAACGGATCTCCATGCAAAAGCTGAACCGACCTTACAAATATTTACTGACCATAATAGACCATCTCCCTCCACCTGTGTACCTCTCAGAGGTGAGTAAAGTCCATCCTTGTGCTTCCTTTTCCTGCTCCGTTATCAGAAAGTGCACGCCGAAATGTTCCATCAGCCCTCTGTGATGTCACATAGGGGACTTACACCTAGTGTTAATGATCATACCCCTTGCTAGACATTCACTCTGCACTCTGGGGTCTCTGCAAGGCCGCCTTGGTTTTGTCTCCTTCTAAAAATATGTGGTGGGTGCAACAAAGCCTGTTTTTTTGTAGGAAGCTGTAAACAGAGGGCTAAATATAAATGGCATGTTTTCTGGAACTCTATTGAGGTTTTTGTATAGATTTTAAATAGAGCTGCTTAACTGGAGTCTGGTATGAAAAATAAGTAGTGTTACTATTTAACATTTTCCTGTTTTTTTTATTTTTAGTTCAAGATCAACATCACAACCGAAAGTTGTTTTTTTTTGTCCTGTTCTGCCAAGTTTATTGGAGCATGTAACAGTCAATCATCTCTGTCTTAACAAATCTCGGGGTTTAGTGTTGAAACAGTGGTTTGCCTGTTCCATCATGTTATCTTTGTACCATGCACAGTTTGAAACTACTCCTCACCAAATGTTCCCATGCCAGATTTATTGATGTTTATGAGATCATCTACTGAATTTGATTATGATCATGTGATTATTTGTCCCAGTTGCAGCTCTCTATTAGATTCGCTTACAACATGTACACCAGCCAGGTGGTTCATAACCCCTTGAAGCATTGCCTTTGCCGTGTCCTTCACTGATGACTCCACACTATTGTTTTCCTGGACACAATTCGATGACCATCTCTGACCGCAGCAGTGGCGTCGGGGGTTATCTTGGGTGACTGGTCGTATCAGCGCTGGGTGAAACGTTATCGATCAGGAAGCGTCCAATGACTGGGTGGGGGAGGGGAGGGTTGGGGGGTTAGGGGTTTGGGGGGGGGTTACGCAGCGGATAGACGTGAGCTGGTGTGTGTTTGTGTATGAGACAGAGCAGAACGAGAGATAAAGGAGGGGATTAGAGCTGGAGGAATAATGAGTGCTTAACCTCAGCGTTGTTTCACCTGACACACACCTGCCCTTCACTTATCCTACAGATAACAGCCATGGCTGATGGAATATCAGCGACGCCCTCCGGCAGCAAATCACGTGTAGGATGTTGTGAGAGATTGGTCTCTGTGCCCTGCTATCACCAAGCAGCCTGTATTGTGTAAGTCCTCCAGCTTGTCAGCAGCTCGTGTACACAAGTCATTTTTCTTCTTTTTTTTTTTTTTTACCCACAGTGCAAATGTCAAATATTTACAAGAAGTGATGTTTATTCTAAGTCATCTCAGACATCGAAGTTGTTTAACAAATGTTGAGAAGATGTTATTCTGTTATAGGATAACACACAAGCTGAATCAATGTCACAAGGGGAAATATTTTTAAACCTATCCAATGATACACTGTATTAAAATAGAGGATTTTGTTTTTAGATGACAACTTGTATAAAAATAGATGAGTATTTCTTGACCTGGTTTGAAAATTTAGCCGCTCTCTGGCTTCATTAGCGAGACCTAAATACAAAATGTTTTGCTCATAGGGCTAAAGCCCCTATGTTCTAAATATAAGTTGGCCGCTTTCCCCACTGAATATCCACAGGATGGCCATACACAGCTTGGACCCAAAAAAAAAGAAAAAAAAGAAAAAACGAAACAGAATGCCTAGAATGAAGCATTTGCAAATTATTTATGTTTTCCACTGGCTGAATTAGGTGGTTTTAAAGATTGTAGACGCTCTTAATCCTCCACATTCAGACTTCTGTTTCTCCTCTACACATAAAATTGTATCCGAATTACTGCCGATTGTGTTTCCATGAAATCTGTAGCAAATATTGAAAATTCCCTTTAGCAATGTAACAAAGTGAGTACCAAATGCAAATTAAAACAGGCCATGTTACAAACTGTGCAGTTTCCATACATTCTGTCATGTGTTTTTATTTTTTTAAGGTTTTATGGAAACACACTAAATATTACATAATTCTCTATTAGGTCAGATTGGGTACTATGCCAGTGCCACCGGTGCCATTCAACCTGTTCATCAGTTAATAAATCATAAAAATGACTTTTAAACTATAATCTAAGGTAGAAGCGCCACGCAGCGTTGCTTTAATGTCACAAAAGCAGTCAACTATGGCAAACAGAGCCGGCTGACGGAAACGGCATATCTCATCTAACCTCTTTGGTATTTGTGGGAAAGCAAACAACAGGGTGACGTCCCGTTCACTCTGCCAACTCCTGAGTCCAGTTCAAGTTTGGTTTCAGAGAGCTGCGAGCTGGCCGCGAGCGAGCGTAGCCTGCGCAGTGTTTGCTGCTATCAGTCGGCGGGCCAAGGGTTGAAAGCCAAGAATGTAAAGGGAGAAAACGCTGAAACTCACTCGCATTCCTGGCATTTCTGACTGGGCAATTATTAATGTTCCCTCACGCAAGCCAACAAGCGATACATGTGATGTGGTTTTCTGCCGCGGAGCCTCGGATTCAGACCCTGCCGGTGTTTAGAAAGGCAACAAACATAAAGCGAGACAGGAGATCCATACCATCTATGATCCGGAGCCCGTTTTGTTCCCACGAGAGCCGCAGTTAGAGATAACAGACAGGTAATGATATTTCCACTGCACATGAGAGGTGAAGCCATGGCAGCGTTAAAGTGATAGAGACACAAGTCTTATTACTGCGGCCAGTTATTCTCTCTCTTCTCTCACTGTGGGCCCTTTGTTTCCTGCAGCGGTTCACGTAGGAGTCACCTTTCTGTGATCCGGGCCACGAGGTGGTTCCCACAATGATTCACACCTCAGCGTGCACACGCATCTGCGCACACTGGACCACACACTCAGCACAAAATCAAAACAGCTGCACAACAAAGTGCACAAGCTTATGGACCTTTGCTAAAAAAAAAAAAGACATGTTTGGATTTCAGACTATATACCATTGGGAATTCCTGGTATATTAATATCGCTTTGTATTTTCCCCAGTGACAGGCATCACCTTTTTCCTCGCTTATCCAACCTGTGCAAGGGCTGCGACTCCCGCAAGTAAACACCGATGCTGACGCACGCTGATGCGGGCCCGCAGGATCAGCACTTTTCGCCCCCTGTTTGTCTGGCAAAAACAAATGTTTATCTCCTGTTGGCGCTGAGAAGCTCGAAAATCTGTTTGGATCAGCCAACTTGGTTCATGACTTAAAAGGGGGGGATTTCACGAGGACAAAACAGGGCAACATGCATGTAAGCAAAAAGAAAAAATCTCCAAAAAGAGATTTTAGCTTACGTCGGTGCAAATCGCTTCTAGTCTGCTGAAATTTTATAAGCTGCATCAGAAATGAGTAATCCTGAGAGCGAATATCAAATATAACGGAGCTATTCTATTGACGCTGATCAAACAAAACAAAACATAACCACAACAAAACTCCTTCAGATTGCTCAAAAAGGCTGATTAACATTAATTACCATGATGCATCGCAGACCATTCATTCATTCATTCATTCAACACCCCGTGGCTCCACGCTGGGACACTCCAGGTAAATTAACATATTTGCTTGGCGCACCAGAGTTAATGGGGCGGCCACTGAGGCTGCTGCTGCACAGTGTGACATCGTTAGCCACAGAAACCGGCTTAAGCTAAAAGGTTAGCTAATTACTAACAAGCATGCCTGAGTAATCAACGGTCAGGTTGTTTTTTTTCTCTTCCCCTCTTGCGGCTTGAGTACTTCTTTTCAGTGAGTGCTCGCAAATTGCGGTCCAGTGCAGGCAACGATTACTGGCCAGTCAATGATTTCTGAAGACCCCAAAGGGATTCCAGCAAGAGGTTGCACTGGAATCTTTTGATTAATCCCCAGTATCATAAAGTGGATTATAAATTTGAGCCATTTTCACTAATTTAACAAGTATTGCTGCAATTCACAACAGAAAATTTGTCTATTTGAAACACCTTTTCTTTTCTTTTTGTTCTTTTTTTTTTTTAAGATGAAGCTTTGGTTTACCTGTGTGGATGTTGAAGTCACTCTTCAGCTCCGCCACCCTGATTCCCTGTCTTCATCCCCCACCACTACTTTCCACGATACGCTCACGCTGCTCCCGTGGCGACCGCGGCGCGCGACTTCCTGTTTCTTCTCCCGCGGTGGGAGGGCAGCGAGGTAGCTGCCGACTCGCTGGATGGTCTGACTTGGCAACGATCTAAATAGACCACTAAGCTGATCTTAATCCATGTGCGAGGAGGGTTTTAATACAGACGGGAGGGTTTGACCTCCGCTAGCTGGTCTCGACTCATACAGGGAGGCTGTGGTGTTGGTGGTGGAGGGGGAGGCTGTGGTAGTGGTGGTGGAGGTGGAGGCTGTGGTGGTGGTGGTGGAGGGGGAGGCTGGGACTTTCCTCTCGCCCACCTCACCTCACCTGCTCCTTTATTTGTGCGCCTCCAGGTCGGCGTAGTCGGACCTGTTCTCCCCGTTCCGGAGACAAAAGGCCTGCATGCAGAGCGGCTCGGAGGCGGTCAATCCGACTCCTAGACTGACATACGAGAGCCTGCGATGCCGCACCAAAAGCACAGTGATGTCACTTGTTTGTTCGCTTGGGCACACTAAGACAATAATAAGGGATTAGATCAGTGCAGGCCCTGGGATTGGAGAAAGGGATCATTTGACAGTGCAAGAAAGGGACAAGTGCAAAAAAATTGGAGTCTAGTGATAGTGAGGTTGGGGGAGTCATAACATGCAACGTCTGGACAATAGCCTGTGTATGAGTTGCTCTTCCTGCTGGCCAACTGGACAGGTTCAGTCCTGTATCGAGTTACATCATTCAAACTGGGAAAAAAAGACCTGCGATGAGGACGGGAAAAAGGAGGCATTGTTCTCGGCTCCTTCTGCGGAGGAGAGTGGCCTCCTTTCTTCGCTCCTCCTTCACGTGATGTGGGAGCCAAGGGTACTGAGGGAGGTTTCCCGGCTCCCTCCCGTCCGGCACCGACGGGGTGGGCACAAAGGAATCCCTGCTAATAAAGCACCTTGCCAACCCCGAGATGCACAACGTGGAGATTGGCCGGCCATTAAAGGCATTCCAGAGCGGGAATCTGGCGGTTCGTGGTGCCCTTTGGCCTGCCCACCGCAATTTGTAGGGGAAAAAGAAAACAACAGGGGGGTAAAAAAAAAAAAAAAAAAATTAGAGGAGGGGGATAACCTCATCAAGGCCTGGCAACCCAGCGGAACAGGTGAGAAGGTGTCACCGCAGCCTTGTCATTACCTGCGGGGCCCCCGCGGCTGAATCCGCTCTTAGATTCCACAGATTCTCTTCAATTGCGAGTCTGAGAACCTGGAGCGCTGCCGACTGACGGCGCGCAAGATGTGGTGAGATAGTCGTCCCCAGAATTGTGGGAATCCATACGAAGCAGGTCGAGGCACGCAAGCTGACAGACACGGTACGGGACCCGTCCGACCAGTTGAGTGGACGAGACGACGCAGCCAGCGAGACTCAATTTCCTCTGTTTAATCTGCACTGGGGGGGGGGCAGGATAGCAGCTATAGGGGAAGCTGCTCGGGACGTCTGTCTGCGAAGAAAAGACTTTAATCGGGGTCGCCAACCTGGGCTCTGCGCGTCTGCCAGTCTGGAATTTTGGTGCTGCGCAAAAATAGAAAGCACACATGCCGTTTCGAAGTCTCTCGGTGGAGATGAGATGAGGGTCAGAAAGACGGCGACGCAGCTCATCGGAGTATTGAAAAGTAGGAAAAGGATGTTGGTGGCGTTTGTTAATTCGCAGCGGCTAAGCAACACGTTTCGTCTAAATCCGTCGCTTCCTTTCATTTTTCTTGCGTGATCCTACACTGCTGGTGACGTCAAAGAAGTCAACTTGAAAATTAACAACAAAAAAGAGCAATTAATAAATAAAATGCTACTTCTGTATTCATAAAATAATCACAGCATTTATGTATGAAAGCTTGTATGAAGTATTTATTTATAAAATGTGATATTCACAGACAAATACTGTTTTATCCCTTGTAACCTGTAAAGATTGATTGAAAATACAAGCAGGCAAATTCCCCCTAAAAAGGCTCCAGATGCTGCACAACTGGCCTGACTGATGTTTTCTATAAATAACGACGTGTCTGTAACCTGTCTGTGAACTCCCCAAAGCCCAAAGGCAAAAAGTTGGGAACAGTCCAACCTTTGCGACACACAGGTCTGGAAGTCGGCCCTTTGTGATGTAACAAAGGCCACTAATGCCTCTGCCAGGACAGCGGCAGCACACCCACACAGGTTAAAAAGAGAGTCTGTCTCATGGGCGGCTTGTTGTTGTGGAAAGAACAACAAAGCATTAGATTTAGCAGGAAGTTTATACGGAGCGTTTTAGCAGCCGAATGTAAACAGAGGGCGAAATATGATGTTTGCTTGCAAAGTGGAATAATCATCATGCGAGGCCTATGTAGGAGCAGTAGGATGAGACCTCTATATTCACAAACAAGCATTTCTAAAGCTTGTGGTTTAAAATAGGACTGTAAAGATGACAAGTTTGTCACCATCCATCCATCCATCCATCCATCCAACCATCCACTTTCCATCACTGTTTCTCTTGTACTCAGGGTCACAGAGGGGTTAGCCGGATCCTGTCCCAGCAGTCATTTGGCGAAGGTGTGGTTTCTCTCTCAACATGTCACCAGTTTATGGCAGGGACACATATAAAGACAAACAATACTTTGGACTGTCACTCACTCTTACAGCCCATTTAGAGTTCCCAAAAACTAAAAAAAAAAAAAAAAGTCAACCCTCCCGACAGGCCCGGTGATTGACGGTGTGCGACGCCAACTCGCCAATAAGAAGTTTTCTCCAACCCAATTTTCCCTGATGCGCCAAAATGGCAAGCGCTGAAGAAACCTTAATATTATCCGAACAAATTTGGTCCTTTTACTCCTTTCCAACTCTCAGAGCTGAATTCATATTAAAGTGCGGTTGCACTTCCTCTACTTCATTTGCATCAAACTTGAATCTCCGCCACCGCTCTCTGCACGAACACCTACGTGCACGCTGCGCAGGTCGCGTGGATCTGTTTATCCCTCATACAGACTCTAAGTTTGTTTCTCGGATTTTCTTGAGAGGAAGTCGAGTCGGAACTAAACATTCGGCTGGCGAGAGCCGAGCTTCAGCTGCCTCCACGGCTGTTGCTGCTGCTGCTGCTGCTGCTTCCACACCGGGGTAAAAATAAATTGCCGTGCCCACTCGCAGCGGAGGCCTCTGACTCGTGGCCTTTTGTTCGGCAGCGCTACAACTCTTCAGACTAAATAAAAGAGACAAGAGCCACGTGCTCTTATCCCCTCCCCAACCACCACCACCACCACCCATCAGCCCAAGTCATAAACTCCCGTCCAGGGTGACCGCCACCAGAACCCTTGTCTGTGGACGGCAGGTGAATGCAAGCGCTCCTTCCGGGAGATAAGGCCCGATGGATGAAAACACAAAGAAACGTTGCGGCCTAAGTCGGAGGCAAACACGCCTCTGGTGACTCACGGAGGAAAATAACGTTCGTTAGCGACACAATGGAGCCGTAATGAAGCGGTGCCACAGTTTGGCGGCCGGATCCGTCTGCACACACAGTGGGTGATATTTAGGGACAATGGTCACGGCATGGGACCGTCTACACTCTGAGACCACTCCTCTCAGAGGGTCAGTAGGTCCCTCTTGTCCCATGACGACGGGGCTATTGTTTGGCATTCGGGTGGCAGGTCAACCAGTAATAACACAGTAATAACACAGCAACTGCTGACAACTTTGTTATGGCTGCGTTTTGGGATGGATGAGGTTCAGCTGATTGACCAAAAATAACTACAGAGGCCACATAGTTTGCTAACCCACATGTCACAGTCAGTTATAGGCCATCTGTGATGGCTGTTTGTCTGTCAGTTAATAATTAATGGATTAGCGGTTGATCAGTGGATTTTCATGCACTTGGGTTTTGTTTTTTTACCACTTGGAACCTGTTTTTACATTTACATTTACATTTTTTGGACCCTGGTTGAAAAAAAAGAAAAGAAAAATCCCTTACCCTAAACTGCATGTCAAGGCTGCCATGTGCCAAAAAGAGATAAGAGGAAATGCATTTACGGAAATGGTTCAACAACAACAACAACTGCAGAGCTGCACAAGCGGAAGTCATGTGTAGACTGACAGAGAAGTTGAGTTACTTCTAAATGTTACACTGGAACACAAAGTTTAATAAAATGCAAGAAAACACAGTCTGACGGCTCTCGTCTGCAATGTAGCTTTACATCAACCTGGACACATGTGAAAAAAAGTTATGCACGAAAGGTTGAACCTTGACTATTTCTGCTCTGTCTGAAATTCATCTGCTGTTATTTTAGAGACAAACTCACGCATGAAAAGCGATGTCAAAGAAACTAGTTATGGTTAATAACTAGTTTGCAGTATATATCAAAACAAAAAAGCATGCAGCTTCCCAACAGCTCTGGTTTTAATCTGTCTGCATGTGGATGAAATGCCAACCAAAGACGAAAAAATACATAGATGCATATATACACCTACACATATACAAGATTTTCTACCTTATTCACTTACCTTGTCTATTTCTCGGTGGGGTGGAAAGTCTGTTAGCAGCTGCCAAACCCGTTGAAACTGCACCACATGTTCTATTGTCTTTTGAAATGTGCCAGGAGGAGAGTACCAGGAAATAAACCGAAACGCTCAATCTTCAGGTGTAAACACCTGCCACCTGGGGGGTAATGATTAACCTGGGCGGAAACTCTTTCAATTGGCACTTGGAAAAACAACTTCAGCAACATGAGCCAAGTGCATGTGCGCGATAATGATAAATAAATATTCAGCTGAGCCGCTGTCAAACCGGCCTGGAAAATCGATCAGCTAAGGAACGTGGCCCACGCACACAGGGCGAGCTTTGTTTAAATTCACCTGATGGAAAAAGTCATGCACGGTGTGACCATTTCATGCCTGAGATAAACGACCCTAACTGATCCTTCTTGGCATTTCCGAGGCTTTGACTGCTCGGAGAGTGACTCGGTCCAGACGCAGGCAAGCGAGATAACAGTGTGAGATCACAAGAGTTTCCCCCCTCGGAGCGACCTGGCACAGCCTTGTCTAGAGAGAGTCCGTGAGATGAGGACAGACAGGGCAAAGAGAGGAGGATAAGCCCGAGATTAGCGGTGAACAATGAGAAGATGGGGAACCGGGGGAGTCGCATCTGAGAGGAGGAGGAGGAGGAGGAAGCACGACTGAGGAGAGGAGACAGAGCCAGCCAGCCAGTGGAAGGAAGGCCTGATGAGTGTTTGATTAGCTGGCCGGCCTCAGGGGGTAATGGGGGGTGGTGGGGTGGCCAGCAGAGCCTTGTTATGACTGCACTGTCCCTGCTGCACCGGCCAGCTGCACGTTAGCATGCACTGCTGGGAAACTGACTGGAAAAAACAGTGGCAAACAAGGATCGATTTTCTCGGCTGAGTGTTAGTGTGATGATGGTTCGTGGAGAGGGTGAGGGGGAGTCAAAATAGCAGAGTTGGATCAATGCAGCTGCTGATAAAATGCTCAGCCTCCTCTCAGGCTCGCCGTCTGCGAGCACGCGGTCAACAGAGTGGCGGGAGCGTTAGCCACAATTAGCGTTTCATCATCTGCTGCTGCTTAGAGGACATGTTCAAGGCAAGCTCGTCCATCCCTAGTGGTGGGGTCAGGTTGGGGAGTGGTGGGAGGGTCTAACAGCTGATTGAAGACGTCGCATCAGCTGTCTGATTCTGCTGAGAGGCCAGCAGGCTTTCAGCTGCTGGAGGCGGTTTTGCACTGTAACAGCAGGAGAATTTGATGCCAGCAAGGATGCGGCAGCAATCCCCCCCCCACCCCCACCCCACCCCACCCCACCAAGTAAAATGAAATGCAGGAATCTCATAAGCATGCAAGGCGCAAGTATAGTTTTCCAGTCAACTTATGGTAATTTTTTAAATCTTTCTTTACCACACAATGGCCATTGAAAGTCATTAAAATTATCAACGAAAAATCCCATATTCATTTTAAATTGGATTTTTTAAAATCTAAAATCCCAATGGAGGAGACTTGCAGAATAAATTATCCCCCAAATCCCCAACTGAATACTGCATATTTAGCCCTCTGTTTGCAACCTTCAGTGGAAACTGTTGCTTTGTTGTTGCCTCCACAGTCCTGTAGGGGCCATCACTAACCACGCAGAGGCTTCTGTGACTCATCACGGCACTTTGGCACATCACAAAGGCCTTTTGAAACTGTGAATTTCAGCACATGCTTTGTGAGAAGTGCAGCAAGTAAAAGAAGTCAAGGCTGGACTTTTCCCCTAAATAACATACATAATTATTAGAAACTATCCACGCCATATAAAACATTTAATCGAATCAGCGAGACCAAAACACCAAATGTTCTCCTGACTTGTAATTATAAAGCTTCAACAATTTAAACTTAATGAACTCTGGCACAACAGACACTGATCCATGACACAAATGATGGTGCTGTCCATCAGGAATCCATCAGGTAGAGGCTTGAAATTAGTTTTAAGACGCTGAAGGAGATTTCATTAACTTAAAGGGGCAGTTGCAAAAAAATAACAGACACAAACTCTGTCGTCAGTCAACAGAGGAACTGCAGGGATCCTGCCTGCAGTTCTCGAGCAATCATTACACATCCTGCCTCCCAGGTCCAATTCACTGAAGCATAGTTCCCTTGTTCCAATTGAGCATCATGCAAAATATCAGATTTACCTTCTAACCTTTAACACCTATGGCTTTCTGTTTACACACGAGTATCTTTTACATCTCCGGTTCTGTTTGATCAACTATGTTTGCAGGTGAAGGGAACAAAGGCCTGCTGGGTTGAAACCTAAACCTCTCGGGCAAGACTCTGAGTCACCTCACATGAAGTGGAGGACTGAATACAATGAAGGAATGCATTTTAACGTGGTAACTTTAACCCCCAACAATACCTGGCGTGACTCCATGATGTCTGTCGTGCACATTCCCACCGTCGCCTCGCTCGCTTCTCCTTGCATGCCCTTAATTAGACCAAACGGCCGTCAACGACAACCTCCGACGACAGCTCCCGAGTCCCATTGTCCCGCCTATTGTGACGCGCCCCCTCACTTGCGTCAGCGCTCACCCGTGGCCGCCGCGCTCAAAAGACTCCTCCTGAAGCGCTCCATGAGTCCGCAGGTCAGAGGTCACCTGTGGCCTCTGGTCTCCCCGACAACAGGCCGGCAGTCCCCAAAAACTCTCCACCCACCCACCCACCCAACCACCAACGCATGCACACTCACTTTTTTTTTTTGTCCCAACACTCCAGTGCAAGCAAAGAAACCCTGGAGTGAGAGTCAGTGAGTGAGTGAGTGAGTGAGTTTCAACCCAAACATTTACAGCCAAACACCACTGGGTTCGCCGGGGTGGCAGCGCCAGGAGGCCAGACCACCAAGGCTGCAAGGTGGCAGCAGATAAATTTGCAAAACAAAGTCATTCAGTCATGAGTCTCTGTCGTTCCGATTGCGAGGACTTTCCTTCTATCGCAGAAACACAAATACTTTGGATGGTGTGTGCCTGCGATAGAGGAAGAATACAAACAAAACTGAAGAAACAATGAATCACATTCAGTTGGTCTGTCTTTTCTCACACGCGCGCGCACACGCAGGCGCGTTGACAGACATGCAACAGTGAAAACTTAACCCTGATTTGTTGGCTTCAAACTGGGATCAACGCGTCTTCATTTAAGCCTTCAAATCTGCATCTCTCCACTGTTTATTCCGTCGCGTCTATTCTGGCGTGCACAAAGTTTTTTTTTTTTTTTTTTTTAACATTACCCACATCACTTAACCCGCATTTCTGAGACACCGTCCCGTTGAATGTGCACGAACCGATGACCGAAACGATGTTAAAATCCAAAACATGCGCTCACCATATTGCGCACGCAGGACATCTCCGGGACGAGCGCCAGTTCCCCCCGCTGCTGCAGTTTCCTCTCTCTCTGTCTCTGTCCCTTGCTGGTTATGTAAAGAGCCGGTGGTGCCTCCGCAGGATGTTTGTTTTCCTCAGGAGTTGGTTGCGGTGCAGGACGCGGTGATCGGCCCGCAGAGTTGAGGAGGCAGGCAGCGCGCAATGGAACTCTGTGTGTGTTTGAGTGTCTGCGAGTCTTTTTCCCTCCCGCAGGTTTGAAGTGCAGGGAGGGGGAGAGAGAGAGAGAGAGAGAGAGAGAGAGAGAGAGAGAGAGAGACTGGGAAGCATGGTGCCACTGCCTCCCCCTCCCTCTCCTCCACCTCCCCGACACCGTCACTGTGCTCACATACTTCGAGCTGGGAAAGGTGGAGCGGCGCCATCTAGCGAGCGGGCACGCAGGTGCAAGCGCTCAAACCAGTGGAGGGAGGGAACGGTTTGTGGGAAGATCCGCTGCAGTGATACAGTTGGTGGCATTACTTCAAGATTTAGGTCATTTTATTTCTGTATTTTACTGCACATTATTTTTTATATTGTTTAACAATCATAACACTCTGTCAGGACTGATATAATGTCAAACTGCCTCGACAGCGCTGCTACGAATCCACAATAAACCTTTCACTCTACCCCTCAGATCAGACCCAGGCAATTTTCAAATGTGGTCCTAATCCTACGGAAGAGGATTAGGGCCACGAGAAGAGAAAAAAAAAATATTTGAAATTTGCAAAAGGGACTGAGTGAAATGAACTACTGAAAACAACAGGAGGGCTTGTCAGGCTGTTTAAACTTGGCAGAGGTCTTGACTTCCTCTGAAGCAAGACCACAATCCAGGTGTGGGTCGTTGTCAAAGGCAAATCAGAGTGAGCTACATGAGTGAAATTACTCACGGCTGAAAATTACTGAACTCAATATTTTTTCAAAATGCTTGCACCATGTATCCTGTTGTCATTATGCTTAGAGCTTCTTCTTTTTAGCTTCACCATATTACATGTAAAAATGAAATGTTTATATATTTGTGTCTTCTTTTATCAGATATGTCATTAATATTGATTGATTGAGCATAGGGGACGGGCAGAAAAAAAGCTATGACGCAATCAGTTAAAAAAAACAAAAAAAAACAGATTATCATTGTGGCTGTTTCTCTGATTTATTAATACATTTTGCTTCACTCTTAGGCATGCAAACCTGAAAATGTAATGAAAACTATATATAAAAAAGACCTGTTGAACGAAGTTGCACAATTTACATACATTCCAAAACTCTCTGCTGCCACTGTAATACTGCTCAGTGCCTTGACGCTTAATGTTAATCACATGCTTATAGGTGACCAGTAACTGTATCTCCGCCCTCCGACACTGCTGACATCATCCAGCTGTGACGGCTCACGGCTTCTTCTTGGGTTTGGCCCTGGGCAGAACCGTGACGGTCGTGGACACCGATCTGGCTCCCTGCAGGTTGAGGGCGGTGCAGGTGTAGCTTCCCTGGTCCACCTCCCTCACCTCGTCCACCAGGAGCACAGACTGGGAACGCTGGCGCAGCGCTCCACCGGCCACGGCGCTGACGCTCTCCTGCGTGTACAGAGGACGTCCGATCTGCAAGCAGGGGGAGGAGCATGAGCGTTCAGCACTGCAGTTTTTTAAAATAAATCATTCATAAAAAATCTTTGGCAAAGTGCTGCGCTGTTAACTGGGGAGTCCTTTAATAATGAACCGTCTATCTGATGCGTCAATATGGGAAATGATTAACATGTATGCATCATACTTCAGATCTGCTGTCATGCACACTCTTACAGTCAGCCCAGGCTCAATCATTAACTGGAATGACCCTTCCCGAGCGTCTGACCTCCTGTCCGGGGTATTCCCAAGAGAACTCCACGGCCACATCCTGCTCCCCCACCACGGTGCAGCTGACCCGCAGATTCTCCCCGACTGTCACCGAGCTGGACGAGGCCTCGACGGCCGGGGCAGGCGGAGCCATGGGATCTGGTGGCCATCGTGGATGAGATCAGACGAGCAACATGGCAAAACAATAATTTACCAGTATTAGTCATCAGTTCTTTTTTCCCCCCACTGATTTGTTTGTTTTGTTGGATAACAGCTACACTACCAGTCAAATCATCAGTTTATCTTTACAACTACACTGCAGATCTGAACATATCAAATATCTGAGCAAAATATATGTAATCATTCAGCAAAGAAAAACATGTTAAATAACTCTAGATATGCTTTTTATGAAAGGTGTCTATTTTGAAGAATTTAAATATAATGCGTGTTGGCCGAGTTATTTTACACTTTTATTGTTTCCTACATAATTCCATGTGTGTTCATGTATAGTTTTGCTGTCTTCAGTGAGAAACTGCATGTCAATAGTCATGAGAATGAAAGAAAAGACAATAAATTCACTGGGTGTGTCCAAACTTTCGACTGGTAGTGTGCATCCAACCAGTCTGGTCTTTCTTATCTTGCAAAATAAGAAAACTTAAGTTTTTGCGTTTGCTGTTCACAAGCGTCTGCAATAAATATACAATATATGATATAATAATCTGTCGATAACATTAAAAAGAAATGAAAGAATTCAATGTAAGATGTTAAAGCTTGCATTGAAAACTTTGCTTCTTTAGTGCAGCAGCAACTAGCAACTCACTATACTAAAAGTATGAGTAAGTATGCAAAAAGTTTTAATACCAACGCCAACAATGAGATTGATTATCGGAACGGTTGACTGAAAACTCTTGGTTGTGGTCTGAAACAACAGGTGCATATGTCAGGCCTCCCAGCACTTACAGTGAACATAGATGAGCATGTACTTGGTGGAGCTCTGCCTCAGGTTTCCCAGACTGGCCACGCAGAACAAGGCTCCGGCGTGATGGGGCCGAGGTCGGTTGATGGTGAAGCCCTTCTTGACGTCGAAGGAGATGTCCGTCCCGTCAACCGCCACCTCCCCCGGCGGCAGCTCGCGGTGCAGGCTGACTTTAGCCTGTGGTGATGTCACCTGGCAGGGCAGGACCGTGGGCCAGTTGGTCCTCAGCTGGATCACCTGGTAGTAGTCGGATGACGGCACAAACAGTTCCTGAGGGTCTGGTTGGTTGGTGGAAAGACGAGACGAGACAAGATAGAGGAGACATGCAGAGACACACGTGATAAGATTAGCCACGAACGTGCGCTGCCTCGTGTCAGCGTATCGCCTTCAGAATGCGTGCGTCAGCGCCAATAAAGTTTATTCATTGTACCGGGAAAGAAGACAAAGACTTTGATGGCTTTGTCGTACTCCCTCCTGCAGTCCGCGTCTTCGCAGTACATGGGGAAGCAGGTGAACTCCCCTGTGTCTGCACCGGTGGAGTTGACCAGCGTCAGCACGCCGTATCGCTCATGCTGGGTCATCCTGTAAATAAATAAGCAAAGAAACAAGGCAATATAAGGCAATAAAACAATTTGGATCTTAAATGAAACATTGAAACAGGCATAACTAATACTTATTACGATTACTTCAGCCTGCCGTCATGATCCTCCTCCAGCAGTGCGGGGACGCTCCACTGGACCGGTTTGCCCCTGCACCTCAGCTCCAGGGTGTCTCCAGACCGCACGCTGATGGTGTCTCCGACTTTCTTGAACTTCCCCCTGTTGAGCACCTGTGTTCGGGACGGATGCCGAGATGTGTTTCAGGTTCTCTTAGCAGGTAATTGTGACACGCTGCATTGAATACCTGCGTGAGGGCGGTCTGCACTGGGCCTGCGGGCGAAGCTTTGACCTTGGGTTTGGCCGCTAGAGCTCTGGGGCCTTTAGGAGTCGATTTGGCTGGTTTCAGTTTGTGCGGCTTTGGCTTCTTAGCCGGTGGAGTCCGATGCTCTTGGCAGCAGGCTGTACGCGTAGTGTACAGAGGACATCAATCACGAATACTCAAACTGTACGTTACACAACACATGGTCATGGAGTGGAATCGGATTGTTGAGATGAGAGCAGCAGAAATATCCCCTCCTTAGTATTTCTAGGAAAAATATGTGCAGGACGTAGGGGCGGGGGGGGAAAGTCACTTACCTAACTCCAAGATTATGGCACAAATGAGCAGAGCGCTCAGCACCAGCCTCCGCTTTGACCCACTCCAGTTCAGCAGCGGCATGACCGACACCATCAAAGCGGCCTGTGGGATTGTTAGTTCACACAGTTCAACGAGGAGAGGAACACAAGAGCCGGAGGAGAAAAGGCGGCTGAAAGAGAGGAGGCGGGCAGAGCTCGGAACGTTTGCCGTCAGCTGTTAGGTCAGACTCGCACAAAATTCCTCCAACTGAGATTGGCATTAGTTCCCCAAATTCCTCCTGACTGGCTCAATGGAGGCTTTCAAGCTTGGTCCGACCAATGAGAGGGCAGAGACCAAGGCCCCTCTGTGTGGCCTTTCGCAGCCTGTTTGCTTAGCTGCTGCTGCTGCTGCTGTTGGGGCCTGAGTCTGCTCCTCCAAAACACTGTCGGAAATCTCTGGCTGGGGCGACAGCGAGGTTGTTAAAGACATTTGGCGCACAATAAACAGCTTGATGCTCAAATGCTGGGAGTGCGTTTGAGTAAAAAAAATGATAAACGGCTTTAGAATGTGAGTGTTTGCATCTGGAAAAATGATTCCAAATTATTTCTGTCATTGTTTTGTCCGTGTGAAAAGAATCAAAACAAATTTGCAACAAAGCGCAACAACAGAAAGATTTCAAATACAAAATCTACATACAAATGTTTGTCCATTTTAGGGCATTTTTAGTCTCTTTTCAATTTCTTTAAATGTCAACCTTCATGATTGTGTTAATTGTAAAAAAAAAAAAAAAAAAAAGAACCCTCCATATACACACAGACAACAGCATATTTACCCCTCAGTTTTCAGCCACCCTCCAAAACTGTAGTTGTTCAGTGTTCAGTGACTGGCTTAGAGTCTAGACACACAGATCACTGTCAGAAGATTTTTACATAACTATGGAAATTAATCTCCTGCAGTAGCACTAATAATTTTCTGTGCAATATTACCTTTTGTACTCAGAGGGGAAAAAATGTGTTTGATGAAATCCACCGCATGCTGCTCCGAGTGAGAACAAGGTAAATCTCTCTTTGTGGGTGATTTTGAACGTGGCCCAGATAAGCTGCTGTGAAAGGTCCTTTTGTGAGCGGTGAAGCTCTTTTGGCTCTTTATCCAAGATTACAAGTAGAATTGGGCTGGATATTTCTTCTCAGCGACATAATCATGATATATACTGAATGAAACGTACTGAAGACTGGTGTGGTTTAAAAAAAAGTTTCTTTTTAATTAAGGAATACACAATATATATATATATATATATAATTTAAAAAATACATTTGTATATTTACACTTTTGAAGTTTATAATCAATAACTAACTCTTCAACCCACTTCAAAAATAGGACAACAACAAGATATTCCCTATCTACATTGTACATTATGTTTTTTTACAGCTTATCTTAATATTTAAGACTTAACAATCATGTTATATATAATCATTGTTCAATTTATACAAGCGACATCACATGTAATAAAAAAAACTATGGTTAATATTTAACCCTACTAAAATGATTGTTATCAACATAAAATAATGGGAGCCCTTTTTTCTCATGTTCTATTTTAAAAACTGCAGATGCTTCTGCAAAAAGCAGCAGACACAGGTCCCAGAATACTCCAGGCATCATTCCATATTAGAAATGACTTTCTTTCTTCTATTTACTCCATTGATATGTAATAATGTGCAAAACGTGTCAATGGATTTCAGAAGCTATCCACTGACGTGCCTGCTCCCAACACTGCAGACACACTTGAGGCAGTTACTCACTGTAACATCTCAATCACAATCCCCCACCGCCTCATGTGAGCTCAGAATTTTTCTTCGCTGATGATGTGGGACTGTTTTTCAGTACTGGCAGTGTCGGTATTTTCGTTGACGTGGACGGTCTTGTGGCGCTTCCCTTGAACGCTGAAGTGCATGCCGTAACAGAAGTAAATGAGCAACCCTGCAAAACGATGAAAATGATTGTTATGGTATGGCAGTTGGACTCAGTGAAAGTCATTTGTTTTTCGAGAAAGACAAAAAAATAGCGCTGACCGATTGCCATCCAGACAGCGTATCTAATCCACGTGTCTCCGTCCAACTGGACCATTAGGTAGACGTTGATGAATGTACTTAAGATAGGCAAAAATGGAACCAGGGGCACCTGTGAAAAGAATCAAGAGAGAATCAGGGGATTATCTTGCCAGAACTTTGGCTTAAGAAAATCTGGGTGCGAATGTTTGAAATGGCCCTACCATGAAAGACGCCTTGGTCGGATTCTGTGGCTGTCTGAAGATGAGAAAAGTGCTGGCCAGCAGGATGACGCCGATGATGCAGGTGACCGCTATGATCCACGGTTCCTTTTCGTTCAGAGCCGTCAACCCTTTAGTCAAGATGACGCAGAGCCCGATCAAACACACAACTGGGGAAAAGGAAAGATGGAGTTAGAGATTGAGCCTCGCCAGCTTGCAGTGGATGTGAAATCTTGTACATCCATCTTGCTACGCTTCCAATGAAAAATGTTTTCAGGTGGTCTTTTGCACCAATTTGCAACCAATTTACAACCTTTTGTTGCCTTTTTCTGCTGTTTTTCATTCTGTCCAGCTTGATAGATTTCAAGTGTTGGACCAGCAATAAAATTGGAAAAAAGACATAAAAGTAAAGTGAACCATGGCTGTTTGCCTTACACACCATTTAGTACAGTCAAGATTGTGACGGTTCGAGAGGTGGTCGAATTGGGAGATGATGGCGGCTTTAGGGGGTTGAACTTGCTCTTTGTACCAACGGCTTTCATGTCTGATTCCTGGGTCGGTCCCTCTTGGTACCTTCATCACGCAAAAAGAACAACAGTCAAGCTTTTGAGTTAAAACTACGGCAGTGTTGAAGAAGAAACTGCTCATGTGTATCACCTCAGGATCAAGATGCATAAAGCCACGAGTGTGTAGGCAAACAGGGTGCCGATGGACATCAAATCCACCAGTGCGTCCAGGTCAAACAGCAAAGCCATGATGGCTGCAGGTGACAAACAGAAAACATGGCTTTAACTGAATTCCACAAGACGATTCATGCGCATTAGAACCTTGTGAATGGCTGCCACATCTGCACCTGCCACGACGCCGGATGCGATGGTGGCTATGGCAGGGCTGCCTTTCTTGGTGACTTTGCACAAGGGCTTGAAGAGCAGTCCATCTCTGGCCATGGCAAACAGCACGCGGGGCATAGGGAACATGGCACCCAGAAGGCTGCGAAGACGAAGACCAAGAGAGTTTGTTTGTTTGTTTGTCCTGCAAAACTCTTGATGAAACAATGTTTTTTGAGGGTTTTTTTCTCAATGAAATCAGTCCATGTTTCTTGACAGGACCCTGATGTTCTTCTTGATGACTCGCATCTAATGCTGAGAAAGCAGATTACTAATAATGATAATGTTTATCTATATTTTCTGATGTTCCACTTGATCTCATATCATTTACCAGCTGCGATGCCTTCGCTGACTCCATATTAGCGCTTATTATTAGCAAAAGAAGGAATTTAAGAAAGTTATTTTTTCCTCATAGGCTGCTAGCAATGTACAGAATGAGCTCCAGTAGGTTTGGTATTGCGGACATTGTGCCTTTGCCATAAAGAAGCCTACCTAATAAAGTAATTTGCAAATTCAGAATGATGATGCAGTAAATTTTATATATGTATGTATCTATATACAGTATACCCATTTCTATGCCCAATATTATGACTCCAAAGGTTCTTTAACTCCAAAGTTACATATTAAAATAGATTATTCAGTCTTCCTGTAACACTACACGATTACCTTTCTCGGAGTTTCATACCTTGTGGACAATGCGCACAGGGATCCCACAGCCACAACGTATCTGGCCGGATTCCAGCCGACATAGTCAAAGGCAATGGGCAGGGGGCTCTTCTCATTGAGCCGGAAGTAGGGCATCATCAGCGTGAGGGATGCGGACACAGCGAAGTACGCCAGGAAACAGATGAGCAACGAAGCAACAATACTGATGGGGACAGACTTCTGAGGATTTTTCACCTCCTCCCCTGTGGAGGCAATTAATTAGGTTTTTATGTTGCACATGTGGAGGAAGAAGACAACACGCAACAAAATGTATGAAATGAATAGAAATTGTCTTTTAATGGCGTTGAAAAATCTTTTTTTTAAATTAACATGTTTTCTTTTTTGTAATTTGCCATTAAATCCTATTTCCAATGTCTCCCCGAAATATTTAATACATTTCTGCTTTCTGTTAATACGCATGTATTTCATTTCATTTCATATGATGGAGTCCAAAAGTGAACCATCCTCTTGACAATGTCCTCCTACCTGTTGTAGCGATGCAGTCAAACCCAACAAAAGCATAGAAACATGTTGCGGCTCCTGCCAGCGTTCCACTGAAGCCGTACGGGAAAAAGCCGCCTGAACCGAACAGGCCAGTGTTGGTGATGTTGCTGGAGTGAAGCAGCAGTCACACAAAAAAAAGAAGAAGAAGATCAAACAACTGTGATCTTGTGAGGCAATGACAAGCTTTTCGTAATTCTTGGAACATACTTAGTTGAGGTGTGATTTAACAGTTCCTCGGTGGAGATTTGCCAGTTGGAGATGTCGCCCTTGATGAAGCCGGAGATCACCACGAAGACCAGCACCAGGATGTTGATGACAGTAAAGATCTTGTTTATCATGGTTGACTCTTTCACCCCGAATGCCAGCACCCCTTTTGAAAAGCGCAGAGTGCAGGGTTATCGCGATGATAATGACGATGACGGTGAGCGCGGTGTTGTTATTGTTATAACTCTGTGCAAACGAATCAGTGCTTCCACGTTACCTGAAAGTAGCAGGACCAACACGGTGGCAAAGATATCCGGGTACGGTGCCAGGCCCGTGAGGCCCATGGCAGCATTTTCTTGAAGATATGTTGAAATGTGGCCCCCGATGAGGTCATCAAATGTCCCACTCCACGCCAGCGCAACACTTGATGTCCCTTGAAGGAGATAATGTGAGATAATAGCAATGAACTTATCGCTCTTAGTCATAGGTTGCTGTGGTCATAAACAGTAAAACTAATATGTTTTTTTTTCTTCTTTTTTTCTGCACAGCGCTGCAACTTTTACGCCTGTAAGCTGTGTCACAGCAAATGTCGCTTGCTCATGTACATTTGAGGCTATTAAGACAAAAGTAATGAATAAAAATATATCATGCTGAAGTTTCGCAGGTTTGCGGCTGATGAAACTTGAATGACCGTGCTCAGCAGCAGGTTGAAAGGTCACAGGAAACCTCATATTAATGGTTGATCATTTATGCGACAACCATGTTGCAAAATGGGAAAGAATAGCCAAAGTTTTTGAGGAATCCATAATTTTAGCCACATAAAAATAGTTTTTGTCTAATCAAACATGTCTTTTTTTTATGGACTCTTATCTTTATAAATGTTTTAATATTTTTTTCAATCATCAATAATGTTGAAAATAATATGAATCTGTGATGAAAAGTATCATAATTGCTGTGAATCATATATTGTCATACTTGCCTATGATATAGGAGAGCAAGAGATTCCAGCCGGTGATAAAAGCCAGCAGCTCTCCGACGGTCACATAGCTGTAAAGGTATGCAGACCCCGTCTTGGGAACGCGGGACCCGAACTCGGCGTAGCACAGTCCGGCGAAGACGGATGCCACGGCGGCGATGAAGAAGGAGACGATGATGCTGGGCCCGGCGCTGTTTCTGGCCACCTCGCCGGACAGGACGTACACCCCGGCTCCCAGGGTGCTGCCCACGCCCAGGGCCACCAGGTCCATGGTGGTCAGGCATCGGTTGAAGGAGGACTTCTCCCCATCGGGATCCAGCGGCTTCCTTCGGGAGACGCTCACCAGGAAGGACTTCACCAGCGACATGCTCTCTGGACGCGGGACGGACAGATGTGTGACGGTGGGACAGGTGGAAGGGGCTGTTTGCCGTGAATGAGGAGGAGGAGGAGAATGAGTAGGAGGTGGAGGAGGGTGGACAGGAAGAGTGGCAGGAGTTGAGGAGGGAGGAGGGGTCAGCGAAGTTGTGAATAATTGTCAGGTCAGCCCCCCTGGAAGTGTAGTTTGTTGTGCAGCACTTTTCAGTCTATTTTTAGCCTGGTGTGGTCTTCAGCCACTGGCAAAATAAATTTGTTTTAAAAAAACACGAAGAAGCACCTGAGATGTCTGGTTACAGTTTTGCTGGAGTAGCCCTGCTTTAATACTAGTATAGCACTGCTGACCTTCCAGTGATACCTGGACGAAACAGTCTCATGAGTGCAAATATTTCTGATTGAAGTCAGCTTACCGAATAATTCTCTGCCTTGCATTTGCGCTTGGCAAGAGGATCATATCAGCCATTCCTCCAAATCATGTTATTTTTTCGATCTCTGACATTTCTTATCAATCTCCTGATATGACTGTACCTTGATGGTACCTTGAACTGTTCAGCGGCGGGCACGGCAACAAGGCTGCACTTTACTCAGCTCCAGATTTCTCTGATAATATTTGATATGATTTGCTGTCGCTGTGGTTGAGATAAAGGGGATGATTAGCTCCAGCGTTCTCACCTGGCTAGGCTGGTGTCATGTCAGAGGCGGCTCCCTGCCCTCAGCTGGATGCAGACACTCTGTGGTTTAAAGCACTGTCGAAACAAAAGAGACACAGCTGTCAAGGTGGTCATTTCAGACATAACAATGTCTTTATGGTGTTATAAGGCTCTAAGCCACTCACACATTCAGTGTTGCTTCCTTCTAAAAAGAACTCCTGAAACTTCAGTTTGACTTCATAACGCATAACCTTCAGAATATTCTCCGCTTTCCATGCTGCAAGCACAGCACGGTGACCTTGTGCAACAATGCTGGAGCTGTCCCGCTCCTTTCAGTAGCCGTGTCCGTCTCTGTACCTGGAAGTGCGAGGCTGACAGACTAATGGGCCCGCGGGCTGATATAACACAGGAGGACAAAGCTCTTTTCTTGGCTTATGCATGCAGCGGGCTGCTCCACGACTCTTTGCAAAAGTTCCCTTCGCCCTCTCATCGGGGGAATTTAAGCTTTCGTAATCCCCGTTGGCATCTAACTCAGCGGGGCAGGAGGAAAGCGCGAAGCCGGTCCATGTGTGGATGATCGGAGGACCTTCAGCCAAACCTGAAGCTCGGGGCTTCCTATCTGCAGAGTTGCTCTTTGCTAAGCAACCGTTATGATGCAGTTGGCGTGTCACTCTAAGATATGCTAAGGTTAATAACGGGTAATAAATGTGCATCCACCAAAAAACAACAACAACAACTTGTTGCAGCGTTATGGAATTACGTGTGCAACTTTTAAGATAACATTCCTGACTTAACTAGTCAGTTATCATAGGCACAAGTTGTATTGTCTGACTATAGTTTTGTCACAAGAATCCAATATAGAACAACATATTTCATCATAGTGAATGCACAAACAAGCAGAAATGTGTGAAAATTCTTTACCTGGTTGTTACTCCTGCCAATGAGCGCTGACTTGGCATGAAAATGGCCCAAGACAGAGAGGGAGTGAGAGAAAGTTTCGCTGCAGCTGAAGGAAACATGTTTTCAACTGCAATATATAGACGACTGGCCTGTGTGACCCTCCCACTCAATAGCATTACTAACAAAGTAGCCTTTCTCACTCTGGGCCATAATGTGGTCATTATTGGCGAGAAAGCACTGGGTGAACAGCAAATCCCTTTCAGAATGCCAAACTTGGCCTTGAACTCATTTCTTTATCTGGGTTTGTTTTCAAATTTCATGTCATTGTTTTCAGTTCGGGATTTTGCTTGACAGGACCATAATTTATGTATTGCATAAATTAAAGGCTAAAATATGAATAAGTCATCCCGTCATAAAAATATACATGGTTAAATAAGGGGGGGCGGGGGGGGGGGGGGGGTTATCGGGTATTTGTATATTGAGTGTGTTTAAATAATGCGTCTCCGTGTATATCTGTGTGCAGTGCATTTAACGTGCACAAGAGGTCAGTATAAAACAACTTCATTTCATTTCTGTTATCTCGCAACTCCCTGTTGATTTTACCTAAGGTCAATAAAGTTAGGTAGTTTCTGCTGATACCATAAAGCTAATTATTACATACATTATTGCTGGTGGCTTCCTGTCCTGAGTGAAACATACTGAGTTATAGCAAACCGTGGCAGAGGACTCTACCCGTTTTTTTTTACTATCAGTGAGCCCTCTCATGCAATGTGTGGTTATAATAATAATAATAATAATAATAATAATAATAATAATAATAATAATAATAACATAACAATAATAATAATAATAATAATAATAATAATAATAATAATAATAATAATAATAATAAAGTGAGATTTACATAATTTGTGCCAAAAAAAATACACGGCACAAACAATTTGTACTTCTATTTTGTACTTTCTACTGTCTTCAAAGCTGACTTGACCTCTGCCCTTTCCCTTTCCCTTCCCCTTTCCAGTCATGCTGGTGTCAATTCCATGCGCCTCTTACTGGAAGAGAATCCTGAGCACACAGAAATAGAGCAGACGAGGGCCGAGGCCCAGACTACACCCTGTTCCAAACCGGCCCCTTATCTTATTCCTGCCGCATTCATTCTGGGGGAACGGTAGAGAGTCAGGATGACCGCAGTCAGAGCGGCAGGAGACTCGAGACAGAAGCAGCATGGAGTGTACCTCCATCCTTCTGCTTTGTCCAAAGTAGTAAAAAGGACATAGCACGCAATAACATGTTGCCCCCAGTGTGTCTTTGACTGACTATTGTGATTTATTTACCAGTTAAATTGAACAAATTAGTGTTTTAACTTCACTTTGACAAACATTCTGCAGTTATTATGTCACGTTTATCGTTGAACCGGGGGTTTCAGTTGCCATGGTGACGTTTACATTCTTTCATGATCCGCCCACGCGGCTCCCCCAAACCTCCAGTCACGTGACAAAACTCCTCAAACACAGAGGAACACTTTTGTAGTTTGTCAAAGACCCAATTTCTCTTTCATTGCAGTGACCCACCATCGCCGCTACTCTCTCTCTCTCTCTCTCTCTCTCTCTCTCTCTCTCTCTCTCTCTCTCTCTCTCTCTCTCTTGAGCGCTCTTGTACGCGCACGCGCACACACTTTGGGGAGAATCTGCGCGAGCGAGCCGGAGAGCGCGAGCGCCGCAGCTCTTACGTAACGAGGGGAGGGGCGGGGGAGTGGGGAGACACGTCACGTAACGGGACCTGGACGTCGGGAATTGAAGAGGCGGCTGGCCGGCTGGGACGACTCAGGACAGGGTGGAACTGTCGTCAGCGGACACTCTCTGCTCAGAGAAGGTAAGGAGGCTCACGCTGCTTCACCAACACAAGTGGTATCAAGCTGGAAAACTTTTTATTTTATTTTATTATTATTATTATTATTTTAAATTTTCCTCTCTCCCCCTGTGGCGTCATTTTCCTTTCCAATGAAATCTTGCTGAACGACGTGGTGCAGACAAAGTTAGTCAGCTAGCAAATGCAGTACGTCTGTAAATGAATCATGGTGGAACTAATGTGGGCTACTTTCAAAATAATAAATACATAGGCGTTGCTCTCTCTTTCCCTTTCTATATAATTAAAGGTGTTAAGGAAACACGCCTGGCTGGAAACCTTGTGATTTCATTGTACAGTCATTGGCTCAGAGCTGGGTGTGGCTCAGGACCCCCAGACAATTGCATTTATTCTGATGTTACTGAACATGCTACTTTAAGACACTCTGCTCACCACTTCATCCCCTCAACATTTCATTCATTCTCTTAATGTACCTCCCCTCCCCCCTCCCCCGTGTGTCTGTTAAGAAATCTCATTGTAAGTTGGACTCTTGATTCTAGTTTATCACTTGAAGAGTTCAACATTTGCCCTCCGCACGCTCCACCCCCACCTTAACCCAATACCACTGAGGGGTTGACGTTATTTTTAGATTACATTCAGCCAGTATTAGCATTCGCAGTCTGTCCGCAGCAGTCCGAGCCATGGGGACGATTTGTGGACTGCGAGCTGTAAAGGCGCCATGCGGCAGCTTTATGGAAAATGTGATTTAAAACTCCCCTCTGCTGTGCATACCATTTTAGGTAAATGAATGGGAGCGTGAGCCTTGTAGGAAAGTACTGCCAGCTCTGCGTCTCCTCCCGCAGCTCCTCTCTGCTCCCCCTTCACTCTAGGTTATAGCACTGCACCAAAGTGTGCTGACCGCCTCGTCAGGTTTACTCAGCAAAATGTGCCATCGTCATCGCGCCTGCTGTGCACGCCAGATGGGAACAAGGGTGACGGTGTCTGGAAATGCAGATGATCCTGAATCAGCATCTCTGTCTTTCTCTTCTTCCAGAACTGAAGCTATTGATTGCTGCACGTTGTTGACGCAGAAGACCAGAAATAGACATGGTAAGAAAATGGCACTGCGTTTTCATTGCAGGGATGGTTTTGTGTGTCACAGAATGAGGTGTGTTCACCCTGAGGTCAAATCATCCAACATCCAGCAGCATAAAGGCTGCAGTGTAGGGTGACATCGCTCAATAGACACACCTGATAGCTTCTTTCTTTGAGAGGAATACTTAGAATTACTAACTATGTGTGTTTGATATCTAACCTCTGTGCCAAATGTGGCCTCCAACATCCATTTGCTCTTATTCATACAGATAAAAATGGAAAACGAAACAGAAACAGCCGCCATGTTCCTGCGCAGGGCTCATCACTGGAAATGTGATTAGCCCTGTTGCGAGTACCTTGTGTTTGTGGCGCTGTTGCTATGTGGCTGAAGCACTCCAGCTGTCGTGAAGAGTGATAGTCACTTTTGTGTAAGGCAGACAATGTGGGCATGTGTGGAGGTCCGTCAGCTGGGGGGAGGACACAGCTTGGCTGCCTGCCTCTCTGCAGCGGAAATCTCCCGAGACGTCCGCAGCTGAGCTTTCAACACGCACGCTGAGGCCGTCTTATTGCCACCAATCATTAAGTTTTGAGCACATCTGAAAGACAGAGAAACAAAATTTATTGCCATTTTCACACCTTTATTTTTCACAGCAGACAAATGCACCAACAACTCTACGTAATACAGCACAGTTAGCACTGTTTTCAGCCTCATAGATTAATGTTGTCTGCAGAAACTGATGTTTAGTTGGACCTTCCACACAGCTGGAAGGGTAAAATTACAAAGCGACCAAGGGTTGATGAGGAGGGGTGATGCCCTTTGTGATGTCACAAAGGGGCATTGCATAACTGCACACTACATATGATTACAATATCACATTCTGGAGCACATAAATTGAACGATGCATTGAGGATTGCGTCGACATAGTGAATTTTGCCTGTAATTAAACCATTTTTCTTTGCGTCTTTGGTGGCGGCAAAACGTCACAGCGTGTTTGTAACATGACACCTTGCCTTTCGCACCAACCTCCAGCCTTCCTGCCATATATATGAAGCAGAGTTTCTCTGAGAGCAAGACAGGTGCAAACAGTCAGCTGTTCTCCGACTAGCCAGGCGTCACAGACCACCTCCCACTGACCAAAAGGGGGAGTGACGCCTGCCAATATTAGGCCATGAAAAAGTGTATTTTCAGGCCAACTTTCACAGCAAAGGCTCACCTCCATACTCATTCTCATATGTAACTTTCCACAGTGTAGTGAGGCATCTACAAAGCCTTGAGCACATGGGGAAACGGCACAACTAGACCCTGTGTTCTTTGTTAGCATGTAAAAATGAGTCATCAAGTGTGATTGACTTTTTGTCCTGAGCGTCCACTGGTTTTTAAAGTGGTGGCGGCTCTTGCGTCGCAGGCTGCCACTTGCTGAGACTATTGGACGTCCCTGATATGTGGACTTTAGACGCTTGGCTATCTAAACAACTGCACAGTGCGGATACGTCAACATCAGAATATCCCAGGCATAGCTGAATTCCAGTTCCAGATAAACTGTTTTCAAGGTCAAAGTTTGATTAAACAACCTTATTTCTAGGTGTTCCGAGGCACAGTGACGGATGCTCCTGACTTCAATCCCAGCGCTGATGCAGAGGCCCTCTACAATGCCATGAAAGGCTTTGGCAAGTGTCTCATCTGACATAAGTTCCTGTGAGTCAGCGAGTCAGCTGAAACTCATCCGTTTCATTCTCTGTGTACCTCAGGTAGCGACAAAGATGCCATATTGGACCTGGTCACCGCAAGAAGCAACGCACAGAGACAGGAAGTGATCTCTGCATACAAGAACTGCTTTGGCAAGGTAAGACCATCTATTTTCCCCATATTTTCTCGCCATTTGGTTCCATTCGATCTTTGACAACACATTCAGTCTGTTGACTTCACACTGCATTGTACTGTCATGTAACAGGACCTAATTGAGGATCTGAAGTATGAGCTGACCGGTAAATTTGAGAGGCTCATCGTCAGCTTGATGAGAACCCCAGCCTACCACGATGCCAAAGAAATCCACGACGCCCTCAAGGTCAGACATTCATTGCGTACTGTACAGCCAGCCTAAACTGCATTCTATCTACTGTTATAATCTCTTCCCGTAGTGACAAATTGACGCTGTTGTTTCTGTCCAGGGAGCTGGAACCGATGAGAAATGCCTTATTGAAGTCTTGGCTTCCAGAAACAACAGGCAGATGCATGAGCTGGTGGCAGCATACAAAGATGGTAGGATCAGTACTTCAGAGAAGATGCAGTCTGTTTGTGTGTCATATTTAGTATCACTCAGTTTATCTCTGTGCATGTGTTTCCAGCCTATGGCACAGACATAGAGGAGGATATCATCGGCGACACCTCAGGACACTTTAAGAAGATGCTGGTTGTTTTGCTTCAGGTAAATTCACAGGATTATTCTAATTAATCAGTAACACTTCAAACTGATGTGGCCTGTTGTACCTTTGAAATAGTCGCTGAACAGTACCATGTTTCTTTGGTTTGATGCTTCCAGGGGACCAGAGATGAGTCAGGAGTGGTGAATGCAGACCTGGTGGAGCAGGATGCACAAGTGAGACTGTGAATATTTCATTAGTTAGAGTGCAGCATTCTGAAGCTATATATATTTATTTAACCTTAGATGCCATCCAAAAACATTTAAAGAACATACTGAGGATTGAACCACGATAGCGATGAATTTTGAATTTTCCTCATAAATACTAAGTGGATGACAACTTATTAGCTGTGTTTATTAGTGGCCTGTATTTTGAGTCGTTGGGCTAAATTCATCAGCAGTGCAAACATTCTTGTCAAAAAACATGGTTTGAGGCATATGAAACATATTAACATGCTTCAAGTCTTTTTGAAATCAAATCTCTAGCTAGAAATAGCTTGTCGGAGCAAATTTCTCAAATATTTAAAGTTTTTAAACATAAAAAAACCAAACCGCTGCAATTATTGACTGTCATGTATCTGCTAGGATCTGTACGCAGCTGGTGAGGAGCAGTGGGGGACGGATGAGGCAAAGTTCATCATGATCCTGGGAAACCGCAGTGTGACCCACCTCCACATGGGTGAGAGGAACTCTTATCACAGCAGTGAGGAATCCAGGCACTACCAGACACTAGACCTCAAGTAATTGTGTCGTTATTGAAAAGATGTCAGCTGTGAATCATTCTTTAATTGTTTTCAAGAAGATTTGACTGATCTCTAGACCCATGACATTCTATGAAAGCAAAAATGGTCAGAATATGTACATCACATGAGGTAATTACTGTACATAATGCAGGGTGTGGACTGGAGAATGATTTAGGGTGAAGATATACCTGATATTTGATTTAAAGTATGCATACTGGGTGTAGTTCTGGTCCAAAGCTGTTTGTGCCAAGCCTTTGCAGTCGTCTCAACCATATTTTTAAACGTTGCCTCCTCTCCCTTTTAGTCTTTGATGCCTACGAAAAGATAGCAGAGCTGACCATTGAGGACAGCATTAAGAATGAGCTGTCCGGGGACTTTGAGAGGTTAATGCTGGCTGTCGGTGAGAGATTGTGCCACCCACTGGATCACACGGAACAACTGCAAGTTGTTTATTCAACAAATTGTTCTTTCTCTTTTTTTTTTTGCTTTCCCACACAGTCCAGTGCATCAGGAGCGTTCCCATGTTCTTTGCCAAGCGCCTTTACAAGTCAATGAAGGTAAACGCAGGGCACAGTGCTACGCAGTATGAGAGTCACTCAGTCTGCTTTCGTACAAAGACATAGATGAAACTTTTTTTTCACTCAGTGACAGGTTTTAACAGCTCGAAAATAATCAGAGCTGCTCACAGTTGCACCTCTGTTTTCTGATTCTTCCCTGAATCAATTCCAGGGACTCGGTACCGCTGACAACACCCTGATCCGGATCATGATTTGCCGCTCTGAGATCGACATGCTGGACATCCGAGAGTGTTTCCGTCTCAGATATGAGAAGTCGCTTTATAACATGATCAAGGTCAGTCGAGCAAAAAGACGTCAACCAGGATCAACAATCACGTGGCCTTGCACTTTTGTATTCATCACTGTCTAATGACCCTGTCAGGACGACACGTCGGGTGATTACAAGAGGACTCTGCTCAACCTTTGCGGAGGAGACGACGAGTAAGTGGCTGAACAACATGACAACCAGCAGAGGGCGACAGAGTGCCATATTGTTTAGAAGTTATTCATTCATTCATTCATCTTCTATACCCGCTTATTCCTATTCAGGGTCACGGGGGTCTGCTGGAGCCTATCCCAGCTGTCTTAGGGCGAAGGCAGGGTGACACCCTGGACAAGTCGCCAGTTAGAAGTTATTGTTTCCAGATTTAAAAAAAAAAAAAAAAGGAAATGCAGAAGCATGTGCTGAATAAACACATACTTAAAATGTGTTCCTGCTCTGTCCTGTCTGAGGTTTTGGATTTGCTGAGCACAAACTCTCTTGTTTCAACCCAATCACTTGCAGCTTAGCCGGAGAGTTCTTCCCTGAAGCAGCTCAGATAGCCTACAAGATGTGGGAATTAAGTGCCATGACCAGAGTCCAGGTTTGGGCCCCAGCTGCTCCCACATTAGACGTGTCTCGCATGTTTGGCTCGGTAGTGGCATGCATTTCAATTGGCCCGCTGGCACCTGCAATATCCCGTTGCTGTATCCGCCGCGGTCACGCACAGTGGAAACTTTGTGCGACCGTAGATTTGATCAGAATGCTGTTTGGCTAAACACAAACAGTTGTGATTCTCATAAGCCCTGTTTGCCCTGCTTTGTCCAAGGAGTAAATGTCAGAAGGATCTCAGCCTTTTTGCTCAACAATAGCTCGTCCCACTCTGACTGTGGAGCTATTTTTCTCACTGCCCACCATCATTGTGATTGCTAACGTTACGGCCAGTAACCTCAAGTGGCCGCACTCCCACTCAGTTTGTTATCACCCTCTTAGATCTGCTAAATTCTTGACCAAAAAAAAAGACAATAGCAACTAACACACTCTTCCCTTTTGCATGTTTTTCAACACAGCTTTCAGCTTAAACCACTTGTGTTCATTCTGTATGGATTTCATCAAGCGCATTTGTGTGTGGACTGACTGCCTTGCCATTCTGTCTCAGCTACGGCCAACATTGCGCCCCGCCGCAAGCTTTGACCCGGCTGCTGATGCTCAAGCCCTGAGGAAAGCAATGAAAGGATTCGGTACGCAACCTTGAAAGCCGAAGCATGTTTTTTTTTTGATGACGCTAAATCTTCAAGAGATAACATCACATTTTGTTACTGTCTTCAGGAACGGACGAAGACGCAATCATTGACATTGTCGCGCAGAGGAGCAATGCTCAGAGGCAGGAGATTAGACAGACCTTCAAATCCCTCCTGGGAAGGGTGAGAGGAATTCATCAAATTCTCACGGCTCAATCAGCATCTCTCTCTCTCTCAGGGCATTGTTGTTGTTTGAGTAACGCAACACGGGAATTTATTGCCCGCAGGACCTGATGAAGGACCTGAAGTCCGAACTGTCAAAGAACCTAGAGAGGCTAATCATTGGACTGATGTTGACGCCTGCAGAGTTTGATGCCAAAATGATGAGAAAGGCCATAGAGGTACTCCACCATTCAACCACTGTGTACAGTATGTGCAATCAACACACCTGTTAATATTGCCGATGATATCTGAGTTGAAAGGAAATGTTTTTAATTCTGAGAAATTATGTAGCATAATCATATATAATGTAGCATTATAATGATAATTATAATGATTGATATGATTTTTATGTACCCGGGAATTTATGATTAACTTATAGTTTTGTATGCTCTGATTTTAGTTTTTTTTAACTGCCCTGTAAAGTGTCTTTGAGGTCTCTGAAAAGCGCTATACAAATAAAATGTATTATTTAGTATTATTATTATTATTAAAATTATGTAGTGTTATGTTGCTACGCGCAGTGGATCATGCAACAGCAAAACTCAACTCAACTCAATCTGTCAGTGAACAGCAGTTTCACTGTCTGTTTGAACCAATACGGCAGCATCTGTTTGTTTCCGTTTTTGTGTGCCTTTGTGCAAACAGGGTGCGGGGACCGACGAGCATGCCCTCATTGAGATCCTCGTGACCAGAAGCAACGCAGAAATACAAGCCATGAACGCGGCGTATCAAGCCGGTGAGCCCCCAAAACCGAACCCGCGCCTCATTCACTGAATCTAAAATCGACTGCATTACGGCGTAACCATGTACTCACGCTTCGCAGCCTACAAGCAGTCTTTGGAGGAAGCCATTCAGTCTGACACATCTGGCCACTTCTGTCGCATCCTTGTTTCTCTGGTGCAGGTAAGCCTTAGGCTTGAGAATGTGGCTCGTAGGAGCTCCCACACCCACATGCTGTGTGGTGGAGAGTAGAAATGTTTCAATTCAGGGGGGGGTTTTTTCATTTTGCAAAATAAACACCAGCTCCGGGTGCATGATATATTTGTGTGTGTATAAAAACCAACCTACTGCATTATGTGTGCAAGAAACTGGTTTTTACTCTGTTGACTCGTTTCAGGGTGAAAGAGAGGATGGCCCTGCAGATGTGGAAAGAGCCAATGCAGATGCTCAGGTAACTCATTTGAATGCCCGGTGTGACCTGCTCCAAGTGGTGTGTGTTAAAACAAGAGAGGACTTAACTGTTTGTCTATGCTAATTGCAATTAGGAACTGGCAGATGCTTGCAATGCCGAGTCTGATGACATGGAGATGAAGTTCATGAGTATTCTGTGCACCAGAAGCTTCCCTCATCTTAGGAGAGGTGAAAGTCCAGATGGATGTGATGAACAAAGACCACAGTCTCCCACTGGCCAGGCCTAATCACACTGCTTATTTATCATTCACAGTGTTCCAGGAGTTTGTTCGATTCTCCAACAAGGACATTGAACAGATCATCAAGAAAGAGATGTCAGGAGATGTGAAAAATGCCTTTTTTGCAATCGGTAAACACCATTACTGACTCTTAGCCCGAATGCACTTCACTTCAGTGGGGCGTCACTGTTGACATTGTTCTTGACCTCTTTGACTTGCAGTTCGCAGTGTGAAGAACCAACCGTCATACCTTGCAGACCGGTTGTACAAAGCCATGAAGGTACTTTGGCATGCTTTTCATGCGATACACTTAAGTTTAAGTTCGGCCTGCATCCATTGTTTCTAAAGCCCAGATTCTACAAAAAGCAGGTGTGACCTGCAGTCATATATTCATACTTGGAATATGCTTAGTTTTGGTGTGTGTTTTAATGTTGGCCACCGTTCATCAAAAATAATCTCATCCTCAGGGCCTTGGCACGGACGACAGAGCGCTGATCCGCATCATGGTCTCCAGAAGCGAAGTCGACCTTTTCAACATTCGTAAAGAGTTTAAAGAAACACACGATGCCTCTCTTCATGAATTCATCCAGGTAGAAACCATGATCGTAAGTCCCAGTCTTTGTCTAACACTTCTGGCTGCCGTGTTGTGTTCTCATCTCAACTCTGTGTGTCACTCGGGGACTTTTTCTTTTTTAATCTCATGGCCTTTGTCTGCGTGTTTGTGTGTTGCACATCCTTCTTCTGTTGCTGTGGTGAAGGGGTATAGCTTCCTGTGGTGGTCTATGGGTCTGTGGCCTCTGCACAGCTGTTCAGGAATTCCCCCGTTTCAACTTCCTCTCCCCGTCGGCAGCGTGATTGGCTGATAGTTGCAGGGACAGGAAGTCTCCCCGTAGCAAAATCACCCTGACACCAATACAGACAAGCAAGCAGGGTGCACTGCATTGGCTTTTTCAAAGAGTAAAAACAGATTGTGCAACAGCTATGTTGATTTGGAAGTGCATATTTTGCAAAATAAACACCTTTTTTTGATCTTGTATGCTGGTTGCAAAAGGAAATATTTATATTTAATGATCTCCTTTATGCTCCTATTTCTTTTGTAAGGTGACCTATGGTGACCTGAAAGGCGCCACTTAATAAAATGTATTATTATTACTATTATATTCAAAACTGGCCAAACTTAAAACTTATACTCAACGATTATCTCTGATTTTGTGCCAAATGTACATGAAAAGGCACTCAAGTTCGAGGACATAGTCTGCAAATTGTGTCACCATGAGACTTGTGCATGCAAGCTTTTCACCCACTCTGTGCTATACTAACCTATCCAGCTGCTGTGTGTATTTTTTTTGCACAGGTTTGAGAGTGTTGCTTATCTGATCCCGTGAAAGAAAACTTAAAAGGTTTGATGCAAAAAAGCAAAAGTATATTGCACCATGTCGTTGTGGCGTGTAGATTTCTGCTGTCGTGTCACAATGTTAGTTTTTGATGAAGGTAAAGCCAAAACTCTCCAGGTTCAGCTGACCCAGGGTCGGCAGGCATTGAGGCTGGTTTTCTGGCATTCTCAGCCGCTCCTCTGTGTGCTTTCCATCCCTGTGCAGGGCGACACATCGGGAGACTACCGTAAAACCCTGCTGGTGCTCTGCGGAGGGGAAGATTAACCTTGTCACGTCGCTGCAGCTCCTCTTACAGACATCAGTCAGAAACCACGAGACAACCGCTCACACACTGAAACTGCGAGACCTTACATCAGTATCTGTTGTCACTGCTGTCTGTCCCAAACCAAACCAAGCCAAGTGCTCTCTCACTCCCACCCGAAGGCCTTTCAAGACACACTTTGTCTGCTTTCATGTCTGTTTTGTTTCATTTGATTTTCTTTTTTTTTTACGATAAGTGTTACCTGAAGATGTTCAGATGAATGTGGAACGGCGCTTGGTATGTCACCGCCGATGAGCAATGAGCAGGTGTAAAACTGCGTTCACATTGCAGGCCATTCAGTGTTCACTGTGATTTTCAGTTGTCCTCTGTACCTGAATAAAACGGTCAAAGAACAAATGCCTGTATGAATCCCAAGTTTTCACAATCTCTTTGATGACATCTGCAGCCAGATTAGTTGTCACTCACGCAGCCATTCAACCCATTTAAATAGACAAGGCCCATTTGCTCTCTCACCCTGCTCCTCTTCAAATATTAACACCCCCACTTGAGAGAACATCACGACTCGCTCCGTCTAAGCAATCGTCGCTGACGCCAAACAATCAACACGTCTCCTCGCGCTTCGAGCTCACGTCGCCGTTGCACTTGTTTGCTTGTCAGGTGCCGGCGAATGACGGACGGCCAGCTGCCTCTGCGCTCGCCGGCGACGTGTCTCACTTCATTGGCTACATTGCGCGAGCAGCTGTTGTCAGGGCCATCTTTGAGTTAAAAGAGGAAAGAAGAAAAGAGACGTATATGTGGCTAGGAAATCCCCTGCTGTACGCCCGAATCCCGGGCACACAAAATAAAAGTCTGAGCAGTCGGTCACGCTCTGGTTTCTGATGGCACGCGCAGCTGAGGGTAGCTCCATTTGATGATAATTATGGTAGATGGAGGGCTTGTTTCAAGAGTGTTTTAAATGTGCAGCCTTTGTTGCAGCAGCACTGACAGCAGTGTGGGGCGGGGGGTGAGTTTGTGCTGCGATGTTCAGAAAGTATTGTGCAGCAGACACTTGTCAAAGTTCACAGCTGCATAGTTTATGGTTGTTACCCAAGTTTTATTTTGTTCTTTTTTTAACTGTGGGCCTGCAGGACACTGCACAGCACTGGCATTGTCACAAAAACAACACACGCATTGTGCGCTATGTGCTACAATAACAGCATAGGAGTCATGCACTGTGGCCTGAAGGTTTACCGTCCTGAATGTGTGTGCCATGGATGCTTCAATACATTCAGTGTCAGGAGTTCAAGTCGATGCATTCAGCGTTCCCTTTCACGCGCCGTCCCTCTTGGACACACACCAGGTTCTGTTCGAGCTCAGCATGCAGTATCAAGCCATGTTACTGGGTTATGGGAATTCCCCCAAGTTCACTGCGAAATTGCTTCCCCCAGTATTCGCCAGTTTCCTTAAAAAGTGCCTCTGCAGTTGCAGTCGTGCAGCTAAGTTGTGTACCAAACTGTTAACATTGCAGCACATTAGGAACATAGTTCATTGGACTTGTCGGCGTCATTTGTGGCATTGCCTTCTTTGCTCAGGGTAAGTAAAATCTTTTTATGCCCTTGCTGAAATGAGTGGTGTGGTCCTCTGTTTAGAACGTTGAGTAATAGGCCAAACTGACACTGCAGATTTTCCTCCCTTTAACTAGTGAAACGTAACAGAATTGTTGATTTATAGAGTTGTGGTGTACAGAGCAGATACTGTAATGTAGAAACTACTTAAATGCTTGACAACAACCGTGCTTGTTTTTATGTCAAATGTAATCAATGATTTACAGTTACTTTTAATTCTGCTACCTGTCATGACTTAACAAGAGGCCTTTCGTCATGCAAAAGGCAAGAAAACACATTTAAAAGTGCTTATTTTTCTTTATATATATATATGTGTGTGTGTGTTATCAAAATTATAATAAACAATTAATCATATAGATTTAATTTGTAGATATTAAACAGATCTATTACAAATATTATAATTATACATACTTAAAAAGTATGTGGAGCTGTCAAGGGGTTAACATGTACTGTTGTACACTAATAGAGGCGAGGCTTCTCCTGGCTTAAGGCTTTAAGAGGATGGCTAAAATTCACCAGTCAGTGAACAAAGGGATGCTTTGTTAAAAAAAAAAAAAAAAAAAAAAAAAAAAAAGAGGCCCGCAGCAAATGTTTATCAGCTGCTGATTTCTGCCTCAAGAAATTTGTAGAGAGGATTCTTTGTGTCTCAACTGTCTGGTTTTGTGCATTCAGGGCATTGCTTAAAAAAAAGGGAGGCAAAGACAGTGGTGGGTATGAAGAGAACAAAAGACAGACCACTTGCTACACCTAGAGAAGAGAATAAGGCCAGATTCAGTGTGCCCTTGGAAGTCCAAGATAAAAACAAAACAAAACAAAAAATATTCACTATCAACAGGGTCAAGGTCTAGATGGTAGCGATGTCTGATTTTCAACTCTATGATGGCATTTTACTTTGGACAAACAACATCTGGCTCTGCTGGTCCCCTGTTGCGTTTCTGCTCCCCACACACAGACTGACACCCATGCTGGCAGATGACATGGATACTCTTGCTATACTATACGGGTATCTTACTTGCGGGGGGTTGGGGAGGACCACACATGTGGTTGAAAGCCCTGCCGTCTGTATAGTCTGTCAAATTTCCCGGATTGTCCTCATCACACGAAAGCGGTCAACCTGTGTGTGTGACTGGGACCAGAACTGAAACCAAATGTGGAGCCAGGGTCAATCAGTGAGCAGCGGCAACATTTTGCTAAAAGACAGCGGGGCACGACACGACACTGAGTGGATTCACGCAGGAAATGATCTTTCCTGCATAAAAAAATGTCGGGAACATCAGGAAATGTTTGAGCAGGGCGAGTCTCTCTCAAACTTTGGGGGGAACAGAGGAAGTTACCCCATGTTGGGGCTCCACGCCATGTATGGAAATGTTTTGACCTTGTTGCTGTTTGCTGGGTCCCTCCTATCAACAGAAGGGATGATGTCCATCCATAAATTCTAGCTGCTGAGTGCATCTCTTCATTTTTTTTCAGGCAATGGATAGAACCTGACAGTAAATGTAAGGAATCAGAGTTTGACCATAAACCTAAAGTGCACTCTGCAGCAGTGTGAGCTATACTCTCCATCATGAGAAGCAGCCTGCATTAGCACCTAGAGATGCTTACTTAACAAGAAAAGATGTTACATGAGGTGATGGCTTTCCTTAAGGAAAAAAAGAGACAGCTTTGTACGTAACCCTGCAGACTGAATGACAACCCATCTATTTAATTCTGTTTGCAGCAATTCCCGTGTTGCAAATGTACAGCTACGTCTCGCCACTTCCTGTTTTCGTTGGTCTTCAATCGGCGTCAGGAGAACAACTGGTCCTCCCACAGTACGTTAAAGTACTGGCTGATAAATTTAGAAGTACCCACCTTCAGAGTTAGGTGTTGCTCGGTGATTTTGATTTCAGCCGCAATGGAAAATAAATAAATAAACACACAAAAACAACGACATATCGTGTTGAGAGAATATCCTGTTGTTGCTGCACCTGCTCTTAAATTTATCTCAGGAGGTTGACTAGAACATGCAAAGTGGAGGGATTTTTTTTTTTTTTTTTTTTTGATTACGTACATGTGCGCTATTACCCATGTGGTCTAAACTGTTATTGATGATTGTTTTCCTGGGGGGAGGGGAGGGGGTTTACCAGAAGCATGTGACTCTTTGAAAAACTCATGACCATCCATTACAGAAAGATATTAATTGTAGTTTAGGGAAGCTGTGATTATCTCGACCACGGATCAACAAACCAAGCAGACCAAGTCGTCGATCTGTCTGTTGAGGAGCTCAAGTCTAAAATTTTAAAGACTAATCAGAATTACACTATAAATAATGCTACTGATATTAAGATTTAATGATATTATTATGGTGATTATATATATGTGTGTATATATACATACATATATATTATTATAAGCAATGTATTATAAATGACTTGCTTGTTAATTTCCACAAGATGTCACTATTTTGCTTTTAAGGACTTATTCTACTAACTGACCGTAATGAAAAGGATCATAAAGTCGACTTTTGCTGCTGCAGTATGTAACGCTTTGCACGTTAATCTACTGACATAAGCTTCTTCTTTAAAAAAAAACACAAAAAAAACAACAACATAATTTGACATAAGTGAGTCTGGGACTCAAATGACAACACTAATAATACAAGTAATAATAATAATAATAATAATAATAATAATAATAATAATAATAATAATAATACAGACAACATAGACATATTTTATAAGCAAAACGTTCAGCCTTTAAAAATACATTGTTTATCAAAAGAAGTTTCTAAAACTCCGCCGTTTGATATCTAGGACAATATATGAATTGTTTTAAGACTCATTTATATACATGAACCTTAACCATTGTACTGTCAAATTATCAAAGAAATTCTAAGAATTATTATTATAAGAGTCTTTAATGCTGCTATGAAGTTCAATGTTAAGTATCGTCTTTGAAAATAAAAGAATTGCATGGAGCAAATGCACATCATCTGTATAAGAGACGCTACAAACAATTCATAATTTGTGATAACTAGACTCATAACACGAAGACTGTACTTTGAGCTTCCGTAGGAAACCTCTCAACTCTCTGCTATTGCATACCAGGTATAACTTTGACTTGTTCTCACAGTTTAGTGGAAAATAAGTTTGTGTTGCAATCAAAGAAAACCCCCGCCAGCCCCTTCTGTGAAATTATGAATGAGTGTAAAATGTCATTTAGTGAAAGTGCTTCACTTTGTCGTCACATAACCAACGACACTTGCGCAAGTTTAGAAATAGAATTCTATGTATGTTCTATTTGTGTTCGTATTTGTGTTCGCAGATAAAATTACATTTGTTTCCATCCCGAGTATACCGAGATAAAAAAAAATAAAAATAAATAAAAATAAAAAAAATTCAACATAGAATCCCCCTCTCCTGTTCATGTTCAGGCCTCCATCGAGTCAACACGAGTGACGATTTCGGTAAATTCTGTACCGTGAAACAAGAGCACGCAAAAAATATCTTCCAGTGTTTACATCACGGCCGGCGGTCCCCGTTGGTGGGCCGCCGCCGGCGAGCGCCGCTCTGATTGGCCGGCGAGCTGTCAATCAGCGCTGTTTACATCAAACGTTGCGAGGTGGAATTTCCCAGGTTACAGCACATTCACGGGTTACTGCCGTAGACCAGCAGACTACTTCCGCAATCGACAGAGAGGGAGAGACGAAAAGGCCACTGCCAGCTGAGAGGTATTTAGACAATAGGCAACTCGTTTGTTCGCTGCTTTGTCACGTAACTCCGCTTTGTCGACCGAGGCGCCGCGTTCGTAGAACTACGCATAGCGACGCTAAACGTAGAAAAGCAGCCGCCTCTTTGAGACTGTCAGCTAGCCGACGGCTAGCGAGGCTGTGTTGCTAGCAATTTGCATGACAACAGCGAAAACTAATATTAGCCTTCCTCAGCCAATCCAGCTAGCTATCATCAAGCGAGATAGTGCCGTGTTCGACCCGCGTCCACACTCTCAGGTGTCAGTGAGGTGGATTAGATGGGCATTTTGTCATATTCCGCTCTGCCTTTGTCCTCTTATACGCGGGTGTGAAACGCTGTAGTTGTCATATTTCATCCACCACCAAAACGTTAGCACGCTCTTGCCATACAGTGTGTTTCGGTGAGGCAGGGCTGCTATATTGTTGGTTCTTTTGTCCTCACTGAGCTGTCGGCAGCTCTTTATTTTTAAACAGCGGGCGTCACAGATGTTTCCAGCGCTCGAGCTGTCGTAAAGTCCGAACACAGTGAGGAGTTGAGGTGACTCCTCTGTCCGGGAGCTGTTCACTTTGTGTGAATCTAAGGTGCGGATCTTTTGGGGGATTTTTTTATTTATTTTCTATTTTATAAATAATCGTAGCCCCCTCCCGCCCCCGCTGATGATGTGCTCCCAGTTGTCCAGCCCTTCCTTTGCATAAATAGCCCTGTGTTGACGCTTCATCCCTGACATGTCTGTGCTCTCTGTACTGTACCTTACACTTTCATTATGCCTGAGCTTCGTACTTAATTTAGATTTCAGAACTGGTAAAGCCTGTTTCACTTCTGTTCTCTTTTCGGTAAGGGGCAGAGGCCATTCTACCGTCTAGTTGTTATATGATTTGGTCTTTACAATCACTACCTCTTGTTTCCTGTAAAGGTAAGTCGCTGTGACTGAAAGGATGTAAGTAATCATGTTTTTTTTTTGTGTGTGTGTGCCCCTAGTTCAGAGGACCATGTCTAGGAAGTGACTGACAACGATGGATGGCAAGGGCCCATACCGCATCTATGATCCAGGTGGGAGTGAGGTCAGGGCCCGGGAGGAGGCCGGAGGGGGGAGCAGCTATCGACAGCTGCTGGAGGAGAACAGCATACTGAGGGAGCGCATGAAGGGACTCAAGAGCTTAGGTACGTCCCCAGAGACTCCACCTCAAGGTTGTGGATGCACATCTGAGAGTTTACGCCTGTTAAGACACAACTGTTTTAACAAAAGATGTCCTTCAATCCGTTTTATTCATCAGAGTTTTTAAGTGTTTGAATTTGTAGACGCAAAATGTTTGACAAATTTGTATTTTGTTAAATTTTTGCAGCCATATTTGGTCTGTATTAGTTTTATAATAGCTGCATTTTAAAAATAGGAAAGCCTGCGGGGGAAACTCCACTCCCGCACAAATGGGACGTCTTGTCAAACCTGATGGTCCTCAGTTGAAAAAACAAAAGCTTGCATGCCACTTGTATGAATAGCGCAATTGCTCCTTTAGTGACTCATCAAAAAGAATGCCGCTCTCACATACTTTCTCATGATACTGCACTTGATGACTGTTCTGGCTGTGTCACACGCGGAGTCTGTCTGAACCCTGTAGGTGATTTGCTTGAGGAGTCTCAGTCCGAGGCGTCGCGGCTTCGGCAGCGGGTGGAGGAGCTCGTGAGGGACAACGAGGCCCTGAAGTCCACCAGCTTCGCGGCCAGCCTGTGTGCGGGAGGACCCGTTCAGACAGAGACTCAAAGTAGGTCAAACAGACTCGACGTCACCCCCCACGCCTCCTCATCTCTGTGGACATTATGCTGTTTTCATCCACGTGCGACACCGCTTAATGAAACTCGTGTGATTGGTTTCAGGTAAGCCCTGTTTATACCCCACCGCAGAACAGGAGGAGGAACAGACGAGCTGTGTAGGGAAGACCCTCCAACCTGAGAAAGCCAGTGTAAGCCATGAGTACGGATCTCTGGAATTTGCCAGCTGTTGAAGGGGGATGATGCACTCTGACACTGTACTGTATTTCCAGGAGGCCTCGTCGGAGCTTGAAGTTGCGAATATCGATGGGAAGACTGCAGATGCCTTGACTGTATGTACTTGACTGCTTGTGTTAGAATTTTAATTTATAGTCCCTAATTTTACTGGGCTGTATTTCACCTCTCACTAGCCATATAGGCTGGGGATCTTGTAATGTCAATATTGGGAACTGGTTCATAGAGAGGTGACTCACCAACAAACTCAATACTGGTAGATCCACCCTGAGTCAGCTAAGGGAAAGTCCAGGATTGTTATGGACTAGAATTACACAGCTGATTCATCCATGCACTACATCCTTGAGGATTTGTTAATAGGACACTATACCCCAAACTCCTGAACACTCATTCTCTCACTGACATGTGAGTGGAGGTATTTAGAGTAAATGTTTAGCTTGTGGTGCTTACGCGAAAAACCCAACAGGACAAACGAGTTGTTCTTTTTCCCGTCAGCCCGTCACAAAATGTGACGGGCTGACAGGCGGCTTCATAATTAGCTCTTGTGTCGCGTGCATACCTATGCATCCGTGTGACTGTAAACTTGAGTGCTGGGTCGGAGTGTGACTTGACGTGCACGTGCATCTCTAGGCCGCATCGGCAGCAGCAGTCGTCCCCCTCCAGCCGCAGGAAAACATCGAGCTGGCGAGCCAGCTGAAAAGACTGGAGAGTTCGTTCAGCATTTTCGCCGAGGAGTCCAACCCCAACCAACTGTTGGCCCACCTCGGCCGCATGGCTGTCGAGTTCCACCATCTGTCCTCCAAGGTCCAAAAGAATGAACAGAGGACTTCGCTTTTACAGGTGGGGGGTGGGGGTGGGGCGTTCTGTGTACTTTTAAAAAGCTAATAGAATATAGCTCCCTGTCTTTTTATACTGCTTGATGGAATAATATATTAGGCTTTGTCACAGATATTGTTTGTTTTCATACAACAAACTGACTTTGTTTTATTGTTTCTCTTTTGCACATCTAAGTTAGACCACAAAGTGTTTTGGCTAGCAGCTATAAGTTTAGAATTTGGGATATGCAAGGTGCCAAAATGATGTCTGCTGAAATTTGCGTTGTTTTTTTCCAAAGTTGGGTTCCATTCTCTCCGTTATTGTTTCTAGGAAATCTAGGATCACGTGTGTGACTTTATTTTGGCACAAAGTGGAAAACATCAACAGTTAAATGATTAAAAAAATAAATAAATAAACAGACTGCAATTATATGTAATCGGAGAATTGTGACACATTTTTGGTTTATTTAAGTTTTTCCCAACTTGTTTAACCTTTGCCATTATTTATTTATGCTGAACAGACTCTTTGTGAGCAGCTCAGACAGGAGAACAACGAGCTCCGAAAGAAAATGGAAGAGGATCACCACACCAGAAATCGAGACCTGGAACAGCTGAGGTGCTTTTTGCCTCCGCTGGGTTTTTCCTCCACTGGAGCAGAAGTGTAGTCAGTGAGGTTACCGAGAATAAAGTGTGATTATCAGCATATGTCAAGCTAAATCAAATATCTCTCCTATATTTTGTGTTTTAATTGCCAATCGTGTCTTGTAAAATGAACAAGTAATATCCTGTCACTGCTTATTTGGACAATTTGTTGTTGTAGATACTGTGTTTACTTTTACTTTTTCTTAAGAAAAAAGGAAATATGGGGATTATTCACAAACCCCCCCCGGGTTTTGTAGGGTCTTCCCAAAGGATGTCTGGTAGCTACAGCCAGTGCGGAAAAAAACATTGGAATGGATGCGTGACCTAAACGCTTTCGTTTTCCTTTTTCTTGATGGTTGCAGATTGGAGAATCAGAAACTTAAGGAACTGGTGACGGGGGGAGCGTCAGTGGCAGGACCATCTGCAGCGCAGTCGGACACTGAAGCTGCCGAAGCCAAAGAGGAGCCTGTGAAGGAGGAGGCCGCCGCCGTCAGACCCAAGATGGAGGTCAACACGCCACAGAAGGTAGATAGTTCATATCTCAACTTCAAATGTAAGGAAAAAAAAAAGAAGCTAAAATGCTCTTTACAAATGGCTCCAATAATAAAGGCTTTTACTTTCAATGAGTAAAGTAATTCCTCCTGATGGGGCTTCAGACAAAAGCAGGTGTGTTGAGGATTAGGGAATGTTTTGTGTTGCCCTCAGACTGGAAAAGCAGCAGAGAAAACCCCGGCCAAACCTTGTGATGTGGAGGTGTATGAAAAGAAGATCAAGCTTTTGGAGAAGCAGAGAAAGGATGTGAGTCTTTTCTGCTGGTACTGTTCATTCTCTTTTGCCATAGGGGAAAGTCTCAGCATTGTTTTAGTTTTTTTTTTCTTCTTAACTTTGTGACACTGATTACAGGTACTGGAGGTGAATAAGCAGTGGGACATTCAGTGGAACTCCATGAAGTCACAGTTCGAACAGAAGGTACAGTAATGACTTAAAAGCGTCTGGGTGGGTGTGGGAAGACAGTGCTGTGTGTTCTGAGTACCAAAGGAAAACTAGTACTTGTTTCTTCAGAATAACTATTGCTATTTGTCATGTTGAAGCTCAGATACTTTTAGTTTCATACACTAAAGCAGAACAGCCCCATACAGCCTTGCATTGTTAGCTCATGGTTATTTTTTTAATTCAAGCTTTTTCTTTGCGCCAAGGTTCCTCTAACAAAGCACTGACAAATCATAATGTCAAATTTAGTGGGAATGCAATTTGATGGAACAGATGAAAACTGAAGAAATTGATGAAAATGATGAAATTTTCCCAAAAGATTGAATACGAATTTAAGTGGCCTGAGAACTTTGATGCATGACACCTTTAGTGTTTCTTTTAAGCATAAAGATTGTAAATAAAATATTAAGATTGTAAATAAAAATGTGCGCAAGGGTTCTCAGATGCGCGCGTACAATGGAAAAAAAAAAGTGCTATCTTGCAATAGCTCGCTATCTGAGAGAATATTTAACCACAAGATCTGTCACGCCTTGGTGAAAATTCCCCTCACCTCCCTGGTACCCGCTGGCTTCCTGCTGTGGTGCAGTTAGAGGGCAGCAGGAAGACACCCATGTACACAAAACGCGCGCGCACGCACGTACGCTCGCACACACACGCAAACACCTCAGCACACCCACAGCCAAAAACGAATCTGCCTCGACGATCTGCAGAGACACCATGCAAACCTTGGGTTTGAACCGCAGAACCCCAGATATATCCATTTGCGTCACTCGCTTCGTTCATATTTTTCACAAAAACACAAGTGCGAATGTTTGTCGCACGGCTCGGTGTTGCTTATGACTTGATAACGCGACTTTCGCATACGACACACGCTTTGTTTTTGTCGACGTCTGCGCACAAGTGCTCTACTTTACAGGTTGGGCTTCCACTTTGTTTTTTTTCTGTCAGATCACAGACCTCAGACAGCGGCTGGCTGAGTCCCAGAAAACTGTGCTGGAGCTCGAGGCGGAGCGCGAACAGCGGCAACGTGACTATGACAAGAAGCTGCTGCTGGCCAAGTCCAAAATTGAAAATGTGCAGGTGAGAACGCCGTGGCACAAACCTTGTGAGGCTTCAGGCGGCTGCTTGAGCAAATTCCAACTTCATTAAAAAAAAAAAAAGCTATGAGGGGAAAATCTAGAGTGGCCAGTGTCGATGCTAGCATGTCAGTAGAGTTACTTTTAAAAACCTTTTGGGGCAAAACGTCTCGAGAACATCACTGTTTTTTGTTTGTTTTTTTCTTCATCCGTACAACTGTGTGTTCTTGGTTTAAACTGGACCTGTGATGTGACAAGAAGCAGGTGGCTGAAACTAAAGATAAACACTCTGAATCATTTTTAGAAGTTCTTCACATTAAAACAAAGCAATCTGTCCAAGCATTAAACCTACATACCATCCTCTATATGAGGAGAAAAAGCAGGGAAAAAAAATAGTCATCTCTAAATATGTGGGTGCACATTGTAAACTGCGCGAACAGATTAGTATTCTATTTTTTCTGTTTTAGTAAACACAGTGCACATTTGATGCTCATGAAACCCACCTGTGGGAGGGGATTTCTTACCCAGTGGGTGCACATTTTCTACTGTCATTACCCGATCTGCCCCCGCTGCTGCCCAACTGCAAAGGTCCAGTCAGCAAGGGAAGGATGTGCAATAACGAAAGGAAGAAAAGCGTTTTGCGAGATGTTGCCAGCAAGTTTGTTCTTTTTCTGTAGATGATCGTGGCTGAGTTGCTTAAGATGAAGTCCAACAAATGTACAGAGTGGAGAGCTTCTGGGGAAAAGAGAAAAATACGGCTTTCAAAAAGCTTTTAGTCGTTGTGCATCAGTCGCCAGTGTTAATTAATAAAAACATTTAATTAAAATATAAGTTGCAAATTTTATTTGTTGTATTTGTTATATCTGTGAGTGACATTAGGCTATAGAGGCAATTACAATACCTTTTATTGTGTATATTGTTTTCATGTTTAAATACACAATTATATTGTGTATTAAGACAGCTGGATGTAGTCTGAAATTGTTTTTGACTGGACTATTTACACTATGTTGATGTTTCATGTATGTTTATACTTCACTTCTATTGTCACAATGTTTTAAAGGCATTGCAAAGAATAATGGTGGTTTCTTAGTCATTGCTAGTCTCGGTCTCAGTCTTTATTGTTTGCCTTGGGTGTTGATGTGCTGGCTGTGTATGATGCAGGGGGAGAAAGAGTGCCTCAACTCCGAGACCACCGAGCTGAAGCAGAAGATTCGCTACCTGCAGGATCAGCTGCTGCCCCTCAGTAAACAGAGGGAGTACCAGGAGAAGGAGATCCAGCGCCTCAACAGGGTGAGAGTGGGCCTGACGACGGACGAGACGGTGGAAGGCGAATCACCGAGACGCGTCTCAACTGTCTTAACGCTCGACTTTGTCCCTCCCACTGCAGGCTCTAGAGGAAGCCTTAAACTTGCATTCGCCTTCGTCCTCGCAACAACCACCTGGCCAGGCCAACTTCGCCGACGCCGCCAATAACCTGAAGAAGCAGGAGCTCCTCACTCAAATCGCTGTCTTAAAGGAGCAGGTCGGAGACACTGGCGAATGTCCGTACTCTTCTGTTAGAAATCTTCCTTTTTTTCTGAACTCTGTTTTGTTTTTCACACCAGGTGAAGATCTTTGAAGAGGACTTCAGGAAAGAGAGGAGCGATCGGGAGCGGATGAACGAGGAAAAAGAAGACTTGAGGCGGCAAGTCGAGAGACTCCAGGGTCAGATTACTAATTTGACCAATCAGGTAACATACGATCACGTTTCCTGCAAGAAATCAGTCTGGTTCTTATTGTTTATGTTCCCGAATAATCAACTGTTGCCCTCGCTCCTCAGCTTCATCAAGCACAGAACGAATGCCAGAGGGAACGCACAGAGCGATGCAAGCTGGAGAGACTGCAGATGCAGCATCACAAACAGGTACCGGCTCCACCTCTGGTCCGAGTGCCGCACAGCTGCAAGACATTTCGAACCAAGCTGTGTCATCGCAGCTGCGACGGTTCACACCAATAAGTGGTGAGGCTCCAAAGGTTCCCGCCTAGCACTCCCAAGAGCAGAGGAGTCGAGGTAAAACCTAGTTGATGAGCGCCCCCTTGTGGCCGAGTGCAGCCACAACGTGATGTTCACAGCAGCTGAGTTTGCTCTGAAGTAAATCGATAAACCGGGATGAGAGCCCTGTCCGGCCAGGTCGGCTCGCCAGTGCAGTTTAACCCCAGGGTTGAACGTTGGCACTGGGTGAGTGGGAGGCAGCTGCAGTGGGGGGGGGGCAAAGGTCGCTAGGGGCCCGTTTCCTCGTTGAGCTACAGGAGCCGTGCACTGATTTTAAGGCGGGAGGGGGAGTGGGGGGTCACGTTAGTACGTGTGATCCCGCGTTAAGGGGGCAGCAGCGAGAGAGATGCACGTCTGAGCCCGCGTCCGGCTCAGTGAACGGCCCGCTGAGCCCCCCCTACTTTGGTCCCTTTGTGCAGGTGGGACCGCAGGGCCTTGAGGGCTGGCCCATTCACTTCCCTCCCCGGATGCCCAATGCAGCAGGCGCCACAGCCGCAGCCGCCGCAGCGCCGCCCCCCATAAGAGACTTCCAGCCTGTCACCCCGGTAAGGGTCCGCTAAGGTCCCTCTGTCTCTGGAGTGGCTCTGCTTCTGCTCTGAGCAAACAAACAAGGCTCTTTTTTCCCTCTCTGACTTCCTCTCCCCTCATCTTTTCCCACAAAAAAAAACAAACGCAAAAACAAAGAAAAAAACTGGCTGAGTTTAAATTAGGCACGCTCATTTTTGAATGCAGACCATTTCGCTCTGGCAAACACTGAGGGCTGCTGGCTGTGATGAGTGCTCATAGTTGGAGAGGTGAGCTGAGGTTGTGTGTTCTCTCCGCCAGGGTTTTCCATGGCAGTCGTCGTTTCCACAGCCCAGGGGGGCCCGAGCGGTGGGAGAGAGCTCCAGGCCCCCGCCAGAGAACGCAGGTACGACACACGCAGTCCTGGCATTCGCTTTATTCCAGTTTTCCTTTCAGGCTATGGTCTTTACATGCACACATAGATTAAATATTAAATTTATATGCATTTGTGCAGGGGAAAAGAACCTAGTATCCCAGTTTCTGGTCACGGCATATTAATCGCACAGGTGTTTGCGATGACTTATAGCACACTAGGCACAATTAAGCGGCCACACTGCATTGCAAACACGGTTGATCCACCTCATACCGAGCAACAGAGGCAAGAGAATCTGTGAGCACAGACTTAAAAAGGTCAACAGTTTGATGTTTTCTCTGGGCCAAGCTCCCAGCTTTGCGCTTTCCATGAGCACCATTATTTGCATTATTACTTCCAGTAGCGTGTTGGTTTTACTGATGCCTTCACTTGACTTGAGGATGTTGGCAACTGTCAGTATCCGGGGGAAAGCCTTACTCATCCTGCTGTCTTTTTGTTTTGCATTTTAATAGGAATGATCTGTTGCTCTGGATCTCAGTGCGGTTTACGTACATTTTTGCTGTATTTGTTCTTTTTCCCCCCATGACAGTTGTGGGCAAGTTGTAGCAGTTTATAATTTTAGTTCTATCAAGTTTTAGAGGTTTTGATTTATTCACCACTGTTTTTGTCTGGGGTGCCAGGCAGGTTGTACCTGGCAAATATTTGTTTTCTATTAGTTCTGTTAGCCTTGGTTGGTGTTTAAATGATAATGGAAAAAAAACTTAATATACAAATCACAAAACCCCACAAAGGATGATGAGTATAAAACTTATCAACCAAGATTAAAAATGAATGAAAACCAACACATTTCTTTGACTCTTCAAGATCTATCTATCTATCTATCTATCTATCTATCTATCTATCTATCTATCTATCTATCTATCTATCTATCTATCTATCTATCTATCTATCTACCTATCTATCTATCTATCTATCTACTTATACTTCCATCAGGCTTCAATCTTAGAAAACAAAATCCGTCACAAAACACAACCAACAACTTCTCAGTAGTTCCGTTTTCAGTTCAGTTCAGTTTTTTTCAGCGCTCAAAAATGAGAAAAAGTAGTTATTTTTGTAGTCCACAAAAACAATGATGGCGAAATGAAATCAGTTCTGCTTTTCTTTTTTTCCCCCCTTGTTTTTAAGTGACCTTTGTTCAGCACGCAAGTTTTTTAATGTTCAGTTGTTGTCAAACTTCCAACGTTCACATTATTTTTGTAGGCAGTGATTTTATGTTGAGGAACATGGTGTGGGACGTGGGACAGAAAGGAATTCAGCGTGGAAGTTCTGGCAAATGACAATCTCTTTTATTTTCCATCTTTAGATCAGCCTGCAGCCTCGGCAGCGGCAGCGGCAGCTGCAGCGGGGGGAGGAGGAGCGGCCGGCGGAGGTGGCGGCGGAGGGGGAGGAGGTGGTGGAACAGGATTTGGAAAAAGGGAGCGGCAGAATATTGACCCTGGAAAGCACTAAATGCATCACCGTACCCACCTGAAGGAGTCTGGGTAGTAGCATGAAATCAGTTTGTGTTTGAGTTGAAAAGGTGTGATTTGATCTATAATTTTCCTACTGAACTTGTAGATATCCGATTGTAATGTTGTTTATACTTACGTTTTATAAGGCTATTTGTGAACACTTCACTATTCTGAAAATATGTATGTATGTGTATATATTTGCACATATATACATATACATATATAAATGATTTTTGTTTTGTTTTTTATCAGAAGCTGAAGTCATTTGTTAATTGACATTGTTCTTTTTCCAGAAAATACAAAATGTGATCTGCAAATGTAACAAGTTACTTTACTTGTACGGTTGCAGGAAGCCATTCCCCTATACGACTAAACCTACATATACTCATTCCAGCGGCGAATGATTATAGAGTTACATCAGAGCAGAATTTACAATGTGAATGTTGATTGATTTTTGAAGTTTCCTTCGGTTTCATCACTGTTTCCATGAGTGTAAACTGTTGAAAAGTGGTTGTTGAAAAACAAAAATTTGGGGAAATGAATCATACCAAAAACATGATTGTGGTTGATAATTTATTTATAACCTGCTGTTTTTTGATAGTTGCATCGAGTAAGTGTAAATCATTGTCTTTAGTGCTGGTCTATGTTGTTAGTGTAATCCCAATATTGTATTGTAGCTATTGACATTGTATGTTTGTATCAGACACAATGCACATTACATACACAGGCCTTTTTTCCCATGCCAATGGACCTAATCTCATTAAACAACACTTTTACTTGACAGCTGATTTGATCGCTCGCTTTGATACATTCTCACACGTCAAAACGTGCTCCTCGCTAACGCATTGAAAAAGGCAACAGCAGTCGTTGAAGCTTCATCCTGTGATTGCCAGACCTTGGTACTTTCTCAGTTATAGTTATATCCCTATAATTTTCTTTTTTCCACGGCAAAAACAAAACTGAATCCAGCCCACACCCTGTTATAGTCCAGCGACTCCTCCTTGTAAAGAGAGTCCTCTGCCAGGACATCTGGTCCTACTAGGAGTCCAGATTACACACTGTGTTACTGACAAAGTGGACCTGTTAGTGATCACTTATTTTGGTGGGGTTGGAGATGTACCTTATTTTTAAAATTCATTTTTTCGGATGGATGAGCTAAATTTAAAAAAAAACAAACAAAAAAAACATTTAAATGATCAATAGCTGAGAGTGGAGAGGACCTAGTGTACTTTGAAATGACTACCAGATATACCTTTAGGTTGCAGCCTTTTCCTGTACACACAATTTTTGTATTTGACTAGTCTAATAAAATTATTAATGTTTATGTCACCTGGGATTTGTATATAATAGCCTTTTTTTTAAGTTACCGGTAGTTTACCTCTTTTTTTTTTTTTAACAATGACAATAGAGAGCAGCAAGTATCCTTCTGATCCCCCTTTACTCTGACAGTTGTTTCTGGTAAAGAATGAGCCGCACATCGGTAAGTCGTTTTGCATGATTTATTGAAAGTTACATGTGACATAAGTGACATCAGGTTTTGAGGAGAGAAGACAACATGGTGCTGTGGGTTATTCAGGGCAGCCCGAATGCACTGAAGAGCTCCCCTGACACCCAGAATCCAAAGAGGCACCACAGAGTTAACTGTTTTCAAGCCTCTTCTTCATTTAACATGCCACCCTCGTGGGTCAAAAGCTGCTGACTTTATGTTTGTTCGCCATTGGGACGCTGTAACTGTTCAGTCTAATCTGAACTATCATTAGAGGCCAAGCTGCTAAGGTATCTTCTGATGTCAGCTCTGACGGTGGACATGCTGACGCTTGGGTACCACCTCATCACCGGCTTCCCATTTGGCCCCACCAGGAACTTTTCAAAGTTCCACTTGATGTCGTTGACCTTGATCGGCTGCCAGAAAAGTCTGCCGTAGGGGTCGCCGAAGCTATCTCCGACCGGAGGGCAGGAGTTCTGCATGAGAGGGGAAGTCACACACACATCACACTGCTATGGATATTTTGATGATGCTGATGAAGTTATTGAAAGAAGAAGAATTAACAATTCTCTGGGGAGAGATGAGGGATAAGTCTATGCGCAATTTTCTTTTTTACCACACACACACACACACACACACACACACACACACACACACACACACACACACACACACACACACACACACACACACACACACACACACACACACACACACACGCGTAAAGTTCACAGAATCAGAGCGAGTGAAGTCAAGGCGAGACATGCACACACTTATCAGTCTTTTTGCTCTGAGTAGGACTCAATGACATTCCAAAATGCTAAGTCAACCATAGTGTAAGTGTACCTTCAGGAATGTGAAGACCCTCTGCTCCTTCCTGCCATTCACATCAGCCTTTTCAAACAGACAGAAGTTTGGAGAGAATCCATTGCCTGGTCTGACATGCCTGGAACCGAGAGAGAGGGGGGGCTTTATCAGTGGACATGCCTCTGAACACTTAAAGGCCCGGCCAGCTGCCCTGCGCCTGCTTCATGCTGAGCAAATACAGTCTGGCTGTGCTCGGTGGAACCTGAGACAAATTCCTCGCATGCACCAGAGGCCACAGACAGAATCCCAACGCACTGCCACGTGATGCCTTACCTGATCACGCTGAAACCGTGCTGACTGACTGAGGGTAAACATTTCTTACATTAATCCAGGAAGGATTTCATCTCTTGCCCCCGGTTCCTGTTTTCCAAACTGGTTGCAGGGAAAGCCAAAGATGGTGAAGTTGTAAGATCCCAAATCTTCATGTAGTGCATTCAGATCTGATGGAAAGAATGAAAGTGTATTGAGATTTTTTTTAGCAGGGCGGGGGGAGGGGAGGGGGCAGTTATTTTCAATTTTGACCTAATAAAATAAGGTCCATTCTTACCGAGATACTGTTTGGTGTAACCTCAGTATGTGGCGACGTTGACGAAGAGGATGCTCATGCCTTTCAAGTCGCTGAAATTCACATAGCGGCTGCTATTCAGAATCTGCGCACGGAAATCGTAGATGGTGCCATCGACAGACTCATGGCACTGCAAATACATATACAAATACATACAGACAGGAATAGGTTAGCGTTTCAGCTGGCCAGCAGTGGAACACACACACACACACACACACACACACACACACACACACACACACACACACACACACTATATTTACTCATTCGGACACACATCCTGGAACTTATGCAACAAGAAAACCAAAAAAGTATAATTATCCTGACAGGTCCACTTATTTTTATAGCAAATTTTAGAGCAAAAGTTTGTGGTTTTAGTCCTGAGGGCAGCACAAAAACAAACGTTTAATCAAATGATACAATAAGAATTTATAATCATATCATTAACATTATTTTTCTCCTTCTTCTGAGTCAAAATTAAAATAAACATATTTTAAACTTTGCATGATTTTATTTTTTTTACACAAATATTGTTTTACCTGCAGAGGTACCTGTGACCTTTATTTCCTAATAGTAATGTTTATAATCTTTGTTTTGGTCCAGACACTCTGGTGATAGATCTGACATTATCATCTACTTTAATGAAAACGTCTTCATTTTTATCATCTAACAAATTCTGTAATAGAATTTAGATGGCATAATCTGATTTTAAAAAATTATTTTAAGTTGAATAAGCAAATTTGGCAATGGGTACAAAAAAATGCTTTCAAAGTCACTTGTCATTGCTGTGATCATAAGACGAGTCTGTTTGAGCCCCGGACAAAATAATAAAACAAAACGATAAACAAAAAACATAAAGAAAAATAGGAATTTAAGAACCACTTAAAACCTCTGTTTCCCTGCATTGTTAAGCTACAATTTAAAGCTGAGAGTAAATACTGTGGCCAACAGGGGTTGTGGCAGGTTACTGCCAGTTTGCATCCAAACATTTACCCGCAGTCCAGGAATAATAAAGAAACAGAACAGTTTGCTCTATTTGTTAATCCAATGAACCAGTTTGCAGCACTTGTTGGAACCTGCAGTGGCTCCGAATTTGTGGATTTAAGAAAAGTCACTGTGTACTCTTTCATGGCAACGAAAGATTGGCATATGTGCAGAATGCAACTGTGTGCTTTTTGGTTTTTATTTTATTTTTGTTTAAATATCTTTTTTCTTCACTTCTCGTCAAATCCAGTGTATTATTATTATTATTATTATTATTATTATTATTATTATTATTACAAATGCGCGGAATGAGAGACAGCTTGAGAGGGTCGCAGATGAGCAGGTGTTTACTTTTCCTAGACTAATGGCTTTTAGACATGTACTGTGCATCCGGCACAACACAAAGAGACGAGGCGAGGTATTAAGAAGACAAATTTTACAGTTGCCCAGAGACCAAAAGGTCTTTCATTAGCATAACAGACGCGGCCGGAAGGCAAGATCTGGAAAAAGTTCAAAACAACCAAAACGCCCCCCCCAGCACACAAGCGTAAACATTGCGTAATTTACGTCGGATAAATAAAACAGAATGGAAGGGTGTGCGAATGGAATTCCTGCTCATTCTTGGATTAAAAACACAGGTTTGACCAAAAACATTTTGATTTAAACTACGCTTTTACGACCTCCGTGAGCCCCCCCAACCCCCACTCTTCTAATTAAGCCTAATCCGTGGCAGGTGTGACTGACGCGTCATCGGCACCACCTGCTAATTAAAGCGTTATAACTGTCGTTTTAACATGGATATGATAGGACAGACCACACAGAAACGCAGGGAATTGGTTCGCGGATATAAACAGTACCTGTACTTGCGAGTTGCAGGGTCGCAGCAGCAATAACAGCAGGAGCAGCGGCGATAAGGACCGAGGCCCCTTCTTCCCTCCTCCCTCCGCCATCACACCGGACCGACCGCTCGCCGTGTGTCCGTCCGTCCGCTGCGCTCTTCCCCATTTATAACCGTCGCGAGCAGCCGCTTCGGGTGACTCCCACCCGTGACGTCACAGCGCACGGACTTGCTGGCTGGCTTCAGGTGGAAAGTTGGAGGACAGCAACTTTTCTTCGACGGTAACCAGGTAGAGAGACTGTGTTTTCACTAAACTCTCTGACGTATGTCACTCACATAGGTTTTAATCAATCAATCAATCAATCAATCAATCAAGCAATCAAGCAATCAAGCAATCAATCAAGCAATCAATTTTTCATCAAACTAAGACATAAACTAAAATGCAACTGAAAGTGCCTTACAACTGTTAAAATCAATGCAAATAAATATTTTTGTTACAATATATCTATCTGTATTTCCACATAAGAAGAAATGTTTCGTCAATTGTACGCCACTAATGATTTGAATGGGGGATGATGAGAGGGATAGAGAGAGAGAGGAGTAGAGGAGGCAACTGGCAACAATATACAATTGTGTTAAAAGAGAACAAAACAGATCGTAAATATGCATAGCTAATTGTCAGATAGTGCATATATACCCATACAAACATACATGCGAGTTCATACAGTGATGATAATAATAATAGCGATGATAATAATAATAACGTTAATAGTAATAATAATAATAATAATAATAATAATGATGATAGTAATAATAACAATGATAATAATCTACTCATGGATAAATAAGACAATAAGCTATGCAATAGTGTGCAACAGTGTACCCGCGCTTGTGTATACTTGTGTGTGTGTGGGCGTGTGTGCGGGTGTGTCTGTATATTTGCATGTGTGTATACTTGTGTGTGTGTGCATGCTTGCATCTGTGTGTACGTGTGTGTGTGTGTGTGTGTGTGTGTGTGTGTGTGTGTGTGTGTGTGTGTGGATGTGGTGGTGTGTGTACCTGAATGTGGGAGTGGGTGTGTTTAAGTACGTCACTGGAAGTAGGCTGCCAATTAGTGCGGTCTCCGAGGTCGCAACCGCCCCACGCCAGCGACGAGCCGGGGGGGGGGGCCTGCCGCAAAGCCGGCCAGGAAGAGGCCCGGAGCAGCAGGCCCCCGGGCCGCAGGGCACCCGCCCCACGAGGAGCCAGGGCAAGATGACAGGGAGGCAGATACCCCAAGGAGAAGGGACACCACCCAGGGCGGACAGGCAGCAGAGCCTGGCCCCCGGACGGGGGCCCCCCTGGGCAAGCGAGACCAGACTCATCCCCATGACAGGACCCAGCCCCTTCACCCACCGGGAGGATCGGTACCCAAGGCAGGCCCGGGCACCCAGAGGCCCCCCCCCTACGGACCCAGTATGGCGCATCAACAGGCCCCCTCCACCGCCCACACCCCCCAGCCACCCCCACCGCCCCGGGACCCCCCCGCGCCAGGGGACAGCCCCCCCCCGGCCCCCGGGGCCACAGCCGCACCCCCGCCCCCAACGCCGGCAAAGCGGGCCCCCGAGCGAGAGTCCCCCCTGGTTCCCCCTGTGCCCTGTAAAAGAAGAAAATAAATAATTAAAAAGATAAAATTAAATAATTTGAATCTTTTTACCATTAGCTGGGTCCTAATGGAATGACTAGTTTGCCGATGTTCCTTTCTCTATAAAGTTAGCTGTGGTTGGCTTCAACCCCTTTCACAACCAAGAGCGCAAGAACAATCACAGGAAATGGATGACGAATGGATCAGTTGAAACACTGGGAAATAACGTGGCCAACTAAGCATGAGTCTGATTGCAAGGGAAGAGTCAATGACTTGGCTTGGTTGTAAGTGTTGTTGTAGTATCATGAGAATTACAAAAATACTAGCTACTCATGGAAATCAGAATTTCTTTCCGATTTCCATCAGTATACTGACAAGGGCCGACACGACGGGACAGTATGTTTATGTTTGTATTGATTCCAAAATTCAATTCCGAAATGTTGATGACAGACAGAACAGTTCACGGATTTCACCAAATGAAGCCTGTAAGCACAGCAAATACTGATATTGACTGGCCATGCAAGATGCACATGCAAAGTAATACTGCCTTGAACTGGCCCACACTTTAAACTTGGCTCCATTCAAACACGATCATTGTTGTAGATAGGGTGGGGGGGGGGAGTCACCAGCTGGATTTAACTAAGCAAATAGGTAAGAGCAATTTGGATCATTGCTGCATGGGCGTTGGTCGAGTCTAGGTTCAGTAACATTATGTGCCCAAAGGATGAGGTCAGCTAACAACCTCAATTATTATAATACATCCATGACCTCAACATACTGAATGACCGGGTAATTCCATCAATGGAATGTTTTTCTTTCCTGATGCCATGGACATATTCCAAGCTGACAGTGCCTGGACTCATTGAGTTAAAATTGTGGATTACATAATTTTCTTTCTTTCTTTTTTTTGGACTTGCTGGAGAAGGCTTTGCGCAGTGGTCTGACCCTCCCATCATCAAAACAAGATCTTGGTGAAAAATGAATGCAGACACAGGATGGAAATAGATCTTGTGACATTGCAGAAAACAATGCTGCAGCAAATGCTTGTTGTACTCAAAGCCGAAGGCCGTCCCACTAAATACTAAGTGTGTGAACTATTGTTTTTGGCCAGCAGTGTATTTACCTATGCATTCGCCATGTCAATGCACACATGATAGTGTGTTTGTATCACTTTTCTTCAAATGTATTCTATAAGATAGATAGATAGATAGATAGATAGATAGATAGATAGATAGATAGATAGATAGAAACTGGACGTGGCGAGGAAGTTGAACCAGGATAAAATATTCTGGTCCAGAGTGATCTGTAAACAAGAGTTAAAATGTCTTTAAAGTCCTCAGTTTTCCTAGAAAGTAATTGATTTCCTCAGCTGGAATGCAATGCCGGTGAAAAGTTGCTGAAATAACCCATTTGACCACATGAGGGCGACATCGAGCGCTATGAGCGATGATCGGCGAGCTTTATTCCAACAGCGCAGTCTCTGTGTTGAGCCAGACAGCTAGACAGTCAGCGTTGAGCCCTCGGACTCAATCGCTGAGATGGCGTCCCTTTTGCAGCCGGATAGAGTAGTCTATCTGGTACGGGGAGAGAAAAAGCTCAGAGCCCCTTTGTCTCAGTTATACTTCTGTCGCTATTGCAGCGAGCTGCGGTCTTTGGAATGCGTGTCTCACGAGGTACGTGGACGCTTTCGCCGTCTCTGATTTTCAATGGCTAGTTTCCTTTGCTAGTCGTTTGTGGCTAGCCGCTATTTTGTTATTAGCTTGATTGCTAGCTTTGACGTAGGGCGGGCTCGGCGGAGCTTCTCGTGCGCTGTACGGTTAAGTCGCTCGTCAATCAATGCAATTGCCAAATCGCCTCCCTTTCATTGGCTGCATACGATGTGACTTCCGGTGGCGTATGCCGGACGTTTAGCACAGCAACATTAGCAAACATGCTAGTATGCCACCGCTACCTCTGAGTTTAACGGTCTAACTGTGTCGTTCGCTGTACCATTAAGTACATTAATGCAATGTTTTAAGAACATAAGAGCTTCAGTTAATGTATTTGCCATTGGTCATCATATCGCCACGAAAATCCACATTCAAACCCTGGAATTTTCCCCCAGTCATGGACACCACACCCAGAGCGAGCTAGGTCAGGATATCTTGTCACTTCACTTCATTTAGTGACCCGATTGAGCCCTACAATAAATACTGAACATCTTGGGTTTTGCATTGTTTCCCAGTGTTTGCGATTCTATCGTAGTGTCCAAACAAATGTGTACGTCAAACGACTGATGATCATCTTTTAACGGTGTGATGGGACTGTCACACCTAGAGGCCATTGCATAAAGTAACACTAGTACGACGTGACAGAGTTTGACTCCTTTTAATCCTGTATTCCTGCGAATAGGTGGACTCGCACTACTGTCCAAGCTGCCTGGAAAACATGCCTTCTGCAGAGGCTAAGCTGAAAAAGAACAGGTGAGGTGGAAACTGCTAAACAGATGCGTACCAAGGTAACAGTGATAGTGCAAGCTCTTCTCCGTCATTGTAATAACCTACCATCTGTCTGTATTATAGGTGTGCAAATTGTTTTGATTGCCCGTGCTGCATGCACACGCTGTCCACTCGGGCCACCAACATTCCTGCCCCTCTACCGGATGATCCTACCAAAACAGCCATGAAGAAGGCGTACTACCTCGCCTGTGGTTTCTGTCGCTGGACCTCCAGGGATGTTGGCATGGCGGACAAATCAGTGGGTGCGTGCGATAAGAGTTTAAATAATACATTCGGGCAGCAGATTTTTCACTCTTTGAGTTTCTGAGTTAATTCCCCCCCCCCCGCCTCCCTCTCTGTGCAGCGAGTGGTGGATGGCAGGAGCCAGAGAATCCCTACACTCAACGAGTGAGTTTTACCCCCTGCGGCCGGTCTCCGTTTCCTCGAGCCGCTCACATGTTTTTCCATCACACAGAGCTTCTTGTTGAATTCATATTTTTGTGAGTAAATGACACGCACATACAGACCTGGCCAGAGGCAAAAGAAACGGGAATAGATGACCGAGGCCAACATTCTTTTTCATTAGCCATCATTCTCCACTTCATATTATTTCATAACTTGTGATTTTCAGGTCAAATTTATTTTTTTTCCCCACTCTCCAAACCTTTGGAATTTGCTTTGCAGAATGCAATATGATCTGTTTTTGATAATTTCTTTGAAAGTGCAGGAATATGATTGATTCCATGATGTGTTTCGTACGTTACTTTTTCACAGATCAACAAGTTGATTGAGTATTACCAGCAGCTGGCGCACAGAGAGAAGCAGGAGAGAGATCGGAAGAAGCTGGCCAGGAGACGACAGTGCATGCCTCTGGCCTTCTCGGTACTGTGCTGCCTCCAAACTGCCCTCTCACATATTTCATATGCAGTCCTTCACCTTCTTAAATGTCAACCTGCCATTGTCTTGAAGAAATATGTTGCTAAATGTTAGAACACTGTCTAAAAATAACCGGCTGCCATTATACTTACATTGTTACTGGAACACCACTTGAGATACATTTGCTACATTTCTGAAGGACATCAGCTCAGCAAACCAAACCAAATGCTTGTTTGTTGTTTTCTACACTCTTTGGTCTGAGATTGACGTTGGTGTGTGTGTGTGTGGGTAGAGAACAAGAAGAGTAAATAGATATTTCCTTTTAACACTTCTTCTTGGACAGTTTCAACTGCATCTATGGATGTTTTTATCCTGGCGGTGTCTTAATACTTTTTGAGCTTCTGTAATTTATACCTCCTACATCCTGCTTTTGCAATGAAAAATGCTTATAAAGCAAACACTGTGGTTGAGGCACTTAATTAGCCCACTGTTTGTGCTGTCGTCGATGCATTTTCGTTGCTGTTGCATGCCACCAAAATGCCACTAATGTTTGCTAATCACTTGGTGTTTCACCTGATCCTTTGTTCTCTCCTTTTTCCTTTGCTTATGCACTCTGATATTTTGGTTTGTTTTCCCTCCCAGCAACACACAATTCATGTGGTGGTGAGTCGTATTTTTCACAACTTGAGTCGTCTCATCCTTGCAGTAGTGCTGCCTTCTCTCCTTATCCCCATTCCAGTCTAATCTGGTACCGAGTGAGCTCACGTATCACATGAATGCCTCTGCGGGTAAAGGACACTGAGATGCACACAGTAGGAGTATTTATGCTCATTAGAGGAACAGAAGATAAAGTAAAGCTTCCTGAAGGCTCGTCGCCATGATGAAGGCTGGACTTCTGTAAATGTATCGGTCACGTGGTCCTTGCTGGCTTTATTTTATTAAACGGTGACTTATTTGCACAGCTGTGGCAAAAAAAAAAAAAAAAAAAAAATTAAGTTTAATTTCAAAGGTTTTTTTTTGGCCATAATTTTGAACAATAGTTCTACATCAAGTCAATAGAGTGGAGCAGTCATTAGCAGGAATAATTTGGGCTGAAGTCAAAGCTTATTATGCCTCCTCATCTACACTGCAAAACATCCTGTTTCATCAACAGAAACAACTAAAACATTGTTTTCTTAAAATGTTTTTTCTTCATTATGTACATTTTCTGTATCTCTGAATTAACCTTGTTTTTTAGTTGCTCTTTCAATTTGTTTAACATAGTTGCTACAAATCTAAAGCTCTATTTAGGACTCAGCCACTTTAAATGTCCTAACCAGAGCAAAAATCACTTTCAACCCTGAATAAGGTCATATTGTGGTCTTCTTATGGGCATAAAAACTCCTGTTGGTGTCTCACTTAAAGATCAACGAATCCCTTTGTTGGTTATTTAGATAAATAACTATTAAAAGATTGAATTAAATGGCTTTTCCTTTCTTTTATTGTTGAATGTTGTCCTAGCTTTCCCCAACTTTAAGGAAGTGGTTGTAGATGTACTTTAGATGATGTCACAACCTTAGTTTATAGTAGCTGTATTTTAGTTGTTTTGGCTGTAAACACTCATTTTGCTCCTCTCTCTTTAATAACTAGGAAAAATACGGCCTTGGAACCCGACTGCAGCGACAGAGGCCCGGAGCTCCCATCTCAAGTCTGGCCGGCCTGTCGTGAGTGGCTCCTCCTTACTGAGAGCACTTTTTCTTGTGTCCATTATACTGAGTCTCCATCACCAGCTCCCCATGTACTCTTTGGAGCACAGTTGTAGAATGTTGCTCACACCACCATCTAGTGACAAAAGTAGGGTAGTTCATCTGCTGCAATTGCTTTGTGGTCGCCTCAAGATCAGAAATGCATATTCTTTTTTTAATGCAATTTTTTTTAAAATGGACTAGGTTGCTGATTCTTGTTTTCTTGCAACTGGTTTTAGCCTGAAGGAGGGCGAGGACCAGAAGGAGATCACCATCGAGCCTGCCCAGGCCCTCGATGAAGTGGAACCCCTGCCTGAGGATTGTTACACCAGGCCCATCAGTTTGCCGGAGGGTGAGGCTCGTTGAAAATCCTCACAGTTGTTGAGTTGAGGGTGTTGAAGTTGTTGAGGGTGAGTCCTGACTTTTCTTGCCCCCCCCCCCCAAATCATCCCACCCAGTGACGACACTCCGCCAGCGCCTCCTGCAGCCTGACTTCCAGCCAGCGGGGGCGTCTCAGCTTCACCCCAGGCACAAACACCTCCTGATGAAGCGCTCGCTGCGGTGCAGGGTAAAAACACTCATCAGCGTCTTTTACTGTTAACTGTTGCGGTTGCTGTTGTTGCGCTTAATATAGATAAACACGCTGACCGGCTGTTTTTCTCCCATTTCCTCTGTCAGAAATGCGAGCACAACTTGAGCAAGCCAGAGTTTAATCCAACTTCAATCAAGTTCAAAATCCAGCTGGTGGCTGTGTGAGTATCAGCTTATGAGTTGCACCATGAAAACATGTGTTCTCATATATTTTGATCTTATTTTAATGAAGAAAAACACAGACCGGTTGAGTATACTTCCATTTAAGCTCATAGTGTTATATATTTTAGCCAAGTGCAACAAAAAAAGCCCATGTTTTGATATTCCATTGGGTTTTTTATGATAGAAAATAACCTTAAATTATAGACAAATGTACCCTGCTGTCTCTGCTATTTCACGCCGCTGTTTGCACAACCTCCTGGTGTGTGATTGTTGTTGGCCAGCAACTCATCAGATCAGGTCAACACTTTCATTAAACATGTTTGAATGGTGCAATGAATCCAGATTTCTATCCGCTCCCCCGCAGGAGTTACATCCCTGAAGTGAGAATTATGTCCATTCCAAACCTGCGCTACATGAAGGTAAGCATGAAACATGCAAGCATGTGCGGCAAGTGTGACAATTTCCATAGGTGTCATTTATTCGGTCTCCCGTGGGACCAGCTTATTCCCCCCCTCACACAGTCATTTCCAGCGCAGAACCTGGAGAATAAGATGGATACATGGTGGATACAAGGCTGCAGTTTAAAATAATAAAAAAAAAATATATATTGCTTCTTTTTCTAAAGCCATGCCTGAACTCTACTGCAGCTTCTCGGGCTAGTTCTTGTTAGCCATGAAAATGTCATTCCTAGCTTTCCTGCAGTCAGAGCTGCCACACCGCTGAAGTTAATGCTTTTATTTTTTTATTTTATTTTAACTCTGCAGACTTGTTTTTTTTTTTTTGGCGTGTTGTAAGAATTCTGTCTTCTAATTATAATATTAAAATACGCACAATGTTGTTTACAACTAAAGTGGATTGAGTGCAGAGGGGGTAAAAATGCTTTTTATTCGATTTCCGCTCAGACTGTACAAAATAACTCAAAATAGAGCAGTAATTGCAGCACGGTGTAGCAGTTATGTTATTTTTTGCCATGTTGTATCTTTTCCCACTGATCTTGTTGCTTTTCCCTTTCCCAGGAGAGCCAAGTGCTGCTCACCCTGACCAACCCAGTGGAGTCTGTCACTCATGTCACACTGGCCGCCTGTGAAGAGGACGACCCTGATAACATGAACAGCACCTCCAAGGTATTGACAGTCAAAAATTGCACCGACGGAGGTGCGGGACTCGATCAGTGCGTGTTACAGTCCGGAATTCAACATGTAACTTGATACAACACCATTAGATGAAGGCAGATTCATATTTCATTGCATTATTTTTAGTTGTGCGTTCAATATCAGGGACAAATGTTTGCACAGTTGTAGCTTATCACATTGTGGGGGGATATTTCTGCCAGAATGCGTCATTGTGTCATCATGACCGTGTTGCCAGCTAAAAAGAAAACACAGACACACAAGCTGCGTTTCCATTACAGTTTTTTTGCAAAATAAAAGCGATATTTCTAAAATTTCAACGAAGTGCAATTGCGATTTGCGGGTGTTTCCATTGAAAAGCGCAAAAGCCGTAAGATTTGACGAGAATTTGGTTTGTTTAAGTTTGTTTGCCGTCAAGAATGGTCGTTATATTTTTCTCTTTGATTCCTTGTAAACAATATTCCGTCTCCTCCGCTGTCCAAACAAAATGCGCCATTTTCACTTGAATTGAAGTGGTCATGTGACCCCGTACGTCACTTTTGCGATATACCTCTATATTAATGCGTCTAAAAACATCACCTCATGAGAGCGTCAAACCCTTTTAGCCATATTTGAGAGTGTTTTTTCTTCGTAATTTAGATGTTTCCATTACCAGTTTATTATTGCGATATTTAGGTTTCCCGGAAATGCGGCTAGTGATGTATTGCCTTGCCAACCTCTCTCGAGCGTTTACCTCCCTAAAATGATTTCAGACCTGAGGGAGTGTGAAGTAAATATTTACGCAGTGTGAGAGCAAGCCGTAGTCCCCCAGAGCCGAATAACAAGAGTTGTATGTAAAGATTGTGTTACATCTGAGAGATTTGTGCAAAAACAATAACCCCAGTGCGCCGCAGTAAAGAAGAAATACCTGCGTGTCGTTTTTTACGGTCGACCTTCTCTGCTTGGATTTAAAGCAGCTCCCGCTCTGGCGGCACCTTTTAACTGCCGCCGCAGCTGCAGCACCGAAGACGTGTGCGCCACCTGCCTGTCCTCCGACGCCGCGCGTTCGATCCCCCACCATCTTGTTAACCGGCGCCGGAAGATACGGGCTCCTTTTAATATGGCCCCGCTCCTTATGGAATATATAGCCTTGTTATCGCGCCGTACGCGAGCGGCTGTGTCCCATTTCCCTCCATCTGTCAGCTGTCAGCGACGCGGCTCACGGCGCCGTGTTACTGCAAGTTAACGGTCTGCCGGGCCGCCTGCTCCTGCTGCAGGCCCTCGCGCTGCACCGCGGGCTGTTTGTCTTGGCCTGTTTAGTGATGACATCACAGGGCCAGACGGGGTAAGGAAGAGCTGCGGGCCAAAGAACGGAGCGTCTTTACGACCCATTTCAGCTCAATTTCTGCTTCCCGAGTGAACCGAGCGCCGACGCCGAGCTTCTGCCTCATGGGACGACCGAAACACCTGCAGGGCAGCGAGCTGCGCCCCCTTCACGACCGCCGCCGCTCACCTCCCTCCTGCGCACGCATTAGTTCACCTGAGCATGGTGCCATTTTTAAATTAGGAATTAGGAGTAGGAACCATATTCTTTCTTTCTGGACCATTACACACAGAGCCAAAACACCCGCCTTGTGTGCAAACAAGAATCAGGTGTTCACTTTCACATTCAGTCCACAGGAGGCAGCACATTCCTTTGTTTTTTTTTGCATGGAGAAACCGTGGAACGATCTTCCAAAATAAAACGTGCTCAGCCTCAAACTGTCAGACAGAGAAAATCACACCTAGGCCCAAATAGTCACAAACTGAATCTGCACTCTAATGTCATCTTGACCCATTTTTTTTTTTCTCGAATGTGCAAACTGAAAATGCCAAGCGTCAAATCACAGTTGCCGCTTTCCCTTGTTTGTGTGCAAATATTTGTCTTGTCATGTTGAAATAACCAGCACAAAACATGATCCGGCTTGTTTCATGTAACAGCCTTTTATCTGCGGGCGTGCGTAGGTGTGTGTGGGCAGCAGACTTTGCCTCTTGCATCACTCTTGTGTAAAAATTTTTTTATTTTTTTTTACAACATATAGATAGATATAGACTTTATTGATCCCTTTGGGATGACTTCCTCAGGGAAATTAACAGTTCTGCTTCACAACTTTATTTTGGATTTAATGTCGAAAAGATGAGTCCAGAATTGGTTCTTTAGAAGATTTAAATGAAAACCAAAGTGCTCAACTGTGAATCATAACCTGCACTGTTTAATGCAGTATCAAAGTAAAAAGAGACTTTTAAAAGGGACAACGACTCCATTTTTCCTCCTAATTGCAGATGCTTTGGCATTTAAAGTTTTTTTCTTTTTTTTGTTCCCAGGTTATTGTTCCCACCAAGGAGCTGCTGCTGGCGGGGAAAGACGCTGCGGCCGAGTACGATGAGCTGGCTGAACCTCAGGACTTCCAGGATGATCCAGAGTAAGTCCATGCTCGCACCCCGGAAGCCAAACCCCACTCAGACATCCTCGACCTCACCCTCCTGTCGCTCTCCCCTCCACCCCCCTCTGCACCTCCCAGTGTGGTCGCCTTCAGGAAGTCCAACAAGATCGGCTTCTTCATCAGAGTGATCCCCCAGAAGGAGGACGCCGCCGACGTGGTGGTCTCCCTCAAGATCCGACACGACTTCCGCAACCTGGCGGCTCCCGTGCGGTCGAGCGAGGAGGGAGCCGAGCCGGCGGCCGAGCCCACCTGGCTCACCCACCACGTGGAGCTGAGGCTGGGACCCCTCGCCCCCTGAACCTCATCTGCATCCCTCTAAACTGTCTTATTCTTTTCATTTCCGAGTGATCTCTGATTCTGCTCATCGGCTCAACGCTTCACTCTCACAGTCGGACAGCAGCTGTTTTTCCTTTCCATTCCCTTGGCAACAGTCTCTGTATGGTAGTCTGGTTCTGACCACGACATGAAGCTATAGATGAGGACGTTTATTATGTTGAGCAACGTGATATTTTCAGACTAAATGTAACTTAATATAGAAAGGTGATCGTATCTCCACCCAAGTCTTGCACTTTTCACTTGAAGAAAACACAAACTTCGATCTGAAGTATTTATTTTTGCTTTTCAAATGTATCACTTACAGTCATTTCATGTTGTCAGTCAATCCCTGACGTATTAGTAGCATTTGTCGTGGTTGTTTGTACAGAATCTATTTTTTGAAACACTCATCTAAGGTCTCAAATCACACATTTCCACACTTGGTCCCTATCAACTCTGGATGTTTACGTTATCGTCTTTGATTTATGGTGGGAAATAGCTGATCAAATGTAAATACGGGGCAGTTTGGCTGTGCAACTAATGCACTGAATTGAGTGAAAGAGACAAGAGGACAGGCGTAGAAATGAGCAGAATCAGAAATCACCACCAGGAACAAAGTGAACACTGACACGTCTCTGCGCTCGAGGCTTCTGTATCCTTCTCATCCTCTTTTTTTTTTTTTGCAGTCAGCAGCACCTTATTAACGCGCATGCTTCAATTATAGTACCACACAGGTTAGACAACGCCGGCTGAGCTGCCGCCGCCGCTTCGCCCTTTGTCATCAGGCGCTCTCATCCGGTTCCAATCAATTCGCTCCCTTTAGTTTCATTAATGTGTGAAATCAAATCAAACCTTAATCGGCACTTTTTGGGAAAGGCTGTAGAGAAGCGCTCGCCGAGGCTGTCGTGTCTTCAGCCTTATTTATGTATTGCCGTGTTTTGGTTGCTCAGTTTACAACTCTTGTCAGTGTGCACTTAGAAACTGCTTAGTGTCAAGTGTATTGCAAACAGCAGAGCCTTCCAACAAACAAGTTAGTTAACCCTCTGTACCGCTGAATAAACTGGTGTAACTCTTCAACAGACCATTTGACTAATTTGTATCGTTGGAGTGACTTTCAAATGTCCTTCCACCCCACCCCCATATTATCACCATCCGCCCTCCTGGGCAGCAGCCTCACATCAATCAATCAACTTTTATTCGTACAGCGCTAAATCACATCCAAAAGTGTCTCAAAGCGCTTTGTACAATTAGAAAAAACAAACAAACAACAACTAGGCTCCCAGAGCAAGCAAGGTGCGACTGGCCAGGAAAAACTCCCTTGTGGGAAGAAAGCTAGAGCAGATCCAGACTCCAGAGGGCTGTCATCTGCCTATGACCAGTTGGGGTGTGAACAACAAAGCTCTCACAATATAGAAGTAGATATAAAAGAATAAATCATTCAAAAAATATATTAAAATATGTATATACAAATAGATGTTGTGTCGTATACATCAAACTATTCTAAAATCTAAATAGGCTTAAATGTTGAGGTGGGGTGGTGGTACAGCCACCGTCCATGTAGAATGTGTTTGTCCCGAGTTCGGGAGGGCAAGAGTCCATAATGATCATTAAAAAACAAAAACAAAAAACAACTCTAGCTCTTTAGAAAACAGTGTATCTAACCTCCTTCTAAAGGCCATGCTGTGTATCTTCAAATTATTTAGAAATGGACGTAAACAAGTTGGTCTCAGAAGGTGAAACGAGGTAGCTTTGGGTGCTATCGCTAACTACCGGGGCCATTTATGAAGCACAAATTTCCACGACTGGTTCCCGGTCAACCGTCTGAAATGTAGAGGAAGCAAACGAGTGGAGTGAAAAGCTCGAGCGGTTTCTGACGGATAATAATGGGATGGTAAATTTTGAAAATGCGTCAACTTTATAGTTGTGTTTGCTCCTGCTGTAGCCCTTCTCACCACTGGGTGGCACTGCAGGCCAACTAGTTTCGAAAGTGTCGCTTCCCCCCCAGGTCTTCGTCGAAGACGTGAGCGCGCGCAGGGACGAACAGTCTTTAATATGATCTCAAACGACCCCAACAACAGCAACAGCAACAACAAGCTGGGACGGTACATCTAATTTTAGTGAGGGTGGGGAGCGCAACAGTGACTCGAGCACTAATACGTAATAATGATCCAAGCAGCAAAGTGCCGTTCTTCTCCAGGAACTGAATCATAAGGAGACTAGTCACCAGCCGAGGATTTATTTCATTTATTTTTTATTTTATATATAAGTATCGGGTTGCGTCTTGAAATGTAGCCCATCCTGGTGCAGTTTAGCGATGCTCCGCACGAGGACACTTTATTGCCTTTGGAGGGGCAGATTAGGGCTGTGTGCGGGTGTGTGTGTGTGAGAGAGAGAGTGATGCTGCAGCCCCAAAAGAGGCCCGTCTGCTGTGTAAACAGACCAACTCTGTCTGTGGGTAATAAAGCCTCGATTTTCCCCTCTCTTTTTTTTCTTCCTCTTTTTTTGTCTCCCGCAGTTATAAACAGCTCAGAAGAGAGCGCGCTGTGTGAGAGCCATAAATCAGCCGAGAAGATGGGATAATAAAGCACACATGAAATAGGCCAGGCTCCCACTTTGAGCCCAGCTGGCGTTGATCGCGGTAGCCGGATTTCTCTCCGTGTGCGCGTTCAGTGCCGCAGCGTTCTGCATGTTCTCCTGTCGGGCATCTCATGTTTTGTGTGACGGGAATGAAAAATACGGCCTAATACGAACGTCTGTCCCCGAGATTTCGAATTGCAGGGGGAAGTGAGCGATGGGGGGAGGAAAAAAAAACAGGACAGGGGGAAGAAATGCAAATAGCAGGCGTGATGAATGCAGAAACATTAGCGGTGACTCATGAGCAGACCTTGACGGATGCCCAAAAAAAACACCGTCTGGAGGACGAATCCGTGGATTCCTTTCGGGTTCGGGATAATATTTTCCTGGATGGAGACTCGAGATTGTTTCACGCACGACTTTGACGTGTGCTTGTTTTTTTTTTTATGTTTTTTTTTTGCGGAAGCTTATTCCGTAAACATTGCTGAAATCTGACCTGCGTGACCTCGCTGTGGGGAGGGCTGGGGGATTAATATCAGTGGGCTCCGGCGGTGGAGTGCAGTAAGTGGCTGAGCCATGGACGACTTTCATGTGTTTCCTTCTTTATTTATTAAGACAAGGCAGCAGCAGGCCCCGCCAAAGGAAGAAAATAAAAAAATAAATTCTCGCCAAATTTTCTTGTGCGACTGCACCTCGAAACCTTTCCACGATTGCATCATCGCCCCCTTCCCTCCTCCCTCCATCACTCCCCCCCGCCAACCCCTCTCCCAACCCCTCCAATACCATGAAATTGCCCGCAGAGGAAGCATGACACAAGGATGTGAAAGACCTGCAGAGGAGGAGGCAGATAATTCTCCCTATCTATTAAAGGAGGATATTTAGAGATCTGCATGACTTATTTATCTATAGACTCTCTGCTGTTGCTGTACAAGCTGTTCTTTCATCATTAGATCTGTTAGAGGTGGGGGAGTGGGCGGGTGGGGTGGTGTGTTAGACGTATAATCCTTGGAAGAGGCTCATTCTTCTCCTGCCTGTGGAACCAGAATAGTTTCCTGTGTCTGGGAAATTGACTAAAAGGCCCTGGAGTTCCTTTTTCCTTTTCTTTTTTTACCTTTTACGTCCCACTTTCAGCACTGTTGTAGGCCTGCAGGTGGGAGGTTGGTGATTAATCACCTCCTTCATTTTCTGCTCACCAGGCCCATCGTGTGGCTAATTAGCGGTAATTGATGATGTCCAAACCAAATGAGAAACGAGAAGCATGTGCTGCAAGGCCGCCCGCCCCGAAAACCCTGTGAAACCCAAGATTCCCTCGTTTTGCGTCATCTCCTCTCCATCATCCTCCATTTCCTCTTCATTTTTCCACTGCAGCCCCGCGGCCCGCTGGCGGACCGGTCGGCTCTGGATGTTGACTTTGGACGGTCGGTTGAAAGGGATCGCCCCCCCCCCCCCCCTCCGACACTCCACCTCCTCCCCTCCACACCGGAGAGAGACAGCCTCTGTGCTTTCACGTATTATTTAGCTCAATTGATCACCGGACGCATTACGTGTGTCGGGGCCAGTGTGTCAGCGCTCCGGGCTTATGCCAGTGGTTCAGAATGGAGAGAAGGAAAAAAAAAAAAAAAAAACAAAACCCCAGAGGGATAAAAATCTGCTTTGCCTCACACAGTTTAAAAAAAAAAAAGGAACTGGCCAAACCACAGGAAATCTGGACTGCTTGGATTAGATCAGAAGAAATCATCATAAATCTTAAATGAAACGGTTTGACCGTGATGGTCTGCGCATTCCATTATTACATCATAGTTCTTTTCTTAGCTTGAAATGCAAATTCAGGGCCTTCATTATGATCTTCCAGCAATGCATCCAAATTCGTGGATAACAAAAAAAGCAAATGTCAGACTATTTCAAAAGCTCTGGATCAGGTCGGTCTTGGACTTGCAAGTGAAACGGTTCCTCTCTTGCAACTCACCGGCCACTTTATTAGGTACAATATTCAGTCAAAAATCGTTGATCGGCCAATTGCATTGCAGCTCTTTGCATTTAGACCTGGAGACGCAGCAGTGACGACTGGCTGAAGTTCAGAGTGAGCATCGGACTGGAGGAGAGAGCGGATCTCAGTGACTTGGTATGTAGTGAATGTACGTGGTTGTTGGTGCTGATGTAATGGGAGGTTTTTTAATTTCATGACTGCAACCATGTCCAGTGTTGAAGGAGAATGGACCCAAAGAGATCAAAAATACACCGTAAGCTGCACAAGTGTGAAAGAAACGGGCTTGTTGATGTCAGGGGTCAGAGGTCAGAATGGGCAGACTGGTTGGTGACCACAGACATCAAGTGAGCAAGCAAGCAAGCAAGCATCAAGGCAAACCTCATAAAGTGGCCGGTGAGTGCACTTTTTTGTTGACTCTGACGTTGGTCCCACTTTAGCCAGAATGCTCTCAGGTATCTTTGTGTTTTGCGGAACAAACATCCTTCAGGTTGGACTTTGTTGTCCTGGAGTGGATTCGTTTTGGCCAAAAAAAAACGAACATAAAGAAACTTCTTTGGCCCGCTGTTTTACAGAATACACCCACCTGACACACACGAAAAGTCTCGGCTTAAAAAAAACGAGATCGTCCTCGGCAAAATAACACAGCAGGAGGTGGAGGGGTGGCGGGCGGGAAGTCGTTCAACACCGACTTGAATTACATTAGAAATCCCAGCCACACGCCGGCAATAATGCCGGTTCAATAAATAAAGGATTTCAATTAGGGCAGAACTGGACTGACGATTGTTGTCGCTGCAGCTGGAGGACTGCTCCCCCGCCCCTCAACACCCCGGGGGTAGCTAAGCCCCATTAGCTTCGGCTAATAGCATTCTGATGGCAGTTTAGCGAGTGCAGGCTAGATGTTGGAGGCAGGCAAACTCACGGGAGATGATCCCAGTGCGACCCGACGCTAACACAGCACGGCCAACACCCGACACACACTCACACCCAGAAACCCCCTGGCTTCTGCATCTTGCAGCCTACAGGGCATGTAGCACTTCACACCATGCCTATGCAACTCCCATAATACATCAGGAGGCATCAACTAACCAAAATGAGATGAGACACGGCGTGCACAATGCCATGATGTCAACCTAGGAAATTGGCACATCTGGCGATTTTATGGCCTTTATCATTTTTTTTGATAGATTAAAATACAATGACTTAAACATCTACATTAGAAAGATTATTTAGCTATGCTTTAGGTCAAAGGTTGTCCTGTCAGTTGTTTTACAGGCGTCTCCTTTCGTATTGCGGTCTATGGGAAATTTTTTTAGGGCTGTATGGGGTTTTGGCTGCACTACCCTGAGTGGCCACTGGAAAAGAATCGTCACTCTGCCTTATTGCCAGTCCGCCATCCAGTTCTTAGAATACATCCATGTTTTAAGCGGAGGAGAGGTCCACTTAAATCAACGTAGCAGAATCATTGAGGGCCTCGTTGGATTTATGGAGCCGGAAACATCGAATGTCAACCTGTCGATGGGGATTTTTTTGCATTAGACTGTTTTCACACTCTGAGGTGGCTGGAAAAAACGGTGACCTAAATATCAATCGGTGGCTAAATATCAATCCACCCTCTAATGATGGATCTTGCAACTGGGAGTGAACACACTTCAGAGCTTTCGTGCACACAGCTGTGCACGTGTTTTTTTTATTATTCAAAACCGCACCCACGCCGCACACCGTAAATATGCTCGGCTGTGCACGCCATGGATTCATGCGCGAGTATTTCTGTGATTTAAAACAGGGCTCTCTCTCACCACCCACCCCCCCCGAGGCTTGGCCACAGTCATGGCAGACTGAGGGAACGAATGCATATCATCAAATCATTGTATCAATTCAGTTCACACAGGACATGGTGGGATTCCTGGAGACTCGCTCGTCTTGGAAAATTCGTGCCGACACTAAACGCGATCATCTCCGACTGAGGTTGACCCCGGTGGCGGCATCCAGCGTTCAAACCCGCAGGTGCGCGCTCCGTCGCAGACCTCCGACTGAGTAAATCTTGTTTTGACGCTCATATGAGTGAGACCGCTTCACTTAGTAGGCATTACTTTTAAAGCCGCAGCGGAGCGAGGAATGAAACCAGCTCTGACACCAGCATGAGAAAAAGACGCTCGCCAGATTCTCAGATGTTTTATGTACAGCGGGCCGAGGAGTGTGTTTCTGTCAGGATCAGTGTGCGAAACACAAGGAGGTCCTGGGGGGTCCGACCACCCAAATTAACCAATGAGTCTCCCTGAGAGCCAAAAGCCAAAATATTAAGGGGGTCTCAAATCTTTTCAAAAAGCTATCTATCTATCTATCTATCTATCTATCTGTACACATACACATATATATATACAAATATATATATATATGTATATATACATATATAAAATTATGATCACCCTGTCTAATATTCAATTTTTAATAATATCCGGTCTGGGTTTACACCTTGCAGAAGTATGACTAAAAGGTGATGCTAGTAGCTCTGATGCAAACAAACTAAGAAGTCGCATCCATGAAATATTCTAAGGTTATTATTATAGGCCTCCTGCATATCAAGGAAATTTAGATTGGTAACAGTCAGGAGGATGGGGACCCACCCGATGATTGACAGGTATTTTGCACACTGGTCAGGATTGTGTTGCTGTCAGGAGTGTGTTACTGTCGGGAGTGTGTTGCTGTCACGACGTCCTCTGGCGGCGCTGCAGCCTCAGTCCCCGTTCAGACCGGCGTCAGTCTCGACCCTGTTGTTGTTCCTTTTAATTTCCTGTTGATGCGGCGCTCAGATCTGACTTCCTGCCGGCGAGCAGGGGAGATAATCTTGTTGCCAGTGCATTCGCTTATTGTTGGTGGGGTAGAGATTAAAAGAATTGAGCCACATCCCCCCGACTGGCCACCAGCACTTTTTTGTGTGCGTTATCTCAAACTTCAGTATCTGTCGATTAATCCCCTTTAATGGCAGACGACCAATTTGACGGCTCAATCCAAGTCGCGTTAGCGCACAATGAAGGGAATCGCACCAAATCAAGAGGTCAAAGTCGTAGAGGAGGTGTAATTGTGGGGGCGGGATGAAGGGGAGGTGAATCCCGAGGGGAGAAAATGTATCTTCAAAGGAGGGAAATGTTTTGGTCTGGGATCAAATCTGAAGCATCTGTTCGCTACTTTCCTGTTGCAGCATCCTCTGATAATGGTGGCTGGAGCAGCAGGGAGGGAACTCTCGCAGGATCTCGTTCCTGCCGCCACACGTTTTAATTAAGCGCGCTGTCGCTCCGCCGTGTGTCTCGCCAGCTGCGCCGGCATCTCGCTGGCATCGGGGAGGGGGAGAGACGGGAGGGAGCGAATGTTGCAAATGAATGTGCAGAAAGTGAGAAGTGGGACGGAACACTGCCTGATGCCACGATGGGAGAAATGCTTTTTGGAGCTGGATGGGTGGTTTTTGGCTGCAGTACCTCGAGTGGCCACTAGGAGAATAGAATTGCCAAGACCACTGGACTGGATGTCTAGTTTCCAGTTCTTATCCTTCATCCTTGTTTTGTTATAAGGGCAAAACGTGGAGAACGATTGGACGAATCCTCCCTCCGTCACTGAGTCCCAATCGGAGGGGCGACGCTAGCTAACGTGTTGCTACAATGTGGCGAGCCGCGATGATGGTCAGCTTGGTTTTTCAGTAAACTCTTGACTCAGCCAGACGAGGACAGCAGAGCGAAAAATTACGTGACTCCGGGGAAACTGCATCAGTTTTTCTTCTTTTGACGCACAAATCCAAACAAGTTGCTTTAAAGTCGCTAACGCTAGGCTTCAGGGTTCTAAGCTAGGCTCACGACTGCTTCCTGTCTTACTTCTTCTTCTTCTTCTTCGTTGCCTTTGCCTCTTCTGTAGCAGCAGCTGCTTCCTGGTTTTGCCACAACATCGAAGGAAGCGGATTGGTCATCCCGAAAGCACTTTTTCTTAACAAGGGACTGAAAGCACTTTCTCTGGGAGGTTGGCCAGATTCTCCGCGGTGGGAGGTCAGGATGGCTCACCCAGGGCTGTACATAGGACACTGCACCCGCAGGCCCCCGCAGTCAATCAGACATACTTCAGGTTTCTCCGTTTACAAGAGGACGGATGAGCTTGACCTACTTGAGCACTTGACCCTGTTCACTTGTTTTCTTTTTTTGTCATGGCAGAGATTCACCCAGCTCAAACTTTCCATTTTGCACACAAAGAGGCCCGGGAGCTGTTTCATAGCGATTAGCCAGATGGGAGAATTCCGTCCTGCTCGGAGAGACGGATGGACGTGAAGAGGTGTAAAGCAGCGTGTGGGTGTCCGGCCCGCCCCCCCCTCTCCCTCCCGACTCTAATGACTTTTTGTTTCTGGTGTAGCTTCTTGCGCAAGCCGGCGCCACAGCCGGAGCTGTTATTAAGGGCCTGGTGCTCCTCACTCCACTGAGTTCTTAAGTATTTTCATGCTGAGGGTTATCATAACATGACCTCGTCAAAAGCTAAACAAAGCATTCCTTCTCCTTCTGCACGGCACAGAGAGAGAGAGAGAGAGAGAGAGAGAGAGAGAGAGAGAGAGGGAGAGAGAAAGAGAGGGAGAGAGAGAGAAAACCCCATCAAAACCCCATCAGCTTCTTCTTCTTCTCCTTCTTCTTCTCCTTCTTCTTCTTCCTCTGCAGCGGTTTATCGAGACGCCCCCCCCCCCCCCCCCGACCCCCTCGCCTCCTGTTCCGCCCAACCCCTTAATTAGAGAGGAGCAAAAATAAGAACGTCGTTGCTAAGCCCGCCAGTTTTCTAGCGAGCCCGAGTCGAGTCGCGCGAGGGAGCGAGCTGCCAGACGAGGAGGGGGAAGAGAAAAAAAAAAAACCTTTCGGGCACGTTTTACCAGCGCATCGCCTCTAAGTGGGTCATGAAACCGAAAGCCAGGCGCAACTTTTTAGCGCTTCAAACGGCCCTCCAGAGGCAGGCGGCTCGGAGCAGAAGGTCAAACATGCCCTCAATCACGACCCTCCCCTCTCCACGCTACCCTCCCCGCCGACTCCCAGACACCTCGGGGAACGTGCTGCTGCAGAATGTTGTTAGTGAGAGTTTTACGATGGATTGATCACCTGTGGGAGAGGAGAGTTTGACCAGAACCTCGGCACAGCCGCCTCTTCCATTTTCCCCCCTTGGAATTCGTTCAGCAGCAGTGCTGTAAGTGGATGACGATGTTGTATTTATGTATGTTTGTGATTGGGGTGTGCCATCCGCTCCCCCGGGACGACGCTCCCGCCACTGTACCTGATGATTCACCCCTCCGTCGACGAGCAAGACGATGAGTTGTCGAGAGTGTTTGAATCCAATCGTTATTTCTACTCCACAGGCTAAAAAAAAAGTCCCTCAGGGTTCTCGCGAACCATTACTTTTCATATACTGCAGGAGAGTCTGTTTATCAGCCCTTCAAAGGCCACGTGTGGAACTTTCGCAGGAATCTTTTGACATCAAAAACATTTACGTAGGCGCTATAATTAATAACTTTTGTTTTCTTTTAGTCACATGACAATCAGTTCCACTTGTAAAGGATGCAGTCATGTTGTGACCACGTTTGTAAACTAATCAGAGGAAGTGAGATTGATTATAGTCATGAGAAAATCAGGGAATAGCATAAGGTTGGCCTTCTCCCACCTTGCACTTGCTTAGGTGATGCTAAAGTCATCTGATCAGCCTGATTTTTAAAAAAAGTTTTTAAAGCTGAATGCTACACATGGTCGAGGAAGCTAACCCATCAAAAAAAAAAAAAAAAAATAGCAAAATAACCTGAGCGTGCATGACGGCCCAGGTTTGTGAGAGGAACCTTGTGCACAGCCAGTAATTAGACGGGCCTTTTGCGAAGCGCACATGATAGTTAGCGCCTTTAAGAGGCAGAACACTGATCTGGATTGCGTCCCACATTAAATCATGTCCTCTTCTTTGATTCCACTGACAATAATAACACCGTTTGCCTGCTTTGCGGTGCCTTTTCACAGTCTACCATTAACGTGATCACGCGCAATTCCGTGCGACGCTTCTGGGCAAATTACGAGAGGAATTTCCTGAAATCTTTTTTAAGAAAAGTGGGATCTGCTGGAGAAAACAACAACAACGAAAACCAACAGCCATGAAGCGAGAATAGATGCGGGCGATTGCCCAAAATATACCTCACTCATCGCAATATTTTTGTTATTTTTAGATAGATTTGTCATAGTTTGACTGTCAAGTTGAAAAGTTTGATAAATGATCGAGGTGGAAATTCCCAATTAGCCTCCGCTTTCCCATGAGAAATCTTTCAAGCACACCAATTCTCCAAAACTAACTGTATGGTGCGATGTAAAGATACAGTATGTTCTACTGTACAGAGACCTTGTAAGCTGAAGTTTTCTATGTCAATATTGTTTGTATGGATTTTCATTTTACATTCAGCCTCTTTAGCCTTTAGCTTCAGCACAGAACTAGATGTTTTTCATACTTTAATTGGTAACCTGTGTTTCTTCAACATTGACTCCTTGGTGTGTGTCACGCTTCCAATTTTGTGACAAACTTTTGTAGTGTTCACAGCCAGTTCCCTTTGCTTAGCATGACTACAAAAAGTACCATAGCTATCTTGGCTGCTAATGAAATAAACTCATGTTACTCTTCAGAAAACATGTGACTTTGCTTATCTGTGTGACATATATCAAAGAACAGCAAGGCTCTGTAATGATTAAAACATTATTTTAAGTTATTTCTATCTTGGCTCGGCAGACCGTCTTTGGTCTCGATGCTAACTTAGCTAACCAAGCTATCTGATTGTCGGTTCTAGCGCCATGTTGACGGCAAAGAAATGAGGCTGCTTTTCATTTTCTGCTGTCGAGAAAATGAAAGGACATTCGCCTCAGAAGTGCTTGTATCCTTTTATAACAGCAAAGGCAGTTTAATAAGCTTCCCTTTGAAGGATCCCAGCTGGTTTAGTTATTTATTTATTTATTTTTTTGAAAATCCCCTCCAATTTAAATCATGTCCGATTAGGTTCACCAGCGTTCATTCTCAACTTCTTTTTTTTTTTGTGTGTTTTTTGTTTTGCTACACTTCACCGAGTCCAACTCTGAACATAAATTGGATATAATATCACACCAAGCTTTTGGCGTCTTCGCAAGACTTAATAGTAGGTGACTGTTTTCTCTCAAACGGAGCCAGTCTGGGTCTGTGTGAGCCGTCTCTGGGTGAATAGGAGGAGGAGACGGAGGAGGAGGAGGAGGATGACTGGGCTTTGCAGGGGGACAGTAAAACAGAGGAACTTTGTACCTTCCTGTTCTTTCTCTCTGGCTCGAGGGTGTCCAGGAAGCCACACAGGGCCAAAGCGCTTCTATCTCCTTTAACGCTCACCTATTTTTCTTCCTTCCTTCCTTCCCGGCCAACCATCACATCCTCACGCGGTCCATCATTTATTCCATCTCCTGGCGCACGCTCCCCACACACAGATACCCCGCGCCCACACCCTGCTCTGACCTACACAGCCACCCTGTCCAAAAAACCTAAATAAGCCTGTCACACGTAGCCTCTGCTGCAGCCAGACTCGTGGCTCCAGGGCGCCGGCTAAAATAATAATTTTCTCCCCTCGCATCCGCCATCGGTGTGATTACGCTGACATCAAGTCATTTTGTATTCAGCTGCTGCCATGGCTTAACCCAGACACACTGCCCATCGTTGCTGATATCACGGCACGCTGGCTTTTGCCCCCCCAGCCCACCCTCCCCTCCTGCATTATTTTTTTTGCCAGGCTGCTGCCGGCTGGTCCTATCGTAGAGATTTCACATGTTTATATTTTTTCTTTGCATCGAGTCAGAAGTTGGTGAGGGACCTTCCAGGAAATGAGAGCCAAAAAGAAATGACATTCCAGGTGCGACCCTGTCCTCTCAACGGGGCTGGTAAGACGGCTCGCTGGCGGGCTGCCCCGAGCGTTACTCGAAATTCAAAATCCTAAAGCTCGGATGACAACTGAGCTCATTATGTATGGATATGCAATGAGATGGACGGACGGACGGACGGAGGGGCAGCAGCCTCCTTTGGGGGTTTCTCAGTGTGTGAAATACACGTCAACGTTCTCATGATACTTTACTGTTACTCAATCTGAATTTCCTGAACATGCAGGAGGCCTGTAATAACCTTACAATATTTCATGGATGCAAGCCATGACAGTCTACATTAACAACACACACACACACACACACACACACACACACACACAAGCTAGTGAATAATATTCTAAAAAGGGCGACACGGCAGGGCACTGGTTAGCGCTGTGGCCTCACAGGCAGAAGGTTGCCGGTTTGATTCTGGGTGTGGAGTTTGCATGTTCTCCCTGTGTCTCCCTGTGTCTCCCTGTGTCTCCCTGTGTCTGCATGGGTTCTCCGGCTTCCTCCCACAGACCAAAAATGCATGTGAGGTGAATTGGAAAGTCCAAATTGTCTGTAGTGTTGTGTATGTGAGTGCGAATGGTTGCTTGTCTCTACTGCATGTGGCCCTGTGATGAACTGGTGACTCATCCAGGGTGTCACCCTGCCTTCGCCTTATGACAGCTGGGAGAGGCTCCAGGAGCTCAGGAAGAAGCGGGTATCAAAAATGGATGGTTGGATATTTAAAAAAAAAAAAAAAAAAATGGAATATTAGACACCGTTTGTCCAGTCACTCACCATCTCCACCCACACCCCACCCCCTCAGCCTGCTTGTGCTCACTTCCACCTCCCTCCCCCCCCAAAAAAAAAAACATCTGTAAAAGCTTAAATCTCAGTGGGGCCGGATCTCAGCGACAGTGCTGATCTTTGTCCGTCTCCTCCAGGACTCCGGCTAAACGGTCGGGAGACTCCGTCTGTCTCTGGGCGTCGAGGGGGAGGGAGGGGAAGGACAGTTGGCTCGCAGCCCCGAGTCCATCACTTCAACAGGGCGCCGCTCCGCACAGCACCAGCGCCTGCCGACCGCATCCCAGCCGGCCAAGGTTTTTTTTTTCTTTTTTGTTGGAGAGCAGTGGATGGTGGCGGCGGTGCAGTCAGCAGAGGCCCGGCAGTGAAAACAATACAAAAGACTAAACAAGGGGCCGCAAGGGTGGCCGACATAGACTACACATCATTTGATGACTTTGGCTTTTGAGCGGCGGAGGCTCGCCACCTCTTCCTTCTCCTGCTCCTCCTCCACTTCCTTCTCCACCCCCTCCTCCTCCTCTCATTCTTCCTCCTCCACCTCTTCCTTCTCCTGCTCCTCCTCCACTTCCTTCTCCACCTCCTCCTCCTCCTCTCATTCTTCCTCCTCCTCTTCCCTCTCCTCCTCCACCTCTTCCTCCTCCTGCTCCTCCTCCACTTCCTTCTCCACCTCCTCCTCCTCCTCTCATTCTTCCTCCTCCTCTTCCCTCTCCTCCTCCACCTCTTCCTCCTCCTGCTCCTCCTCTACTTCCTTCTCCACCTCCTCCTCCTCCTCTCATTCTTCCTCCTCCTCTTCCCTCTCCTCCTCCACCTCTTCCTCCTCCTGCTCCTCCTCCACTTCCTTCTTCACCTCCTTCTTCTCCTCTCATTCATCCTCCTCCTCTTCCACCTCTTTGTGCTACCCTCCTCTCTGTGTGTTTTTCGTTCCCCCGTTCTTCTCCCACCGCTGCCCTGTAATGGTGCGTGTTTTGATTGGTGCAGCGCGGGGAAGTGGGGTTATTGTCTGGACAGGATCTGGGCCCAGATTAGCAGATAGGCGGGGCCCGGCGGTTTCATGGCAGAAGTGGAGCTGCCCAGCGTCATCATTTGTTTTAGTTGGACGTCGAGGAACGCTCCGCCGATGGTAGAAAAAAAAAGAAAAAGAGCCAGACGTGCAGGAAAGCCAGACTTATTCAAACAAACAGCCGACGCCGCGCGATTATTCTGTCAAATTCGTTCATTCGAAGCGTGTCACTATCAATGTGTCCAGATTTCATCGGACGTCTTATTATGACTTGGAGAACACTGGAGGGTAAAGGCCGTCAATAAAATATGAACTGAAAAAGGAGAATTTATAAATGTTCTCCCTGTTTCCCGCCGTTTGCGTCAGGCGTACCTATCGGAGACGCGTAAATAATTTCTTTCACTCGGCTGAAGGCAGCTTGGCGTTGGCAACATGTGTGTGTGAGGTTTGACATGAGTGATTTTGTGCAGCTATCGCTGCCTGAACTGTCGCTTTGTTTATTTCCTCCCCTGTTGTAAATGGGTTTTAGTCTTGGCTGTGTTTTACCTTTGGCTTTGAGTCACTGAGTGGGCCTGCTGAGGCCGGTGGAGGATCTGCAGAGACACTGACGGAAGCTAAGTTGACTTGTAAGGTGCCGGAAAAATCTGCTTAAAATTCTTTTGTTTTATAAAACTTCGAGAAAAATGTAACCTGGCACAGCAGAAAGGCAGTTTCCAAAATACCTCAGATTTATCTTTTGTACCCCCTTAGTGGAGAGGCCACAGAACAACAACTTAAAATGCAGCTACAATCGCAACGCTTTAGAGATCCAATCAGATCTCTGCCTGCCTGTTAAACTAGTTAGCAACAGCTGGAGGCTTCCTATTGGTTGGAGAGGAGACGCGAACTGCGTGCCACTTCCTCCTCCTGCTGTGCTGCGATGCGCTGCTGTGTTTACAAAAACTCTCGGCAAAGCCAGTGAAGAGGAAAGCAAAACATCTTTTCCACAGAGGAAAAGCCTTCCGGGGCCGTTCGTTGTTCCTTTTCATAATGTGAAAATACCATCCGGCCCTGATAAAACTGCTGCTACCACACAAATCTCCTCAGCAGTGGTCAGGCTATTGCAATGCCGAGAATAGAGAAAGCTGTTGCTTTTCCAACTTCTTCTTCTTCTTCTTCTTCTTCTTCTTCTTCTTCTTCTTCTTCTTCTTCTTCTTCTAAGGATTTTAATGGCATATTGCAGCAGTCATAACTACGGGGAAACTCATTCGTAATGGGAAAATGATGTAACAGTGGCCGTTGGTAAGAAAATTGGAACTTGGCAAAATGGATGTGTGAAATTTTAAAAATGAAATTTCCTGCAGCTGCTGTGCAGCATAATGTGAAACTGTACTTGAAGAGTTTATTTTAAAAAGATGTATTAGAATCAGCTAAACTGTGTTGAAAACACAGATTGTTTCTCAAAGCATCAATCCCCCCCCCCCCGCAGGACCATGTCAGCACGATGCCATGTGACAAATATCAGAAGATGGAAGAAAAAACACGGCTGGTGATCATGTGTAACCCAATCCTGTCATGCCAATGCCACTGTGCACATGTGACATGCATTGGCTGTCAGTGAGGTCATGATATGTCAGCTTTTATTCAGCAAAAACAATCACGCTCCCAGTCGTCTCTTAAAAAAAAAAGAAAAAGGAAAAAAGTTTCTCCTTGATTGCGAACGTCACGTTGGCCGTCACTCAGTGGCACTCAAGGCCTCCGAGGCTTTTTTTCGCATGGTGTCATTTCCTCCCTGGCATCCGTGGATTATTCATATCACTTCCTATCACGCTCGCCAGGCCGAGGCCCAACTTGGCCCGCAACGTGCCTTTGCACCCCCCCCACCCCCCACAGCACCCTCCACCGCCACCCTCCCCACGCCCCCGGCCTGATTTTTCATGCCTCTGGTTGTGCCACAGTCAGCACATGCCGGCAAGTGTTGAAAACACAATAGCCATTTTCTTCGCCAGAGGAGAAATCTCTGTTTCAGCGTAACTCCCAGAGAGGAGCCAATGGCTTATTTATGGCGAATGACGTTATAATGTGGCCAAAAGCAGATAACACAACCGTCTTTCTTGAAAACCAAATCCTCGTGTTTGCCGCTCCGTGACATGCTGTGCTTATTGAGAATGTGCGAGAGGCTGTAAATCACAAAAACAGTTGCTTTGACACTCAATCCACCCCCCACTCCACCCCCCCCACCCCTCTAATCCAACAGGCTCACTGTGTGCGAGGCAGATTTCGCAGAGTCTTTTCTGAAGGGCTCCGTTTGCTCCTGCTTGGACGAGAAAAAAGGAAAGAATGAGGAGGGGAGAGGGCGGAGGGAAAAACTTTTCCGTCCAGCTCCATTGCAGCTCTTTGGATTTTGCATGTGGAAGTTTTAATGGGAGTCAGATGTTCTCCCAATCACAGCAGCGAGGCTGGAAATGTGAGCGATCCTGTGCAGGCGAGGGAGGAACGGCGACTGCAGGAACTGTGATAAGACGGCCGGGCAGTGACAAATTGCACCTCTTGACTTCACGGCTAACGAACAAACTCGCCCTGGGGTTCTCTCTCTCTCCCTTTCCTTTTTTTGTGTTTTTTTGTTGCGTGCACACGACGGTGTTAAACACTATTTATGAGGTGCTGTACATTATAGGAGTAAAGACAAAACAGCTTGTAAAACAGGGTCAGGCAGGAGGTTTCCATTAGCAAACCAAATATGAGCGCTCGCAAATTAGCAATGTGTGCTGATTTAACCTCAAATTTAAAGGGTGCTCAGTTAACGTTCAATAGAAATGAAGCCAAAAAAGTCTGAAAAAAATCGACAAATTGCAGAGAATAAAAGTGAATACCACAGAATGTTTAATTTGTCTGCCTATCGATTTGTTGTGGTCTGCTACATCACACCTGTTGCTGGTACTTCCACTTCTCTCATTGACTAGCTGGGGAATAAATGTGACTCTTCAAAGGACTGAGAGACGTAGTAGTACTTCAGTTCTGGAGTTTTTTTTGTTGTTTCTTTTATGAAATGTGATAACAGACGTTCAATGTTTTGGAGGTGAAGCCCATGAGGCTGAACTGAGAAGATGATGTTGAGGAGATGGAGGCAGGCAGATGATTGGCTGTGGTAACCCCTGAAGGAACAGCCCAAAGGAGGAGAAGAAGGATATTGGCATCTTGAATTTTCTTTTCTCTTCCAAAAACCATTTTCTACACAAGGATATGATCCGAATGCAATGCTGCAATGCAGCTGAATGACTGAAACGTCACGTCTCAGAAGTTGTCACCCCCTTTTAACATGTCCTCAGTCGAACTCAGTGTTACGTAACCAGCCGTCGTCTGTTAAAGCTCTGATCAAAGCAAGAACCGCACGCTTTGCTTAAAAAATCAAAGGAGACAGAGACGAAGTGGAGGAACATGAGCAGATGCTACGTAGCGGCAGCTAAAGAGATTCGAGTGGACGCTGCACTTTCCTATTGACAGAAGATCAAAGATCAGCACCGAAGGCTGTTGGTGTAAAAAAAAAAAAAAAAGATGTTCTGCCTTTAAGTCCCTGCAGACACTGGCAGGAGTTCAGATGAACAGTGGAGCCATGAATCTTGTGTCGACTAATAGGAGGCCTCCAGCTGTTGCTAACTGGCTGTCAAAAAATGTGATTGGTCTGCAGCGAAAGAAAAGAAAGGTTCATCTGATCATCCTTCAAATTCTTTTTTTCAATGTGCCTCTCACCTCCAGACATTTTTAATGGCTCCCAGATGGAGTGCGAAATAAATCATGGTGTGAAATAAATCCATCGTTTTTGTTTTTGCACTGATGTCTCACTAACAGTTGACATATCTGAGTAGGATGTCAGGTCGAGATGCTGGCATCAGAATGGACAAACGGTTTAAAAGTAAAAGCCGTAATGTCACGTCCTGCTTTATGCGGCAAAGCTCAACAGTTTGTCTCTGCGGGACCATTATTTACCCATCGAACAAACACGTTGGCGGACATTGTTTCCTGAGGCCTTGTTATGTGACGAAACCACACTGGCATTGTGAACACACACACACACACGGAAAAAAAGAAAGAAAAATACAGGATGTACAATCAACACGAAGAAACGGACCAGAACTCGGCAGGGTGCTGCAGTTTGTCATTTATCTGTCTGTCTGTCCGTCTGTCTGTGGGGTCTCCGTCTGCCCCCCCGAAGATGTTTGCTGCTTTCCGAAGCTCTTGTTTGCATTTATCTGACTCCTGCAGACAAGCGAACCGCAGCGCGGCTAAAGGCTCCGTCTCTAACTCGCATAAAACAACCCCGAGGTCAAGCCAAAGCAGCTCGTTGGAAAGAAATCAGGGCTCGGCTCTCGGCGCCCTCAGACCGCTCAGGTTTTGTTTGGCGCGGTTGCCCAAGGACAGCTGCGTCAGGAAATTGATGCGGTGCAAAAAAAAAAAAAAAAGGCGGCCTGGTTTGCTAAGAATGCACATCGTCTTTTGCTAATAAAAACGGGTGGAGCTGGAAAAGGGTTGGTCAGAATGCTGCTGTGGTGAGTCTGAGAAGTCAGAGCGTCCACGTCAGTGTGTTTACGGCGCCGCCGGGAGTTCCTGCGTCCGACCAGAGGAGGCAGGAAGGGCAGCTTTCTGGGTACTCAGCAGTTCCCCCCCCCCTCCCCGCATTAGTTGTGCAACATTGATAAAACATTTATATCAGCTTTATGTGGGAGCTCTGTTTTTATATAGCACCTGCATCACTGAGCACGCCGGCCGCGGCGCAGCGCTATCATCAATCTGGGTGGCTGGGAGTCGACACTGGAGGGTTAAGGGGGGTTGACATCTCCAAGGGCCAAGTTTTTCCATTACAAATCGCATCAGGTAGGAAAGAGCACACGTTCCTAATTGGCAATTGTTAAAGACGTGTTGTTGTTTTTTCCTTCCCCACCCTCCAAATCGTTTGCGAAGTCCATGTGCTGCACAGATGGGCTGCAGCCTAAACAGGTATTCCGGGAGCGTCGTAAACGGCTCAATCTTCTGCCCAAACACGTGAGCAGCTTCCTTAATTGGAGGGCAAAACTGGGCGAGTGCACAGCCTGGAACTGCGCCGGGGGGGTCCTTAGACACGACAGTGGGGCTGCCACTGCTTGATGCCGGGAGATGGTTGATGTCTTTTGCAGGCGTCCGGTTCCGAGTTGTCAGTAGGTGCAGCAGGAATGAATTCACCTGAGGCCCATTTACTGCTTTCTTGTAAAGGTGTGTGCGTGTCTTTCACTCTCTCTCTCTCTTTGTCTGTGTGTGTGTGTGTGAGAGACACATGAGAACACATGTGTTCGCCCACACACGTACCCGAGTGTGGAGTGAAGCTGCAGTCATCTGAGGCACCTGGCTCTACGCTGGGGCCTCACGGAAGGTGCCGCACGGCAGTTCAAAGAGTTAATGTTCCTTCTTTATAGACTCAGCCACCCACCTGTGGTACGGAAGAATGTTTTCATTGCTGTCTGGTATTTTTTTTTTTTTTTTTTACCTCCCCAGTGAGTAATTTCGGGAGTTATGTGTCATTAACAGTCACAGAGGAGGAAGCCGGGAGGAGCTTTTGATACACTGATACTTTTTTCTTCTTTTTTTTTTTTTTGGTGGGGTGATGGGTGGGGATAACGGGAATCGAGATTTGCCATCGTGTGAAGGGAAACCCGCGGGACCCAACTGATGTCGTTATCGCACCGGATAACACTAGAGTTCAAATGGAGGATTGCAGAAAAACTCCTTTTCCCGCGAGAACCGGGAAGTAAATAAAGTTTTCCAGGGTGTCGAGACGATAATCAAGAGACTTTCTCAGATGAAAGTAAAGGCAAACTTTACTCTTTTGTCCCTCCTGCCACGTGTAACTCGGTCGAGCTGTGGGTAAAACAGAACCCGTTTTGTTTTATTTTGAAGCTTTGTGTTTCACGTCATGTTTCTGCACTTCCTGCCTTTGTTCTCGCGAGCGACGGACCGCCTCCCCCTGATTAGCTGCACCTGTGCCTCATTAACTCGTCTGCCATGTGGTTCTGCTCACGGTGCCGCGCATACTGAAGCTCTTAGATATGTTTCGCGGCAGGCTGGCTGCGACTCGGTGAGTTTTTTTTCCATTTTTGGAAAGTAAACAACAGCTACAGGTTTGCCATCAAGACAGAGGCATCAGGTTTTACACAACAAAAAGGAACTTTTATTGGCCGACTGTGGCGATGTCGACCTAATAGTTTGGTGGTAACAGCTAATTTGCACGGTAATAGTAGTTGGATGTACATTGTAGGTTTCTTGAGTGAGTATTTGGCCTGATATGGCCACATATCTCTGTTCAGAGTCAGGCTAAATTTCCATTTTATCTGCTTCCCACAGGTTGTTGGACTGTCAGCTGCACAACACAGAACTGTAGGGTCGCTAATGTTGGCCATCAAATTAATCACAGGGAAACTAGCTAGTGTGCTAAAAGTGACCTAGCCGTGCTCTTTCTTTGGCAAACAGAACAGGTCATAAACACTCTGTCTCATTAGCATTGTTGCTGGCAAACAAAACGGCCGCATAGAATTCAAATGAATCTTTATTGATAACTGCCACTAGCCAAGCCAGAGAGCTGGAGCCAGCAGGTTTTCTTTTCACATATACAGTGTGATGACTCTATGCACATTAATTATGAGCTTTGTCTTTCAGTTGTAAACAGTTGGCTCACACGTTATGAGTTTGGACTAAACTCAGAGAATGATGACAAAAATGTGTCTCTTGCTCAAGAGGCTAAAAATGTTATGTATTTTTTTCTGTGTAACTGGGTTAAAGCGTGAGTGTGAACCTTTCTTACAGAGTGGCAACTCAAAAACAAAACCAACAAAAACAAACATAAAGGAAAGACTGTCAGACTTGAATTTAGAGGGTTTTTCTTTAAATTAAATTGTTTCATTTGCTGAGTGTAAATCTGCCTGAATCTGAATTTACCCTGCGTCTGATTTATTCCCTTCTTCCTAACTAAAGTTTTTCTTTTCGGTTCTTCTAAATGCAAGATTGTTAGTGCACCATCTCTGCGGTATCTTATTGTGAGAATAATAATGCAGACCAAAGTAGCTTCTCAGGTCATAAAAATGAAAAAGATCCAACTACGCGACATCCGACTACATTAAATAAAGTTGAGAATGCACAGTCATGGCGCAACAACAGCAACCGCAGGAATATTATGCTGCACAGAATGACAATTTACTTTGGACAATTTTTTTTTTTAAGTTGAACTGATAACACTGCTACCCCTCTCCTCAAGAAACACGCGTCCATCTTGCAGGGCTCACATGACCGCTGGGCTGCGGCTTTGACGGGCGTTCAGTGGGGACGTGCGGCACCGCAGACGTCGAGCCCTGTCTGACATTGCCTCCCAAAGAATCCAACAAAGGCAACATCAAGCTGATGAGCCCACTAATAAATCAGATTTGAGAGAATTTGGGATGATAAACAGACCACAAGCCAGCGCATACTAAGATGGATAATTACTATCTCTCCAACGCGCCCCATCTCTGAATATTTCTTCAAAAAAACAGCCAAGACTAACAAGCCCAGTGGAGACAGCCGCCTCTCTTAAAACACACATTAAATTAGAATTATAAAGTTATAAAGGCACACATAACATCCCAAGTGTTCCCCAATGTTAAAATGAAAAGAAAATAGAATCTATTAAAGGTATACAACTCATCCTGGATGTTTGCTTTTCTTCTTATTTTATTCCTTTTGGAATGATTTTTTTTTTTAAAATAACCATTTCCTTCTTTTTATGGCCGTCTTAATCTATTACCCACGGAAGCGTTTGCTCTTACAACTCACGTCCTTGGAGAAGAATTTATGAGGCGGGATTATTCAATTTAAAGTGCCTTCTGCTCCCGACGCCGCAAGTGGAGCCCAAACGTTAAATTAACGGCTCGACTGCAAACACAAACCCGGCTGCTCGTCGGAACTGATGAAGTGCACGGACGGCTGTTGACTGTTACACAACAGCGACTGGGGTCGGGGCCAGCAGCCCGGCTGCATTTTAAAGGGGAGGCAGTGGAGCGTAGAGTCGTAGACACGAATGGCCATAAAACCGTTGAATTTGACCCTGTGGCCATTAAAAACCGGCTCAGTAATGAGTTTGAAAATGATTGCGTAAGTGACATTGTGACAAACCAATGCTGACTAGCTGATGAAAAGTCAACTTTTGCTCAACATTTTGCTCTTCAGCTACAGTGTCTGTAGACACATTAAGAGCCGAACTAGCTCGCTTAGATCAGCGGTTCTCAACTGGTGGAGTCTCAGAACCCACTTTTCTTCTGTTTTATTATTATGAAGTCGCAAGCCAAATTTATCCCACAGCACTTAGACTTGAATGAAAGTAGTGCAAAATACAGATAGCGTCCATTCAGTCATAATCATCAACAACCGAATTGAATTGTGTTTCCCACTTTTGGGTCGCGACCCACCAGTTGAGAAACGCCGCATTAGCTAAAAGCCTGAAAGACTCCAGAAACACGACAGGCAGACTGGCTTGGATCTCAGTCACAAGCAGTTTCATGAACCGTTGGCGAGCCTCCGCCCAGCGGCTCTGGTCAAACTGAGAGCCCAGTTTCCTTAACTATGAGCCACAGCCGACGATGGACAGGCGGCTCGGCGGGGATCCGCGGACCTCGAGCCAACCCTCGGATTTCAACGCCAAAATTTGTGTCGGCCCTCGGCGCCGCTGACAGCCGTCAGCCTCGGCAGGCGGCGATGAACTCTGACGCGCACGTGAGTCCGCAGCGCTGAGACAAAACATTGCAGTTGCTCTGTGACAACTCATGAGTCACGCCGCCACACCCAACCCCCCCCCCCCCCCCCCCCCCCCCCCCCACCACGCCTCCACTCACACTCCAGGTACTCGATTCATCCACTCGCCTCCGACTGGGCACAATCTGTTGGAACGCAGTGGCTGGTGATTTTTTAAAAAAGTAATAATCAGTGCCACAGATGAACAAGACATGCATAAAAAGACACACAGAATGCCTTTTGAAGGGCATGAATAATGGCCTCTTTGTCTTCTGAGACGCTGTTTTCTGCTTTGCCATCGCCAACCCACAAAAACTCACCAGTCTGAGTATAAATCCATCAAAAAAGAGCGACGGATAAAAAGTGAATTAGACTCCCACTCATTATTTTGTACACGCAAGAGTCCAATCCAGTGAATTTCTCCAATGTCATTTTTCAGATATATTTGGTTTGCTTCTTCCTTCCAGCCATTTGCAGCAGCAGCAGCAGCCGCCAGTAATTATGAAAATCTTTGGCTTTGGACCCTTATGCAACATTGCATTTTTTTAAAGCACAATCACGGAAAATACTTTTCTTTGTCGAGCCAAACACCCACTTGGCCCGAAACAATTAGCGTGATGATTTCCAGTCTCAGGAAGTTGACATCACAACGCTCAGACCGCCGCTCTCATGAATCTCACAAATGAACAGACAGTGGAAAAGTTCCACTTCTTCTTTTTCTTTTTTCAAATGAGATCTCAGGCTTGTATTTCACATGGTGGACCGCAACATATTCCTGGTCAGGATGGAAGACTGGATAGGATTTCCTGATGCAGAGCTTCATTGGATTTGCGAGTCTTTTCTTTTCAACAGAATATATATTTTGCCAAAACAAAAAGAACAAAGATCAAATGCAAAATACATTACAGCAAAAAAAATAAAAAAAAAGTTTTGAAATGTTATTTTGAGAGATAATACAACTCCACTATGGCCTGCTATATACTTGGATTCCATGGAGCTAAAACTAAGATCCTGTGCACGGCACATCTGGAAAATCTGTAAAAGCTAAAGATCTTTTAATAATGTTGAGTGCTTTTGCAGAGCCCTGCCTTCTAAATATGCATGACGTTCTCTCGAAGGCGTCGTATGATTCCAAATCCCTCATTACACCCACTTTCAGATCTCAATTTCTCATCTCAGACTCCCTAGGAGACGAGTCACGTGATTAATGATGAACAAACAGGCAGAGAACCCTTCACAGACGTCTTGAAAGCAGCATATTTAGACCTCTGTTTAGAGCCTCCTGTTAAAAAAATTTGGTTTTAGCTTTAAAGATTCTTGGAAGGTCATCACTAGGGGCTGATTTCCACTTTCTGAAACAGTACAGCAGGCTATAAAATCGTCTTTTCTCATTTAGGCCGCCTTTGAATTGATGAAGTCAATTTATGTATTAAATGGGACCTTAAAGATTGCAATATTTTACTTTAATACAACTTATTTGATTTTTAAATTCATACCCTTAAGCTGTATCTTCTCATTTTACTTGGTTTCTTCATTATACCATTCTCCTTTTTAAAAAGTGACATAAGAAAAATGCAACAATAAATCTTCTTTGCGGGTGACACGGTGGCGCAGTGGTTAGCGATGCTGCCTCACAGCAAGAAGGTCGTGGGTTCGATTCCGGGGCCCGGACCTGGGACCTTTCTGTGTGGAGTTTGCATGTTCTCCCTGTGTCTGCGTGGGTTCTCTCCGGGTTCTCCGGCTTCCTCCCACAGTCAGTTCCAAGACAGCTGGGATAGGCTCCAGCAGACCCCTGTGACCCTGACCTCGGGACTAAGCGGGTATGGAAAATGAATGAATGAATGAAATCTTCTTTGCCATCTGTTTAATTGTAGATTGTGTGGTCGGTACTAATATCACCACTGTATTCTGTATTCACTGTATTACTTACCTCCTAATCCCTTTCAGATCCAATTAGTCCCTGTGTGGTAATAAGTCTGGAGTGCGTCCATACACACTCACCTTGACGCACACTCCGAACTGACAGTGCGGTTTTCCACCACTTGAACAAACCAGCTGCACTATTGTTTATTTTGCTGAAATCCCATGAATCACAGCAACAACTCACTCTCTCACACTCTCTCTCTTTTTTTACACGCAGACTCCCTTTGGTCCCCGAACACCCGTCGCCCGACGTGTCAGAATTTCCCCTTGCGTGGGATACAGCTGTGATCAAGTTGCCTCTATAGGTTTTACACAGGAAATTCTTTCCCTAAAACTGACTGTGGGGATTTTTGAATGTCTTTCTCTCGCTCTCTTTTTTTTTGTTTTTACGGGGCACCAAACCGCTTTTGAAGGAGTGGATGCGGTGAGGCAGACCAATTACCGCCCTCCTACCGCTCGTGGCTGAGTTCCATACGGCTCTTCCTGCAAACGCGCAGCTCCCGGTAAAGTGTCATTAAAAGGGATTAATGCACAAGAGTGTCATCGGCTCCTCGTGTCGTGGCTCGCACCTTCTCTGTCAAACAGTTTCGGTCTTTTTTTTTTTTTTTTTTTACATTCGTCACTCTTCACAAAGGAGGTGAAAGGCTGCGAGTGGAGATCCTGCCGCTGGCTGCTGCTGGATCTCATTTTTAATTTTTCTGTCCGACAATGAAGGGCAAAAATCTGTAGGTTCCATCGGGAATGTGGTCGGCTGGAGTCGCTCGTTAAAGAAACCGAATGTCTTATTTTGTCTCCGCCGCTCGGGCCAAGAGGGATGAATAACTGGCCTCTCCGACTTTGAGTGAGCGAGCGAGCGAGAGTTGCAGCGTCGCATCACCGTCCTCAACCCGTCTTTGGAACTTGGTTGACTTTTTTTTGAGTGTGTTGTCCTCGATGGAAAAGTCAGGTAGTGGTTTCAGAGCGCTGGGATCCACAGGAGGCCAATGAACGAGCATCAAGCCCACTACAGAGGCAGTAATGAGGAGAGCAGACTGAAGAGCGTGAACACTGCAAGCGACTTGACTCACCGGTTTGGCAAATCTTTTTATTTAAATTTTTTTTTTTTTTTTACAATCACGTCCACACGTGTCCACACATCCCTCCTTGAAAACGCCCCATTTCTACCCCATCCTGAATGCAGGCATTCAAAATCCTTCCGTGCACACAAAAAAAAAAAAAAAACGTAGGACAACATCATTTAGCCTGACTGTTTTCACAGCTGCGTCATTCGAACAGGAACTCGGCAAATCTTGTTACAGTAACTTGTTCCCAGGTGGCTGATGGAGTCTCTCCAGTGGCTTGTTTTTTTGTCGAGAAGTGAAGCGGTAGGTGAAAAAAACACACACAAACTGGGCGTACAAAGCCCCCAGTGTCTTGTGAATACGAGTCCACAGAATGGAAAAAAAGATTCAGCCTTGTCTTTAAATTTAGAAGGTAAAAAAAAAAATGTAATAGGGAGCGAGGTTTCAATTAAATTGCTCTCAGAGGTGGTGTGAGCGAAAGGCGGCGGGGTTGGTGGAGGCTGGGGGGTGTATGGGACACCGGAGCTATACAAATACACCCTGAGAGCTTTCTAATGGGGATGAAAATTATTCCAAACACTGCTGGTGGAATTTCACTTTACAGGGATTCCTTATTCTCCGCAGAGGTGTTTTCAGAATCAGCTCAGTCGGCGACGGCGGAGGAAAAGTTGAACTAATTGTTGCTTGGCTCCGCTGCAGCATGAAACTGGGAGACATCATGAATAGTGTATGAGGAGGGAGTGCGAACAAAGCTTTTAGTGGCAAAAGAACTGAGAAGTTCATAATTCAACGTGCCTGATTGGAAAATACATAACTTGCTTTATAATGAATAATAATGAATAAGTTTAGTTAATTATGATGTGGAATTGCTTGTTAACACAAGTGGCTCATCAGCCAGTCACATGGCAGCGACTCTGTGCATTTAGGGATGTAGATGTGGCGAAAGCGACTTGCTGAAATTCAACGTGAGCGCCAGACTGAGGACGAAAGGGGAACTGAAGTGACTTTGAAGGTGTAGAACGTGTTGGTGGGTGGCAGACGGGCTGCAGGTCTGAGAGCTTCACAAACTGCTGATCTGCTAGAATTTTCACATCACAACCACTTCTCGGGTTGACAAAGAATGGAAAAGGGAGAAAACATCCGGGGATCTGCAATTGTGTGAGAGGAAAATGCCTTGTTAATGTCAGGGGTCAGAGGTCAGACTGATTGGAGACCATAGAAAGGCAACAGTGAGTGAAATAAACACTGGTTGCAGCCAAGGTTTGCGAGAGAGCAACTTGGAACCCAAAACACCTCCAACCTTAATGCGAAAAAAGTGATTCCATGACACTTTTGCGAGATACCTCTCTATCGATACATCAGAAAATCCACCTCATGAGAGCGTTAAAGCCTGGAGGCGATATTTCATTTTTCGAAGTTCAGGTGTTTCCCTTACCAGATTTTTATTGCGATATTTAGGGTTTTGCACAATTCTAGGGGTAGTGGAAACGCAGCTATAGACATGCACACACATCTATTATAATGGCAAAACTAGCTTGTAATACAAAACCAAATCTGAACAGATTTGCCTTCATTTCCATGCAGGAAACTGCAACGGCGTATTTCTTCCTCTCAGCGTTGGTCACTCAGCACACGAAGCACAAGCACAGACTCCTTCAGATACTCGGGGCTCACACGCTAACTGCCTTTGCAGGGGGTAAGTGGAATAAATATTTGTGTCAGGTCACAAATTAAATCCTTAACTCTTGCCTCAGTGAACCGGATCAGGGTTTTCACCCCCTCCCGACACACCCCTCCCTCCCTCTCTCCCGCCCCACCTCTAAATTTTGATTGCATTGTGCCAAGCGTTGATCCAAACAAAGAGCGAGTCTCTTGTCATCGGGAGAATAATTCCTGCCTTGTTCTTACAACATCTGCGGGTGAGGCATCTCGTTGGCACTGGGTTGAACCAAGCACAGTCAGGACGAGGGAGTCAGATGGGCAGACCTGCAGGCTTGTGCAAACTAGTTTGCTGCACAATAGCCTGTAATGTGTAAAAATGATACATTTTTCAAATCGCGATTAATCGCAGAATCTTCAGAGTTAATCGCGATTTGAATTGCATGTGAAAAATGATGTTATTTTGCATTTCAAGGCAGTTTCGTGGCGCTTCTGCTTCCAGCCTTACGTTTGAAATGCAATTAAAAGAAATTCACGCATTATGGATTGTAATTAACTAATCGCGATTAATGCGTTAGCGATGACAGCCCTAATCTATGTGTATATTCCCCTATTTCGAAAATGCAGTTTTACCATCTCCTTGCGTTCTCTGACCCGACTGCGTGAAGTAGCGCAGAGGTGATAAAGTTGGCAGCGGCGAGGGAACAGAATGTGTCTGTGAGTGGTTCTGAGTGCGTGTGTGTGTTTGTTAGTGTCCCACCAATGTTCCCACCCACTTCCTGTGATTCTTGAACTCTCGGCATTGTTAATAGCTGGATTAAGCAGTAAAAGTGTTGCACAGAATTCCACCGGCTGGAGCAACATCCTGCGCTGGTGATAACCTGGACTGGCTGGGACACGAAGCCTCTCGCACACCAGCGACCTCTGAAGCTCCGACTTTTGACCCGTTCGGTTTTCGCTTGGCCGATGCTGCCTCTCGTTTTGATCCTCACATGGAAAGTTGGAATCAAAAGGCCCATTTATTCCTCCAGCTGACTGACTGCCTTTCTTTTTATGCAGCATCTGCTATTTCTTTTTTCTTTTCTTCAGCCGCCCGAGTGAATGCCGATGAATATGACTGGAGGCTCAGACATTTATCACATTCTAACGGCACAAATCAAATCCAGATGAGTTGCCGGTTTGCAGGAAATGGTGATTGTGTTCGGGGGAAATGTCCTACCAGACTTTTTGGTAACTGATTGCAGAATGTCTGAGCAGCTTCGCAGCCAAGGACCATATTTGGTGGGAGGCAACGCTGTATTTTTTTTTGGTGGTTGTAAATAGCACCAGTGGCTCTGTGGGTGTTTAAGTGTTATCCAGACAGACAGACAGACAGACAGACAGATGGAGGCAGCTGATAGCAGTCAGTATCTGCGTGTCTGAGTCTGCGTCCACATGTGAAAAAAAATGACAAACGTATTGTGTCATCAGCTCGGGGCAAGGCGGCACTTCCTTTTGTGACGTCACAAAGGGCAGAATCCCCTCACTGTCTGTTTGGCTAACTCTTCTCTTTCTGGGGGTTCACTTGGGGTTCAGGCATTGCTGGAGAACGCTGGAAAAGTGAATTCGGCACTATATAGAAATCCTCTGAAAAGTCCTTTTTTCACTTTCAATCCATATTTTAGGTTGCTTAAATATGTTAAAGGATGAGCAGATTAAAATCTTTAAACAGTTATCTTCCAAAATGAGAATCTCTGTGAACAAAGTAAAACAGATTTTTGCAAAGTGCACTGACGTCACAGCTCAACTCTGTTTGTTTGGCAAATCCAACTCAACGGCCGTCCATGAACTGGAACTGCTATTTTTTATTTTTTATTTATCGTCTTGCCATAGCTTGTTTCCTGACTTTTTCCGCTAGTTCCAACTAACTGTTTACACTTCCGAGAGGAAAACAAACAAAACAAAACACGCACGCTCGTGTTCTTCCAGTGTTGCCCAGCATCACGTTTGAGTGTTTTTTGGTAGTTGTGTTTATTTTTGTCAAATGTTTTCATGAGTTCATGAGAGAGAGAGAGAGAGGCAGAGAAAACATTTGTGTGTGGACTCTGCGTCAGTGTGACTCACTGGTAAGTTGATAATTAAACCCACCACTAGCTCAAATGCTCTCCTCCCACTTGATGGTCTGGGAAAGCAATTTAGACTAAAATCTTTGGGCACAGGTTGGAACTTTATGTTGGAAACAGTGTTTTAAATCTATTAGACGGCACCAGACTGGCATCCAGGTCGACTCTGTTTCGGGAGTAAAAATAGACGTTAATAAACACAAGCGAGGAAAATCTGAGATCCTGGTTTTGTCGTATTTAGTTTTACTGGTTAAATCACAGTTTGGTTCTATTTAAAGTGTTTTACAGCCCAACCTCCCCTCAGTGCTCCTTCCTGGGTTTTCTCTTTTTGTTTGCAGCTCAACTGTTTTCTCTCCCTTTGACTTCATTCCTTTCCCTTTGTGTCGTCTCATATGTCTATGTGAGTGTGTGCCCGCCCATCCCAACCCCTCGCAGGGCAGGTGAGCAGGTGGGTGGTCTTGCAGGCCCCGCCCTCTGCACGTGGCTGATTGGTACACCTGCTTTCCCATCACTCATCAGCGCACCTGGAGAGAATCTTGGCTCCCAGCAACAACTCTGGCAGATTGTTCAGTCTCTCTTGAAAAAAAATTCAATTTTATTTTTTCAAAGGCCTCCTTCATCCTCCTTCCTGTGTGTACGACTGGTTCTGGAGTGCTTCTGCCACGTCTGCTGACGTATCTTGACATCGCCTGTGTTCGTTTTAGAGCGTGACCTCGTCGCCGGTCCACTCGTGTGTGTTCCCATGTCAAGCACCTGGCCTCGTGCAACTTATCCTTTGATTAAGATTCTCCTCGGTCGAAGGACGGGAGTCCCTCCACGGCTGAACGGCAGATTTCTCTGGATCAACAGCACTTGAGCGCCTTGAATTCTCTATCTGCCTGCAAACCACCGCCTTGGAATTTCATTACTGCTGAGCTGGACGGTGACCACCCCTCCCCTCTCCACCCCCCCCCATCCCCCAACCACTGGGCCGTTTGTTTTTAAACGTTAGCCTCTTAATAGTTTACATCACCGAGCCTGAAGTGGCCCCTCCCTGATTTTCACCAGGACTTATTCATCCCAGCCTCAGACCGCAACACCCTCGGAGGAAGTTTATGAGAAATACAGATGTCTGGACGGGGGGAAAATAAACAGAGGCGGCGCTGAAACATGAGCGAGCCTCATATAACTGGATTAGTCCTACATAGCCAAGCGTATCGCAGACGAGTGGCAATCAAGCCTCGCCGGCAGGGAGTTTAAATGAAAATGAGACGCATGCCGGACTGCCAAACTGCCAGTTGGATATTCTTCTGCGCCTCTGTTCAGCCTGTAGAAGGTGTGTGTGTACGATTTTTTTATGGAGCAGCCTGCTGGATCTTATTACGTCCGGGGAGCAGAGAGGTCTCAGTGCATCACTCTAATCAATCCCGGCCTCGGCCGTAGCAAATTCTCTCTGATAACTTCTTTAGATGGGCCTGACTTGAAAGGGGCGGGGGGGATTGAAACCAGATTACTTTTAGACGATTCAGAAAACTTTCAAGTGAAAGAAAAAGTCCCTCGTTTTGGGGGAATGCAAGCTAAAAATTTCCCCCCTCGGCGCAACGCAGCTGCCCTTCAGAGAAACACCGGGGGGGAACACACAGCCACCAGGGAGGATGGGAATAAAGGCAGTGCGTCATGGCTGCGCTTCCCAGCTGCATGGGGTCGTACATGTATAAACATGTCCGGAGAGGATGGGTCAAAGAGGAGGGAGCGAGCCGGGCTGGTGATGAAGAGAGGAGGAGATGGGAGCAGAAAGCAAAAGAGCAGCGGCAGCCGAAACTTTAGGCTGACGGAGGAGGAAATTTCAGAGAGAAGGTGAAGGAAAATCAATATGGGCGGACAGAGGTGAGGGGAACTGGGACAGAAAGATGGAACAATAACTGACAGTGAAAAGGTAGGAGGTGGAGAAGGAGGAGGACAACGAAGAAGAGGAAGAGGAGGAGGGAGAAAAAAGAGCAGCGTTGATGAAGGAGAGGAGGCAGGAGCCCTGGCAATACTTAAAGTAGCCTCCAGGTGATGGATGGCCTCAGCAGGAGCAGCGGCACCATCCATCAGCTGCGGAGAGGTGGCGAAAAGAAAAAAAAAAAAAGGTGAGATAAACGCACAAGCGGCCCAAGTCACCGCAGCTCAGCGCCGCTCAGCACCGCTCAGCACTCAGGAGACCTGAAAAGTGTTTTCTGCAAAAACAGTTTGTGCTTTCAAACACCTGGTCCGGCCTGTGGGATAGACAGCAGCACGACTAATTCATTCAGAGACTGCAGGGGAGATTAAGATGTAGCTCGACGCCTGGAGGCTTTGGTGATTCCCCCCCCCTACTTTTTGCCTTATAAGACAATAATGCAGCTACTCCCTACTGCACCTGAAACAACCCTGACCCCCCACTGAGCCCAGTCACATCACGACTTTAAGTCTTCAGCCTTATCCAGCTGTTTCTCCACAGAACACTGCAGAAGATCTCAGTCTCATCAATGTCAACTCTATGTATTATTAAAAGGCAATCTGGCCTTGCACAGTTAAATAACCAAAGCAAAAGAAAAAAGAAAAACAAGCTGCAGAGGAAACTTTATTATCCCTCTGACCATCAGTGTTGTTGGGATTACATAAAAGTAATGCAGCTACTGATTACTCCTTAATGAAGTAATCTAATTACTTCTCTAACTACTTTGTTTCATAAGTAATCAATTACTAATTACTTTAGTTCAAAAAGTAGCAGTTGCTCAGTGCTTTGAATGAACTTTTTGCAATTCCAAATATATATTGCCTCTGTCTAACATGAGTGAATGTTTGCTCTCTGAACACAAACTGCACACTTCACAGAACAAACTCATGTACAGCACATAGTGTTAAAATAATTAGAAGATTTTGGAAAAGTAACAAAATCATGACTCGATAAAGTAATTTTGATGTAATTACTGGTTTTGCCACAGTAATCTAGTTACATTACGCATTACTACTACTCATTACTACTTTTTGAGTAACAGTACGTTTCTCAAAAAGTAGTTTAATTACGGTTGTGGATTACTTAGTAATAGATTACTCGCCAACACTGCTGACCATGCATTCCTTTTTGGCTCAAACATCTGCAGATCTCCAGAACAGCAGTTTGAGTTTTCGCCGTCAGTTTACTGCATCCTCAAAATGCTGAAGTTTGAGGTGTCTGTCTCACGTCAGGGGACAAAGACGACCATGACCATGAGGTGCTCTCATAGACCTGGGCGAGGATTCCATGCCCTTCATTGCATCACAAGGGGATAATTTCTCAAATTGCATGTTTTCTCGCACAATTTCTAGGAAGTGCAGGATTTACTTGACAAAGTATAGAGACATGCACGCGCACGAAAACGGCAGTAAAGTGAATTTTTTCACAATGTGGGACCCTTTCAAGTTGGAAACCCAAGTGTGGAGGAAAACATATCGAGGGTGGCACGGACAAATTGTGCGGCTTTTAGCTGGAAACTGTGCACGAGTCTCTCACTTTCCCCCTGCATAGTTTTCTAGCGTCTGGCCGGGATGCATGGCGGGAAAAATGGGTCAAAAAAGGAAAAGAAGAAGAAGCAGAGAGGAGGTCAAACAGAGTAGGGGGCCCACTGGTTCTACACCTCCTCCCCCTTCCCCCGCCGCCGCCACCGCTCCCTCCTCCCCAACCCCAGCGACCCTGTGTTGAATATGAAAATATATTATGGCATAATGTGTTCAGTATGCAGGCTTGAAGGAAACCATATGAAAAGGTCCCAGACAAAGAGCCTTCTGTGTTCCAACTGACCCCCCCCGCCACCTCCCCTCCCACCGCCATCCTTCGTCTGCCTCGAAGTGAGGGGGGAGGTGGAGGGGGGGGTGAGAGCGACAGAGCGAGTGAGAGAGAGCGAGGGAGAGAGGGAGAGAGTGAGAGAGAGAGAGAGAGAGGTGTGTGCCGCAGAATCTTTTGGAAGAGAAAAGAGGCGGCAGCGCGGCCGGGCTGCCTCCTCACAACAGCCAGCCAGAGCCGGCGGAGCACAGGTGAGCGCCGTGCGTGAGCGTGCACGACGCTGAAACAAGGAGGAAAGAGTATAGCCAGAACCTGGAATTTCATCTGCTGGAAAACAAAAGCAAAACAAAACAAAACAAAAACGGTGCGGCTCCTGCAGTCTCGGTCACCTGCCTGCAGCCCATTACAGCGTCCGGAGGTAAGACACCGTCTTTGTTTAAAGGGAGGGAGACGGAGGCACAGGCGAGCGACAGAGGAGGAGGGGGAGGAGGAACTTTGAAAGCGGTTTTTGTCCGAAGCGGATGAAAAACATCTGCAGCCGCTGCTGTTTGTTGGCGGCCGCGCTGGCCCTGCTGACATCTGAGCCTGTTTGTCCCGACTGGCTGTGCGGAGCAGGTTAGAGACTCCAGAGGTGCAACACTAGATGGTGTATCCTATTTTAAAAAAAAAATAATTAAAAAAAAAAGAGCCGACTTGTGGACTCGTATTGACTTACACATATAAGTAATTGCTTCCTGTTAACACAACAGGTGGGGCCCATTAAGCTCTTTACAGGAGGGCTTGCGGCCGCCGGGAGACAACTTCTGATTAAACCTCTTCCTCTTCCTTCCTGCGCGGTCAGGTGCTAAAAGTTGTCAACGCTCTACACTGACAGTCTTGTAGTTTTTCTTCTCTTTTTTTTTTCCATTTCCCCCCCAACCCTAACGGTTTATGTAGCAAAGGCTTCAGAAAGCTGTCCCTCTTGGCAACAGATCAAACACGGATACCTGTGGTATTTGTCACTGCCTGCCTAAAGTTCCTCACCTGTGGCTGTTCGGCAGGGCCGCACTTGGACTCGACTCTCTTGGCTTCTGCTTGGAGTTGCAAACTTTTTTTTATTTTTTTAAATGACAGGACATTAATAGGTGGTGTTTCTTTTATTCTTTATTTCTTAAAAAAAAACAAAAGGTGAAGTCTTGAACCTGCAATGTTTTACATGTCAGTCATCCAGCGGCAACAAGCTGGGGCATGTTTACTCTCAACCTCCCAGGGAATTACGAGCCTGGGCTGCCAGTTTGCAGAGCGAGCTACCCGGCGACTTTGCGCTTGCATCCCTGAATGTGCCTTTTGTCCACATACAAAGAGTGCGCAGGATTCCGCGGAACTCCTTTCCACATTCGCAGCTGAATGATCTATTCCACTTTGCCAAACTGTAAACCATCCGGCCGGTGGGAAGGAAGGCGGGACGCGGGCGGGCCCTTCTCTGTTTGCCAGCGACCCGGTGACTCATTACGAGCCCAATCAGCGCTGCAAACTGGGAATAATACGTCGTACGTGTACAATGTACGACCATCGTACGACTTCCTCGGGTGGAAAAACAAGCTGCGATGTGACAGCTTCCTACAAGTTTTGATGCTGAAATGTGATAACGTTGGTCATCGCTAATGAATGAATTACAGTCTGGCTGCCAAAGGCGTTTTCTTTTGTGTCATCGCCTTCCAAGACATATCACTGGTGCGAAGCTCCGGGAGAGACTCGCCCGTCGCGCAGCAATCCATCATGTGCTCGACGATGCTGAGGAATTCTTTGATTGCAGCAAAAGCGACCCACAGGGCCAGACTGAAATGATACGCTTGGCTGTGATCACAGGGGCTCCTGCGGGTGGCAGCGGGTGTAAAAGCCGAGACCCGGACAGGTGGGCACTGCTGTAAAGAATGGGGCTTTTTTAGTTCGGCGGTAATTGAAGGGGAGCGAGCGGCGGGGGAGAGATGACATCAGCTCGCAGGCACGGAAAGTGGATATTCGCAAGTCGGTTCGCAAAGAAAAAAGAAAAAGAAAAAAAAACCTCCCCTGAAGCTGGATATTAACGAGCTGGGAGCGACGGAAGGGAAAACAGATTGTGGCAGACAAGGCTTTTTCTTTTTTTCTCTCTCGCCGGTCCATATGTCTGCCTTTTGTCTTTTCGGGCCCGACTTGTTGCTGCGAGTCTGCCGCCTCTCGGGGCGTCCCGCCGGTTTTAAATCGTCCAACATCTGGTCGGCGTCAGGCCGTTGGTACGCAGGCGCCATCAAAGAGCGCGGCGGCTCGGCCCCGCTCTCAATCAAGCTTGACACGGCGGTCGGAGGGACACGACCTTGACATGTGTTTGCGAGGTCTTCAAACAATGACGCCGACTGGCAAGGAGAGAAAAGGGCAGCAACTGCACAGAGAGACCATGTTGGTGAATAAAATTTGCTTGTTGCATCTAAACAGTTTTCTCAGTGAGCTCGACGCCAGTGAGCTCAACTGTGGAAGATATTAGCTGCTTTTCTGCAGGCGGCTCAAGGATTTTTTTTTTGTTTGGTTTGATTGTGTTGGGAGGCCCAACGGGCGGCCCTCCTACACACTGTCATGACTCAGCGGTGCTGCCACAGGGCGCCTCCGCAGGGCGCCGTCCGCGCTGGAGGCAGACGAGGTCACCAAGCCCTGCAGCAGCAGCAGTCGGGGCAGCGGTGGTGAGCGTGGGGCCATAAATGAAAAGGCATTTTCAAAGACGGTGATTACGCATGCAGGTGTCTTGCGCAGGCCTCCCACACCTGATCGTGACTCTTGTGACACAAAAGAAAAGAAACATTTTTTTGGCTCCTTCACGGAGAGGCAAGTCTGGTCAAGGACGAGGAGGAAAACACTGGACTAGGGTTGCACATTCCGAAGCTTACGCCGCTCAGCGGATAAAATTCCAGATATTAAGGAGGATATGATAGATGTTACTGTAGGACTTATAAAATTTATTTGGCTAATCTTAACATTCATCTTCTAAGTGTTCTGCATCAAAGATGTGCCGAGGGAAGCTGGGAGGCCTGTTGTTTGTGACTCCAGCAGAGCAGCCTTGTGCTATTAATTATTCAACAAACGCTACAGATCTTAAAAAAAAAAAATAAAATAAAATAAAATAAAACAAAACAGCACATTTAGCACATTTAGCCCTCTGTTTGCAGCCATGTGCTTGGATCTTCCATATGTTTTAAAGGGGGCCAAAAGAAAGCAGAGGGAGCATATCCCTGCCTGGGGCTGTTTCACTGGCCAGTGAGATGGCAGTGCCCTTTGTGATGTCATAACATTCTGACTGAAGAACTGTGTGTTTTTAGTGCAGTTTTAGTAGAAGCAGCAGAAGTTGGAGACTTGTATTGTTGTCAGAAGACACAGGGAACAGTGCACCAATTCAAATTCAGGTCTAGGTTTGTGAGGCCAATCTGTGGACCCGCAACATTTGATTCACACTTGCTCCGTCTGGAAGAAGATCACTTGTTGTTGAACGTCAGACCAGCCAAGAGGAGTTCGTAAAATGTGTTCTGAATTTGTGAAGACTTGAGACTGAGGTTCAGTTGTCTGGACGTTTTTTCTCCTCCAAGACGTTCCGTCCTCTTAAATTCCGCCCAGAGCAGCGACTTGAAAATCCTGTTGCGGCTGCTTTTGTCTAAGTTGTGGTCGGCTTGCAACGTCCAAATTTTTGTGTTTGCACATGTCAAAAAAAGATAATTAAAAACATTCTTTTGTTTGAATTTTAACCGCCGTGTTTCTTTTTGTTCCAGGTGGTTCTGGGCAGGAAAGGAAAACAGAAAAGGAAACAGATCAAGTTGGCAACCTTTCACTGCCTGACTGATCTCCATCTGAGGCCTCGTCCAACAAACTCAACACAGACAGGCGACCTCTTTTATAGGCCTCATACAAACTTAATACATGGATGGCGGAGATGTTGACATTGAAAAATTACCATATATATTTTTTAGATTGAAGTATTTACCAAAACAACCAAGAAATCCAAGATTTTCCCCCTCAGTTGTGGCCACATTGGAGAAAAACAGCTTTCTCTGCCATTTTTACAAGCTACATCTGGCTCCGGTCAAGGAGAAATAACCAAGGACCGAAGAATAAAGCGACATAAATTAAACACAATGGAGCTGTGAATGCAGGCCAACCTCTGGAATGACCTTTTCAGGCTGAAATGTTATTCCTCACATGCGCCGAGCAGCAGGAAGCCACTGTGTACACAGCTCTCCTTCACGTTGCCGCAGAGTTACGATCCCCAAGATAAAGGGTAGACCCTTCTTCTTTCAAGGAAAAATAATTGGCTCGCCAGAGGTTGGGATGCAGACGAGGAGCCTGTCTGGGTGACCCAAAAATAGCAGAGGAGCGAGAGCGGCGTCTGGGAAAGGAGAGGAAGGAGAAGGAGAAGAAAAAAAAGGAGGCAGTCAAGAGGTGCAAAAAGGAGAGAAGTCGACTGTTTCTCAGCACTTGTTGCCAGAATTTTTAAGACAGGACAACAAACTTGTGCAACCGTGGCGGTGGTCCATGGGAACACTCTGGAGCTGATCCTCCTGGGAGGTCCCATTAGATGGAAACGACGTCTTCACGAGGGCAAAAGTGAAGGGGAAGATTCACCCGGCAAACATTTGGGAGGAATTACTGCAGAAGAGGAGCCATGACCGGAGGAAAAGATCCGACAGAGCAGAGCAGCCCCTGCCTCTGTCCATCCTTTTAGTTTTTCCTTCACTTCCAAGCCTCATTGGGCACCAGCCGGGGCTAAATCTTCTGTTTTCCAGCTGGACAAAGCTCTCAGAGACTTGACACCAGAAACACTTAGCTGCCCCCCGCCAGCCAACTGGGAGCTTTTTGTTTTCTGTTGCATCAGAGAGGTGTTTGGAGCCTTGGCAAGCGGCGGAGATGGAGGAGGGACACATGCCTGTCAGACGAGGGCTGAGCTGGAGTCCAGGAGGGCTGAGGAAACCTTTAAGCGTGATGCACACCCCCGAGACCGAGTGCACTGCACCATGGGAGGACAACAAAGAACAGATGAGTCTGAAAACAAGTAAGAGTTTGTTTATCTTGTGTTTTCTTTTTTTCTCCCCTTCCTCTCTCTTGCTCGCACTAATTTGGGTCTGTGCAAGATGCGGTTTGCTTGCGTGTTGCTTAAAAAGGACAGTTCAGTTAACATCATCACATAGGAAAATGTAAAAGTGAGGAGAACTAAAGAGAGAGAGAGACTGCAGAGGGAAAAAAACCCAAACAAACAGGCAGCCCCGCCCCCTCGGTGCAACTTGACACTGATGCCATAAAATTACAAACTGCTCCAACAGCAGCGGAGATGAAATCATGCAGCGGCGCTACGTGCTTGTCTTGATAGAAGACACAGGGACCGACAGTAAATGGTTCTAACTTTCGGGAAAAAAAAAAGCTGTTTGAAAATTCCTTCATGGCTTTTGGCTTCCGTTTGTCGCTGTTTTTAGACTGCTGTCAGTGCAATAACAGTGAAAAAAACCCTTCCCTTACAAAGCAAAGCACAATATAACGCCTTTTAATGGCCTGAAGGGAAAGATTTGCACCAAAGTAACAATTTAACAGCCTCTGTACTGTCAAAGGCGGCGCTCAAAGAAAATGACAAGGCATTGTGCTGTACAGAGGCGTAGCAGAAAGGGTCCGGGGCCATCAGATAACCGGCGCCGATACGGATCTCGAGCCTTTGTAGCTACGTGCAGTTCCCATCAGTCACTGCTCGCTAATTCGTTTCCTCAAAACTGTGCAAAGTTCACCCAAGAACAACACGGCAGAGCAGCCAAAGCGGCCGACGTCACGTCTGCCGGGACCCGGCGAGGAGGATTCAGCACCTTCGGGCTGAATTCTTGTGTGTCTCCTCCCCCTCTTCCCCCCCTTCCCCCCAGCGGGACTCTGCTGAGAGTTTAGGTCACAGTCAGCCCGGCCAGATCCCAGGACCTCTGCTAATCCAAGTCTTTCCGTACGGCTTCACACGTCACCCGGGGCTGGGAGGCAGGTAGTGGAGGGGTGAGGGTCGTCAGCCCTGTCATCCCGCTCACTCACTGCAGCCATCAACCCCGGAGAAAGATAACATCCGACAGCGTAATCTGACCTCTGATACACAAATGCAGGCTCGGCCTCCTGACTTAAATCCTCCCGCTGCGGGCGAGTTTTACCGCCGACTCTCTCTGGGGTTACGGGACGGGAGGGCAGGGAGGTGAGCTTGAGCGAGGGAGAAAAGTCAGGAGGGTGTAGTGAAAGGTAGGTGGGTGGCTGGGTGAGGAGGTGAACAATGAAATGCGGAGGCTTTTTCACATCAACGACCTGGGCTGGATCGCGACAGGAAATTCCTGCCCTGCCCTTGCGGGTTGCAGCTCCAGGTCCCTGAAGGGTTCACGGAGGGCAGACGGGTGGAACATGCGCGCGTTTCAAAGCCACATCCTGGATGATGATGAGCGTAGGAACACACACACGCACCCACGTAGAAGTGCCGGCGGCCTCTTCAGGTGCTCTGAAACTCTCTCCAGTTTCCGATTGACACCGAACGTGAACTATCCCGTGTCCCTCTTTAACACTTGAAAGGCTGCTACAAGGGCCCCCTGACGCTCTCCTTTCCATCACGGGACATTTGACAGAGAGATAAGCAGCTCGATGCCGGCCATTGATTGGACAAGTCTCCGCGACGGCCGAGACAAAGCGAAAAGAAGTCGACGGGCAGCTGTGAAAACATCGATACCGTTCGCAACAGAAGCCCTGCAGAGGTTACGAAGGAGGGTTTTTTTTTTTTTTTTTTTTTTTTTAGAAATGAAACAGGGCTGGAGGCTGTACTGTCTGTCAGCCAGCCTCCGGCAGATCGCCCTCCTTCTTCCCTCCCTCCCTCCCTCCTGCCCTCCCCGCCTCCCTCCCTCTGCGTTTGCCTGAGCGCTGGGCTGCCGAGAAAAAGAAACACGATCCCGTCTCTCCCTCCAGAAAGAGGCAGCGGGGCTGCGAGTCGACAGTTTAGAGTGAAAGCGCGTGTGGAAGTACAGGAAAACAGCGGAGCCCTGAAACTAACTTGAGAAAGGTAAGGCATTAGTTTCAGCTTGGATACGGCGTCCGTATCAGGGACACGGCAGTCCGTCGGAAGAAGTATTTGATTTATTTAAACAAACAAAACAGAAACCAAAACGCTTGCTGACAGGGCTGTGATATTTATTTACCTAAAGATTATCTATCAGAAACCACAACAAAACATTTGGACAATTTTTATTGAAATAATGCGTAACCTATTTCAATTTAATTATTAGCTTTGAGGGTGCGGGATATCAGATGTAACTAAAAAAGATTTTAAATTCTCCAACAATTGCATTTTTATCTCACTAACTTGCCAATATCGTGAAAGAAAAAACCTGAGGGGGAAAAACTAATTAAGTTCAACACATAAAAAAAACCAACTAAACATAATAGATTCAAGATTTGAAGTTGTTTTTCATAAAGATCTATCCCACTTACCCTCTTTCGTAATATTAATTAGTGATTTGTCTGGCTAAGTGTCACCTGAGCAGCTGCGTCGCTTCTGCTGAAGTGATATTTACAGTCAGGACACTTCATTTCAAGCCTTGCTGCCCCGACTCTTACACCCAGGTAGAACGAATTATATGAAATTAAACCACTTGTCAAGTGTCACTGGGACCTGTGCTGCTATCCCTATATCATATTGACAGCCCTGATAAAAGCCACTGAATAAAGCAATTACCTGTGTGATGAATTAGCCCGGCAGTCTATAAAGGAAAGTCAATTTATGCCTGTGCGAATGGCAGCGAGAGGGCTGCCAGTGAAAAGGCTTGTGTGATGATGCTTTCAGCCTTATTACACTGTTGTCACCAATTTGTAAGGTGTCTTTATTATGAGTCCCGTCCAGTTGTTGCCACTCAGATTGACTTACTGCAGTTGCTGCTGATATTTACACGTTCAATGAAGTGCAGGCCTTTCAGTTGGTGCACTGCACAACACACTGCAGATGTTTACAATGGAAAAGGGCCTGCTTTATGTAGAATGATTGCATAAAAAAAAATAAAATGATAAACATAGCTTATGTTATTGAGGTCATAGAAGGGCACCCTACGTAGAGCTGATGCAATTACTGCAAGGGCAGACTTGAGGTCTGTAAAATCGATGGCAGATGGATATTATCGCCCCTACTGGGGGAATAATTATGTTAACTCTCCATGCCAAGGAATGGAGGATCCATTCCATGCCTTTCTAGGCGATACATTTACACCAAGTCATCTGAATTGACACATGATGATTATATCAAATAATGAAGCTGCCTGGATCCATCACCTTATTAAAATCAGAATAGAACTGAGTCTATGCCAGCTGTCTGGAAAACCTCGGAGGGAGATATGAGATGATTAACGGAATCTGCAATCTACCAGATGTGTCATGCACTCGCACGCTCCTCCAAAGTGTCCATCAGTACCTAGGACATGTTTTTTACTGTTTTCAAAAAAAGTCTAAAAAGTGCTTCCCTGCATAGCCACTGTAATTAAAGATGACTCCAGTATGTTTATAGGCAGCAGTTAAAAGATGTCATTTATGAAAGCCGTAGACTGTAGAAATGGTCGACTGAGCGCTCAAGCCGCAGTATTATGCGCACATTAAATACTGAGAGAAACCAAAGGCATGTTGGAAGCTCAGACGGGGAGTTTTCTCAGTGCTGGAGGAATGCTTAGGGAGGGACTAGTGCTGATGGCAGAGGAAATAGCTCTGCTGCCTGGAATGGAGGTCTTAAGCTCAAAAAAACAAACTGTCGTTTTAACAAGGACGTGTCTCATCTCACCATTTAAAGTCCCAAGTGTTGTCGCACCAAACTGACAACTGTTTCTTTTGGCTTGAAAGCAGACTTAATTTTTTTTTTTTTTTTTTTTAAATATATATGAAAACTTTTGCAAACGAACTTTTATGCCATTCTCATTAGAGATTTATACGGGGAAAAAAAGTCTGCCTTTGTCTACATCTGTTTGTTCTTTGTCTAAATCTCTGATCTGCTGAGTCAAGTGTCCACAAAGCCCCATTTTTCCTGCTGGATTGGTTTGAATATAAAAAAAAAGTACTGCGGAGAGCAAATCAAAACCATATGGTGCAGAGACAGTTTTGTGGGGCTTTTAAAAAAAGTATATTAAATCCCATACTTGTTAAAAATTTGCTCTTGCTGGCTCCCCCCGTTTGCACATGAAAGAAGTGAAAGAGTAAGTAAAGAGTAGTGTTCTTTAATTAAAAGCTGAGGGAGCCATCTCTCTTTGAACAGAAGAAGTGGCACACTGTAAAGTTTCTCAGAGTTACGGCTCCTCCTGTCACAAATCAAACATGTGATGGATCTGACAATTCTCTCCCCTCTTCGTTTGTCTCCCGGCTTTAGGTCTGACCCGCAGCGCCAGCTTATCAGAGAAGGAGCTCAAGGAGGCACGCGTAAGGAGTCAGATCATTGCCAACCAGCTCACCGTACCAACCAGTTCCAGCTCCAGAGGTGTTCAGCTCTTCAACCGGCGACGGCAGAGGGTCAACGCCTTCACACTTGAAAGCCGCGGGGAGGGGTTAGAAGAGGACAGAGCTGATAATGTGAAATCCAACTCTTCGTCCAACAAACTAGCGTGGTCAGAGAGGCGCACTGAGGAAAAGGATAGTGGCCTGAACTTTAAAAATAGCGCTGGTGAGCAGATCTCGCCGCAACCTGGGAGAGCTCGTTCATTAAGCGATAGCTCGTCGAGTCCAGGTAAGGGATCCCACATGGAAGAAGACCCGGCAGACCACATTATCCAGGAGAGGCATTTCCTCCCTGTCAAAGAGGAGCAAGAAGACGACGACGAGGAGGAAGAGGCAAGAGATAACGTCCCTCAGGAGCTTGAGGTCAAAGTCAAGGATGAGAATCCCCCTGGAAGTAATGAAGCCGGTGGAGGAGATGAGATAAATGGGAGCCACGTGGGGTCAGCCCTTCGAGGAAAGCTTCTTAATGGCTGCCACAGCACCTCTGAACCTGAGAGAGTGTCTGTGTCCACATCCAGGCAGCCCAGCACCATCATCAATCGCACAGCCAGGCCCTTTTTCTCACCGCTGACAGTGCAGTCTCCAGGGGCAGCCAGTCCAGTCATGGATGTTCCCCCGCCTCCGTCCTACGCTACTCCTCCTCTCCCTGCTTTCACTGTGCCCCAAGCTGTGGCTTTTTCTCCTCCACCTCCACCACCATCATATCCCACCCCACCCCTACCTTCCTTACCAAGCCAACTTCCCCAATCCAACCCTTGCAGCCCACCTCCCATGTCTCCCGTCGCTTCCCCTCTGCCTTCCCATTTCCCTGCATCCACTGATTCTCAGTTTCCACCCATGCCCAGTTGTGGTCCTCCCACTGCGCCCAAACCTTCCACCTTTGTGCCTCAGCATATTGGAGAGATGAAGCCAGTTGCGTCAGTCAAGACAGGAATACTTGAAGAGAGCGCAGCTCGGAGGTCAAACAAGAAGGCAATGTTCACGTTCAAAGAAAAGCCAATTGTATCTCCGAACCCGGAGCTGCTCTCTCTGGTGCAGGGGGTGGATGAAAAGAAGAAGAATTTGCATCAATCTGTTCCCGAGCCAACGCCTGAGGAAGAGCTCCTGGCGCTGGGAGCAGAGGCCTCTAACTTTCTAGCCAAGGAGGCAGACAAAGTTGAAGAGGCAAAAGCACCCGAATGGGCTTCCTGTCTGAAGAGCTCCAGGACCCGGCCTAGGACGGAGCACAGGCCCGAGCAGACCCTCACCAATGTGTCAGGAAAGGGTGCTCAGTTGTTTGCCAAACGTCAGTCCAGGATGGAAAAATACGTTGTTGAGAAAAAGAATGATGGACAAATTCGTTCTCCTTCGCCCACAATGTCTCTGCCCCCCTCTTGGGTATACCCATCAAATATGCCTGGCAGAGTGAAGGCAATTGTAAAGAACTCTGACATGAGCACTCAGCTCACACAAAACCTAAAAGCTCAACAAGCTGTTAAACAGATCCCAAGGCAAAAAGCAAAAGCACCAGAACCAATTCCAGAGCCGCCGCCTCTTGAAAATGGTTGCTCCAAGATAGAGATGGACCTGGCAAGACATCAGCCTTACCAGCTTGACTCTTCCCTCTTCATCATCAAGCCAGTGAGGGACCCCCTCTGTACGCTACCCAGAAGTGCCCCGAAATCTAAAAACGTCACCTCTAGCCAGTATTTCTCCAGACAGGCTTCTTTACCCAGCAACCCTCAGTCTCACTTCAGATCCCAGGGTAAGCCTCCGCAGATGCCGCTCATCCCGGCAAGCGGAAGAGCAGAATATCTGTCAAGTCCTGACCCAGGCCAGCCAAGGAGCAGCTCCTCGATGGCCGCTTTTTCTCCAGACCGAGTGTCCTCTTCACATTCAGGAGTCCAGGCACCACGGCCAACATTTTCTGCCAAGAAAGCAGGGATTGCAGCGCAGGTGTGGAGACCTTCCCTCTACTATTTTTAGGAATTTGACTCACGTGCTTTGGGGTTGTTTTTGTTTAAATTAGAACTGAAGATTTCAAAAATTATGACAATAGCAATTATGTTTAGTCCTTGCACTTTTTGTTTGGTTTTTGCACTTTCTGATTCAAGCTGTGCCTTCTTTTAATACTGTTTCTTCACTTTCATAATGTTAAAGTAAAGTGTGTGAAAAAAGGTTTCTATCCTCAAATGTATCACATTGATCGATTGATTGACTGATCAAGCAAACTCTATCTGTTCCAATTAACAGTATTGCAGCTCATCAACTAACCCCCCTTAAGTAAATACAAACGTTATTACTGCAGTTACTTGAGGTCAGAATGTGCCTTGGTGTAAACACACAAAAGCCATTTATTATATGCTGTGCATGTTAGCTTTAAAAAATCTTGCGAAGGAAAAAGGGAAAACAACCTCCCTATTTTTTTTCACTTTGTCTTTGGGCACTTGAGAGATGCCACTGATGAGTTCTTGAGCAGATGGTCTGGCATCTGTTTTATGATCTATGATTTGCAGTTTAATGCAGCCTTCTTGCAGAAGCAGGAGGACTCCTTTTATGTTGAAATGTCTTCAGGGAAATCTACTTTTCTTTACAGCATCATTAACCTAACCTGCATGGTTGTGTTTAAGTTCTTTGATGTGTTAAATCTGCAGACTCCATATAAATTGCATCCGGAACCTACATGTACGTACACTGACATAGTGGTCCCATGACATAAAGCAATAATTAGTAGTAATAGTAGTATTTTTGCCGGTCATCACCATTTAGCTCTTGCTTAACACCGCACAGTGTGTGGGTGTTCAGTTTCTTCAATCTTACATCACTGCTGTCTCTCTCTCTCTGTTCCAATTCTGTCTGTATGCTATGGTAATGTGCTACCTGAACCTTTTCATCTCATCTCTGATTAAAGCTTTATGCTAACACCTTTGAGTGACTTCTCTCTGTCTTCTTCTTTCCTAACTGACTTCTGTCACTGCTAACTGGGTATCATTTCACTTTCTTGCCTCGCCTGCAAAAACATTTCTCCATCCAGGCTATGGAGACAATGTACTATGGAAAAAACTCACTATGGCAAGTGTCCTTCGACTCCAGCACCTCTGCAACTCTGAGTGCAGGATAAGCAGTAACAGAATTGGATAGAAGGATGTCACATTTTATTTATTTTTTTGCACTCAAGTTTTCAAGCCGTGTGTGTGTTCATGTCAAGGCTTCACCTTAAAAACATTCAGACTATTGCAAAGGCCCCAAAGGCAATTTTTTTTAACTTATCATATTTGAACTTTAGTAGTGTTAACTTTAATAGTAATTTTCAAATACTACTCCCCTATAGACAGATGAGACTGAGCCTTTCACACAGTCAAACACAGTCATAAACGCCCTTCTTTTTCCTACATTTCTTCTACGCCTTTTTTCTTTCTTAATGTCTTCCTGGGAATGTTTCCTCTTAATTAGTATGTTTGTAAGACAGAATACTACTCTTGCTGCAGCTGGGTAATTTCATATCCCTGTAAAGGTTAACAACCACCGACAGGCTTAATGACAGTAACCTGAGAGAGACACTAAAGGCCAAGCTTATGTGTGCTAGGGTTCAGAGCTATGTGAAGAGACACACACTCATTAGAGGGCAATACACATAGATGCCCTGTTTTCCACCAGGAAATTTCATTTTGAAAGATTTATTTAGTTAAGTAAAGATAGTGTGAGGTTTCCCACTAAATAAAGATCAAAACATTTTTTCTTGGCCATCACTTGTATTTAGATAATAAATAGCCTTGTTTATCCTGAGTCAAAAATGTCCTCTCACTTTGCAAGAATGTATGCATGTGTGTGTGTTTCAATTATTCACACTTTAACAAAATATTATTCTTCTGGTGCAGATACCAAAGGATTCATCTCCCTTGGAAACACAAAGTGAAAAACCTATATCTTCAACAACAAGGACACAAGGCCTTATCCGACGCCTCAGCAGCCCGGGGGGCCCTGAAACTGGAACCTGGACCTCCAGCTTCCAAACAACTTGCCCTCCCACTTCAAGCCGCTCTATCAGCTCTCCTATATCCTCTCCCAGGGGCACAAGATGCCAATCTCCTATCACGAGTCCCACTATCCGATTGTCCACTCTAAACCCCACAACAACACCCAGCACATCTCAAGCATTTACAGCCACTTCTCCGCGTTCTCCACCTTGGGGTTCAAGGTGTCAGTCCCCAATGGTGAGCCAGAAGAACCAGTCATCTACCGTCTCCTCCATCCATTCTGTAAGACCTTCCAAAATTTCTCAAAATCCTCCTTGGAGTCCAAGAAGCCAGTCGCCGGTGGTAAACCAGCATACCCAACCTTCCACTGTTACCTCTATGTATACATTCCAAACCCCTGCTGCCACAACTTCATTCTCTTCTCCGTGGGGTTCAAGATGTCAGTCCCCAATGACAAGCCAGAATTCTTCCACTGCTGTGTCGGCTTGCCCATCGAGACTAAACCAAACATCTGCAACCACATCTCCAGTATCTCCTCCTTGGGGTTCAAGATGTCAGTCCCCAGTGGTGAGCCAAAACTCCTCCACTGTTATGACTGTTTCCAAATGCAGACCAAACCAAACATTGTCAGCCACATCTCCAGTATCTCCTCCTTGGGGATCAAGATGTCAGTCACCATTGACAAGTCAGAACACTTCCACTGTCACATCTTTTTCCACCTCCAGACCAAACCAGACATCGTCAACCACATCTCCAGTATCTCCTCCTTGGGGTTCCCGCGCTCTATCTCCTGCAATCTCTGCCAGCAGTCTTTCCTTCTCCAGCACCAAACCTTTGTACAAGTCCTCTGCCCCCTCTCCCGTTCCCATGTCACGAGACAATAGTTGCATGTCCCCCACCCCCAACAATCTCGACTCAAAAGCCAATCATCGCCTCCTGGCGAAGAACATTATCAATGCAGCCAAACGTAAAAACAGTCCGTCTCCTGGAGCGTTGAGCGGTCACAATCTCCCCATCTCTCCACTGGGAAAATCCCACCATGATTATGACTGTCATAAACCACCCATCAGCCTAATTCAATCACGGGTGTCAGGGGCTCAGTCTCCCACCTGTACCAGCCCACCCCCTACACCAACACAGGGCATCTGCTCCCCGGTAAGGCTGTATAACACTCGCTCCCTCACTGACTCCGATGCATCTATCGAGTCAGAGGATTCGGGTCTCCGGTCGCCTGGCCCGCACCCCTACAACACATCTCCCCGTGGATGGGGTAGCCTGAGAGTGAAGAGAAGCACTGTCTCCACCGACCTGTAAGGTGGAGGGGAACCAATCCATTCACTCATTTGATTATACACTTTTGTGGCATTGAATGAAACCTTTCTGACTGTTTGAGTCAAAAGACACTAACTTTATTAAGTCAGTTACTTTTCTACAGCTCTTCAGTTTATAATGCTGATGATTTTTATTTTATTTGACTCGACCATCATTTGAAACGACAAGAACAAGCCTTTCACAAGAGGAGGCTATTGTGGCTTGTACGCTGATCATGTACCAAAAAGTGAAAAACACTCTAAATGACCAAAGATAGTCGATTTAACGTCAGTGAATGTTTTGCAGCAGGTATACATTTACAACTTTTGCTCTGGTGAAATATTATCAGAGTGACAGGTTGTCATTTGATTTAATGTTAGGCACATGGCAAAAGGGGAACGTACTCAAAAATGTTAGGAATGAAAGGGATGCATAGAATGTAAATATTGTGCTTAACAGACCGTGAAGAACTTCAGCGATTCTACAGGGGACTGTTTTAGGAAAGGAACAAATTACTGGAAGCCGCGTGGTACACATACTGGAGTCAACAAGTATTAGTCTCATGTCACATTTTGCATTCTAATCAATGAAACATATACATAAGCATAATTATCACTGCACAGTAACCACCTGGTATATATTTTGCTTTGTGTATTGCATTTGCTCAAATGAATGTACACTTTTATGATGGATGAATTGATGTAAAAAGGTGTTGTGTATGAGGAGTTCAGAAGAGTTGGCATGGGCAAGGACAAATTAATCAGCTATAGTTTGTAGTGATTTTTAAAGGTTCAGGCACTTGCTGGATTTGAGCAAATGTAATGGCGTAATGACTGAATGATTATTACTGAAGGCTGATGGAAGTATGCATGACCAAAAACATTCTGTTCTGTCAGTTATGTTGTGTCATGAGGGACTGATTAACCATTTTGAAGGTACAAAGAAATGTTGTGGTTTTACTGGGAAAAGGTCATAAGAATGTTGTTTGTTGTCACACAGAGAAAGAATTCATAGGAAATATTTGTATTTTAAATACATACAGGACTTAACTGTTACCTTCCTGAACTTCTAAAGTTTATTTTTTTTTATACTTGATTTGCACTTCAATACATTCGATTTGAATGGCCAAATACATCTTTAAATACATGTCTGAAATATACCATGTTGCTTACAAAGACACAGTTAGCAATAAAATTTACAAAATAAAAAACCCCAAACAAATTCACCGTGTCTTTGTTGATTTTACTCTCTACGCTTTTTTTAATTCTACATATGCAAAATAAATGCCAAATCCCAATGCTCATTTTTATTTTGTCTGTCTACAAGAAAGTGTGAAGATTAAAATAAAAATCCCAGTTTAGAATACTTAAAATATTGCACATTGACCACGGGCACTGGGAAAGTAAATGTCTTTAAACTACAGCTGGCTCTTTGTGATAGCAATTTTGCACCAACACTTGTGTTTACCAGTCGTGCACCAACAGACAGCAAATCATTCCCTGACTAACTGGCATGCCGACGGAAAGCATCAGCACATTTCTGCATATTCACGTCTGCTGTGTCCTTTGAGTGACGGGGACACCTGTTCCATGGTGACCTGGTTCCTGTGGCAGGAATAAGCCAGTCACTGTCATGGATTGGTTTCAGCCTGGGTCACCTCTGCACAAGCATAACGCAGCAGACTTTCTCCAGGCTGGGTATTATAGGTGCAGTATTACATTTTGCCAGGAGACTTTTTGGGGTTCCCTGTAACTGCATGCTCATATTTCTCTGCCATTCAGTCAATTTGCAAACTGACATATGATGACCTACATACAAAATAAAAGGCGAATACACTACCGTTTGCATACTGTTTTGTTTTGCTGATCTGTTGAGTTTCGAGACCTTTTAGGAAGAGATTTCTGCATGTTAGGCCTATTGTTTTGTTTTGCCACGTATTGTAGCAAAGTAAAAGTATGTTTTCGAATTCCATTTTAAAACTTAATGTTTGGGCAACACAGCGGTGCAGCTGTCACCTCAAAGCAGGAAGATTTGATGCTCACCTGGGGCCTTCTGGGAATTTGCGATAGGTGTCAATCGGAGGTGAGTACACTAAGTGTGACATCACAAAGGGTACACTTTCATGGATCAAGGAACTAAGGGGGAGGTTTTTTTTCCGTCTTTGTGGTGAGCTCACTGGCCTATAAGAAATAGTTGTTAATAAACATTAGTAAAGTACATTTTGACATAAGGCTTTTAAATAAAGGCACGCGCATGGCCAATTATAGCAATATAGTATAATTATAGAATTATCAATAGAGGGGAAACTGAATCTTTAAAAAATATTAGGCGTGGTAACTTTTTGTTTTCTTCAGTTCCCCCCCCCCATAACCAGAAAATCATGTCTGGAAACAAACACATGATGTGGATAAACATGGATCACATTTTCTCAATTTTCCAACAAAGTGTTATGAGCACAACTTATTTCAGCAGTTTTTGACAAGATCTTACATGTTTATAAATGCAATTAGTTTCATAAGACAGAAAAGGAAATTTTCAGTTATCCAGCGGGAGACGCAGGTCAAAGTGAGGTATTCAATGCATGAAACACTGTACAAAGTTCTATGGGGGCATATAATTTTTTATTTGACTGTGTCAATCAATATGACATCCATGTGATCCGCCCCTCTTAATTAGTACAGACCCAGAGTTGACCCTTGGTGGATACCTCAAGAGATTCATCATCAATCTTAACAGAGAGCAACCTCTCTGACAGAAAGGAGACGAGTGGGTCCAGAGCTGCATCACTAATTTCGAGATTGCTCTCAGATAGTTGATTATCTAACGTGGCTCACTGTGGCAAAAGGTTGAACAGTGGTCAAAAAGTAAATTGTGCAGTCGTGCCGCTGTGCAGAGAATACCAATGTGATTAAGCGTTCACATAATGGAAGTCAACTATGAAGAGAAAACCTCAGAAAACTGTCATCTTGTGACAAATTATAAGAATTAGAATTTCCTTGAAAGACTTTGAGAAAATTTGTGTTCAGTTATAATATGTCTATTTTCATTCATTCATTTTCCATACCCGCTTAGTCCCGAGGTCAGGGTCACGGGGGTCTGCTGGAGCCTATCCCAGCTGTCATAGGGCGAACGCAGGGTGACACCCTGGACAAGTCGCCAGTTCATCGCAGGGCCACATAGAAACAAACAACCATTCACACTCACATGCACACCTACGAACAATTTAGAGTGTTCAATTGACCTCACATGCATGTTTTTGGAGTGTGGGAGGAAGCCGGAGAACCCGGAGAGAACCCACGCAGACACAGGGAGAACATGCAAACTCCACACAGAAAGGTCCCAGGCCCGGAATCGAACCCACGACCTTCTTGCTGTGAGGTGGCAGCGCTAACCACTGCGTCACCCAAATTTTTTATTTCTTTATTGAATTAAATGTTTAGGTAAATCAGTTAAAAATTATACTATGTCTCAAATCTACAACATGATAGTAAGTCAGTCATGAACATATCTTAAATTTGTGTAAAATGTAATCACCAATATGTTTTTTGCAAGAAGCGTTTAAACAGCCTTTTTTCACCCCCAACTCAAGCATTTGCAGATAAGTGCTGCTGACTTGCGTCTTTATTTTTACAGTCCTGCATTACGTGCCAAGGCCATTGCAATGCACTGGGTTTTTATGGTTACATGAGTGAAACAGCCCAACAGCAACCCCTCAGGGTGAAAAAAAAAGTCAAATAAGTATCACAGGCTCATAGACTGCCATCTGTAGGACTCCAAGCAGAAGTTCAAAGAAAACTAAGGACATCCAACTGTTTATTCTCGACTTCAGAAAATGGAAAATAGAAGTTTTGCAATAAGGTCTTGGGCGTTAGATGAAAATGCAGCAAAAACTAAAAAAGAAATTATACATCATACTTTTAAAGAAGAATGTCCATTGGCACAGGAATTGATGTAATAGTAGCACAGTCTTGTCTGAGCAAGTGAGATTACTTAAATGATGTTGTTTCACTTGAATCATTATCACCAAAACCTGCATCTTCCCACATAACTGCAGCGACAAGTCGGAACATGTTTCACGCAAGAGTCCAAAGGTTTTCCCCAGTCAAACGCCAAGACAAATGACACTTTCCTGCCTTCATTTCCACAATCTTTCATCTCTGGTCACGACGTGGTAAGTTGTGTACAGATTTCAACAAAGCCGTCTGCTTCCCTCTTTCATCCAGTGAGCAATACTACTCTGACAAAAATGCTTTGTTGATTTAGAAATGGCAAAAGTTTTACTTGTCATGAATAAATGTTGACATGTTAACACGCTGAGCAGTGATCAACTGCTCTCTCTGCGAAAGCCTTAATTAAAGCAAACACACACAACACACAGACTTTGTTTGTTTGTTTGTTTGTTTGTTTTTTTACTTTGAAATGTACAGCTCAAGTAAATAACATGGAAATACAACACACCTGCTGGGCCCAGTAACCTTAAAGCATAGTTGTCGATTAATTTTTCCTCTTTCACGTGAAATAATTTTCAGCCTCTTCTACCCTGTCGCTGTTCTACGTCGGTATACTCAGCTGTAAGTAGGTGTACTTCGAGCAAACATGCAAATGAGACAGAAGGAGGTCAAATTAGGACGACTTTGACTGTGCCCGGCAGCCACCCACTCTGTGGCAAATCTCCGCTGAGACACCAGAGGCCGCTCTTGAGGTGAAAAGGGCGAGAGCCACAGGCAGCAGATCGCTCGGCTGACAGCAGAGGCTTGTTTTACTGCACAAAAACATCAAGGATGAAGCGCTCAAGTGGCAGAGGGGTAACAGAGATAAACGGGGAGACGTTCAGATAGCTTGAGGGAGACTCTTTGTTTTATCGGCGTCTCCAGTTGAACGCGGGGAAAGAACCGCCGAGCAACTTGTTCGTCTGCCGAACTGCATATCTATGCCGTTAAAGTCGCCCTGGTTTTGTTGTTGTTAGCCGCTAATGCTAATCATAGAAGTTAGGTGCTAGCTGGCCTAGCAAGCTGTCAGCAACGGCCAAAGAAATTAGCTGTATGAGTTCGTTCTTTGACTTGTCGGTGCCCGGCGTCTAAACGTGGGGTGGTTTAACTGATGGAGCGGGCTTCGGCTTCAGTTTTTGAGGAAGTGCAGTTCTAGCCGAGCTTTTAGAAGTCCCAGTCGTAGGAGTTTGCCTAGCGGGATAGCTAGCCACCAACATCCTTGGAAGAATGAGCAGAAAACACCATCATTTTAAAGGAGCAGAAGTCAGCTGCTGCGTGAAATACTTCTTATTTGGATTCAACATTTTGTTCTGGGTAAGTTGACACTATATTTCTACGTAATGTTCTCTGCCAAATGTTTACAAACAGAGCCAACAGAACAATTGTGAAGTTTTCCTCGTTTATTTGCATGCAGCTGGTTTGGGGGGTGAGCATTAGTTTTGTTCATTTATAAAACTTTCTCCAGCTACCTTGATTGTTTTGTGTAAAGAGTTCAGTATTTTTTTGCTGGTTGGCATGACTGTTCAACGATTTTGTCACTGAAATTGAGCCAGTGTCTGACGTGAGAGTGAGGTCAGTTTTGCTGTGGTACACTACAATAATGAGCCATTGGCATTGTTTTCCTGAAATTGAGATAGTGACATGACATTTTCTTACAACTTCCAGTGTATTCAGTTACTTTTTGTACTTTTTGAATTCAAGAAAAAAAAAAATCAGCAGACAACCCCATTAATGGTTCTTGGGGTGGTTGGAAAAACAACCTTGTAAATATCTGTCAATTACATTTATTTCTGTTCTGGTTTTCTCTTGGCCGTAAAGCTTGGGACCTTTGTTAGACTTAGGAGGAGCCGCGGTATCATTTGTATTGTGAAGACTGCGAGTGAGCCCACATCTCTTTTTCAACGCCTTCCTCCATCTTCATCCCTCCTCATTCTGAAAAGTTCCTCTGTTCAGTCTATCTCACCCTCCAACGCCCCAACCCCACCCCCCTTTTCTCCAGCCGTCTGTGTCGCCCCTCTGCTGCTGGTGTATTATAATGTCTGAGGACGAAGGAATGGTGTGTCTGTGTGCCCCAGAGGGTCTTCCCACACGCTGTTTGAGGGAGAGGGACACACAGAGACGTCAGAGACGTGAATACAACCCAGCCCTCTTCTTTTCAAGCGCTCTTTTCAGCCCCACCTCTAGTGTGGTGCGCGGTCTGTGCGGGACAGCATTGTTTCTCTCACTCACACACCAACACAGACGCACAAAGACCTGTGTACGTAACAAAGACCAAAGGGGGAGGACTGGGTGTAATTCTATGTTCAGTTTTCTCTTTCCCCTCCCTCACATGGCCCGTTTGGATGGACCTATTGCACACACGCATGCAACTGGATCTCCACCCTCAGATAGTATTGCGAAAAAAATGTGGTGTCTCACAAGCGTTGAGTGCTCTGTAATTAATTTGGACTGAGCAATCTACGAGCAAACATTGAGTCAAACAAGCGTGGTGTTGTGGCTGATCCATATTACATTCTTTCAGACTGCTTGACACCCAGGGCCAAGCTAGCAGCCCTGTGCCTTGGCTCTTTGTGGGAGTGCGGAAACAAGTCCCAGCTTGCTAGTGCTTCCCACTAATAATCACTTGAAGATGTTTTACTCTGGTCTGTGTGCCGGGAAAAATGGATCTGACACACACGACAGTGCAAAAAATTGAAAGAGATGCGTTTTACTCCCCCACCCCAAATCAGGCTATTTGTCTTTTTCTCTTGCGGTCCTGTCATCCTTGAAAATGCTTCCTAAATTGAGTAAGAATGCATTTTGGGGTTTTGAAGGATTGGAACAAAAATGCAGCATGAAGATGAATTGCCCGATTTTCTGTGTGATTTCTAACAGCACTGTTGTTTGCTTGGAAGAGTGTCAGCCGGAAGAGTGTCATCCTAGAAAAACACACTTTTCCTTTCAGCGTTGGAAGTGTACCTCACATCTTCGTAATTAGTCGTATTTTCTACACAAGCTGCTGAAATGTTTGGAGTCTCTGCGTGCTGTAATTTGGAGCTTGTCGAGCTGTGAACAAGTCGCGGAGGTGATTGTGGGAGGGTTCTTCACTATTGTGCCGCAATCAGACCAAATCAGATCATGTGGTGAAAACGATGGTCTTCAGTCATTTTTAATGTGACCCTATGCAAAATAAAGGCTGCAGAGAATGGCTACGTTAAAAAACCATGTCATCTTATACCGGTGACGTTGCAGCCTGAAGTCACTCTTGTAGGGATCTGATCCGCTATGATGCTGGAAGACAGTGTCTATCCAGATGTGGTTCTCTGGTTCATTGCATGGTACGATGGCCAGCCACTGTGACCTCACAGCTAGAGGGCCACTCTGCATTAGGCGTTTGTGTGTTCTCCCTGTACTTAAACCTCCTCCCACGGTCCAGAGACATGCACATTAGGCAAGGTGGCAACTGTAAATTGTCAGTAGTTGGGAGTGCGGTTTCTCCATGTTGACGATTAAGAATCTAGGGCAGACCTGGGCAAAGTATGGCCTGCGGGCCACATCCGGCCCGCTGCGTGTCTCTGTCCGGCCCGCGTGATGCTGATCACCCACCCACCCCCCCGCCGCCGCCGTCACCGAAAGCTTGTCAGCACGTTAGCACGATAGCGATAGCGATAGCGATAGCGCGTTTCCCCAGTCCCCATCAACGAAAGCGTGATTTCACCCCCCGGGTCCGTCGACAAAACTTCCGTGGCCCACCGACACGATTCAGGTTTGTCATGTTGCCCTTTGCAAAAAATAATTGCCCACCCCTGATCTAGGGTGTACCCCACCATCACCCTTAACTGTCTGGGATATGCTGTGGCTGTTGCCCCTAGAGTGAGTGCAGGATTAGCGGTAGATAAATAATAGCGGCATGGACGGTTGAATACCAAAGGACAAATGTGTTTTCTCTCTTTTGGCTGTATTTACTGTTTGCAGAAGATAAAATCAAATGTTAACAGAGCGGCTCAGACCACTTTCAGGTGGATTTATATTATCTGACGGTCTGCCAACTGAGCTCTGTCTCAGCTGAGCTTCTACTATCTGGGTATGATCTCAAACACAAGATAATAGTGCTCAACAGGACCAAGATGTCCCAAAAGTGCCCCCGACCTGATTCGTCCAGATACATTTTGGCCCCTGGAACTTGTTCTGCCCGAAGAAGATATTGATTTTACTTTTTAAAGTGTAGACCAGGCTAAGTGTAATATCTGAAGGATGATTGATCATCAAAGTACGCAATCGCAAGGACAAGGATGCCAGAAATTCACATTTTTTGCAAGTGAGTGAAATGTCAGTCAGTGTGCATGAGTTGTGTGTCCGTGCAGCATGGATGTCGGTTGTCTGCATCTTAGTTGAGGTTAATAGGATCAGCTGTCTTAGCGAGGCATCTTCTCAACTGTAGATAATCTCTGTCCACATGGACTGGGACCTTTCACTCTAAGGACAGCCACATCTCGTAGCTTCATGCTTCACAGAGTAAACAGGCCGATTTAAAGGGATCACCGATTAGCAACCAGCTTTGATTGATTTCTACGTTGGCGCAATGGTATGTGGTTAATCCTTCCCGACCCGAGGTAGCCTAATTGCCTTATTGATAAAATCTGCTCTGTTGACGTCAAATGACAAACTCTCCGTTATCAGTTTTGGAAGAGTTAGTGGCTGAAAAAGTAGCACTTTTCTTTTTAAGCATGCCACTGAGGAAAAGGGGGACAGGACTACAACCCACAGTGTGTACAGAAGTCCACCAGTGTCTACTACCTCTCCAATTTGGAATATAGAGATAAGGCTCTTAAGTGCATAGAAGAGGAGTAGGAGGATGCATCTACCAAATCTGCAGGAGAGCGATGGAGCAGCTTGTCTGGCTGTAAAAACGGAAATTGAGTCCCTTTTCCACTTTTCCTCTGGAAGAAATCGCTGTATCTGCCGCGCCAAGGCTCGTAGGTGTAACATCACCTCCAAACTGTGCACGTACGCACAGAGACACGCTGGAGTTGCATTTAAGGACTGTGAAACTCAAAGGGAGCTAAAGGCTTTAGAATCATGTTGGTTGTGTTTTGTTTACAAGTCAGAGTCCAGTTCCACTTGAGTGCTTACTCGAGCACGCTACTGGAAAGTAGTGGGTGTGGCCTTGAAAGGCAGAAGCAGCAGCGTCGGCCCGATCTGATGGTTACCTAGCCGGCCGTAAACGACCAAAACAATATTTTTGTCTCCGTCCACACGGTCGCTTTTTCAAAAGTAACTGCAAATTCTTTCACTACATGGATGAAATGTGGCGGTGAAGTGCTCCTTTACAAAAAAAAAAAAAAAAAATGCCGGCAAAAGTGTGGCTACAGCTAAAGTTTATCTTAACAGGGAGCAAAACAGAGAGGAACAGGGGAAAGAGGGATTAGGCGGAGTGGGAAGAAATATGCCAGCAGGTGAGATTTTCAAGTAATAAATCCCAGAAGGTTTAAGAAATGTTTGGCTCTAAACAAACAGAGGCAATGAGGTATAAACTAGCAAACCAGAGTGTCGGGGCTGGGGGAGCGGAGGGTGGGGGTGGGACCGAAAGCCCAATGATTATCTGTGGAGCACTGTTAGTTCTCAGAGAGGCTTTGACACAGAGTACAACACAGGAGGTGTTTTGTGAAATCAAGTGGCTGACCTGAATTTGAGTGTCCAAATTAAACTGTGGGGAAATGGTGGAATGGAAAGAATAGATGCAAGGTGTTGTATAAAGGCAGCACTAGCTTCACTTTAATCTAAACCCAATTGTCTAGATGAAAGTGAGTTGTCGGGCGGGCGTTTGTGGGGCTGGGATCCATGCAGGGAATGCACGTTTCGAAATTTTCAAAATGTGGAAAGTGCTTTTCACAACGTTTGTTGATAAAGAACTCCCTTTCAATAACTTGTAATTCATGCAGCAGGAGTAGGAGGAAGATGGGTCAGTTCATCTGACCAGTTTTGAACCAGGGTGCATATCCAAATTTTACATTTGGAATAAAAGTGGACTTCAACAAAGCCAGGCAGCCCGAGCATTCGGCTGTGCTGTGGCCCTGTAAGAAAAGTTGTTTTGGTCCCACGGGGTGGCTTATTTTGAACGTTATTCTGCACTCCCTTCATTGACTCATAATTATTCCGACCGCGTCTCTCTGGTGCTGTGCGTCTGCCCTACGCCGGCATATTTCACCTTTTGTTATCTCTGGAATGAATTTATCAATCTATGCGTAGTGTGCAGGGACAGCGCGTGCTGCCGATCCTGCAGCACCCTGATGAATGCTAAAACACACTTACTGTTTTCAGAACACAATGCAGATCGATTTTCAAATTAAATGAATTAATAGAATATTACCAAATGACAAAAAGTATATGGAAATAAGACGAAAATGATGCGTCACGCAGGCGTGAAAAGACAGCAGTCATTGTTTACAACACAGACAGCAAGAAAAGTAGCAGCTGCTTTTCATACATATACTGCTCAAAAAAATAAAGGAAGCACCAAAAACAACGCAATCAAGTCAATCAAGATGGCGCCCTGTGCTCCTCACAGATGAGAGCAGGTTCACACTAAGCACACGTGACCGACGTGAGTCTGGAGACGCTGTGGAGAATGTTATGCTGCCTGCAACATCGTCCAGCATGGCTGGTTTGGCGGTGGGTCAGTAATGGTTTGCGGAGGCATTTGTTCGGAAGGCCGCACAGCTCTCCTTGTTGCTAGCCAGAGGTACCTTGACTGCCGTTAGGTACCGGGGTGAGATCCTCAGACCCGCTGTTAGACCATATGCTGGTGCAGTGGGCACTGGGTTCCTTCTGTTGCATGATACTGCCAGGCCTCATGTGGCTGAAGTGTGTCACACAAGTGTGCCTGCATGATGAAGGCATTGCTGCTATGGACTGGCCTGCCCGTCCGCCAGACCTGAATCCAATTTAGCACATCTGGGACTTCATGTTTCGTTCCATACACCAACGCCACGTTGCACCACAGACCAGTCCAGGAGCTGACTGATGCTTTAATCCAGGTCTGGGAGGGGATCCCTCAGGAGACAATTTACCGTCTCATCAGGAGCATGCCCAGGCGTTGTAGGGAGGTCATACAGGCGCGAGGAGGCCACACACACACTGCTGAGCCTCATTTTGAATCGTCCTGAGGAATTTCTCCTGAAGTTGGATCTGCCTGTGTTCTGAGTTTCCACTTTTATTTTGAGTAGGATCCAAAATCCAGACCCCCATGGGATCATAATTTAATTTTATATTGACTATCTTATTAAGTTCTCAACACATTCCACTGTGTGATTAATACAGATTTTCAACTGGAACATTTCCTTAATTGATATCCAGGATGTATTATTGTAGTGTTCCCTTTATTGTTTTGAGCAGTGTGTGTGTGTGTGTGTGTGTGTGTGTGTGTGTGTGTGTGTGTGTGTGTGTGTGTGTGTGTGTGTGTGTGTGTGTGTGTGTGTGTGTGTTTACATTGAGAGAAAAGTTTGTAAGTGGAAACAAGTAATGGATAATTAGTCTCAAGACTTCTACTGTTTCTATGTGCGAGTAAACAGTTCAAACACAACCGGTTGGTTACTGGTCACTTTGCCGCGCAACTATCCACAAAGACGACAATGACTTGGTTGACTGAGAACCTTCATAGACAGTCAGACTCCGTGTGCTCCTCCCGACTTTCACTTACTTTGGCTTCACTCTCAGCAGCAATGTGCAGACACGACACACGGTCGAGAAAGGCACAGAGACTTAAAGATCCACTGTGAAGATCAAGCTCCGCAGTCCATTATTTTTTTGAAAGCAAAATGATTTTCTTTTCTTTCTAGTTGGAAAATGAGAGTAGACCAGCCCCGGTAATGGATAGATGAAATCATGGTTTTATTCTTGTCTCCTCGTGCACAGAATTTTTTTTTTAATCCGTGCTGCTGTCCATGAAGAGCATCAGTTATTTCGTTTTACCAGTTCAATCCCTGGAGGTTGCTGAGTGACAACGATAACGGAATGACGAGTTGCAGCAATGTACCGTGTGCTGCTGTCACTGTTGTCTCCGGTGCTGCCAGCCATGCCAGCGCATGGTAATCTGGTCCGACCAAGCAGAAGTTCAAACAATTGGGGACTACAAGGAGTATTTTTGGGTTCCAAGCTGCTTAAAGATGCTTTTTTGTTTCTGTCTCCCTGCTGCGCTGGACTGTTCACAGCAGGGAGGATCAGTGGAGTTCAGAGGGGGAGAGATGGGAGTTTATCCCTGTCATTCACCTGGAATGTCCGCTAACCTGGTGGGCAGCAGTGTTTAAGGCTGAGATCACTGCCCGTGCCGCCCTCTCACCAGTCAGTTGCCGCCAATCAGAAAATGGAATGAGCAGTTTAAGTGGAGCTTGGAGGGCGTAGCGTCATTGGCCGCTAACACGGTGACTCAGTAGACCTTCGCAAGCAGCTGTGCTGCAATTATCTTAGAAAAACTTGGATCCTGCGATTGGCAGATTATATATGTGTGCATGACATGATGGGGCACCGATGTTACAAGCTTCCATATTACATGTTTTAACTTGGATGGCATACTTTCATTCGCATGCTCTGTAGTTTGGAGGCTGCAACAGTGCTGCTTTTAGTGTTGTGCAATTTCACGTGGATCAGAACTTTACTTTGAGCTGAAAGCAGCAGTTTTCATTCCCGGAGTAAATTTGGTTAAAGGGTGAAAAGTATCTGAAATTATTTCAGGATGTTGAATTGCAGTGAGTGGGTGATTGTAGAGTCGGGGTATTTAACTTTAGCTGCGGCCAATTATGGGCCAGTAAATATTAAATGTATGATATTTAAACAGCACTGCCAAGTTGTAGTTACTCTACAATGCTCTCTGCAAGAAGCTTAGCTGAGCAAACAGTAAATACATTTTCATTTCTTAACATAGCGTTACTCTTTCATGTCTCTTGTAAATGTTGTTTTGTTTAAATGCAGTAGGGCTTGGATGGAAAGTTGAATAGCCACAGTGTTCTTTGATACCGAGTCCTCCATAGTCTGGCCTTCATTCATTCATGTATTGGCGTTTTAACATCCTCAGCTTTGAATCCAAATTGGTATTAGTAGCTGTGACGGTTGCCGATGTCAGTGATGTCCATTATTGAAAAGAACTGGTCTGGAATTGAAACTTTGACATACTTTGGTAAAATTCTGAACATTACCAAGACAAGTCGGTGTCCCTCCATTTGTCCTTGACCGTTGTCACTTCCTCTCTTAGCCTCAGTATCCCTGTTTGAAAAGTAAACTATAGCTCTCAGTTTTCTTGAACGGATCTTTGGTATTTGAGAGGTTGGTGCGCTGTGTCTGAAATGTTCAATTTCACACCAGAGATAAACGAGCAGGAACAGAAACTGACTTTATCCACAATTTGTCTAGCTTGCATTTTAAGGTGCCACTTCATGTGTCGGTTGAGGATCAGGAAATAACAGCAACGTGTAACATTTGTTTGCGTTCACGACCCATCAGTGTTTGCATTTTAAGGTGTCCGTTTATGTGTGGGTTCAGGGCTGGGAAATAGCACCATTGTGTAACATTTATTTTTTCGTTCACGACACTTCGATGTTGGCTTTTGCCGCAGTACGGTGGGAGATGACCGTGTGGGTGCAGATCCGCAGTAGCAGCAGTAAGTCGGGAGCCGCTTCCTCTGTCAGGATAGTTTATGCTCTCTCTTATCTCGGGGGATTATTCGGAGTCAGAGGCTAAACGGTTTAATACTGGTACGCCGCTGCTAGTCTAATCTCCTCTACTTGATCTCCAGCTGCTTACCTCGACTCGTCCCGCGCGTCATTTCCCAATTTAAGCAAACACACCTTTCACTGCAGCACTGGTGCTACTGACTGCACTCACTGGCAGGTCGCTGCCCTGCTCAGTCTCAGTCTGTCACTGCTGCTGCTGCTGCGACTGTTGGGCACATTGTCGCATTGCCCGTCTCGTTATGTGAGGCTGACAGATTGCCACCGTTGTACCTGCTTAGTGTGATTTAATCAGCCCCCTAACAATATAATCCATCCCAGTATAAATGGAGCTATTATATTACAGGCCCCTCCATTATGATGTGTCTCGGCTAAATTCATTAGCATCCCAGATCTCTGGGGAATGCCATTTTGTCACAGCTAGGCTATTGATTCGACAATAACATTCCTTAAGTGAGGCCACACTTAGAAAAGAATCATGCATACATATTTACGTGTGTGTTTTTGGGGGGTTAATCTCTGTTTTTTGATGATGGTTCCCTGCAAAGTCTCCGTTTTCTGGGGACCATGCGCTAATCCAGGAGTCCTCCGTTGATCTGGGGTGATTCAGGGGCCTGAAAACTGCAGGGATTTTCTAAACTCTCTGGCGTTAGATCCTCAAGGGTCCTTAACCCGGCCGGTGCAAATAGTTTTTACCTGCAGATGGATGTTAGTTTCGCCCAGAAGTACAGAAATCCCGTCAACCTCAACAAACCAGGCTGTTGCGCGGTTACTTCCACACAAATCATCTCTGAGTGCATTAGGACACATTTCATTTTTTTTAGTCTTTACTGCCTTCGTCGACGTGGGAGAAGAAAGGGAAAAAAAAAGCCTAGCTTGTTACTTCTGTTTCCGCTTGTGATGGGAGAGCTGCTCTCTGGCCAGATCAAGTCGATGGAGGTTATTTGAGATGCCTCCGCTTGTCTTGTGTTTGTGTTTCCTCCAACGTGTTGGAGCTGTGCGAGGCTGTGCCAGGAAAAGGTGATGTCATGGGTTTACGACAGATCAATCAGAGTGTAACATCATACCAGTCAGAAAGTGTGTGTGTGTGTGTGTGTGTGTGTGTGTGTGTGTGTGTGTGTGTGTGTGTGTGTGTGTGTGTGTGTGTGTGTGTGTGTGTGTGTGTGTGTGTGTGTGTGTGTGTGTTCCAAGGCGGCACCGCTGTGAATCAAACATGGAGGCGCCCCACCCACACAGCCGCCCAGCGATATTTCCAGTCTTTTGACTCTGAATTCCGACTTCATCATTTCCCAGGTCTTCACTTTTCCACGGCCTCGCTCCTCACCGCTTCCTCCTCTCTGTGCTTTTGTTTACAGTTGCTGGGAGCGGCATTCCTGAGCGTCGGCCTGTGGGCATGGGCGGAGAAGGTAAGTATAAAACACATGTACGTCGCAGACACAATCACGCACTGCGACGGCATTGCCGGAGTTTGTCTGGAACTTTTGGCCGAGAAAGAATTTATTTTATTTATTTATTTATTTTTTAAAGTTTCACCTTGTGGAAAAGAATTCAGAATAAACAAAGCTATAAAAAGAAGTGAGGCGGGGAGCAGAAGGGACTATTTCTGCTCTACGTCGTGGCTCAGCAGAAGCACACCGCCACACAATGCTGTAACTCTGTGTGTGGGTGCTCAATTTTTTTCTTCTTCCTTTTTTGTCCCTGTTTGCAGCAGAGTTTAACAAATGCTTGAGAAACATGCAGCTACATAAGAGTCGTGAACCAATCTCAAACCTGCCTCTAACATGGAAGCATCAGTTAGCATTGAAAACTAGTTATTTGCCCCTTTTCCAACTAAAAGTACCAACAAGACAGTGTTTTTTCAATGATGTGCTGCAGAGCCATATTTCATAACTAAGCCTTCCTCCTGCATGAGCGGTCAGTTTGTCTAGTCGCACCAGGCAGTTTAGCGAAGGATGATGCGCCAGCGTGAGAGCTAATGCTAATTGGCCACGGGTGGACATTAACTTGTGCAAACAGGGGGCTGCTGCACCGAGGAGCCCCAGTGAGAGCAGCATGAATAATTTGAAAGGATTAGGCCAAATGATGAATAGCAGCGACGGGAAATGGCAGAGTGAATGGAGACTCAGAGTCTTATTGGCCGTTACGTCTGGTTTCCAGCCCGCCGGCCGCAGAGTGCCTCATTGTCTTCCCCTTCCCCGAAAACTCGCACGAACGTTAGCGCTCTGTTTGCGGCCCGACTGGAAATGGGAACGGGCGGGAACGCTGCCGCCGTGTGGGTGCCACCGAGTTTGGCTTTGGGAGGCTTTTACTGGAGGACATATGCACCGCGTCCTAGCAGACGTGTCAGCAGCGAGCTGGCTGACACTTCTGCTAGGAGTTCCCTCATGTTTGTAGTGAGCGTCAGTGGGACGCCTTCAAGGAAAGTCAGATGAAGGAATAAGCCAGAATAAATACATATTTTGAAAGGCTTTCTTCTTCTTCTGCCTTTTCTCCTTTTTTTTTTTTTTTTAGATAACACTAATCCACCTGAGGCTGGCAGGAAGACCTGTTGGCTGCACTGTGGCCTCGGGGTGGAGGGTGGAGGGGTGGAGGGGTGAGGGCAGGTCACACAGACAGGAAGGGACACGTGTTCGCGGGTGAATGTTTACCTAACTTTTGCCGAAGGTCTTTTCCTGAACACGCCTGCGTTCAAAATGACAATGTGCAGGCGGTGGACCGACCCAATAGGTTGTCAAAGTGTCAAAGACTTCTCAGAGTTCACAAATGAGCTTTCATTTTGCAGCATGTTCGTCATCAGCAGCGTTCCCCGAATCAGATGATCAATTAAAGCCGAGAGCAGAACCTTTAATGTCCTATGAAAACAACTCAGTTGTCTGCTATTGCTGAAGGCCATGAGACAAATGTATAGTAGTCTTCCAATTACTTATATTATTTCTCATACACACAGAAGTGAATGCTGAATAACAGAACCCATTGCTGTGGAAAGTCAGATATTACCTCCTTCATCCACAAAACACCACAGTTTCCTCTCGGCAACGACCTCCTCAAAGCGTGAATGTAGCCACAGTAATGGATGTCACACTACGCACACCTTGACGTTGAAAACTGAAGCTCATAAACAGGGTAAAATAAAACCTTATGAAATCAAATTAGACCAGCGGCGCCTCAGGTTGATATTTTTCAAGTTCTTTAAAAAGTTTTTTCTCCTTTGTTTCTTGATTTCTTATCAAAACTTGCCTAAGAAAAAGTAGTCGATGATTTTCAATTCTCTCCTTCAACCACAGTAGGCTTTGTATCGTTATCACTTCTAATGGCGTGATTTAATACAATTCCCAATTTGCAAATGTTGCAGCAGCCACAGAACAGAGTGCATGTTGGCCGTGCAGTGCAATCAAAGCAAACTGATTAACAATTTATTAATAATAATCATATTTTGCAGTGCAGCAGGGTGTCTTTGTTGTCTGACAAAACAGGGAGTGATGTTGAAGGTACCACAGTTGGAGCTGGAACTCACCCACTGTTTTTGTTTCCCCTCCCCATCACCCCCCATCCTTTCTCTCAGGGCGTCCTGGCCAACCTGTCATCCATCACGGACCTGGGGGGCTTCGACCCCGTGTGGCTCTTCATTGTCGTCGGAGGGGTCATGTTCATCCTGGGCTTTGCCGGCTGCATCGGCGCCCTGCGAGAGAACACCTTCCTGCTCAAATTTGTAAGCCATCTCCCAGCTCCCCGGGCAAACCAACACCTCCCGACACCCCGACACCAATCTAAGCGCCTCGGTTCACACCGGGTCTAAAAATACAGCGGGCGATGTCGAGTCGTGAAGGAGTGAAAACGTGGCAGGCAGTTGCGCCGCACGACACGTTGTCTTATTTCCCAACCAAGTCCTGTTTCATTCAGATCAGTCAAATGTTATTTGTCTCGCGCTAAACCAAGGGTTTCAAGCAATCAAAGAGAAACCAACTGATCCCTCCGGAGAAAGCAAGGAGCCTCAGTGGCCAGAAAAAACATCCCAACAATAGGAAGAAACCTGGAGCAGACCCTGAGTCTTTATATAGAAATGGATACGTTATCTATCTACAGTATCTAGCTTCCTCGTAGTGATTATTGTGTAGTTTGGTTCTTTAATTTTAGTGTTGCAACAGCAAAATATCCCCAATCTATGATCAATGAATCTATCTATCTGTCTGTCTGTCTGTCCATCTGTATATCTGGTATATCTGTATATATGTCTATACATTTATGTATATACAGTATGTGTGTATACATGTATACACATACATATACAGTATATATCTATACATGTGTATATATATAATATGTATGTGTGTGTATATATATATATATATGTATATGTATTAAACATTTAAAGTGTTTGTGTATATGTATATGTATATAAATGTATATGTATATATGTGTGTATATATATGTGTATATGGACATAGATATATATCCATACAATAATGAATGAAATGAAATGACAGGCACTGTTCTGTTCCTCACACCCTGTGACGCTCACTCAAAGCCGGGGCTTACGTTTCTTTGTTGAGCGCCACCAGTTATTACTTTCATCTGCGTTCGCAGCAAACCCTTGACAACTCCATTCATCGGGAGCTTTGTTTTTTTTGTTTTTTTTTTTTGCGCCGGCCATTATTGAAAACAACATCAGACTGTCAGAACGGCGTCTCGCCCTGCTGCCAGCGGCGACGCCGAGCAGCCATTTAGCCCAGCTGACGTCCATTAGCCGCAGCGAGCCAGGCGTCTGTCTCCTCCGCTCTTCCTACATTTACTGTAAAAGGCTGATAGAAAGGCACCTCTGGGACTGCGGGTTTTCACTGCCGCTGCTCGCGCTCAGCAAATCGGCAGCGGCCTCGCCGACCCGTTTGGGGGTGGGGGGAGGCGTTGCATCGGCTCTGCTCACGCCGTCTCTTCGACAGGAGATGCAAGGAAAAATGTTCCTTTTTAGATGTTAAATTGTGACTTTTTTTTTTGCTGCCACCGCTGAAGTGACAGTCGCTGCTCATTGTTTCCCCCCCCCTCCCCTCCAGTTTTCCGTGTTCCTGGGTTTGATCTTCTTCCTGGAGCTGACGGCGGGGATCCTCGCCTTCGTCTTTAAAGACTGGATCAAAGATCAGCTCAACTTTTTCATCAACAACAACGTCAAGGCGTACCGAGACGACATTGACTTGCAGAATCTCATCGACTTCGCCCAGGACTACGTGAGTCCGCGCCCCACCTGACACTCCCCCCGCCCCCTCTCCCAATCCCCCACCCAGCAGCCACGACCAAACCCATTCAAGCTCCAATCAAACAGCTCCATTCTCACTCTTCCTGGTGCTCACTCCGCTGTGTTGTTTTGGAGAAGGCTGCCCTCTCTGTGCGGCGACTGTGATCGCTAGCTGTCGGCTTGAGTGAATGAATCGGTTCAGATAATTGGCTCCTGAGTGTAAACACTTGGCTCCGCCACTTCCTACTATAAAGGCGATTAGCTCGCCTCGTGCCTGGGACGTCTCTCTTGGCCGTGGACGCTGGCTAGCGGTCCCAGGCAGCGAGAGCCCAGCCAGCCTCCAGTCGGCTGTTCCAGGACCAGATCAGGGGGAGTAAATCTGTCTGCTAACTGGACGTGGCTCTTTAAATCCCTCCTTCTTGTCGTCGCCCTGCCAGTGGTCCTGCTGCGGAGCCCACGGGCCCGACGACTGGAACCTGAACATCTACTTCAACTGCACTGACCTCAACCCCAGCAGGGAGCGCTGTGGAGTTCCCTTCTCCTGCTGCGTCAAAGACCCGGCGGTGAGTCAACCTGACAGGGTTCGGATGATAAAATCAACGGAAATAAAATCAAATAAATTCACGGTTTTTCTCAAATCAACATGAAAATATTTGAAAATAAGTAATAATGTAACAAAAAAAGCTCTTTTCAATGCAACTTTTTTGGATTTTTCTAAATGGTCATATTCAAAAACCTTAATAAACACTTTAAATTGTCAACAGCCGGAACTAGTTTGTTTCCCGCAACTTCAGAGCCGTCGGCGCTCGATGTTCAGGAACTCGCCGTTCCGCTTCCTCCCTCACGGCACTCGAATCGCATCTCAAAGTCGGTGACCTGTGACTGAAGCGGATGAGCTGACATTTACTGCGTTCTGTCTTACAGGAAGATGTCATCAACACGCAGTGCGGCTACGACGTGCGGCTCCAGCCGGTTTGTACTCAGGACACGCACACACACACACACACACACACACACACACTGCTTGTCAAACATTCAAGGATTCCCTCTTTTTTTTTTTTTTTTGAAGATTCTTTTTTAGATTTACTAAAAAAATAATGACACCCCTAGATTTGATTATTCCTGGAAATTAGGAACGTGAATCTTTGGGGGATTGGAATGGATTCTCGATTCAAAACCATTTTCAACGCTGCAACGCTGTGTATGGAAGCCTGTGAGGGTGTGTAGAGAGACGGAGCAAAACAATGAATGAAAACAGATTTTCAAAGTTTAGGAATCAATCCAGAATCGTAGAGGATCGCAAAATCTTTCCATTCCGCCCCTCCTGGGAATCCCGTTTAAACAACCGAACAGAGAAATGTTGTTTGGTCACTGCTGGCGTTAGTGCCTTATTGAGCGCCGCTGCTGCCAACCTTCTGGTTAAGACACAAAGCTGCTAACTGGGGGAGCCGGCCGGATTGAAAATCCATTGACTTCAAATGATCGGAGTCATTTTTAAGGTGAAGCGGCAATCAGGGTCAACGGCTCGTTTGCTCCCAGTAAAGTGCGTTAATGCCGGAGTGGATCTAACCAGAGGAGCCGCTGGAATGTGTTTTCAGCTGCCTGCCTGGAGAAGCGGCTGCAAAGTAAAAGTCCCTTGCGGATAAAACGCAGGAGAATGTATGGAGTTTTGATGTCACAGGGCCGTAATGACAGATTGTTCTTCTCACGGGGATAATTAGGCTCCAGTTATAGCCCCGAAGAGCCGCCTTGCCACTCTGTAATTGGCGACTCAGTGGGTTCTCCCTACCCATCCTCCTCCTCCTCCTCCTCCCTCTGTGTGTGTGTGTGTGTGTGTGTGTGTGTGTGTGTGTGTGTGTGTGTGTGTGTGTGTGTGTGTGTGTGTGTGTGTGTGTGTGTGTGTGTGTGTGTGTGTGTGTGTGTGTGGGTGTGGTGGTTACGACGCACTGCACTGCAGTCAGAGAGAGTCCTGTTGCTAGGCGTGCGGCAGTACGCCGTGCCACCTGCCTCCGGTTTGGAATGAATCCTGTCTTCTTTGTGCGTGCGTGTGTGTGTGTATGTGTGTGTGTCCCCTGTCGCGTTGTCCGGCATACGTGCGCAACAGCTTGCTGACAAGGCGACACAAGCTTCCTGTGAAAGAGGAAGAGCAGGAGACACGGGGAGGCTCTGCAGCACAACAAAGGCAGCAGGGGGGGTCGTGGGGGAGGCGGCGGCGGCGCTGAAATAGCTTCACAGGACGTTTTTTTCCACACGGTTGGAACAACACAACTGTGTGTTTTACTGGCTGCCAGGGGACCCCCCTGCTGCTGAAAAGGTGGCTTTTAGGGAGCGGAGCAAAAGGTTTTTTCCAGGTTTTGTTCTGTTTTAATTCATTTGACGATTCCTTGTAGTGATTTTTGTGTAGTTTTGGTCTTTTTAGTGCTGCAACAGTGGACAACAGTTTCCCCAATTTAGGATCAATACAAAGTCTATTAATCTATCTATCTATCTATCTATCTATGTATGTATCTATCTATCTATCTATCTAACAAGAGCATTGTAAACAATCTTGTTTGCATCATTTTTATTCTTTGCTCTGAATTGCACCTACACTTTCACCTCTCTAAAGAACACAAACGTGACTCAGTGGCGTCGGTGCAGCAACAGGAAGCGGCCTCACCCGCCCGTCTGCTCACCCCGCCGGGAACCCTTGAAGCCTGGCCTGACACTCCCCCCCCGCTCCCACCTCACTCCCCCCTCCTCCCATCACTTCCTGCCACTGACACGCTGCAATCTTAAGTCAAGAGTGACTCAGTGTTTTGCTGGCGGCTCTCGGCTCGGGCCCTGGTCAGCCGTGAGTGATTGAGCAGAACCGTTATCTGGCCTTGTTTGTTTTGACTCATCTTAGTCATAGGTCAGAGCTGTGATGATTTTTTTTTTTTACTATCATTATTATTTAAAAACAAAACAAAAAACATTGCCTCCTTTTTTTGCCGCTGACCAATTTTTAATGCGATTAAATTCAGTTCAGATGCATTTAAACTAACTTCCTCCTCTCTCGAAGTAGAAGGACTAAGTTGGGGCAACTGGACCGGCTCTTGCAATCTTGTAGACGTTTGGCCTTCCATCCGAAAGGCTTCTTCAGTTCTGGTTCTGCATCTCGAGATGAGCTGGATGGCTGAGAACCTTCACGTAGACGTATTGCCAAACACCCCCAGACCTGAAGAAGCCTTCCGGATCTTCAAGATCCCAAGAACAAGTCCAGTTCTTCTGCTTCGAGATGACCCGGGTGACTGAGAACCTTCAGACTCATCCATCCCTCTGTTTCTTTTTTGTTCTCTTGCAGGAACTGGAACGTCAGAAGTACATCTACACTAAAGGCTGCGTGGGGCAGTTTGAGAAGTGGCTCCAGGACAACCTGATCATCGTCGCTGGCATTTTTGTTGGTATTGCACTTTTACAGGTGAGTCAAACCCGACTCCTTTGCGGATATGGTGCACATTTTGATTGTAATGGTGTTTTATTCATGTCTCAGAAATGGTGTTTACTGTAATGTTCATGATGTTTGCACGGCTCTGCAGGGCCTCAAAGTGCCTTCAAGTTGTCTGTTGAGTTGCATCTGTTGCGTCAGCTGTGCGTGTCTGTTATTCCCAAGAATGCTTGTTTCAGTGTTTGTCTATACATTCTGCTTCACTGAGTCATTTTACGGCTGACAACTGAGCAGCAGGAGTAGATGCTTAGAACCGGAACCCACAAAAACCTGTAGAAAGAGATGCACTGATTTTCATTCAGCGCCGCTCAGCGACGACTTCGTCTCTGCCACAACACCATTTTTGAAACGGGGAGTCTCGCCCAGCTCAAACGTTGCCCCTTTACTGACACCTACTGGTGGAAAGTGGCAGCGCGCCCCTGCAGCAAACGCTGCCTCCACTTGCTGACGCCTGGCGTCTCTCTCTCTCTCTCTCTCTCTCTCTCTCTCCCCCCTGGCAGATCTTCGGGATTTGTCTCGCTCAGAACCTGGTGAGCGACGTCAAAGCGGTCAAAGCCAACTGGTGACGGGGAGAGGAAGGAAGGAAGCCGAGTATGATGCGGCTCCACCACCGCCACACAGACCTTCCTCACTCTCCTCACGCCAGGTCAACGCAGCACACTTAACAGTCCCGTCCAGCTCCGGACTGGAGAGCCTAAAAAAACTGTTATACACATTTCTTTTTTCTTTTTTTTCTTTTTTTAAGAAAAAAATGAAATGTGCAGGAAAAACACAAACACTGCTTCTCTACTTGGTCTCGTGTGGAGTCGCGAGAAAACAAACGCACAAAAAACAAAACAAAACAACCAAACACTTTGTTTTACCACACGGTTGGTAATTTTTAACCCAAATACACAGAAGACGTTCCTGCCTACTTTATTACTTTGACCCCCCCGACACCTTTTTTTTTTATCTTGTTTTTTTTTTTTTCTGTTGGGACACTTCTATTTATGGGTCAGGGTTGCACAAAAACTACTTCCTGTCAGCTGGGAGATTAAGAAGCCATGGATGAAAGGAAGAAACGGACGACGAGCCTGTTTTTAACCTACTTATTGCCCACTTCCTGCTGCAAGGGATGATGGGTAGCTGGCCAACAGACACATGGAACCCCCCGCGACATGGCCCACCCTCACTTCTCACCCCCCGCCCCCTTCTGTTGTGACTTTTTTTGTTTTATGACCACTACGACGACTCTGAACACTGACAAAGAACAAAGAATAAACAGTGACGTCAAAAATATTTCAGGAACATTTCAAGTGGAAAGCTAAATGTAAAAAGAAAGTGCCATTCATTTCCAGTGATATTTTTTTTTGTCTCCCTTGTGTTTTCACGGACCCCACCCCGCCGACTCACGATACCTCAGGGCCTGGCCGGAACAAGACGCTTTCTGCCGACGTTCAAAACCATATCTGTTATTATTATTATTATTATTTTCCATCCGTGTCTGCTGAATTTAGATTTGCTAATTTTATGCAGAGGATCACCACACTCGCTCTCAGTTTGTCCTCCGGTGGTTGTGTTATCTGTTTTTTCGAATTTTTATTTTTTTTCCTCCAAGGATGTTGTGCGAAACCTAAGGTCTTTGGCGCGGCGTCGGATTGTAACTCTACCACGAGCGGAAGAGGAAACGTGTTTGTTTGTCTGTGTTTCCTTGAGAGAAAGTTGTTTTTCTCTGAGCATCCCTCAGGCACATGGGATGCTGACTTTGGGGCCTTGTTTTTCTTTGACACTTGACCTTTCCGTCGCCACCTTTGTCTTATATTTCTTAACCCTGCGTAGTAAGATTAGCCTGAAACTGTTTTACTCTAGATCCGCTGTTGGAGTTCATGCTGCACCTGTTTTTACCTCTGGCACGTTCTTCATGTTGTGGGAGGGTTTTTTTTTTTTTTGGCAGTTGTAGACCAAATGATGTGGGGGAGAGAGCCAGCAGGCGCTGTAATTGATGCACAGCTAAAGCGTTAATATATTGTCTCCTTACGATGTGGAGTGCAACAAATGAAGATTTCAAAACTAAAACTTAAAAAAAGAAGAAGAAAAATAACACTAATGCTTTTACCTTTGCATTAATGAGGAAGAGGAGCAGGGCCACAAGAAGAGAAAAACATTAAGATAGAATTTTTTTTCCCAAGTTACGGGAATAAATATGAAATTTCGAGATTGAAGTCAAAATTTCGAGGATAAAGTTGACGTAAAAAGGACAAAATTTTGTGATTGAAATTGAAATTTTGCAATTAATGTGAACTTGAAACTAAGTCAAAATGGTGAGAATAAAATCAAAGGGCTTTGTGCACAAGTCTAGTGGAATACAAATTTCTTCTTTATTCACAACATTTTGTCTTTTTTTACATCAAAGTTTTTACGAAATTTTAACGTCATTCACGAAATTTCAACTGATATAAAAATCCTAATCCTCTTTCATACATCTATGTCCTTTTTTTGGGGGGCCAATTTTTTTTATTTGATTTTTTTAGTAATCGTAAACATGCTGTTACCTTTGATATTAGCGGTGGCCTCAGTATAAGGTGAAAGATGCTTTAACTAGATTATTAATATGATAGCACGCTAACTGAGTCGGGTGTTATGTTACGACAGTCTAACATGTTTGTTTGTTTGTTTGTTTGTCTTTTACAGCCGAGGGATGAGTTGTACTTACACGTTTACACTATAGCTCACTTTAGTTCAGTCATGGTTCCTTTTCAAAACAAACAGAAATAATAATAATATTAATCTGTCCTCACAGCTTTGATCTGAATGTCCAAGAATGTCCAAGCTCGCATCCATGAGTGTGTGAGCTGGTTTTCGCAGTCGGTCCCGTGCCCACAATCAGGCCTCCTCCTCCTCCTCCTCCTCCTCCTCCTCTTCCTCACACAAGTAACGAGTTTTCAAACCGCTGCGCACATTCAAGCCCGCCGGGTATCTTCACACGCTGGGAGTCGTTAAGTCGGAGCGTCTCGCCCTCTCAGCAGCTGCTACGTGTTGCTCTCCTCTCGGTCAAACTGGCTCCGAGCGACTCCGACCTCGCTTCCAAATGCGAGCTGCCCGAGTCGTCGCGAGCACCAGGGGGCGTCGCGCCTGCACCTGCGGCGTCCCCGTGGGCCCTGGCGACTCCTCCCCTCAGTTTTAAAGTGGTGCTCCGCCGGTGGAGCGGCTCGTTCTCCACTCTGCTCGGCCGCTTCAGCTGTGACCAGGGAGAGAAGGACCTCCGCCGTGCTGATGAATCACACCTTCTCTTTTTTCCCTGTCGCAACAATGCACAAACATTGACAGGATGAAACGCAGCTCCGGCACTTTTTCCTCTTAGCGGCTGCTTTGAATTTTTTTTTTTTTTTTTTTTTTTGGTTAACTTCAGTAAATGGACCTGTTGTGGATGTCAGGATAAAGCCAGCAGAGCGCCAGCAGAGCGCCAGCGTCGCCCCTCCCTCATCACCGCTCTCACCTTCCCGCTGTAAATCTCTCTCCTCAGAAGTGGGACGGAACAGATGTTGTGATTAATGGCTTTGACTCTTTTGAAGTGTTTTCATCTCCCCCCCCCCCAATTGGATCACACGCACTCAAGATCTTAAAAACGTCCCTTCACCCCCTTGAGAGGATGAGGAGGAGGGAGGGCAGGAGGAGGAAGAGCGCCATCTGCTAGAGTCCGAGCTGAAGCTGACCGAGTCGAGGGCTCGTGCACTCGTGAGTGATGTTGAGACTCAGCAGATGGAGGCCACGGGTGTCGCTGCTGCTGCTGCTGCTGCTGCAGTGCAGACCTGCAGCAGCAGCAGCAGCAGAACACTCTTCCTTCCTTCCTTCCATCCCACCTACCTTCCTTTCTACCGTCATACCTTCCTTCCAGCCTTCCTACGTTTCCTTCCTTCATTTCTTCCTTCATCTTACCTACTTTCCTTTCGACCTTCATACCTTCCTTCTTACATTTCTTTCCTTCCTTCCTTCCTTTCCTTCCTGCCGTCTTTCCTTCCTACTTCCCTCCGTCCCTTCCTTCCAAATTCCTTTCCATCCTACTTCCCTTCCTTCCTAGTTGCTTTCCTTCCTTTCCTTCCTACTTCCTTTCCTTCCCTCCTTCCTTCCCTTCCTTCCTTTCTTTCTTTCTACCTTCCTTCCTACGTTTCTTTCTTTCTTACTTGCTTCCTTCCGTGTGTGTGTGTGTGTGTGTGTGTGTGTGTGTGTGTGTGTGTGTGTGTGTGTGTGTGTGTGTGTGTGTGTGTGTGTGTGTGTGTGTGTGTGTGTGTGTGTGTGTGTGCTGTGCTAATAACCAGACAGTCACCTTGGTAATTAGTGCCGTCGTGCCGTGGTAATTGGGAGCGCTGGCACTGGCGGGACTTTAGCGCTATCTCAATAAATTTGTCTTGCCGGACCGTGTTTGGGGTAATTCCGCTGCCACCCCCCCCCCCCCCCCCCCCCCCGCCAGTTAATGCAGTGAAATGGGAGCGGAGACAGAAAGCGTGCTAATTATCCTTTGTGCTTTTATCATAATGGCCTTTTCAACATGAAACAAGCGGCTGATTTGTCCGCCTCCCTGTCGGCACTGGAACCATTCCAGAGGAGGAGCAGCCTCGTGCGTGAATGTAACGCCCTCATGGAGCTCGTGCTTCGCTGGTCGACCCCCCCCCCCCCCCCTTCCACCCCCATTTAATTTCTTTTTTTTTTTCTTTTGCTCCCACTTGTTTGCCCAAGTGAAATTCAGAAATGTGAATTAGAGAGAGTTGGATTTAGTGACTTTCTTAGCATAGACGTCAAAAGAGAAAGAGCCTTTTATTTTTATTTTAATTTTCCTTTTTTTAGCCTCATGCATGAGCAGATACACAAACACAATTTATATGCAAACACAAAGAAAAGAAAAGACTTTTAATCCTCACAAACGAGCAAGTAAACAAATCAGAACATCAGAATCCCGGCTTTCTATTTGTCCAGGTTTCGGTGATGCTGCGTGTGTTCCACACAAACGCACTCCTTTTGTTTTGCTCCGCGCATCCACTACAAACCCTCAGTGGCTGTCATACTCCCTAATCCTTTTGCCACCGCGAGACGCCCCTGTTTTCATTCTCTCCCTCTCGGAGGTGAGCGGCGCCGCTCACATGGGGGACGAGAGCGGCGGCGTAATTGGCTTATTTGCGAAGACGACTTAAAAACAATGTGATGTCGGTGGAAGTGCCTCTGCTCTTCCAGGCCGCCAGCGAGAGCGGTTTCTCTTCAGATAGACATATGAATATATTTTTTTTCTCTTTTGGACAGTCGGCGAGTCACTTCAGCCTGGAGGAAACCATTCCAAATATTCTTCTTCTTCTTCTTCTTCTTCTTCTTCTTCTTCTTCTTCTACTTCTACTTCTACTTCTCCTTCTCCTTCTCCTTCTTCTCCTTCTTCCACCTGCGTGTGTCGATCGCGGTGGAACGCGACGATCTTGCAGCAGCTGTGTTTATCTCTTAGACCTGTCGACGCGGACTTGTAGCCTTGTTAAAAGAAATGTGTATGGAAGCTGTGGGACACGGTCTGTTACACTGTACATTGTGTTACGATATGCCTCTTTCATATATTAAAGGGTTTATGAAAACACTGGAGTCCGTCCTTGAAACCGCACGACACAAGAAAATCGCTGCGTATGAAGGTTTAGCTGAAGTTCTGTTTTGCTTCGTACAGTGGTGGAAAAATGTCTCCTCCATGTATTTATGATGTGTTGCATTAAGAATCAGTCGTCAGTCTTCAAGGTACACGCACACTTATTCACACTTCTTAGTTATTATTTACAACAAATAGACTTAAAATGCAATGCTTGCGTATGTCTGATGCAGCTACATTGTTTTTAGATCGGGATCATCTTTGAAACATGCCAAAATTGTGAACGTTGTCACCAACAGTTTTATCCCATTAATGTGCATCTTGGTGAAGCACATTTAATCTCCACGTTTCAGAGGTGCTCGTCTGGAAGTTCTAAGTCTGATAACCTCAAATCACTTTGAAGTAAACGCACTCTTGCATCAAACCAAAGCCTTTATGACTCAGGTTGTTCATGCTTTCATTTTAAAGGGCGTATCGGTTTCCAGTCCCTTCGCTTGTTTCACCTCAAGAATCCTCCGAAAATAATTCTGCGCGTTGCGTTTCGCTCCAGGGTCGCCCGCTCAGTTTTCATGTTCTCACCAACGAAACCCCCTCCAGCTGTGTTATGTGTTCATAAGATCATGAGAAAATAATAACCCTCTATTCCCATTTTGGCTGTTCAAAGTCATCCAACAGGGGGAGACAAACTGTTTGAATGTAAAAATCGTTCCTCTCTCTCCCCTCATGAGTTCAGGCCTCAGTCCTGATGGATGCGTAAGCTGTCTCAACTAAAATAGGGAGGAGATCAAAATGAGAAATGAGGCGACTCCTGAGGGACGAGTGTTTCTTGACATTTGTGGCTTGTTATTCTCTGTCTTTCTTTCCCTCCTTTTGAGGGGAGCTTTAAAGCAACCCATTGAGCTGCCTACTACTATCGCCTCCTTAAGATGCTCGCCATCAAAGGGAGGAAGCGGCCGTCCAGGATTTACTCCATTCACTGCAGCGACCAGTGACATTTTCCTGTTGGAGTGGCTTTTGAAAGGAAGAAATGTAATCAGGATCAGCCAAACAGCTTCTGGCTTGATGTGTGTGTGTGTGTGTGTGTGTGTGTGTGTGTGTGTGTGTGTGTGTGTGTGTGTGTGTGTGTGTGTGTGTGTGTGTGTGTGTGTGTGTGTGTGTGTGTGTGTGTGTGTGTGAGAGAGAGAGAGCGCGCTCCCTTTTGTCCTGGAGCTGCTCCAAACAAGCAAACAGAACGTGAAACTTGTGACATGAGCATTTCTCCATTTTGTTTTCATTGGACCTGTTGCGTGCTTCCTCCTGGTCCTCCAGCTACTGCGGCTGCTCCACTCGCTCCTTCCTCTCCTTGATGTCCTTCTGTGATTATTGTTATTACGCCCTCTGATCATTTGTGGCTCCACGGGAAAACGCAGGATCATTAGGACGACAATGTCACGCTGTGCAGCGAGGATCGTTAAAAGACGCTCGCGCATCGCGGACGCCGTTCTAATTAGCGCTCCAGCTGTTTTTGCTTTCCCTCCCTTTTTCCTGTCCCCCTATAGACGACGGCAAGTTCTGCCAGAAGTCCAGCTGTGTTCCGACGGCCTGTCTGATGATGACACGCGAGGCTGATTCACCGGGTTCCTGAACTCAGCCGCTGGAATTTGCGGTTTGTTCAAAGGAGTCAAAAGCATTTTCTTTTGTTTCTTTGATGAACACAACGAAAGTTCACCGCCAGAAAAAGTGAGCGCTGATGGGAAGAAATGTTCCCTCTTTAGATTTAGATCATGTTTGTTCTGGTCTGGCGTTCGCTAATGGCATATGGCAGTGACATCATCCCCTCTATCTGATGGGACACGTCCCGTATTGGACACGATGGCTTCTGTCCTGTCCCACCATCTCAAGTATAAGTCAAAGGCAAGCGGCGGCTGTTGAAGATGGATGTCATGTTGTAATGGTGCACAGCCTCCAGACAACGGCACCCTATCTGGTTGCCCGAGCAACCAGATGTAGAGCTTCACAAAGGAGCCTTCATCTGTTATAGTGAAACTAATGTTAATGAGGTCATGGTTCGGTGTCCGCAGATATGATAAATTGCCTAAGGTTAAAAAGTTAAAAGGTTAAAAGGACATTTTGTTGCATTTATTAACACAATGCAAAACCCTGAAAACCAGTATGGCCCAGTGTCAGTGCTGCTCCTCTTGTCGGAAAGTAACCAATCTAGTTTTATGCAAAACTGCTGCTGAAGCAGGAAGTTTCCTTTCTCTTAATAGATTAATATTCTTAAGGCTGTTGTGGCCTGTAATTTTGTGCATGAACCTCCCTGGTAATAAGAAAAGTCTATTATTCACACACACACACATGCACACACACATATATATGTATATATATATATATATATATATATATATGTATATGTATATGTATATATATGTATATGTATATATGTAAATGTATGTATGTATATATATATATATATATATATATATACACATATATACATATACATATACATATATATGTATATATGTATATGTGTATGTATATATATATATGTATATATATATATATATATATATATATATACATATATATATATATATATATATATATACATATATATATATATACATATATATATATATATATATATATATATATACATATATATATATATGTGTGTGTATATATATATGTGTGTATATATATATATTTATGTGTATGTATGTATATATATTTATGTGTATGTATATATGTATGTATGTTTATATATATGTATGTATATGTGTATATATATATATATATGTATGTATATGTATATATATATATATATATATATATATATATATACATATATATAGACTTTCCTTTTTTACTAGATTGGCTTCTAACACACACTGCTGGATGTCAGCCCTTTGTGACGTCACAGATGTCACTGACGCCTCTGGCAACATTCATCATTCCTGATAACAATCCATCACAAATGAACCAAATCAAATCCAAGCAGGCCTGCAGACATCAGCGAGGACCCGCCCCAAACTGTTTCTGATTAGCCACGACTCCCACGCCTGCACAACTTGCCTCAACCCACTCCGAGGCAAGCAGGGGCGGGTCTTTGCTGAAGTTCTGTGGCCTGCAGGTGTCACTAAAGCAAACTAAAGACGACAGGGTAGTTTGCTGTGCTGTTGTTGCGTGTCGACGTCGCTGTGAGGTTTCCAGGCCGCCGTCGACACCGCAGACAGCCTGCCGACAAGTGAGGTGACACACTGACACCGCACTTTTAACTTTAACTTTTGATGTTCGCCAAGCACTAATCCTGTTTGTAGACTTTTCTCGGTCTGAGCCAGCAGCGACTCTTCATCCCGCACAACTCGACGAGAGAGGATTGCATGTAATATGAGTATAGGCTGATTTTTTTTATATATGTATTCTGAGTTTATTCCCAACATTTGCTGTGGTCTCGCTCTTGATGGGCGCCGACAGAATTCAGTTTGATGTGTCAGTAAAACAGTGGAAGCCAGCCTGCGTTTTGACCTCGTGGCTTTATCAGCAAAGGTCTCCGGCTGCTCAGCATTCGTGAAGCATCCCGATGATTTCCATCATCGCACTGGCCGTGCAATGATGTTAAATGACAGCCGAGCTTCCTGACTCTAGATTCACTCGTGTGAGAAAATCCTCTGGGAAGGGGGAAAAAAAAACAAGCAAACAAAAGTTCATTTTAAAGCAATAAGGGCAATTTGCATTTGGAAGCGAAGCGAAGCACAACACAAACACAGCGACCAAAGTTCACGCCGGCGTGGAAAAAGACACAATTTGAGAGGAGCAAACCGCCCGCGAGTCCAACGTGATGAAAATTAGCACCACTAGCGCTAATCCACTGACTAGCTCCAACATCTTAAAAGAGGAAACAACTCTCTGCGGCTGTTCGGGGAGAAGAAGGAGCGTGTTGTGCTCCGGGTAACGTTTTTAGTTCTGCTGGCTTGGGGTTTGCTTGATTGCCTTGAATTGTCAAAGACTCCTTTCAGCGGCCGGTGACGTCGCAGCTGCATCACTCCATTCTCATAATTCGGCCCCTTCACGTGACGGCAGTCACAGCCTTTTTCATGAGGTGCTGGAGGAAGTCTTTAAGCTGAAAGAAAAAAGATTTGTCCTTCCTGTTTGCCGTCCAATCGCGACAACTGCCCACTCGCTCGCCATCTCGTCCCCTTCCAACGAAAACATGCTAATTTGATTTTTGTTTGAGGTTTTTTTTTTTTTTTTAATGCAACTTTGACATGATCGATCGCTCCGCTGCTGGCCAGGGTCGCGTCCTGGACCGACGGGACGCAGACATCAGCGGATGCCACGATGTCTGACTTCTGTTGTGTTCGGACAAAACCTAATGGGCTGATGGTTTAATTGAATGAGCGGCCGTAATTATTTCAATGGCAGTTATTGAATCAGAGACCAATTAAATCAATAGACAGGGTGACTGACCGTCGCTGTGACTCAGAACCCATCTGTGAGTCGCAGTCCCTTCGAGCTGCCCATGTGCGACAGATTGCGCGATAGTTCGCTTTACGACCGTCCAGCGTGTCAGTGAACGCCTCAGGAATGAGGAAACGAGACGCTGCACTTCTTTTCCTTGCTCTGACCAGCACAGGTCTAGAAATTGGGCCCCTTGTAATGTCACAGAGGGCCCAATTGCCTCGCCCAAGCCTCTCCCAGCTCAGGGACAACACATGCTGTCGCCACACGACACTCTTGTTTGTTTGTTTGTTTGTTTTTGCCTCATTCGTCGTGGCGGGAACTACAAAGCTTTGGCTGAAATAGAATTGAAAGCTGCTTTAGGGGACTCTGCGATAAAAAAAAAATAAGACACAATAATTTATAAATATATATAATAAGGAGCTACAAAATGTTATATAGTCCAGAAATTGGATTTACTATGATTGGATGAGGCAGATTTATTACGTCGCCAGCCAGGCTTTAACAGAAAATGAATGGTTGGCCTGATATTAAAGCAAACCCAAATGATTTATTTTATTTTCATTATGGATTCTTTAAGAAAGAAATTTCAAAAGGTTTACGGGCACCAGCTCACTTACGTGATTATGTCACTTATATACTTCAAACTTCAAACTTGATTTATTTATTTGGCACTTTTCGAACAGAGAGCAGCTCAAAGTGCCTCACAGCAAAGAGAGAAAACATAAACAACGAGAGAGAAAGAAAAATAAACGCAAATTAAAACAAAACCCGACCCTCCCACACCCACAAATACAGAGACACACAAACACCTATGCAGCCAACGATGATGTAACTATGCAACAAAACTCCTGCCAAAGCCTGCCAGTCAGGAGCCGCGCGAGGAAAAGTTGTATTTAATGCTTCCATTTATCGGGAAAGTGTCGTCCTGTTCTGATAAAACTTCTCCATCCATGCTGGTCTCTCCAGCAGCTCGGCTCCTCGCTGCTTCCAGGGTCGTTTCCGTCCCCTCCTGTGAGGTTGCTCTACTTCCTGGTTTTGTCATAACTTAAAAGAAATCAATGTCGATCAATGCCTGAGTCTGAAACCAGCTGATAGAAAACACAAATCTTGGCTCTCAACCTCTGCCTAATAAGAATTTACACCCACACTCCTTGACGAGACCTTCATGGTGGTTCGGATTCTTATTTTTCTACGAAATAGATTTTTTTTTTGTTGACCAAATTACTTTTTTCCTCCATGGAACATTTTTCTAAATTAAATCTTCAAATCTCATTAAGCCCATCCAGCCCACTTCCTGTCTGACACTTTATATCGCACGGCCATTAGCGCTGCTGCTTTTCACCTTAAAGCGAGTTCACGCTCAGGCCTCGGGAGAACTCGAGGTTACGGCTGGTGCGTTAATTGTTCCCGGGTTTTCAATGTTGTGTGCCCGCAAGCCCGTCCGCTCATCTCGTTCTCGTGTTCATCATTTCTCCGAGGCGGATGGACAGAGTCCCTTTACATAAATGAGTCGCTGGCGTGCGCATGATCTCGTAATCTAATGAAGTGGACGGTCGCAACTTGGGAACCTGTGCAGCGGCCAAGGAAACATCGTTATGAATCATTTTAACCACGCTGACGGGGTCAAGAGCTGCAGACTCCAAAGTACCTCACGCTTTGTTGTTCGGCCCCGGGGCGACGCGGACGTACATGGTCCGACCTCGGAGATAGTCTTCCGTGCACCTTGTGACCAGCCTCTCCGTCAGCCAGTTGCTTCATCTGTTCTAGGATCTGAGTCCGGCAGGCCCGAGAAGAGAAGTGCGGAGCCACTGGTGCGTGATGGCACAAAATCTCGAGGCTGTAATTTGTTGTTTCTTTGGTCTGATGACTGTTGTTTTCTTCTCTGTTTCAGCGGCCCCATCATAATTCAAGTCAGGTCATAACCGATTCTGGCGCTTAAGCTTCGTATTTACGTCACTGAAAAGGAAGAAAGAGGGGAAAAAAAGGTCTTAAAAGAGTCCAGAAGCCAAACACCATGCTGAAAATATTTGTTTATAAAGGCCCATCTAATGCGGCTCATGAAAAAAAAAACTTACAATAACTTATAATAAGTAAGTTAAATGAATCATTAAATACGATGGTGCTTTATGATTTGAGTTGCTCTGCGTCCTCTGTGCTCCCCTCTGTCCTTTCAAGTTCAGGCAAAACAATCAGAACTAAAATCCTCAAGAAGTTGCTTCGCTTCACTTGTGCACAGGCAGTGAACCCTGCAGCTACACAATCCACCCCAATGTTTAAATCATGTGTCTCTGGGCGGAACGCAACTCAACTCAACTCAACTGAACCAAGGTTCACTTAAGTTCAGTGCAGATGAGTAGCTTACAAAAAAACAGCACAGAACCAGGACGTAAACCATGAAATGAGGATAATGAGCGAGATTGTTGCTTGTCATAAGTTTCTTTGTTTTTCTTTCCCAACACTGGATCTCAGAACCTTACTCTCATGGCTGGACATGCCATAGTGGGCTGTTCCAGGTCTGCGGGCCCGGCCAGCTCCCGACTGGGTCACCTGTGGTCCTCAAGCCGAGCCAGTAGCGGCTAATTAGCGGCTCCCAGCGCTCTGGCAGGGCCACAAATGTGTTGGAGCTGCGGCTTCCAGCCTATTAAAGTCTTTAAAAACAAATGATAAAATCTTCAAATCGATTGGTAACGACGCTCGGAGCTGGCAGGCGACGACGGGGCAGCGGTAAGTGGTCACGCTCACTGACGAGGGAACGTTTGAAATGAGACGGTTCAGACCACGGGCTGGAAAATCTGGTGGATCAGAACCAAATCTCATGATCTCGGCCCTGCTATTACTGTTTGCTCTGTTTTGCGATCACAGGCTGACTGACCACCTGGCCTTTCAATCGGGTGTCTCCCTGGTGGCCACATTCATTACTGCAGCTCTAGAGTGACCTGCTCCATGGACCTTCGATAAAGAAAAAGTTACTATTATTTACATTACGGAATCAAACCACTGGGCACTTGAGGATTACTTAGATACATCAGTAATAGAATATAATAAGTTTAGTTAAGGTGTAAAGTTACTGTCTGCATTCAGTTTTGTTTGGACAAGAAGGCAATTAATCTTCAAACAAACACATCAGCGTCTCGCTGCGATCTGTGAGAGCTCAGAAGTGGGTTTTTTTTAAGGCCCCGAAATGCACGTCTCAAATCGATGTTCGAGTTCGGTTTTGACACGGCCGTGGTTTGTGGTGTATTAAGACGAATGCCATGTAGGGGGATGGGGGAGGAGGTGTTGCCAGGAAGTGTGATGAGGACGGTGCTCTCCTCCAGGAGCAGCTAATCAATACACCCCCCTCAGTCGTCGCTCAGCGCGGCCGACACGCCTCCATTCAGCTTGTGAGGAGTTGTTATGAAAAAAGAAAAAGGGGGAAGAAGAAGATGATGATGATGAAGAAGAAGAAGCTGTATTTAAGAGATGGACTTTAATCCAACCCATTTCTGCTTAGCGCTCTCCAACTCTCCATCATTCCTTAATCAGCACTTCAAGACCTTCACTGTTAATAATACAGAAGATAAAGACAGAACGGAAAAAAAAAAAACTACACGGCAGAAGAAGTCGTCTTTTTTCTGGGGCCTCTCTTGTGCTCGCGCTTGGATGGCTCTAACGAGGCCCGCGTGCACACGCGCACGTGAGTGTTTGGGGTGCGGCGAGTCGCGGCAAATCTCGCTTCACGCCGGCGTGGCTGCTCGCTCGCCGTCGTCACTCCGTCAGGCGCCTCTCGCGCGTAAAAAAATAAGAAGCAAAGCGAGCGCGTGCGCCGATTGCAGCGAGGTGCCTGCGGGGGCAGCACTCAGCCGCCTGATCAATATTCAATCTCGGCTGTTCCGCCACACTGTTCTGGAAGGCCCGTCTGCCGTATCACCCCCAGGACGGGGGTTCGCTTTAATCGGAGAAAAGTGACTAATTTAGCATCGTCGAGAAGCGCATGTTGGCGGACGTGCGAGAGAGACGGGCGGATCCATCCTGATGCAGCGTGGCACATCGATGAGGACCGATGCATCAGGGAAATGAGACAAACTGAATTCTGCAGCCGTGGATATGAGATGCACTTTTTGGGCGCCGCAGCGCTAAGGAAGGCCAGTCTTGACCCTCAGGTCAAGATGTTTCCATTGTCCAGGTTTTTACTCTTTTTTTTCACCCTAGACGGCAGCAGAGGTTATCCGTCCCCGAGCCAAAAGAAAAAGAACAACGCCGGTGAATTGAAGGCCTCAGAAGTTAGATTTAGCCTCGGATATCAAAAAAGATGACGAAGGAAAATAAACTAATTTGGAACAATTGAGTTAAACAAAAATAGTGACTCAAAATTAAATTCAAGATTCACCATCCGGCTTCAAAAAAAATTGAAGGAAGTGGTTCTTTGGCTAAAGCCATAGGGTCAAAGAAAATGATGATGACTCACTCACCTCAATGTGAGCAGCAACCTCCGAGTTTTAGGCTCCTGAATCTGTTTTAAACATGTTTTTGTCTCCAGTTAAACTCTTTGTCGTTACCTCCACACATTCATTGGATTGTGTTTAAATTCACTTCATGCAAAGGTTATCCAGCGTAGGTCTGAACATCACGTCCGTATTTCTATAATGAATGGCTTGTGCTTTTATTCCATCCTTCCAGCCAGTGTGTATGACACTCAATACCATTTCCATTTGTGGACTCCGATGGGTACCACTGTCTCGCACGCTGCAGGTTTAAGTTAAACGTGTTAATTGTCTCGCTGTGGGCCATCATCATCATCATCCGCACACACAGAGGCACTTTTAGGGAGGGTCAAAAGTTGAGGCAGATAGAAGACAAGCAACAGCACCATAAGCATAAACAGTGGGACCAGTTCGGAAGAATGATGAGACTGCCAAGCTTGAGTTACAGCTCAGCAGACTTTGTCTTTTTCCATATTTTTTCTTGTCTCGTGGAGGCGACATGCGCAAAAAAATCTCATTGGTCCACCTAAACACAAATATATCCAATCACCTTCTACTTTTTAAGTGATTCCTCACCTTTCAAAATGCTGTCGGTAGGCTATATATATGGTAATGGTAAATAGACTTCACTTATATAACACTTTCCAGCACCTTCACAGTACCCAAAAGCGCTTTACAAGGCCTCTCATTCACCGATTCACCCACACACTCATACGCCAGTGGGTGGCTGCTGCCGTGCAAGGCGCTGCCAGCCCCATTGGGAGCAATTTAGGGTTCAGTGTCTTGTCCAAGGACACGTGTGGACAGTTGGAGCCGGGATTTGAACATCACTTTGATCATCAAATTGAGGCCCACTCTACCAACTGAGCCACAGCTGCATATTTGTATATGTGTGTAATACATACATTCATACATATACATATATACATACTAGTATGTAAATGTATGCATATGTGTGTGTGTATATATATATATATATATATATACACATATACATATATACATACTAGTATGTAAATGTATGCATATATATATATGTATATGTATATATATATATATATATATATATATATATATATATATATATATATATGTATATGTATATGAATATACATATATGTATATATATATATGTATATATATGTATATATATATATATATATATATATATGTATATGTATGTATGTATATATACAGCGCCTTGTAAAAGTATTCACCCCCCTTTGCTTTTATCTATTTTGTTAGATTTCAGCCTGTAATTTAAATGTTTTTCATCTGAATATTTCGTGAGATGGATCTGCACAAAGTAATCTAAGTTGGTGAAGTGAAATGAGAAAATAATATATAAAAGAATAATTTAAAGAAATAAAAAAGTGGAAATTGGCATGTGCATATGTATTCACCCCCCTGAAGTCAGTACTTTGTAGAGCCACCTTTTGCAGCAGTTACTGCTGTAAGTCTCTTCTGATAGGTCTCTATGAGCTTGCCACATCTTTCAACTGGGACCCTCCCTAAAAGTGCCCATTCCTCATGGCAAAACTTCTCCAGCTCCTCCAAGTTGGATGGTTTCCGCTTGTGAACGGCAGTCTTCAAGTCAAACCAGAGATTTTCAATCGGATTGAGGTCCGGGCTTTGACGAGGCCATTCTAGCACATTTAACATCTTCTCCTTAAACCATTCATGCGTAGCTTTAGCAGTATGCTTCGGGCCATTGTCCTACTGGAAAGTGAACCGCCGTCCCAGTCGCAATTCACAGGTGGACTGAAACAGGTTTTTCTCCAGAATGTCTCTGTATTTAGCACCATCCATCTTCCCCTCGATGCGGACCAATTTCCCCGTCCCTGCTGCTGCAAAACATCCCCATAGCATGATGCTGCCACCACCATGTTTCACTGTGGGGACAGTGTTCTTGGGGGGATGGGAAGTGTTGGGTTACTGCCAGACATAGCAGTTCCCTTTATGGCCAAAAAGTTCAATTTTAGTCTCATCTGACCAGATCACCTTCAGCCATACATTTAGGGGGTTGTCCACATGCTTTTTGGCAAATTCAAAACGTGCCTTCTTATTTTTAACACTGCGTTTCTCATCAATAATTTCACTAGTGCCATGTAAACGCACTGACTCAGTGCGTTTACATTTTTTACTTTTTACTGTTCCATAAAGCCCAGCTCTATGGAGTGTACGACACACCAGTGTTTGCTGTAGAACTCTGCAGCTCCTTCAGGATTACCTTTGATCTCTGTGTTGCCTCTCTGATCAATGTCCTCTTTGCCCGGTCTGTGAGTTTTGGTGGTCGGCCCTGTCTTGGCAGGTTTGTTGTGGTCCCGTGTTGTTACCATTTGGCGATTATAGATTTGATGGTGCTCCGGGGGATCATAAAAGATGTAGATATTGTTTTGTAACCCAGTCCTGGCTTGTATCTATCTATAACTTTGTCCCTGACTTGTTTGGAGAGCTCATTGGTCTTCATGATGTGATTCTTCTTGCTACGTAGAGTTGCAGCCCATTGGGGCCTCTCAGAGAAGGTGTGTTTATACTGACACATCTTGTGACACTTAGATTGAACACAAGTGGACTTCATTGAACTAATTCTGTGACTTGTGAAGGTAATGGATTGCACCAGCACTTTTTAAGGGGCTTCATAGCAAAGGGGGTGAATACATATGCACATGCCAATTTCCACTTTTTTATTTCTTTAAATTATTCTTTTATATATTTTTTTCTCATTTCACTTCACCAACTTAGATTACTTTGTGCAGATCCATCTCACAAAGTATTCAGATGAAAAACATTTAAATTACAGGCTGAAATCTAACAAAATAGATAAAAGCAAAGGGGGAGTGAATACTTTTGCAAGGCGCTGTATATATGTGTATATATATGTGTATATATATGTGTATATATATATGTTTGTATGTATATATATATGTATATATATATATATATATATATATATATATATATATATATATATATATATATATATATATATATATATATACATATATATATATATAGGATTTTTTTGTGTTGTATTGTTGTTAGGTAGGCGACACGGTGGCGCAGTGGTTAGCGGTGCCGCCTCACAGCAAGAAGGTCGTGGGTTCGATTCCGGGCCTGGGACCTTTCTGTGTGGAGTTTGCATGTTCTCCCCGTGTCTGCGTGGGTTCTCTCCGGGTTCCTCCCACACTCCAAAAAACATGCATGTGAGGTCAATTGAACACTCTAAATTGTCCGTAGGTGTGCATGTGAGTGTGAATGGTTGTTTGTTTCTATGTGGGCCTGCGATGAACTGGCACCTTCGCCCTGAGACAGCTGGGAGAGGCTCCAGCAGACCCCTGTGACCCTGAGCTTGGGAGTAAGCGGCTATGGAAAATGAATGAATGAATGAATGTTGTTAGGAGATTGTTCAATTTAATGCAAATTTGATGTGATGCCGAAGATGCACCAGAAAAATACAAGATAGTGATCACAGGAGAGGAGAGCACATGGTCTTGCATGTCGAGTGGCTGAAAGGGCACTTGCAGCGGCAATCTTGCAGTCCATCGTGGAGCCAAGAGGCTCCACCCAAAGGGCAAATATTCTGATTGAATGTAAAGATTGCCTTAAGATAATAGTGGGTCATGGCATGTAGTAAAACAGACGCTGGCTCCACGGCTGTTTTCTCAGTTCGTCTTCCATCTCCTAATCTTCATGCCACAGCTCACACCGCTCTCATTTGCAGCTGTCCAGATATTTATCAAAGGCCTCTGAGAGACCACATTGTGCTTGGCCAAGTCATGCGGCAAAATACACAAAACATTCTTTCAGTGTCGACGTCAGTAATTTCATGTTGTTTTAGAGCACATTGAGATTAGACATAATGGCATTGTTTCATAAGCGCACACTCATTCTGGGCCAGGCCTGGGGGCGCGATATTTTCAGTACAATGCCATGTCTTTATCTTACCAGAAAACACAGGATGGACATATGCGTTCAAGTTTGCGGGCCGATGTGAGAGGCCCTTTGAGAAATAGTTCATACTTGGTCTTACAAGAGGCATCATAATCTCACATTTACACCTCTCCCTATATATGTATAAATACATATTTACTCTCACACAAACACTACTATACCCTCGTACATGTGCAATCGCACTCTGTCACACACAGCGGCACTTTCTTAATCAGGCGTACGCCATAATATTCTTTATAGTAGTATGTGCAAAAGAGTATAAAAATAGCGCAAGAAATGATGTCTTGGTAATGAATGAAGACACCTCTTTACAGTTAGAGACTGACAACAATGGTATATACATATGTATATGTTTTTATGTGTATATATGTATGCACACACACCTGCTATATTTAAATCTTTATTTCAAACATAAAAATAGAAGAATGCCACACGAAGGGTAAAAAAATGTACTTAAGTATTTATGCATTTATATATTTGTGTGTATCTAGTGAAAGTTTATTTGTATTTATAGCCTTTCCAATAACTACCTCATCCACGCAGCCTGAGGGTGGCTTGAATAGGTCAGACTATGCCTGAGGAGGCAGGACAGAGTCAATAACAACAACTGGTTCACCGATGTGTTCCATCCTTTGGGTCGGTCTCGTCTTTGTCTCCTTCCGTTTACCACGTTTAGTGGTAAAGTTGTAGCAGTTGTGCCGCACGTTGTAAACAGAGGGCTGAATATTCTTTTTTCTTGAATGTTGTAGTTGTTTATTTAGGTCATTAACAAAGAGGTTCGCTTTGCTGGAGACCATGCAGGAGACAGAAAAAGATCTAACAGTGGAGGTGTTGTGGGACTTAAAAGAAATCCTAACCAGCGAGTCAGAACGATAAGACGGCTAATGGCAAAAATATGCATGGCCAATTAAAACGCTCCAAAAAGGAAAAACGCTCTCATTACTGCTGGCGATGTTGGTTTCGCTCATTCCGAACTTTCCCGTGGTTGCCAGGAACCCGCCGACGAGGCTGTGCGCGCAAAGCATTTTCACAGCAAAATTGGTTCCGTCAGGGTTTAGGATGGCTGCTTTTCCCGCCCTCTGAATGAAATTGGAACTAGGTGTTGCACCAGCAGAAAATGTTTTCAAAAACATGTCCAATCAAAACACCCACTGGCTTGCCTAATCCAATGGAGACGCACATGGGGGGGGACTTGAGGAGGTGGCTGAGGTGAACAGGGGTGAGAATAGGACGAGGAAGACGAAGAGTCACCTGAGAGGGATGACACTGGGAGTCTGTGTGTTTCCTGGTGTGGCCAACAATAATAAAAAAAAAATACACCACTAAGTGAAAATCAGTGAGACAGCAAGAATTATGGCGGTGATTAACCCAAAGCCAAACACAGTGACGGCACACGCAGATGCACAGGGAGCGGGTTGTGGTGCTGCAGGAGCTCCGTGTGGATGCAGCCCGGAGGAAGCGAATCAAAGGTCACATCTCGCATCTTGGCGGGGAGGAGCAATAAAAGAAGCAGAAAGAAAGAAAAAAAAAAAAAATTAAATCCTCGCTCGCCTTTCGTCAGTAATCACAAGACCTTAAGTCCGTTGAAATGTTGAAGAAGGGAAAAAGCATCCGGCATCACAAGACGGCTTTTAGATGCTCTGAAAGAGGGCAGGGAATGCTTGTGTTCGCTGTACGCAAAGTAAAATGATAAAAACAGAAATAAATCCTGTCTTGGTCGCCTAATGGATGTCTCAGTGGACGGCTGAGACATCGTTGATTAAGAGCGGCACCAAAGCTGTTGTTTTTCTCCCTGCGGAGCCTGCTGCCGTTGAGTGGATGTGCGACAGGAGCGAGAGCGAGCGGCGAGAGCAACAAGTCTAGAAATTGGGCCCCGCTGACCACATGCTGGCTTCCGTTGTGTCGTATCTGAGGAAAACAAAGTTGTTCGCAGGCAAATGGGGCAAATGACAGGGTGGATAATTTTTTTTCAATTCAAAGCAATTACCAATCTCGGGAAATGCGGCATTTAAAAACCACCTCAGGAGTGGAGGCTCCTCTATAGGGGATAGGGTTGCCACCTCCTAGACTTTCAAATCTGGGACATCTCGGGGGAGTGGGGGGGGCAAGTCAGTCGGGGCAAAGTGGACGAAGTGCGTCCCGTATCAGTTCATTACGGGGCAGGTTTTTTAGTTGCCAAATATGGGACAATCGCATATTTTACGGGAGGGTTGGCAACCCTATCTAGACCACAGACGGAAATCCAATGAGGTTTTGTCATTTTCCCTAAAAAGAAAAAACGGGACAAATTCTGTCCCGGGAGAGATTTTATTTTTCCCAGTACAGGTGGTGAAAAAAGAGAACAATTCTGGGGAAAACGGGACGGGTGGCAACCCTAATAGTGGATGGAAGTGAATGATAAGATAAGGCTGTCTTTCTTGTTCGTTTTTCTTTGAAATCGTTAATTGCCGTGTTTGAACTGTTAGTATCCTGGGATTTCGTTTGTTTTAGTCACTGCATTGTCCTTTTTCAGAGGTTTTCCTCAGGAGCCTGCAAATGAGCATTGCACCTGTCTGCCTCTTCATCTGGATGAGCCTCCTGCAGCAGCAGTGTGGACTCCTCACGTCTGCGCCACGGCGTGCGACGCCTTGGCTTTGTCCCTGAGCTCACAGCACTTTGTTCTGGAGAGGATCAGGCGGCCAGGATCAACATCGGTCGGCAGCCGCCATCCTTTAAACTCACGGACGCGACGTATTACGCGGCTCATTATATTTCATAAAGCTTAGCTAAGCTTTTACCCGTCAAGCGACGATATGTTCCCATGGCCATTTCCTGCGGGATGCACAACATCAGTGCCGCGGCTGCTGTGCGCTTGCTGCTCAGTGGTTTCCCCATTTTCCTGCACGCACTTGACAGTTGACCTCATCCTACTGATTTCACAGCTTTCTATATTTTCTTAAAAAAAATAAAAAAAAGAAGAAGAAAAAAGCCCAGAGCATTCATTGCCGTTCTTTATCAGTTAAAGTATTGGATGTTTAATGTCTTAGGGTTGTCTTGGTTAAATATAACTTGAAGTGAGTGAGAGCGGCTCTAATGATTTCTCGCGGCTAATAGTGTCTGTGCATGATGAGGATGGATGGGGGGGTTTCGTCTCTTTTCGCTCGGCGATAACCTTGAAGACATGCACGCGTCTTTGCGACCAAGCTGCTCCCTGTGGGTCCCACTCCTGGTGATCTTATCTGGCCACCAGCAGCACAGCATGTTACATTGTGTAGTATCATGATGACATTTCCCATCGTGGTGCTGGGGAAAAAAAAAAAAAAATACCCTGAACTCTTAATCCGTGACTGGAGATGCTGAGATGCAATGAACAAATGCAGAAAAAAAAATATATATATAACATATATATAACGCTATACACACACAATAGTACTATAACTAACTGGAGGAATATTTGCATTCGATAAGTAATGTACTGGGGCAACTGTTCCATTTTCCCTTTGAACAGGAAGCTGCGAATGTGTCTACAAAGGTCGGTGGAGGCAAACTCTCATACACACACAAAAAAGAGGAGCTTTTGTTTTGGAGCAAAAGTTTTCACTTGAGATGAAAACGAAGGTAACGTGCACACTGGATTCTATAACCCGTCAGAGCTCGCAGCGACTGCCAAGTGTCTCCTCATCTCTTGGCGACACGATCTCACTTGCGCACAGTGTTGTCGGGATTACTCCATAAAAGTAATCCAACTACTGATTACTGAGTACTCCTCAAAAAGTAATCTAATTACTTCTTTAACTACTTTGTGTCATAAGTAATCATTGCTAATTACTTCAGTTAAAAAAAAGATAAAGTAACAGTTGCTCAGTGCTTTGGGAATAATTTTATCAAGGTGCAAATTTTGCAATTCCAAATATTGCCTCTGTCCTCTTTACATGAGTGAATGTTTGCTCTCTGAACACAAACTGCACATTTCTCACAACGAACTCATGTACAGCACTGGTGCTGGTGTTAAAATAACTAGAAGAAAGATCTCTACAGTACTGCTGACTTACTTGTAAACATGGCTTTCAACAACTTACGAGGTTCAACGTGGATATTTTCGAAGTTAAGAATGTCTTGTTTCCTGCACATACCGTACAACGCACCACAATATTCTTTGATTTAGACGAGATGAACTCAAAAGAATGTTTGTATTTCCAGCTACAAAAACGCATTCACTTTTTTTTTTGTTGCCGCCTCCATGCTTGTTTTGGTGCGGCGTCGCATATCAGTGACGTTGCATTCACGGCTGCATCATCAGTCTGCGTCATTGTTGTTTTTGGTTGCTTTTCTAAATTTTCGGACATTTTGTGAATAAGACATTATTAGCTTGCAAGATATTTCGGAAAAGTAATGGAATCGTTACTTGTTTATGATATAATTTACAGTATTCCCATTACATTACTCCGTTATCTAAAAGGTAGTTTAATTACAGTAGTGGATTACTTCGTAATAGATTACTCGCAAAGGCTGCTTGCGTACGCGTGTCCTCATTATTCCTCAGCCGGCTGTCTCCAGAGCCTCGTCGCGGTCCTGATGCCAGTCAGGGGGTTGCGAGGTTGAGGTTCAGAGTTTTTCTCACCGACGTGTCGCTGGTGTTGTGCACCTAAATTTAGCCGAGCGGGCGACCCTTTGTGAGCCGCGCAGAGGAGCTAAAGGGCAGACTTTGTGCGTCACAAGCAACGGAACCTGTTTGTCATTAGAGGAGACTGCGTATGTGGGATAAATGCTACTGTGAAAAGGAGTTGTTCTGTTTTGGCAGGTTTTGACAGCGGCTCCTGTTAAAAGGCGGCATTTTTTGTGGAAAAAAAAAAATCCTTGAAAATTTTCTGAAGTCCTTTTGCTGGGTAGAGTTCTTCTCTCCCGCATGTGAAAACACTGGAGGAATGTGTGTCCGCTATAGCTATCGTCTGCCGCTCGCTATGGCGCGGTATATGTACCTTGCAACCACAGAACAGCTGATGGCACATTTACGATTTAACACAGTTAAAAAATATATATATCATAGTATATTTATGATACATCTGAGCCACAGCAGTCAACTAAAAACAAGCCACTTTAACGGACATATGGATCTTAATTGAATATATTCTATTCTTCTCGAAGTCCTCTTAAAGGGAAAAGTTGCACTCATCAGTCATCATCATCACATGACGTGCCAGCGTTCTGCAGACATAGCTTTCAGTTCGATTGAATTAAATAGAGAAAAGGGAAACAAAAATAACTTTCAAAGATAGTACTGGTATGTGTGTGGCCGTAATTATTATTTCCTCCCTTCCCCCGTCTTCATCTCTGACATGCCAAATCTAATTACCGACCGTCAATAATATGCAAAGCACTGAAACATTTTGGTCTCATAGCAGAAAAAAACATGAAATCAATCATGGTTTAAACAGCGGAGTGGTCCCTTCCCTCAGCAGCCTGACGGCGGAATGAAGAGCAGGGTTGAAGTGGAGGTGAAGGTTCCTTGAAGTTACTGGTTACTCCACTACATGTTTGTCTTTCATGGAGCTCTCCATCCCAAACGATTACATTAGTCACGGCGTGCTGGCGAACGTCACATGAAACGGGACCTCGCAACGTGCACACGACACATGGGCTTCCCAGCGGCGCTCCACTTGGCAGCGCGGCAGCAGCCTGCTGCCGTCATAAATAACTCAAAAGCTCATGAAAACCAACGCATGGATCAGAGCCAAGTGTTTTCATTCATTCTTTCTTTTCTTTTGTCTTTCAAGTGTAAAAATGCATTCGGAGATAACTATTCTAGATTCCCATCCGGTGATGAAAGACCACTTAGCAACATGTTTTTATTTATTTATTTGTTTAAAAAACAACAACAACAAAAAAAAAGCAGTTGAGCACTGATGAATAAGACGATTTTTGCTTGCTTGAGGCAAGACTTAAATTACCAGGGCGGGGGGCTGGGGGGATTTGAAAGCACACACTAAAGTGACTTTGCTCAGTAAACACACGACAGGAGGACATCACTTTTAGCACACGTGTAATCAGTACATGACACCAATGCACATCCACTTGAACTTTGATAAGTTTGACTCCTCAGGTAGCAGCACTGCAAAAAAAGAGAGGTTTGTTTTCTGGACTGTGTCGAGGCAACAGGTGCGACACACGTTCGGACATTCACAAGAAACCAGACTTTCAGGAGACGTGACCTCTGGGACTAAATGCATCACTGTAACTTACGTAAATGTGATTTTATTTTTTTTTTCCTTTTCATTTAAGGTCAGGGTGTTTTTATGTAATTTTTTTTTTCCTCCACCGGAGTCATAAAACAAAGAAGAGCGAAAGGCTTCTCTGCCCGTCCAAGACATCAAATATAACTGCCGCTGACTGAGTGCCGAGTGAGAACATCCAGAACACCAGTGTTACACCAAACAGCACGCCGACTGTCAACAACACACCACGAGATTTTTGGAGCCGACGACACCGACACATTGTTCTCACTCTGGCTGGCGGCCTCATTGTCATTGTGTGTGTTGCACAAATAACACTACTGACAACAACGAGCGAGGGACTGAACACACTGAAAGCATGTACATATGTCTCAGTTTGTGCTAGCTGCTGCTGCTTCTTCAATTCTGCTTTTTGAATTTGATTCAACTTCTTTTTTTTTTTTTGCGTTCCACCGACATCCACCGAGTCCATGTGGCAAAGTCCTTGGCAGCGTTCACGACACAGACGACACTGTTTCTGTCCAGCTCGGCGGCGAAAGACTTAAAAGGCGTCCGATCGGGCGTGGGTAGGGGCGGCCCCCCCCTTTTTGCCCTCAGATGGAGGTGCAGTGGAAGTTGGGGTCGTTGGCGGTGCTGGAGCCGTCCGTCTTGACCACGGTGACCTTGGACGAGTGCTGCGAGCTGTGCCGCGCGTTCCGGTGGCACAGGCGCTCGCGGTAGTTCTGGGCGAAGATGAGCAGCATGAGCGGGTTGATGCAGCTGTGCGAGTAGCTCAGGCAGATGCTGATGTTGTAGGCGTAGATGAAGGCGATGGTGGGCGTATTGTTGGTCAGGTTGAGCACCTGGATGACGTGGTACGGCGACCAGCAGAAGAGGAAGAGGCCGATGACCATCAGCACCATCTTGGTGGCCCTCTTGGCCCACACCGACTGCTTGCGTTTGACGCGGCGGATGGAGCTGAAGACGTGGTAGAGGGTGAGCGAGTAGAAGGTGCTGATGATGATGAGGGGGATGATGAAGCCCAGGATGGACTGGTAGAGGGTGTACCAGTACATGTCCTCGGGCCCGTCCAGGTTCATCATGCACACCTGCATGTGCTGACGTTGCACCACCTTGGCATAGAGCATGACAGGCACAGTGAGCAGGAAGCTGCCCAGCCACACCAGCATGTTGATGATGATGGTCCACTGGAGGGTCCGCTTCTCCGAGGTCGGGTGGACGATGGCGATGTACCTGTTGGGGGAAGAGGTATATCTTCAGAGGAAAACCTTGTTTTGTTTTTCCCTGACCGCCACTGACCGCCACTTAAGTATCGGTAAAATATCGGTTAAGTGTGCGATATTTGGAGATTTTGAGAAGAAACAGCGACATCAAGTGGTAACATTTAAACTCTTACAATCCCCCTCCATCTCCCAAGCTTGCAAGTAAACTGCGGTGGCCGGCGCAAACGTACTTGGTTACCTCGTTCACCTTCTTCTTCGTTGGTTTGTTTGAGGGCGCGAGCGTTCACCCTAAATACGAAACACTGTCATACGGGCTGGATTGTTCTTCCATAGAAGCCTGCTGACGGTGCACGATGGCAGCTAACTAGGAGCAAGCCAAAAGACTTTTATTGTATTGCGAGTAACACTTTTATTATTGTTTTTATGGTCAGTAAATTAATCTTTTACCTACCGGACCTTTAAGCCATTGGCTAATTGTCCACACCAATGAGCGAGACGCAGTGGTCCAAGATAGAGCTAATTGGTGTTTTGTTCTTCAGATGAAATCTAAAATTGATTTTCTGGAGGCTTCTCGCAAGAAGCCACAAGTGGCTTTTACTGTCAGTCAAGTCGCCGAAATAAGGGCTGTCGCTGGAAAGTGTCTGAAGGTGGCAACATCAAAGCGTTTCTCCCCCCGAGGGGACATGAATCTATAATCCTGTAGACTGATTCACTGCTTAAATTTAAATATCTTTAGTTGGTGCCATGTTGTCATCAACAGGAGAAAGTCAATTAGTGTTAGCGATGCGTGAAATGCCAAAATTCCATCCTTTACTTTTTTGGGACTTGGTTTGCTTTTCATTGAGTGCAGAAATCACACTTCTGGAGGCCATTTGTGAGATCCTGATGGTCCACCCCACAACTGCCCTGGTTTTCTTCCCTTTCAGACATGAGGAAGATACAGCAAACTCTGAGCAGTGAGCTGAAAGCCGGAAGGGAGGTTTAAATATTTTGTTTTTATTGGGTAGCGTATCGCGTGAAGCTGCTCCTCTAGAGTCCAGGATGAAAAGAAGCCATCAGAAATTGGGTCAGTCGCAAAAACTTGAATGAGTGGAACGTTATCTCAGATGATGCTCTGTAGTCATTTCACTGGTTTCAAAACACCACTATTTCAATACAAAAAATATGAACGATGGATATATTTTTCAAAATGTTTTCGCGAGATCAAATATTTTTTTGTGCTTGTCTTTTTTGTTTCTTTCGGGTCAATCCTTCTAGTCTGAAACTCAATTGTCTTTCTTTATGGCACTCCAGTCTTCTATTCGTGATCATCTCTATCTGCAGAAGTAGTTGAGCCAGTAAATAAATTGTCAGCTGATTCGTTGGTCATCAAATTCTGCCACAAAAGCACGGATTTTTCAGTGACGCTGAGCCACAATTTGATGCGTTTGTCCTACGGATTTCTGCAAGTGTCCTGTCGATCTGAACACTTGTCTTGATCTTTGTTTGATGATGACCCTTATTTAGTTTTTTCTTATTCCTGCACTTGTTTCCTCTCATTTATTATTTTATAATACCCACTTTAAAAGGCCTTTCGTGTGAAGAGGCTACACTCTGTGACTGCAACACGTCAAACCGACTATTTATAGACGTTTATCGTCCAAACAGACTGCTTTACAAGACTAAACTATTTCTTGTGACCTCGTATTATCCAAGCTTTTTCTCGTTAATGGCTTTGGCATTTTGTTCGATGCCTTCGGATAAGGTGGAGCAGCCCAAACTGTCTTTGTGCCCCGCTCACAGCACCATGCTTCTATTTAAACAACGCCGGCTTTGTGAGCGCTGTGATGAATGCAAAACAAACAAAAATAAATGAAAAAAAAACTCTACTTTCTAGATTGTGCGTTTGCCGGTCGGGCTGTATGTTGATGTTTGCACTCTTGATACATCTTGAGCCTCCTGGACTCAAAACTCACAATGACTAAGCATATTTGACGAGAATCTCTGAGGCACGTGGAACTATAGGAAAGCATCAAAACATGAAAATACTCAAATCTTTTGTTTGTATTTTCCTAAAGCCCCTCAGATTATGTCAGTCAATTTATTTGCGACTGCCGATCCATTTCTATTTGCTGCAACAAGCTCCTCGGGAAACACAAGGACAGGGGATGAAGAGCGCAGGACAAGTAGAATGACAGAAAAAAAGGTAATGAGAGATGATATCTATTTAACACCTATTGAACACTCAGGACTTGTTAACATTTCCCCTCCGAGAACAAGTCTGACACTGCTGATTACTGCTTAACGGCGATGCTTAGAGGCGCAGCACCACCTTAAACTTCCCCTTTTTGGTCGCCTCATAAATATGACATCATTCATGTGGGGGAACATTGTGTATTTTTATGGCCGGTTGCATGGTTGGTCGCTCCACCTTGGGCTCTGTCAGCTGCAGCTCTGATATAATGCCATTAGAGCAACAGGTGTGTGCGTGTGTGTGTGTGTGTGCGCGCGCGCATGAATGTGTGTTTGAACCCACAAACACTGTATCCAGCTATTATTACAACAATGACTACACTGGTACAATTCATTAGTCATCTAATTGCTACAAATCCTCTTATGTTCATGGCCTTTTGTTTGCTCCCTTGACTCCACATTGCATAGACGAATCAAAAACACTTAACGCACGCACGCACGTGTCCGAAGTGAACTTACCGGTCGATGCACAGCACCGTCACTATCCCCACCGTGGTGAACTGGTTGCTGACGTCCACCACCACCACCGCCTTGCACATAAAGTTTCCGAAGACCCACTGGCGGTCCCTGACCAGCTGGTGGATGTTGAAGGGCATCACCAGCAGGAAGAGCATGTCGGCTATGGCCAGGTTGAGCACGTAGATGTCCGACACCATGCGCTTCTTGCACACCTTGACGGCGTAGATGACCAGCCCGTTGGCGATGACGCCCACGGAGCACAGGACGCCGTAGATGGTGGGGAAGATGTGCATGAAGGTGGTGATGTCCACGAAGCTGTAGGTCGGCGTGCTGGACGTCAGGCAGGACGCCTGGCCGCTCGAGTTGTCGCTCCGGTTGTTCTTGCAGAAGATCACCGTGTCGTTCATGGTTGCGGGTCCCACTCCGCTCCGCGCTTCTCGTTGTGATCGGTTTTCGTCCACCCCCCCTCCCGCGCCGCGCGCGCGAGCCAGCCGGGCGCTCTACGCACTCTCGCTCTGTCTACCCCGCCTCTGTAGCCGCGCGCCAGCCGTCTCCAAAGTTTGGCACCGCGCGCGCTCCGCGTGATCGTCCTCCTGCTCGAGCGAGTGTGACTTTTCGTTTTTTTTGGAGAGCCGGGACACGTCGTCGCGGGGCGGTTGTGATCTAGAGCGCGAGCGCCGGTGCTCTCTGGCAAAGTTGCTGGTGCGCGCGAGCAACAACTGTTCATCCGCCGTGGCAAGACAGCAGCGCGCGCCCCGGGAGACATTAGTTCCCTCCCTTCAAAGATCACCCCCTCTTTTGCCCGTACATGCGGGCGGAAGGATGGTGGGAGAGGTGGAGGGGAAGGAGGGGGAAGAGGAGGAGGAGAACGAGGAGGAGGAGGCAATAAACCTTGTTGCAAGATTGGTGGCCTGTTTTTGCATTTTGATGCGACAGTAAACTGGGAAATAAAATCTAATCTGCTTTGCATTCTGGGGGCCCATTCGTGGTTTATTGCGATCAATTTATTGCTTTTTTTGTTTATAAATACTTTCATGTTCTCTAAACTGTTTGATTTTAACACGCATAGATTAGGAGTTAAGATTCATTTGATTAATTTTTAATGTGTGTGACTGTTTTTTGTTTTTTTGTTTTTTTAAATTCCGGTGTTAAACAACAAACAGGTTGATGCCCGGCGCACGTTGAAGAGCTCCACTCTGAATCACTTTCAATTAAAAGTCTCTCTCTGAGGAGCTGGTTAAGTCATTGAAAAAGCAGGAAGTGACCGCGGCAAGCTGATTCCCCCCAACCGCCTTAAACTTTATAATAATAAGGTGATAATAAAACAGGACTGGCCAACCTTTTCACATTAAAAGAACGGCATAAGCTGAAGGCCTTCCTTGGCGGAGAAGATCTTTTCAACTCCCTCCCAACTGGCCTGTGGCTTTAGTTTCGCGCTGCGACTCAACAGGTGGTAGGGAAACCCCCCATTGCACCATTTGGATTCCCTCTTCCTGCTCCTGGCTGAGCTTCAAGCAAAGTATTGGATTTTTCTCTCTGAACATCCAGGTCGTTTTTGCTCTATTTCTTCACTTTTGGGACATTTCCACTGCGCTCCCTGCAAGACAGATGTGTCACAGGTGCTAAACCCTTTGGCAGGCACTAGAAATAAATCCCGCTGATTTAGGAGACACCCCACATCTGGCGCATCAGCTTACGGTATTTTCACAGTCTGGACGATTGTTCCGCGTCGTTTGATCTGATTCACTGTCCTCTCGGTTCGCAGGCTGACACAGCGGGTGGTGCCGCGCACCGACGAGATGCGACGGCTTCCTCCTGCGCTGCCGCCGAGTCGTGGCGACAGTGGACTGTGCTCCTGCCACTAGATGTTCCTCATGATTCCAACAAACCAGCTATCTCGCCGCCCCGCCCCGACCACCCAAGCCGATGAAATTTGTAGCTGCTGTGAGGATGTGGTCATTCCTGATGAGACACGAGACGGTTGGGAATATGCTTTTTAATAGCAACTTACACGTGGTATGAAGGTTCCAAGCGCACACAAATCGATGGCCGACGTGAAAACACCTTTTAGCCTTCCCACAGGTCTTGGAAGCAGGTCTTGCTCCCTTTCAGGCCCCTAGTATGACACAATCCTGAGGGCCGCCTGCCGCTGTCCATTCTCTTTTTGTCAATTTTAAGCGTTTCTTGTTGTCACTGACTGATTTTTCTACAAGACAAGACCAAAAAAAAAACAAAACCGCAAAACAATGACAACCCAGGAGACGTCAGCAGCATTCCTCAGTCCAATAGTCCTTAATTTGTTTAACCAACCATGACCTCACTCAGGAGTGGTCTCCTGTGATATGTCACAGAGGCACCACTGTTTCTGCCGTTGCTCTGATGGAAGCTCAGCATCCGAAATGTTCAGCCTTTACTTAGAAAAATTAAGTCTTGATTGAGGCCAGTCTGTCTCCGTAAACCCCCCAAAGTCACCGCTGCCCATTTTCTTTATTCACAGTTGTTCTCCTGCAACTTGTTTACAAGAGGAGACTCACCTCCCTGCCTTGGCTTCGCTATTCAGGGACTTGAGCTGATTTTCCTCTCCGACAGCGGGGGCCTCCGCCGTTAATATCTTTCTGTAGCGAATGCAGACGCAGCGACTCACACCCTCGGACTGTCAGAGAGGCGAGATGCGGAGACACAGAAATAGATGGAGTCTAGACAATTGATTGCAACGATACTCAGGCCTCGCAGTGTTTTTTTGGCTTGGGTACTGGTCGACACGTGCAATAATGTCCAGGTTGAGGAGGTCATGAAGCCGTTTTGTTGTTTTTTTCCCTTGTGCAGGGCCTTAAATCAACAAGCGAGACAAAAGAGGCCGATTCAGAGCTCAAGGAAAGGACTGCGACTTGGCCTGTGAAGCAGCGCTCTTGTTCCGATGGATGAAACGGACAGAGACAGACACCAGCAGTTTGATCAACAGGCTTTGTTCTTTGCATAATCCCTTTGCACAGGTCTCTCCGGACGGCTGAAAGCAAGTGGTTGGCCTTTGATGCAGAAGAGGTCAAAGTCAAAAGGAAAAGGAAAAAAAAATGTATATATTATATATCCTTTTTGAGATGACATTTTAACGGTAACTTTTGAAGACCGTGAGTGCAGGAGGAAGCCGGCATTGAAGATGGATGGACTTTTGAAAACTGCATTACTGTGATGCAGCTTGGAAAATGGGTGGGGTCATTTGAAGATAAGCAGAAGGACAGATGCATGAACAGAGCCTCATTCTCCCAGTAACACATGATTTTAACCATCACAACAGCTGCAGCTGAGTAATTACTATAAATCGTTGCACAGTTCCTCTTTAGCGTAAATGTTCATTTGCTTAAATGCTACTTTTGTTTTCTTTTTTCCGCCCACGCTGTTCCAAATATTAAACATTCAATGGGGTTTTTGGACCAGTGGTTCAAAAACACAAACAGGGACGAGCTTCGAAGACGCAGTTCTATACCTCAGGTTTTTGTGATCCGCATGGTCCCTTATTAAAACAAGTGAATTTTCCACGACGTGTTTGGCTGGAGCGGATTCATCTCGTGCGAGGCCCCGAGAAGCCGCAACGTGGTGCCGTCAGTGGAGGAAGCGACAGGAGGGGAGAAAAGCGCGACCGCAGTCACAAGCACAAAGCCCTCTCTCAGTGTGAGCAGCACATGGAGAAGGAATGTACGCTTTATTCTTTTGAGAAAACGCCTCTGTTTCCCCGCCGCCTTGGGTAAGCAGCTGCTGTGCGTCGCACATTATACCCGTGCGGGAACAGGGCCGCGGGTCCAAAGAGCGGGTCTCCTCCGGCAATTAGAACGTGGCCGTCCGTCGAGCGGCACCGCGACTCTTATCTCTTTCCCGACTTTACATGTGAGGAGCATGTTTGTTTGTTTTTTGTTTGCAGGATGCACAAAGATGCTTTTTCTTGTTTGGATTTATCGGCTGCTGCCATTCGGCTTGTGTATGTGTGTGTGTGTGTGTGTGTGTGTGTGTGTGTGTGTGTTTCAGAGATTTCTGCCAAATGGATCAGAACCATCGACCGAAACAATGTGACATCTGCATGAAAACCTGCAATTACGTTGGCCAAAGACGGCGCTGCCCGATGGTTTGTTGTTTGTCCAGTTAGCTAATAAAGAAAGGAAGCCGCTTCTGCTCTTTCTAAGTGGCTGGTGAGTCAAACAACGGCGCAAGAACTTTAATTTAAATCTGTCCAGGTGGTTTTATGTTTAAAACCCGTTTCAACTCATTTAGCGTGATGAACGGGACAAAGACGGACGTTCTTCCCCTTGCTGCGGCCATCAGTTGTAGCGTCGGGCGTCCGGTAGTTTTGATCGATGCGCCCCCTCCTAAACAAAATCTGCTGTGTTGGATTATAATTTCTCCCAATGCAACCGTAAAAATAAAGTCCGACAAGGAAATCGGCGGCTCCCACGTCTCAACGCCGCAGTGTCGGAGGGGTCAGTTGTTCAGCGCTGGCATCCAAAATAGTTTGCGTGCTGCATTTACACTCATCCTCCGCGTTGATCTCCAGGACCAGATCTCTTTGATAGTTACAGACGGCAAAATCCTTGACAACCCATTGCATGTTTTGGTGGAGAGAACACGGAGGGAACAAGCAAACACCACCAAGGAGATAAAACCCGCGGAGATTCTCGCTGTAGATACTGCAATATTTTTTGTGATGAATGGAGAATTTACACGTTTCAGCTCCCCTGTTGTGTGTCTTCACTGCAGGAACCTTGGTTGAATTTATTCACATGGCTGTTGGCAGGATCTAATCACCACTTTCTCCCACTCGCTCCCTCCGTGTCCTTTCGGAGGGCAAAATAATAATCATGACGAAAGCTGCACCATGTTTATTATAATTAAAAAATAAGGCTTTTGGAAAAGGAAGGACCCACTTCGCCTCTTCAGCTCGGAGACCACGCGCTCCCCACGCAGACCCAGGGAGAGAATCGATAAGCTCATATTCAGCAAGTGAGCGAATGGCTTCATTTCATAAAATGTAACTGTACTTGGCAGGAAAAAGGTGGCGCCTGCTTCGCCCAGGAAGAAATCCCACATCGATCCAATGAAGCATAAATGTCATAGATTATAGTCTGAGCTAATTTCCCCGCTCGCTGCCTGCTACGGGCTAAAGACTGTCGCTCCCCTGATGTCACGGTGATGTCACCTCCCCGTTAACTCCTCCCCCTCCCCCTTTCTCCGAAGGTTGTGAAAAGCCCCATTAAATGAGACGCCTGGAAATCTGACAGGGGCATTAAAGGTGTGCACTGATGTGCAAGTGGTTCCATTATTTTTTCATTATCAGAAAAACTACCCCCCCCCCCCCCCACCCCCTTATTTTTCTTACAATAAAATAATCCCATGCATTTCTTTTTCCTCCCTGTGTGATGTTAACTGATGCATCTTTTATACTTGAAGCCTTTGAACGTGAACTCGCTCTGTTCGCAACGTTCCCACATTTTTCCGCTTCAGTGTCTGCGCGCGCTCATGAAAAAATGTCTCGGATTCGCTCTTGGAAATTAAAACTTTTGATTCCTTGTGGAAGAACAATGGACTTTCCAGACCATGTTTCACCCCGAGTGACATTCTGTCACGCGCGTTCAGAATGTCTCGCCAGTAAACATCCATGTTTACCTGCTTTTGTGCCAATTCGTTAGCGACCCTTCACTTTAACATGACACGTTCGTTTAACATGCACATTCGTTTTTTTTATGTGCACTGCAAAGTGAATGTATTGTATGTATAAATGACAAAATAAAAGTCTAAAGTCTGAAGTTTAAGCCCCCGCCCCCAGATCGCCCATTGCCGATTTCTACAGCGGCTGTAGTGCATGGGAACGTCCCATCTGTCAGCTGAACCTCAGAGCTCACAGGCCTGCAATTGTGCCAACATTGCGACACACTGTGAGTTTAGAGGGTGATGTCCATGTTTTTTTTTCTTCTAAAACCCCAAGAGTAGAGCTGCCAGATACAAACAGCAAATGCGGGAGACAATACAAACGGTTCAATTCATTAATATTACTAAGAGCACATTCATATGGCCCTGCTACTATCAGCTTCCTGAATGACTGAATGTGAGCTTTTGTCCATAAATCACATGCGAGTTTCTTCTATATTGTTTCTGTTTGTCCACTTTCATTTGCTTCTCTTTGCCGTCGGCGACTGGTAGAATAAAGTTTTCCTTCAGCCCTTGTTTCATTTGTTCCAAGGCAACATTTAGACTAGCTGGCTAATGTTAACTAGCAATGCGCGTTAATATAGATTATGCCGACAAAGACAAGCTACAGTAAAGAACCTCTTTTTTGCGGGGTAAAATATTCGGTTGCCTGATAGCACAAAGCAAAGCAAATCAGCCAGTTACATGGCAGACACTCAGGCATGTGGACGTGGTGAAGTTGACTGTGTGAAGTTCAAAGTGAGCACCAGAACGGGGAAGAAAGGGGGGATTGAAGTGACTTTGATGGTGGTGAACACAGCTGTTGGTGCCAGACAGGCTGCAGGTCTGAGTGCGTCACATAGCACAGCAACTCTCGGTTTAACAGAAAAATCTAACAGAAAAACCTAAATATATACATATACATATACATATACGTTGCTTGCACTGAAAAGCAAAGAAGAATCTGGGTGTTCTGCAGATAATAAAAGCTAGAGCAAAAAAATATATAATGAACATTATTGTTCCAGTATCTTTGTCCTACGTGTGAACTGTTCAGGCAAGCGGCGCATGATGTCTGCACTGTGACCAATGACATTTTCTCTCTGTTGTAATGTTCTTCTCATTCACTTATTAATATGTTATTATGGAATGGGGGAGGGGGGGCAAACTGATTCTTAGCCATAGGGCCCAACATCACCAGCAACCTCTGCCTACAAATACTATTCCCAAAGTTGAAAACTCGACACAGGTGCCAAAGCTTGGCCTGTATTAATTAAGGGGGCGGAGCTCAGCCAAGGGTCAGTTCGGTTGCCTGGCTTTTGGAACACTGTGCTGCTTGAGCGTCTGGGCTACTGCGCGATTAAGTGCACTCTGATCGACAGGCTAAGTGAGGGGGAGTGGGCTTTGTGCGAATGTTTGACCGAGGGTTCGACACCTTATTGATATGGGAAGATGCTGCTTGGCCTGTGGCCAGAAGTGCAGATGAGGAAAATACAAGCTTTATAACTTTTAAACATGATCTTTCAATTGCTGGGTTGCATCCATGCTCTGTGTTATGAGAAGTTTTTGCACCAAATGTATTGTTGGATAAAAGCAATGACTCCCGAGTTCTCCCAGATATGCCAGGACAGACAGACGCCGCAGGTCTTTTGAGGGCTGCAGATGCAAATCCACCTGAAAGCAGCGTTTTTAAAGCCGAACCGCAGATCCAGTGAGACATAAAGCAATAAAACGGAAACAGAGGTCTACCCTGTCTGCTGCGCGGTTAATAGCGTCACATGGCTCGCATCATGTGATTTTTTTTTTTCTTTTTTTTAAATGTCAAAAGTCTCGATCTTCTCTGGTGCATGACGAATGCTTTGGTCAGTGTTTATTACATGTAACGCAAAGCACGGCGCACGCTGTTTTAATTGCACCCAAACATGAGGACGACCTCATAGCCGGGTCAGAGTGAAACCAGCGCATGTGACTCGTACGCGTTCCTGTTGTCCAGGATGACGACGGACGTGGACGTCATGCAGCCGATTGAGAAAGATGATATGTTGTTTTCTGCCGCGGGAACGCATAGAAGCAAACAGGCGTTCATTCTCGCGGCGACACGATAACCGACTTGAACCGATTGTGACTCAACATACAACAGGAACATGCAAATGGCCGAGCGCTCGTCAGACAAACACCTCCTGGAAGCCTGGGAAACATGAGGCTGCGGAGTCGCGCCAGTCACGCTCATTTCCGAACAACTTTGTTCAGCTGACGCACGGAATTAAATCAGTCCTGCCAAGTTCTCTCTAGTCACGTGAAGCAGTGTTTTTTTTTTTTTTGCATCCCAATGTACCTGCTTGATCACTCACATGGGGATCACATTCTCCCCGCTGCTGCTCCGTCAACTGACATGGTGTGTGTGTGTGTGTGGGGGGGGGGGGGGCGCACAAATCCGCTCCGATGTCTTGGCCTTTTTCGCCTCTCAAATTATCCGGAAGTTTCACGCAAGCTGACAGTCGGTCTCCTGCTTATTCTAACAGTTTGTTTGCTCTGTCGAGGCAGCAGCAGCAGCAACATCAGCCCCTGTCAAAGTCAGTGCAGGAGATGCGATTCATTACATTCTGACGCCGTGCTGTGGACAGGGTTGCGTGGAGGAGCCCCCGGACTGCGGCTGAGGGCTGCTTGTTTTTGGGGAGCCTGGACTTTGCATGCGGCACAGCGCTCCTCGATGCACCACATATGCATAATCACCCACTGAAACTAGACGGAAGTCTGGAATGTTCCAGATATGGATGTGCGACTGTTTGTGTAACTGAGAGTCTTCGGGTTGGCAGATGGCCCCCTTCTTTTGTGTGTGTTTTTGTTCCTTGTAAAGTGCCTCGTCTCTATCAAGCTTTCAGAAATTAAGAGTGACTATTAAGACTAATTACATCTCTGCAACAGCCGGTTCCTCTTCCTTCCCGCCTTGCGCTGCTTTTACATACAAGCGCGCCCACCCGCCCGTCTTCCTCCCAGCCTCTCATCAGCCCATCATCGCACTGTGCTCTTTTTTCTTTTCTTTTTTTTGGGGGGGGGGTTCCTATTCACCAATGCGCTCCCAAATCCATTTTCACCTTTGGATGTGGACGAAGGTGCGCCCACACTGGCTTCACACGTGTCCCGCATGTGTCTGTTCCCATAACAACTGAGCCCCTCTGACATGTAGGGTGCTTACCGGCCCCAAGTGGAGGCACTCCGTCTCGTTGATTCTATTCGGCTGGGGGTTGCTTTATTTTTTAACCTCAGTGCTCCTGCTGGTCTCTATACATTTAAAATGGGCAATTCAGTCCATTTCACCCACCATGTTGCTGGTTGAGCGGTTGCTCCTTTGTTGGTTTCAAGTCCACGTAACCATTGTGGAGTTTCACAGACAGGAAAGAATTCTCCCCAGGTAGCACAGTCAACGAACGTACAGGGATTCTTCCATATATCAGCAGGTGTGTTCTGGGACATACCTACTATAACGATACTGGACACCTTGGAAACCATTTAGAATTAGATGTGCTAAGCCTAAGGGAAGCAGCTAGCAAAAAGACATTGGAAATGCAGCACACAATAAAGAATTAAATATAATTAATCCATTATTACGGCTGTGCTATATGATAGTTATATGCTTAGACCCTGATGCATTGCCACTTCAGCGCACTTGTGTTACTGCATTTAAAAAAACAAACAAAAAAAAAACATCTCACAGTTCATTAAGCTGGCACCTTGCACGTTACGTTTTCACACTGAATACAAATGCTGCAAAGATTAAGTGTATTTATTTATTTAACAAAAAAGCTTCAACAGCGTGTATTGAATCTGCAGTGTACGTAACCAAAAGTCTTTAATGGTAAGAAGTAGACGCACAAGGTAAAAAAAGAAAAAAAAAAAAAAAGAAAAAAGCGTTTTGGAGCTACAGCCACTGGCCAGTAGGAGGTGCAGCAGTCCCCTGAGTACCCTTTTTTGACTCATGCTATAAGTAGGACTACAGAGACGAACAGGGGCTTTTGTAACAATAACACAACCATCTTTTCGTGCCCAGTATGATTAGACACAAAGATATTACGTTGAAGCCTTTTGTCTGTAAGGGTCAGCACAGGATTGCTGTTGTGCAAAACTTCAATAAAAAATTGGTCTAATTAGATTAATCCAACTGTCTGGTTTCAATCAAATTATAGGTTTATTGCAGACCAACAACCGGTGCCTTTTCCAATTAGGATCCGTGCAAGAGGAATGACAAAAGAATAAAGCGATCAGTGACTACATAATTAATACTTGTGATATATATAAACACAAAAAACCCCACAGAGGTCAAGCTAAAGTCAAAGTGACATAAAGAACGGAATGGTGGCATAGAACGAAGATTCTGAAAAGACATTTTCCATAAGAACTTTTAATGCACATTAACAAGAAATTGCCATCAGAAACTTGAGGAAACAGCAGCGTTAAAGGCAACTTCACCTAATTGCCAATGCATGTTTTACGCTCGCTTGAGGCGGTTTTAGTCTTTTTTCAAACCAGAGCTGACGGGCAAAATGTGCAATAGAAGCAGTTTTGCCAAATTTAACGCTGCGGACATTCAATTCACGTGATTCGTGCTGCTTGAGTCTTGCCGAATGTTTACCTAACCTGCAAGGAAACACGGCTATTCGCACTGACAGAGACAGATCTGGATGTGCGGACGAGGAGAGTTCCTCGGCCTCAAAGAGGAAAAATAAACATTGTTGAACAGCCATTATTGACAGTATTTCCTGAAGTCCTCTTGTCTGCTAATTTTTCTTACCAATTGGTCAATCAACCAACCAACCAACCGACCAACCAAACCAATCAATCCACCAATCAATCAATCAATCAATCAATCAATCCTTTTTCTGATGTATTTAATACATTGTGTCTTTAATATAATGTCAGCCCTCCAAAAATGTGAATGACAAGGCAGTTCTTTCACTCTTTATCAGCACTTCAATTGTAATTAAACTAATATGCCTTTTTATATTAGATATTTAGCAAATCCTTAAACTCTGCATGGTTATGAGTGCTGGCTCCGGGGCTGCTGGAGCCAATCAAAAGTGACGCGAGGTGGAAGGCCAAGTTCACCTCGACCAGGCTGCCAATCAGCCGCGGCGGTCGGTGAGCAATCGCCATCACTCACGTTCATGCCTCAGAGCGACTCAGCCATTAATTTCGCTTGGCCGACATGCCACGGAGTCAGAATGAATCAAATGCAGAAAATGTGTTAGATTCCTTGATTTAATTTGGCTGCAATCAACCGCTAGCAGTGCGTGCTAATTAACGCTAGCACTGCGAAACCCTGGAGAGTGCTAAAAAAGCTGCGAACGTGTGACTGGGGGAAAATGGCAGCGACGGGAGAATTGTGCTCATTTGTATTTCGCAAAATGCTGATTCCTCTGTTGCTCCAGAGATTGGTGCTAAAGTGGAGCAGCTGGGTCAAATGATGAGCTAAAGTAGGAAAGCCCTTGGTGACAGCTAGTGGGCAGGAGTTGAGGAGTCTGATGGGGATGAATCTTGTGTCTCACCGATTTGATAACACTGCTTTCTATTTAACCATGTGACAGTGTGTAATTTTTTTAACGCTTGTCCAACACAGTATCCGTTTCTAGTTATTGCAATATGCCAAAGCTTCTGCAGAGTAATTCGACTTTGGGATATAGGCAGTTTTAAGTGGTCATGGGTCGCCTAAACCAATCTCAGCACAGTTAACAATGTTTCACAGAGTCACTGGCGGGGGGGAACCCATCTTAGTCTCCTAAAAATGTTCAGTTGGGCGAAGCAATGAATCATAAAAGTTTGTACAAAATATTTGGGCTGTGAAAATGAGTATGTGGTCAGGGGAAATCTTGCAAAACTTGCAGATCATCATTAAACCTTATTTTTCTTCTGGCAAATATATTCTCACTTCTCACACCGGCATTCTATTTAGAGTTTCAGTTCAATCTGGTCCATAAATTCAGAAATTGCAGCATCAGACACAGAATAAAACTTGAATTATTTGAATATTCAACCTATTTCTTGATTTAAACTCAACAATATACCAAATAGTCGACCTACACACTGAATTACCCTATTAGGATAAGTGACGTATTCTGCAGAGCTACAAGGGGACCATGGATGCTGCCTGGCAACAGGTTCCTGAAGATCACTTGTCATGTGCAGTGAAAGCGTTCTGGTACCTTTGTCCTCCACCGCTGTCACACGGCATTGTTCGACCAAGTGTTCTCTTTCTCTCTTTAATTTGTTCTTTGAACGATTTTACAAGCTCCGCTGCCTTTGCATGTGGTGTCCAACACCTGGGAAACGTGTTCCTCTGCCCAAAGTCATCAGGGTCTATTACCTCCTCGCTGCACCGAGCTGCCCTGCAGCTCCCGACGATGCACACGTGAAGCTGTCCTGTAATAGCATATTCAGGGAAACGGCCTGGGACTGAGTGTAATATGGCTGTCTTGACACGCTGCTATTTGCTGTGCTCTGAACAGAGGAACTCTGAAGGGAATTGTTCGTATTAATTCGGAAGCCATCATCTGTTTTAAAATGGGTCCATGGGAGCATGATGAGCCCAGGTGTGATGGTGACTTACGTTTCACTTAACAGATCACAGACTGTTCCTTGTGGAGATTTTTTTTTTTTTTTACCATCAGTGGTTTCTTTAAAAATAATATACAATAATATAATTATGATAACGGTCACCGGTAGGCGGTCCCAGTCTGGGCCATGTGCAGTTGCGTCTGCATTGAACGGGAGGATGTAGGTCGGTACTGGCGGGCGTCTCAGCTGTGCCCGACTGGCTTTTGAGTGGGCTGGTTATTTTTTGAGAGCGTGAAGAGCTGTGGTACACGGTATGTGTGGAATTCACAGTGTGTGTGCCTCTTTGATGTCCTCTAGCGGATATATTTTTGTGCACCTTCCTTGCTACAGAGAAGAGCCTTTTTCGCAGTCTTTGATCACATTGGGAGAAACCAGCATGCAGCCTCGGAGGCTCAGGAAGGGCTCGAGGATACAACCCGGGGAAAGAGTGAGAGACGCAGCGGTCCGTTAAAGCCTTTACATTTAAGCTGTGCCTGAATTCTCCTCTTTATTTCCACTCCGATACCGGCGGCGTCTGCCGGAAAAGGCACGCAGGATCCTCCGAGATAAGCGGCTGCATCATATGTAGATAAGTGGCAAACACCCACATGGCCATTTGCTGCACTGCAGATTACATCGAGGGGGCTATAGTAGATGTTCCGTAAGTAATCATGTTTCACAAATCATCGTTCAGATCAGAACGCAAACCCCTCCATGCTCCCATGACTGCACTCGGAGCTTATCAGATGGCAGGCAAGACCTTTCTCAGGCATACGATATATGATGCTGCATTAAACATGTATAGCATGCATTCCTGACACTATGGATATTGGGAGGCAAAAAAGAAAAAGATTCTACTGCACACGGGTGTGCGGGACTGTGCAATGCAGAGACGAGCTGGTCGGCAGAGGAAATACAACAACAAAGGTGACGGTTGAGCGGTTTGGAGGCAGCCGCTGGTGAAGTAGGTGAAGTGGACCCACTTTGTTCGTATAGAGGTCAAACAAACAAGACATTTAGACCTCTGCTTACAGCCTCTCTCCCCCTTTCCTTCCAGAACTGATGCGTTTTCGTAACTTTCTCTTTGCCAGTTGGACTCATTCAAGACTCAAAACTGAGAATTAGCCCTTTCATCGCCATTGGGCGTCAACATGAACAGGCCTGCCATGAACAGACATACAGTCAATAATAGGATGAGGCAGGTGATGAACTACCCAGCAGTGGTAGCTGCTAATGAACTGACTGTTGTGGGTTTTGCCATCTTCCCTCATCCAGCACTGGTTTGAGCAGAAAGCACCTTGTTTGCAACAGCTTCACGTCATTCAGGCGTCATTGCGAGCGAGTCATTGCTTATAATCATGGCTGTGATTGCCTAGCTTAACAACACCAGACCCATCATGTCCAATGTATACACTGGCATGGTGAATTGTGGTATCGGTGGCAGCATTAACGGATGATGGGGGGCATTTTCAGTGTCCTTGGAGAGTCATTCAAGACATCCAAGTTCATAAAGGACTCTCCGGGCAAGAAGTTTGTTAAAGAGAATCAAGAAAAGGTCCATGTGGAAACTTCTAACACTGGGCTGTTGGTTCAGCCAGACCATATTGATGATAATGGATGATGATGGTTTCTGGCGCACGTCATTGGCAGCACAAAGCTTCCTTTAGACCACAGTCGTGTGGCATCCTTGTTGATCTGCTGACTAATTAGTTAAATGATGACTGCCGAGTGATGTCACGTCTCCATGTACTCCTGACATGTTGAAACACTTGAATAAATCTTTCACGTTCCTGACCTCGTTCTTGCACGCTCATTGCATAAAGTAAATTAAGTTGATCTGACATCAAATGCGTTGTAGACACAAAAATACAAACTGAATTTACGATTGAAGTCCGCATTTGTGCAGCTGCGCAAGGGCTAGACCAGACAGACAGGACTGGAGCAATCCAAACAGTCTAATTGATTTTAGTCCTTCTATTTAGTGAGGAAACCTCAAACGCTTTGATGTTTCTTTGAAGAAATTATTTAAAAAAAAATGCAACCTCTACACCTTACTGAGGGGCAGATGACACTAGCACCATTTCATCACATCTTGTTGGGGTTGCGCCTGGATGTTTGATGTTGATGTTGAGGCCTCACACTCGCAGGTTGGCACGCTAACTTGTAAGACCAGCTTACCGGCGCTAGCGACTCATCAGGAGGCCTGCGGGACTGGATGAAAGCGGCAAGTTTGGAAAGTACTTAAGAGCACAACGCTTCCTTTTAAGAGAACATATTGGGCACTTTGACGGTTTTAGCCTCAATTTGACCTCAGTAGCAGTGGTGTTGTAGAAAACACTGCAACGCGCTGTGCACATCTTCAAAGTACATTTACGCAGGGCGTGAGGGAGGGAAGACAATGAAACGGGGCTATTCACACAAACCCAGTGGTCAATGGGTTATTCCCTCTTCACACCGGTCTGCTTAGAGACAATATAATGTGATTTCGGCCTGGACAAACTGCTGCGCTGTTCAGCCGAGCGATGTTCCTAGAACAATCATTGAATTCCCCAGTACAGGTTTTACAATCACAAGTCTCTGCAGTTTGCGTAAGAGATAATTATCCCCTTCGTACTCCTCAGCAGTCTGGCTCCTGCATCCAACTATAGATTGTTCAGTTCGCCTGTTTGCCTTGTCTCCCTCTTTTTCGCACAGTGAGCTCAATGAGACCCCAAGACAAGATTGTGGTTTTTCTGTTTCTCACGCTAATATCAAACCAGTCTGACGCACGTACACTCAAAACCAAAGCTAGCAACAATCCGTATCATCTTTACCCAGTTAAAGCCTGACCCATCAAAAATAGCCGGAAAATTCAGATCTCTTGGAAATGAGATGTTTATTAACCACTCCAACAAAAGACACAAAAGGGTTTTTGATACATTTTGGTGTTTTTGGCAAGGAACAATTTCCATTTTAGATCGAAAAATGTCTGTAACATCGAATTCATGGAAGTTTGGTCGGTAATTACATGAATGATGTCTTTACAAAGTGCGTGTTTTCATTGTAGTACACATAATTTACAAAATATAAAGTACCATGCATACCCACAGTGTCTAATTTGGTGCAGATTTTACTGAGTAAATATTGGTTCTGACAATTTTTATCATTCATTCATCTTCTATACCCGCTTAGTCCCGAGGTCAGGGTCACGGGGGTCTGCTGGAGCCTATCCCAGCTGTCTTAGGGCGAAGGCAGGGGACACCCTGGACAAGTCGCCAGTTCATCGCAGGGCCACATAGAAACAGACAACCATTCACACTCACATGCACACCTACGGACAATTTAGAGTGTTCAATTGACCTCACATGCATGTTTTTGGACTGTGGGAGGAAGCTGGAGAACCCGGAGAGGAGCCACGCAGACACAGGGAGAACATGCAAACTCCACAAAGAAAGGTCCCAGGCCCGGGCCCCGGAATCGAACCCACGACCTTCTTGCTGTGAGGCAGCAGTGCTAACCACTGCGCCACCGTGTCGCCTCACAACTTTTATCTTAAAAAAAAAAAAAAAAAAAAAAATCCTACTCTGTACACTTGTTGATAAGATGGAGCTCTTGGAAACTCACGTAGCAAATGCAAATAGTTTTCTTTTGTTGAGTAGAAAAGGAAATCATGTCATTAAACTTCATGATCAAAGTGCAGGGATACACAGGGATGAACTAACACTGCCGGACCCTGAGGCTGCGGTGGTGAGCAGTGTGAGTTATACACAAGCTGGAAGTTTCCGACCAAGTGTCTCTGCTCGTCAGAACTACAGCCAGCAGAGGCGGCTCACCCACGCAAAAAATAACACTGCTAAACTCTGGAGGGACTTTCACAGTCCTGTCACTGAAGGCTTTTGACAAATGTAGAAGGAAAAAAAAACAAGTGGGGGGTGGAGGTGGGGCACAGCGAGGGGGTGGGGGCTCAGCAAGATACCGTTATTAAACATGTGCAATTAACAGGCTATGTATGGGCAAACCCCTTAAACCACCAAACCCATATGTAGAGTTGTTGTGATCCAACCGTCAGCAAAAAAAAAAGAAGAAGGAAAAAAAAAACTGAGAATCTATAAATTGACTTGAAATGTGTTGCTTGGTGGCAGATTTATTTTTATAAGCTGCGATGTACAGCTGTCTAAAGAAATCTCATTCTATCCATCAATCTACCAGGGCTTCGCTTGAATTCAGGGTAGTGGTTATAGGAGCTGTCATGTAGGATGGCAGAGTTATTACTAAGTAGAAAATATATATTTTATAGATGTTCATTTCTTTTTTTTTTCCTTTTGTGTTTTCATCTTATTACCTCTCCCGTAATCATCTCAGAATTACCCTTTTGCAATGAAATTGGGTTTAACCCTTTACAGGGAAATATGTGAAAGAGTGGATATTTGAAAACGCAACTACTAGAAAATAAAAAAAAATGTAAAACTATAATTTTGAAAAAAATTATTATTTTTTTATAAAAAAAAAATCTGGACCTTCTTTTCAGTCAACCAGTGCATACAGTCATCAGCAAGTCTCTGTGGAATCAAGAAACAAAGTGACTTCAACTTCCCCATGTAGCCAGCAGCAAGAAAACATCCAACCATCCATTTTTGTTTAACACATTTCCAACTCTTTTTTTTAAGTTGTTTAAAATGAACTTGTTTTAGGTATATTATGAGCATCACAGTGTCTACAGGTGAATTGCTCTTTCCTGCCACTACACTGTTATAATGATATTAACTTCCCGTGTAAAAAAATATATAATTAATTAAGTCAATTAACTGCGACTAATTTAATTTAATCGATTAAATTCTTAATCAACAATTAATCGATAATCAATTAATTAATTGTTAACATCCCTAATATGGGTAGCTATTATTCCTCGCCCTATAAGGGCTTACGACTTTTTTTTTTTTCCATTTTCCAGTATTGTCCTGGAAAATGGAAGGTCAAAATCTTGTTTGTCAGATTTTTTTTTTCCATTATTCATTTATTTTCTACTCCCGCATCTCCTGCACTCAGGGTCGCGGTGGGTGTTGACCCTGTCCCAGCTGTCCTGGGGAGAAGGCGGTGCTACACCCTGGACAAGTCTGCAGTTTCAGCAGGGCCGCACAGAAAGACAACAAACAACCATTTACAGTCATTGCCCTCCATACACACACACACACATGGAACATGCACACATGCAAACACCACAGAGAAAAGCAGCAGGCCTGGTTTTGTTCCATTTATTCATTTATTTATCTATTTATTTATTTATCCACCCCCAGAAAATGGACTCTCATTTTGGTTATTCAGAGGCCAACACGCCAACAGTAACAGCCTTCCATCACGTCCACAGAGAAGCTTTCAAAGCACACACAGAGCAGATGAGAACATTTCCACAGAAAATCTGCAGGGGCCGAGCGCTCCAGTGATGGGATGGAAATCTTCCTCATTTGACGTTTTGTTATTAGACAGAGCCTCTTTCCCAGCACTGTGGAAAACCTTGTTTGGACGTGCAAGCTGTGCAATGCTTTGTTTGCTCTGAGCGATCTTCAACAACATTTTGAGGTTCAAAAATTTCACTCTCAAAGTATTTTGGGGTATTTTTTTTAGTGTGTCTACTAGGGCTTATGTGAATGCCGCAACTGCTGACTTTATTATTTATATATTGAGGATTTCAAAATAAAGTGCTTTTGGTAAGGAACCCTGCTGAAACTTCTTTTCTTCCAACACAAGAGAAGTACAAAATCTCAATTTGTCTCCAAATGCAGCAACGTGAGAAAGAAAATCTCTTGAGTGATTCAAAATATTTTACAGTGTCGCCACACGGTGCGTAGTGTAAAGACTCGCGCCCCATTTCTAGGAATGAATAAAGCAGACTTTTCAACTTTTGACTTGAAGACGGGAAAAAAAAAAAAATCAGTATTCGTGTTTTAATACTGCTGGTGCACAACTGGCTTCACAAATGAGCACTTAGCACTTTACAGCCAGAGGTTCTCACCTCTTAGGATTCATGCATCCTGTTTGTCGGTTGTGTTTCTTTCCCTGCATTATCAGTGCACTGCACACACGCCCGCAGGTCTCCAATAACTCGGGCCCGAGCCCGCCCGCACCAACCATTTATTGATGTGTATTTTATTGCCATATTTATGACTAACACACAGGCTCCTAAGCACCCATCCCAATCAGCGGGGGTTGTGCAAAATTCTCTCCCTATCAGCCATAATGCTTAATGAATATTTTGGGCAGGTGCTGATGCAGTTGCAGGTCAGGCAGATAAAATCAAAATAATTTTTAATTTTGGGTTTAAATATTCACACAAACGCACCTGATTCTTGTTGAGAGCAGATGAGCGTTTTGGTTACATGCAAAAGCTTGATTTCTGCACTTAATAGGTTGGGTCAACATTGTTTTGTGTCTCTATTTGTCTTTCTAACAGTCTGGCTCAGCTATCAGCTGCCTCACAGTCAGTTCAATGACACTAAGAAACTTTCTAGCAAAACAGCAACAAAACTGTCCAAAGAAACTGTCAGTGCAGATAGACAGGAAAAGTAAGAGATAGATGTGATTTTTTTTATTATTATTATTATTTTTTTTAACTGTATGAGTCAGTCTTGGTTGCAGAAAAATCCTGCACAGCGTGCCTTTAAAAAGAATCAAGTGTGACCTGGAGAGATGAGGTCAGTAAATGTCCAGCGCTAGAGAGGAGCTGAGGTGTTTCAATTAGTTTGTCACAATGTGACTCACACAACAATCCCATGTTGCCCTCCGTGATTACGAGTCGGAGCTCTCGAAGTTACCTCGCATGGAGATCACAGGCTGCTTCTCAAAAGTGGGAGCAGAAAAGAGAGGCATACAGTGAGTAGCGTCCAGAGACTAAATGAACCCGAGTTTTAAATTGTGCTGGCATCCGAGGAAGTTTCTGTGTTTCCATGGCAACTGTGCCAAGCCGTTCACTGGTTGGGACATAAGCCGTGTTGCATCGCACCTGAATAGGCCGACCTTGACATGAGATGTCTGTCGTTTTGATTATCTGCAAGTGCTAACAGTCAATGTGACTGTTGGCCATGAGTTGGTGTGGAATATCTGAATGGCATCAAAAAGAAGCAAATCCATCTATAAACATTATGAAACTATAAAACTATAGAATAAAAAAAACTCATCTGGATATTGTTGTATTATATTTGCAAATGAAATCAACTTCAGACAGAAAGCTGCTTTAACAACCCGTGGTGGCGCGGCCACTGCAGCAAAAAGCCTCCCTGCCGCTGACTCACCCACTTAATATGCACACGTTTCCACCTACTGGCCAAGTCATAACACTGCACGTCCTCCCCTATTTATTTCCCTGCCCGTGATACAAATCTAAATTACTGCCGCAAAATAGATATTTAGGCAGATAGTGGTCCGGCATGTACAATTTTGAGCTTATTTACGTGATAGAATGCAGTCAGTGAAGCGCATCACTGGCAAGCCTCCGGGTTTATGGCCGTTATCAAACGGCCTCCTCTGTTGATTTGTGCCTCTCTTCATGGCCCTCCCTGCAGTTCATTTGTCTGCCACGTTGCTTTATTTTACGATCCACGCTGCAAATTCTCTCCCAAGCAGAGCGATGCAACATGCAAACCCTGCTTTATTTTGTTACACGCTTTCTTTCTTTCTTTCTTTCTTTCTTTCTTTCTTTCTTTCTTTCTTTCCGACGTCCTCTGGTGTTCAGCAACAGGGAATAAAACAGGTGGTGGTGTCTCTCTCCCCCCTTGTGGTTTGATGCAATATTACATTATTCTGCCGCGACGGCTCCCTAACTGCGTTCAGCCATTAGAGCCTTTGATGTCCACAGTGAGGCTGAAACTGAGCTCTGGAATCTACAAATGACGTGGGAGAAGTTGAAAGCGCGCGGTCACCAAGGGGGAGAAGAAGAAGAAGAAGAAAAAAAAGAAGATAATAATGATAATGATAATAAGAAGGAAAAAAATGCCTCTTGTTCTGGGGATAGATAGATAGATAGATAGATAGATAGATAGATAGATAGATAGATAGATAGATAGATGTGTGGAAGTGTGGTATGTTTCTGAATGATCTCCACAGTCTCGCACTTTAATAGGCAGCTCCAGTATGGATTGATTCTCAGCCTCTCGCGAAGCTTTATTCTCAATAGTCTGGATGTAATTTAGCCAGCCTGTGAATCCTCACCGATACTTGATGGGAAGATGAATTAGTAATGGAGGGCTTTTTTTTTTTTTTTTTTTTTTCCTTTAAGAGCGCGTGCTTTGATGTATCGCTCTTCTTAGGAAAACCAGCTCTCCCTTTCCCCGCTACCGTGGTTGCTTTCGCGGGAAGCGTGAGAGCATATTTGTGTTTTGTTTGCGTTCGTGCGCGCGCGCAGCCAATCCCCTCTACCTTCGCGCGCCACCGTGTGTGCGTTAGTGATGGGCATTCCGGCTCTTTTTAGAGAACCGGCTCTTTTGGCTCGGCTCACTAAAAAGAGCCGGCTCTTTCGGCTCCCAAACGGCTCTTCAAATGTTTTGGTACCTAAAATAATTTATTACCAACAGTAATAAAAGATTATGCGTAATATGAATTACTAATGTAAAAAAAGAAACATGGACTATATCCAATGTTTATAATATAAACACACCTTTATTTATACACTCTAGAGTGATAAAAACGAAGATAGTAAGTGCAAAAAACCAAATGTTAAATTATTTACAAATGAACTTAAGTAACTATTAACAATTTTAAACTTTTAAACTTAAACTTTTTATGTTTCTTTCTGAAGAAGATTCTCTCTGAGGGGATTGATGTTGTGTAAGGCGTCGGTAAATTGAAGCCTTCAGTTTCGTGGCGGTGGAATCTGCTCACCGAGCCGCGCTGTTGTGCAACAAAACGGGTCAAACAACCCGGCAAGCGACCCGGGTGATAATCGGCTCCGATCAGCTCCGCATCGATCGGCTTGCGATAGAATTGGGACACCCGGGACAACGCCACCTTTTTTTTTTTTTTTACCTGCCGTACGGAATGACGTTGAGCGTGCGCTAAATCATAATATCGCGCCAGTCGCGGCAATCAAATGCGGCATGGAGAGAGAGAGAGAGAGAGAGAGAGAGAGAGAGAGAGAGAGAGAGAGAGAGAGCGAAAAAAAAAAAAAAAAGTCCGACGGGAGCCGTTTACGTCAAAGAGCCGGCTCTTAGAGCCGTTTCGTTCGCAACCGACACATCACTAGTGTGCGTGTTTACATGTGGCCGCGTGGGCTGAGTTGCGCGCGTATACGCCAGATGCCCCCCCACACGTGCGTGAGTCGTGCGTTAAGCTTCTTTTTTTTTTTCCCCTTTTCAATTTCCTCACAGTAAAGGAAGCTGCTGTTCTTGGCTGCCCCGCAAAGCCTGGCTGGCCGCGTGAGTAATGACTCGCGCGCTCCTCGCCAGGCTTTCTTAGGATTGTTTAAAGAGAAGGATCCCAACCGAGGCACGTTGATAGTTGTGGCACAGCGCGTCAGTGCGCGGCGCCACCTCCTCGCCAACACTTATCATCACACGTGAAAGGAGCCACAATACGGAACTGACAGTGTTGTGCGCGAGGAAGCGATCTCGTTTTCCGGAGTTTTTCAGCGGCAGTCAAATGTAACCCGGCTCGCCGGATTCCTTTGAATTGATCTCATGCACGCCTGATCAAAAAGCCCCACCCGCAGCGTGTAAACAGGAGGAAAGACGTGATAAATCATAGTTTTATTTTTATTTTTATTTTTTATTTTTTTGCCCCTCATGACAGGGGTTTAGCGAGCTAGCTACAGCTCAAGGCCTCCTAGCGTTGTGAGTGGATACCATGGATGTATTAAAAGAACTGGCAATATGGCAGCGCGCCATGGGTCCAAAAAGCATTTTTCCAATAGACCAATAGACGCAATCCAAAAATAAACGTCTTTAAAATGGCTGACAGGACGACTGAAACCTGAAACGCGATTCATAACAAATCTTCCTGTTGTAGATTTTTCAGTTATAATTTTTTAGTTGGTTAAAGGCCAGAAAATCACCAGAAAATAGTTTATTCCCAGCGTGACGTCACAACGTCGTACATGCTGTGTCTCAGCTCGTTCTGATTGGCTGCGTCCTGACCCTGACGTGTCTGTAAAGCCTCTGTTCCACTAAAATTAGCGGGATGTCGCGGAAGCGATCGGCATTGAGTCCCGTCTCCACGCACCAAACCCAGCGGAGTGTCACCCCCGCCGGCAAGCTGCACCCCCTGCGCTTTCACCGCTGCGTGTCTGCTGACGTCATCGCGCTGAGAAGTGCTACAGAATTCCAGAGTCCGGCGGTGGCCAGTGTTCTTAGTTGTTGGCCACTTTTGGCGGGTCCCGCCGTGCAGCGATTGTTTCGCCGTCTGGTCCATTTTGTGCACGAGGACAATGAACAATTATCGAGCGCTGATGGAATGTGATCGAAAACTTTTGCATCAGTACTTGATGTACGCTGTGACTGGCGGGATATTATGATTTAGCGCATGTTACGCTCAACGTCACCCCGTGCGGCAGGTAAAAAAGGTGGTGATGAGCAGATTCCACTGCCACCAAATGCCGATTAGTAGCGGGACATCGCCACGTTTTTTGGCCAGTGGAATTGGGGCTTAAGTGATGTGCTCCAGAATCGTTCTCATTGGTCAAATAGATCGTGTGAGTTACAGAGGCATGATGGGAAGTGACAATAATGCACATGCTCTGTGGGCCCATTAATGGGTAAGTCAAAAACTTTTTCAGTGTATGCGCTGGGTGAGCAACTTCATTGAAATGAATGGGCCGCCATCTTGGCGTTGGGGGGTTTGGCGGAGACGTTAGCATGCTGCAAACGTGACAACCAGTCAGGACTAAAGCCAGACAGAACTGTTGACTGAGAAATTATTTTAGAGCTCTATTTTCTTATTTTAACAAGGAAATGCTTCTCAGTTTCGATAGAACAGCCACCCGCTGTTACAGCATCAACGCTACGTCTCTGCTGCTGCTAAGTTTTCCTCTTTTTCTGGACTTTCCCCAAGCAGAAACAGGAAGCTGTTGCCTTGTGGTCCGGTCACAGTGGACTGGTGATGAAATCAACAAATAGTTGGATCGGCTGAGGCCCAGGTTGGCGTGATGGATGAGTGAGAGTTTAGAGTTGAAATATGAGCGGTCCGGTTGCCTTGAAGCAGTCAGGGAAGAAGAAGCTCTGCCTTCAGAGACTTGCAACACGCTTGCTGTTTTTCTTCAGTTTTTCCTTCTTTTTTGGGGGGTTGTGTGTGCGTTTTCATGATCACACTCATGTGCATTTGCGTGTGTGAGAGTGTGCTGCCATCTACAGCGTGCAGAATGGAAGTGGTCAAAGTCAGCGGGGGCCTAGCGAGGCAGAGCTTCGGGGAGGAATTTCAAACGTGGCCGGACCTCTTCCTCTTGCATTTTAGTGAAGGCTCTCGTTACAGCTGCTGCTAGTTCACAGGGTCACCGTAGAACTTAACTTTTTCTGTTGACCCTGCCGGCTCAGTTGGTCCATCCGCCGGTGAGCCCTGGAAATCAACAGAGAGCTGTTTAGCATTCTGAGGCTCGGACTGACCGTCCATCTCTCTGCAACCCCACCCCCCGAGACAGATTCTCCACAGTCAATTTATATTTGTTCTATCCAGTTTCCATTTGAAAGCTGATTGACTCAGTGACCCCCCCCCCCCACCTCCCACCCTTCTTCCTCCATGATCACCAAATAATTTACCTTGTCGTTATCGAGAAGCAGATAATGGGAGGGAGAGAAAATAAATCCCAACTTTGTTAGGCTCTAAAATGGCAATCAGATGGGTTCATTTGGAAAGAGGGGAGAGGAGAACGGATGAAAACACCCTCCGTGTAATAGTTCTCGGCGCCATTCCTCATGTGGGTTCTCACTTGCGGCTGTGTGTCCTAAAAGCTTTATGGGAAGGGCTGTTATTACGTTTAAAATGTCGGGTTTCTCACAATAACTCGACGTATTGAATATAAAGGGCGTGACTGAGACCAGAGACGGCGCCCTGCGGAAACTCACAAGAAGCACGCGGTCTGGTGCCTGTGTTTTAACAACCTCATTAGAAAAAGCTCTGAATCATCAGCATGACGGTAAATTCAACTGACAAATGTTCTTGAATGAGATTGTTTATGATCTGTTCAGTTGCATGGCTAAATAAACTGACATATCGCATGGTACACTGATTTTCAGACCATTATCTTAAAACTCAGACTACAGGAAAATTCTGTCAGCCACAATAATGCTTGGAGTTAGAAAGAGAGTCTGCAGACACATGTTGTCATAAAGCGCTGATTCTGTATGATAGGAACCCTTTAAAGTCAAAACATTTTTTCAGCCAGTGATCAACATTTTTTATTTTTTTTGCTGTAGCTTCTGAAGGCCAGAATATTGCATTGGCCAAGTTTTACAATTTCCTTCAACTGTTATCGAAAATCACATCGTCAAGGCACATGCTGTTTGTACTTGTTGTGTTACATAACTTCATTGTCATCAGGTGTACAAGTGAGCACATTGACACTAAAACAGGCACGCCGGCCCGGAATCTCAATTTGATTTGTAGCACATTAATACAAATCCTGCTGAGACATTTCACAATCACGGATCCTCTGAGATGAAGCGGTGACATATTGTCACATCTGCGCGAGAGACGTGTCACTGCGAAAACCCAAAACTGTGCCAATCTCTTATTATTTAACACCTCATGTGTTAGCGAGTTTCTCCGGCAAACAAATGAAAACCAACACATTTTAATCCAGAGACACTTGTTGTTTCCGACGTCTCTATCTAACCATCGTTAGTGCCGTCTCCCACTCACACCCCGGGCTGTTGTGACTGCGTCTGAACTCTCAACATTCCAGACCACTGTGTTACTGCCTGCACTGCAACCCAGTGCAGCAGCAGCAGCAGCAACAAGAGAAAGAACATATTCTAAAGAAAAACATCAACTACAACTTTGAAAAAAAAAAAATCTTCTTTTCATAATGTTTCATAATTTTGTCTCTGTGAGCTGTGAGCGATTTGGCCCAGTTCCATCAAATTGAAAGGTGTAAAATGCAGAAATCCACGTCTGAAATGCCGACGTGCAAAACACCACGCACCACTCCAGCACGACAGGCTGGAGTCTAATCCTTCCCATTTGTAATGTAAATAAAAAGGTTCTGAGGCTTCCTGCAGGTTGGAACGCTTATTACCTCAGTTTACCCAATCGTTACGGCATGTTTTTTTTTAATCGTGTCTCAACCTCCAGTAAAACCGGCAAAGTTAACAGCGCTGAATCATAATTAATATGTCCCGAGCCTGGAGAGAGACACGCAGAGGGCGCATTTAGCCTCGTTTCGTGCAGAAATACATGTATACATATTAATCAATGGAAGCGGGGGGAAGAGGAAAAGGCAAAATCAATTCCAATCAGCAGGATCCTCACCTTGCTCGCCGCGGTGTAAGGGAAATAAATAACACGCTCAGCTCGGCTTTAGGAGGTCTGCGCAAACTGCCTTCCCGATCTCTGAACATCAATCTGGCGCCACAGACTTTTTATTTATTTATTTTTTTCAAACACAACCAGGCCAGCAGCTGTCTTGTTTGTGCATTTCTAAAAGCTCTCACAAATATGATGATGGCTTGCCTTGTCATGCCTGCTGACACTTCATGTTCCCTCGCAGGACTGTCACAACACTGCTGTGCTCTCACACCAACCTGAGCTAATCAAACTTAATTGAATGTAATATTTGGAAAATCACGGGAGGAAAATTTCATTTCTGGCCCCTCCTTACTTACCGAAATGCACGTGTGGAGAAACACATTCTGCACACAGCATGAACCCCCTCGAACCCCCTCCCTCCAAAATCTGCCCTTCTCTTAGAGACTGAATTAATTTGATTTAAATAAATGTTCTTTAAAGCCAAGTTAAATGCTGCAGTGGGACTCGTCTAAAATAGTAATGCTCTCCGTTTCTGTTGGACAGGGTTGACCCTATGATTCATTTGTCCCTTTTGCACTTTTAGTCATCAAAGATTCAAAAATACTGCAGTGCAGGGAGAGGGAGTAGATCAACAACATCTTTTTCAAACGGCTGCCATCAGCTCGTCCTTAAGTCTGCACACATTTGAGCTTCAAACCTATGTGACTGGCATTATGGCGCGTTAGCGTTAAAAAAAAAAAAAAGAAGAAGAAGAAAAGAAGACTAAAGAAAGAAGAGTAAAGACTGCTGGATCCAGTTCATGTGCTGCTGTAAATGTTTGGACCGTGCAGAAAGGGGTGAAATGATGAAATAATTCGACAATGAAATCTGTCAGGCGTGTTTACTGTCTTTCTTTTTCGCATAAAGAGATTAGAAGGAGGCTCATCGCTCCGTGCAGAGTGGCATCTGCTGACAAGTGAAGGGCATTTACTACGCACGCATGCACACACACTTCTAGCGCCGTGGTTGTGTCCATGTAACAGTAATGTGCCTAATGTATGTATTTACTTTCAAAGTTTCCAGTTTGGAGAAAATGTGCATTGTGTACACGTTTGCCGTAAATTATCATGGAGTAATGCAAGAAAACTAGCGATATGGAGGTGTTGATGATGGTTGACAGTCGGAAGGTGGCATCGAGTCAGGGGAAGAGAAACAGTTGCTTCTGACTCGTGAGGACCATCTACGCATTGCGATTGTTTTGACAACTTCCTCAGTTACCTGCGCAGCGATGTGTTTCACTGCTCTGCAGAATAAAACCAAAACAGAGGGTTGCCTGTGTTGCAGCCCGTGTTGCAGCATCTCTGCTGCCGCTGAAGCTAATCTTCACATCCAGCTGACGTGTCTGCAAAGTTATTGAACTTTAAGCCCCGCAGGAAACCGACAGTGGACTCTTTTTTTTCTTTTTTTCTTTTTGGGAAATAACAACATGATTGCAGCCTCACAATGTGCACTCTGGCCCTCAGACACATGCAAATCGGTGGGTGGTTTTCTGAGCATCGTAATTTCTGCACAGCTGCCAGATAGATAGTTTCATTCCTATTCAGGTTGGCCAAGCTCACTAGGGGGTCTCATGCAAGGGTGCAAAAGAGTTTTTTTGACCACTCATGCATCTGTGATATATTGTGTGAAGAATGACTCTTCCAAGTGCAATCTATTTTAGTGCAGTCAGGCCCTCCTGCACCTGAGCACGCTCCTGCCCGGATCAAAAGTGGATATTTAAACAAGATAATATTTGCAGCAGTCATTTAGTTGTTTGTTACTTTATTATCATTATTTTCTGTCCACGTCTGTCTGTTGCAGCCACAGATTTTGAGATTATTTGACTATTATCTTTGAGATGGTTTCACATTTTAAGAGGGTCTGAAAATATTTTCCCACCACTGTATTTTAGCCCTAATGTGCTTCTGCAGCCTTTATAAAGAGGCGAATGGGGGCCCCGCCTTTGATGCTGTGTCTCAACTTTTGAGTTGATTGTATTTCACAAATATCTGACACCTCCTCCCATTGCTTTATGCCCCCTTAAGCACAGCCACTAATAACCTGCTGCTTCGATGAAATCCTGAACTGACTGTATGCATTAATTCACTCCAGCCTTTGAGTTAAAAGCTGCAGAACTTTCACACTTGTGACTAATGATTATATCAGGCATCGGCTGATTTCTCAAATGCAACACGATGCGGGGCGTCAGCCTTTTAGGAATTTCTCATCACCGTGGCGTACAAATGACTTGCTAATCATTTTTTTCCCTTCCAGTTGGCACACCCGAGCGTCATGTGTAAGCGAGGGCGGGCTCGTCATCTGTCGGGTTACATTTTTCATAAGGGAGAGGATCCATTTGGGCGAGAAAAAAAAAACCTCTCCAATAGCATATGAAACATTTACCGCGACTGGTGAAATAAAGCTGAGCAATCAAGAAGCAAGAAATGAGTCGCAGGAGGAGTATATGTGTGTAAGCACGCGTGTATGTGTGTGTGTGTGTGAGCGTGCCTGTGTGTGTGTGGAAAAGGCAGACTGCAGCTCTTTCACATGCATGCTATGGGAGACCTGCTGCGGCAATACAGAGCTTCTCTACTTTGATCACTCTTCTTTTCAACTAGCTCCATATTTCCCCTTTTCTTTCTCGGGCCCAGCAGACCCATCCCCTTCTCTCTGATTCTGTAGAAACACAGCTGGGTCAGTCACCTCATTCTGTTTGTTATTCCCGTCTTGTCATGCTTCATGCCTAATGGCTTCATTGTGCTTCAGAAAAGGCACTTTTTTGGGGAGGGAATGAGCTGCATTAGGGTTTGTTGTCACCGGCTGTTTTTCTTTTCTTTTTCAATTTTTCTTTTTCAATTTTTCTTTTTTTAAATTTCCAGACCTGTCTGTCAGTGGCGTGCCAAAAGTTTCCTCCAACACGCAATTGCATCGTGACAGTGCCCTCCATTATCACTTTGTCTCGTCTTTGTCCTGTCTCCAAAGACATGTCAGCGCTGCAGTCAACTTTGGTTTAACCTCGGGATTACAGTTTTTCTCTATCTACCGCTTTATCCTCCCGCCGATGTGCCGGCTGCAAAGTGGGTGACAGCTCTGTCATGTAAAATGTGAACCGACAGCATGTGTTTTCCCTTCCTGTTGAGGTCCTTTGCACAGATGCGACTGCAATTAGGAAAGTTGTCTGTCAAGGTTTGTCTTTCTGGAACACCCCCCTAATAATGGCCAAATTATTGCACTTCATCGCGGCTACGACTCTGACAGTTAACCTATATGGCAGACACTTTAATTGTGATTGCGCTTGCAAACAGGCGTGCACAAACCAGTGTGACAGACGCCGCATGATTTTTGCAGCAGGAGTTCGCGCAGTTGTTTTACTTAATTTTCAGCCCCTACCGCACCCTGAAAAGAAATATCTGGCTCCTTAGCAGTTGCTAAATATGCTCCATCATGCTTTCTTCAGTGCCAGCGTCTTCTGCTCAATACTGAGCATGTGGTGTAAAATGGATTCGGCTCCATTTGTTTTGAAGACCGGCTGCCTGCTGTGGTTTAAAGTGACACCAGCAGAGGAGTGAGAGGGAACAAAAAACAACAACAACAACAACATAGTAATGGGTGCAACACAATGAGCCGAGACTGCGTGAATAGAGATTCAGGGAAGCGCCTGTCCTTTGAGCCTAAACCTCACATTGAGGCATTGTTATCAAGTTCACACGTTCGGAAAAATAATATATAAATATTGTTGGGAAATGTCAGCAGGTGTTAACAAACACAAACAACCAAACACATAAGAATAGCAGTAACAAATAAAAAAAAAAATTCTTTCCTTTTTTTTGGCACAAATCAAGTGGTTGTTATGAATTGTTCTGGAGTTTTAATCCTTGGCTGGATTAAAGAGAAAGAGTCCATCTCAGTCGTTAATGAGTTCCTTGCTTTGAAACTGCACTGACCTTATGCTTAATAAAGAAAACGGGTGAGCTAATTAACAAAGAAAAATATATGTTCATTATAGAACTTGCAATGTGCACATTTTTCTTTATTATGTGGTTATATTTCCACATGGGTCAGGGCACTCAGGAGTTCAAAACAAGTATATTAAAAACGGCGCAGTCTGAAAAATTGATCCATCCACTGATGCTGCACCAGATTTATCTCCACTCTGGAAATATCACAAAATTCTGACGCTGGGGGATTCCCCCCTCCCCGCCCCCCCGTGTTATTGGCAACAGCAAAGTGTCAAAATAAAAATCCATAAAGCTCGCCTGACAGCGTGTTAAAGTGGACACATCCGCCTGATTGATTAGGCAGCCAGCTGACAGATACTCTGCGATTGTTTACTACTGTGGACCCTGGCAACCACCCTGTGTGTAACGCTGTCTGCCGCAGTTGTATTTCAAAGTTGCATCTCGGAGAAAGCGGCAGCTGGGTTCGGAGGGGGGAGGGGCTTCACTGTCGCCTCTCACTTTCCAGTGGGAGAGTGCCGTCGCTTTTCTTCCCGGATTGCGGTGGAGTTGACGCTCACACGTGCAGGTAGACGGTGAGCGACGCTGCGCAGCTCTGGTTTATGGGGTCATTATCCGCTGAAATAAATATTTCTTGCCAAAATCCTGCAGGCGGCGAAAATAGACGAAGAACTCGTTTGGAAATGGATGATCACTTGAGCACGAATGGAAAGTCTTCAGCAATTTCTGTTTTTGTGCGAGATTTCTGCGTATCGATCAATCATGTTTTTCATTCCCGAAAACCTTGCCACTTGGCATTCGAAATATATACATACATATATAGATATATATATGTATATATATATATTTTTTTTGCCTCCTGAATTTTAAGGCGCCGAAGGATGGCAAGGTGCCTCTCACTGCTAACGGGTTCTTTTAAGAGCCACTCATTCACTCCTACACCTCATTATCCATTCACATCACAGCGACACTTCAGGTGAAAAAGACTGACAACACCTCCAGACGGGAACCAAAAATAACCCATGATATAGGTGACAGCCACCCTGACGGGAGTCCGTATATCGGAAGGAATCAATGTCAGGCACACAGAGGATCTTTTTTTTTTTTTTGTCCCTTCTGTGTGCGTGAAGATTTTTCTGCCATCAGTGACCCATACTTTGCACTGCAAAAGCTAGACAGAGCCGGTGACACGACTGGAAAAACAACACTCTCCCCCCCCTTTGTCAGCTATATTTCTTGAGTGATGATGCTTTGCTCTGGTGTTTCTTCTGCTGGCGGAAAAAATAAAAAAAATAAGAAAATAATATCAGCATCTTAGGCCAAGGAGAATCTCATTGTGTTCTGAAACGTGTGCTTCAGCTCTTAGTTTGTTCGATGTCATGCACACTTTGCCAACTACAGAAAAATCCATAGTGCGTCACAATACCCTGACAACCAATTTGTATCAACTATGCACTACCTTGCACATTTCTGCATAATGCATAGCAATATTGTCAAATTAACTGGGTCTGCATAAGATTGACTGCCATTCATTAAAAGGCGACTGGTCCACTCCGCTAAGATTTCAAAGTACGTTGACACAAAACAAACACAATGATGGTGTCCATATCTCTCAAAACAGTGAGAATCTATAAAGTTCAATTCAGCTTTTCCAGGCAATGACTGAATGATAAGTGGCATTAGCTTGTAGCTGCTATCGCTAGGCTATGTTCTACCTCTGTGGAAACCGGGTGGCCACATGTGTTGCAGAATAATATCTCTCTCTGCTGTCTGTTTGCCACACTGTGTGCTGCTGGTCAGAATCAGTGCACAGCACGGTGTAACACGCAAGCAGCATCGTGCCTGGGACAGTCGCTCTCCAGCGCAGCGTTATTCTCTGGGGCTGTGGGAGCAGGTGCAGCTGGTTCAGGCGACCCTCTGTAAGGCTGCTGGGATGGTTCGGATTTCAACTCTGAAGTCTCACTCATCCATCTTGCCAAACTCAATCAGATTTAATGTTTTGACGGAAATTAGCGTGGGTGGTGTCGTAGCTAGGTTTTTTCTTAATGAAAGAAGAACAAATAACATTACAGAAAGCTTTTCTCTAAGTGGTGCATTCATTGATTGAATGATTGATGTTACTACACTATCATTAATTTGAAATTTCTCTTGCATATTGAATGCTCCATCTGGGGCAAAGAAAATAAATTAAAAATGAAGGTACATATAGACATACACTTGACATAACATACAACAAATGAAAATTCTGAGGCTCACATTTGGATTTCAACTCCAAGTCCAGTTTTAATGTCACCTGGTTTTCAGGAAAGGTTCTAGCTCTACAGCAAATGCCAGTGTTTGAAATAGCAACACTCACAGCCAGCTCTGGCTAATATTGCTCCTCACTTCAGTCGGAACCGTCCGGTTTGTTGAAAAAGGTGTGACAAAACTGAGTGGTCCAAGCTGCACAATCGCTCAGCGCGTTTCCCCCTTACCTTCAGATATACTTTCCACAGGAGCAGAGCTCATGGAAATCAGGAAATGTTCCACCCGGCTTGCCAGGTTAGGTTTGGTCATCCCCCTAATGCGACATGCGACATTGACCTTTTCCTGTTGATTGAGAGAAGTAAACAGATTGGTTTTTAGTTCCACTCCATCTTCCACACAATACTGTTTACAGAAGAGAGTGTTGTCCACTTGACTCTTCCTGGTTGCGAATAACTGATGTTCAACCCTGGTTGAACCTAGCCAGTCGTATTACTGTACCGCCCCGGCGTGATGCTTTTCTAATTTGCTGTGATTTACAGACTCTGTTGGCACACACGTCATGATTAAGCCACCTGTGATTAAGTGCTTGTCACAGACAAACACGTATTGACGGAACTGGCCCAACTCCTGTCATCCTCTCTGCAGATGGCCCGAAGCCACCAAAGTCTCTTTGCCTGTCTGCAGCTTTTTGAAAAAGCGCACAAAATTGGAAACTGACCTTTTAACCGTCTGTTTTGAAAATGCCATTTCAGCTGTTTTTACTTTGTTTATTTCATTTATTTATCTTTTCTCCCACCCCAATCATAAACAGGTCATTTGTGAGTTTGTGATGTATGGCTCCTCTGAAATGGTTCACAGCCAGGAAGCCAGGGACAAAAATTTGACTTTGGGTAGAATTTCCTGTGCTTTTATCTGAATTCAGTTCCTACCCAATAAATACTGTGTGATATTTGCCTCTAAATCATTTATTGGTGGTGTAGTTTATGTGTTGTTGTTTTTTTGCAAAGCATGTGACGGGCAAGCCTCCCTTCCCCCAAGAAAATTGTGCCCATGATTTCAACAAGCTATCATCAGCTGCGTCTCAACTGGGAGGCAGCGCTCATTGAATTACTACACCTCTGCCGCAGCATTCAATAACGAGTGACTCAAGCTTGGAGCGCAGTAGTTGGTTTGATAAATTCTTATTAAAGTAAATATGGTGTAAATGGGGCTGTGGGTGTGCGCGCTCCCGCAGTCACAGCGATTCATTTTCCATGGATCACGTGGACTCGAGCGGGTCCTGATGATGTCATGGCTTTTTGCATCATTAATATTGAAAGGTCATTTCCCCTTCTAGTTGTTTTCACTTCTCCAATATGCCTGCATCATTCCCTCCACTTAAAAAATAAATCTTGACACTACTGCAAAATTTCTTTTGGGAATGGAGTCTCCATTCAATCTATTGTCACACGGAGCCATCACAAACACAACTGCGGCGCATCGGATGCAAGCCTTTTCACTGTTAGTCGATACATGAAATATGAAAATCACACATGATGAAGAAGTGTGGAAACGTACCAAACATACTGCAAATTATCAGATTGAGCCCTAAATGCAGTTTAAAAGCAATAATTTCACCAAAATATGAAACAAAGCTAAACTGTTTGAGCAAGAGAACTGAACCTGAAGTTAGCATGCAAACAAGTCATGTGGAAGTGTTGAGGTCTGTTAACACAATGGAAGTCCTGAACGCATTCACATGTAGGCCACGTTCCAACCTGACGTTACACAGAATTTGTTTGGGCTATCACAACACTGCTGTCACCTTTATACCTCGTCCAGTTTGTCTTCCAGGCTACAGTTAGAGTTTGCAATGTTGAGCCTTCTGAGCTGTTATTTTTTCAAAGTACTGGTGTTAACCCCAGTAAAATGCAGCACTCTGACATTTTAAAGCTACCTTCCATTTTTGGCAGTTATTTTACAAGTTGTGCTTTTGAAATATGCATGAATCGCTTTGAGCTTGTTCACGGTGACTGAAGAGAAAGTCTAATAGGCTTTACATGGGCTCCAAGGGATATAGGCTTTAAAGAATGTTCAGTCAATTGGACATTTTCATTATCATTATCATCAACAAAGATTGATTGGTTTGTGTATCTTAGTATATTAAAAGATACATAACTTTTTTTTTGCAAAGGTAAACTACATTTAAGTTTCCGCCACTCTGTTTAAGCTGCTTCCTAATACTGTAATTAGGGACCTTGGGCTACAAGAGGTTCTTTAAAAGGTGTAATTAGCTCTGAAACTTTATATAGAATAGACGTTGTAATTTCCATCAGCCCTATAGATCCTTTTCTCTATTAAATATACTTCTGAATTAAAACTACTAAAAAACAGAGTATGAAGTATGAGGAGAGAAGATGTTATGTTGATGATATTCATTCAGTTGAAAATTAAAAATCATAGCTATGTCTTATTATACGGATGCTAGTGGCTAGAAAAATAATATCATTAAAACGGTGCATTTGCATGAAAACCGCTCAACAAATTCTTTCCCTCATCAAAATTAAAGCCATATTATAATTAGATGTTGTTTAACTCTTCAGCTCTGTAAACATAACCTTGGTTAACATATTTTTGGAACTGATAACCATATTTAGAACATTAAAAAAAAATGGGGGGTTGTCTAGATCTATGACTCGTTCCGTCTTTGAAATGCATTGTGTTCCTTTGTGCGGATTCCTCCACGTTCCTCACCTCCCTTTATCCCGAATCCCACTTGGAAAGCAGGAAATTAGGCCAGCAGCTCCCAGGAGAATTTCTGAATAAAACAAGGTTTCTGGAATAGCGAGTGCGCCGTGAGTTACAAGTGTGTCACCCACTGCTGGTATTTGCATTTCAGTCAGTAATCACTGACTGTGTAAAATCATTCTGAACATGCTAATGCATGCCCCACTGTGAGACACCCAGGAGCAGCAGTATTATGAGCACAAAAATAATTTCCAGGAGTGCATTGAAAATCATATGCGCTCTTGTTTACACAATGGCACAGTTTTCCCTGGAATGCTGGCGCCACTGCTTTTCGGGCTGATACAGTAAAATAACCTGAATTCAAAGGCAGATCTGTAAAGCTCGCCTAAGTCCTGCAGAAACTAAAAGGCCATCTAGAAGAAATGATCCGGTTTGCTCAGCATCAAGAAGGAAGCTGCTCATCTCCTGTGAGAGCAACACGCACCACACACAGACGGCTCCAGTCTGACACCATTGTCTGGACCAGCAGGTGGAGCTCTGCAGACCAACGGCACATTTAACAGCACTTGAGTCATGAGTGCTGTGACCTTCTCTGTGTGGTCCAGTCATATGGCAAGGCTGTGTGTAAAGCCATGACATCACTTGCCCAACATTTAACTGGGAACACGTCGGATGAGTCCTCCCGAGGGACTTTTTTTGTTTTGTTAAAATAACGAACGCTTCCTCGTTGCTCGGCGAGAAAAGGAAACGCTCTCGAGGATCATTGTTTGTTTTTCCTGGTGTGTCTGCTCTCAACTCTCCCTCAGTCCCTTGGCAATACCTTGGAGGAGTGACGCGCTGTTTGAACGGCGCTCATTCTAATCAAGTAGGTACAGAGGCCTGCTCGGGGGCTGGGTGGAAGAGGAGGGGGGCTGGGGATGACATCACGCGGCTCCATGGACGGCTGTCAGGATGAGTCAGGTGAATGTGGGCAGACTGAAAGTCACAGCGTTCCTTATGTCAGGGAACAAATTCCTCCTGCAGTGTGGAAGCTTCCCGTTCGCTCAACATCAAAGTATGAGTAAGCGCCTTGACGGCAAGCATTAATGTACAGTAACTTCCCCCCCATCTGCAAAAAAAACAATCGAAAGAGCAAGCGACACAGCTAGGGAGGAGGCTCACCTGTGGCTAAGTCGCTTCTTATCAGCGCCAAGCAGTGCCAGGTCTGCCATTTGATAAGGCATTGTGTTTCCTGAATAGGAATTTAATGCTGATCTATGGTCTTGACTGCTTGGAGAGATAGCAGACGACTGACACATTTAATAACGTAAACATTTGATTCAAAAATCCAGATAGCGAATGCAAAAAAACCCCCCGAAAAACACAGGAACAATGGAAACATAAAAGCTGGCCCTTCTCAATCCGCTGCTTCCACGCACTTTTGCATGCGCGCTCAATTATACATTCAGCCCGCACAAGCGTGTGCAACCCCTTTATAATGAGCAGGAATTATTTATGCCGTGCTGTACTCTTATCGTTTGTCAGGCCCAACAGGTACAGAAAAGATTGAAGGTCAAGGGCACCCAAACTTGTCCTCCTCGCAAGCTGTTACTTGGGACAAACATTTATCATTCCAGCGCCTCACACAATCCCTCCTTGCGCGTATTAAGCGGATAAACTAATCTCTGCAGCTGCACTCCGCAAGTGGCAGGTCCTCCTGTTTCTTCAGCGGAATTAATATTGCACGAAAAAGCAGCTCGCCAACACGCCCCTTTTTGTGGGGAATTAATAAGCCTGTTTAACGATCAGCCCCTTATTTTAGCATGGTCAAAAACCTGAGTGCAAAACCACTCAGGTTCAATGTGCTAATTTCACAAAAAAGAAAAAAACCTGACAAAAAAAAAAAACAACAAAACCAACCCAAAAGCCATTGAGGATTCCAGGATGATAATTATATTTTCAGGCTCTATCAAAGGTTTCACACATACATTTGTAAGCCCATCCTGCCCAGGACTGTAATTCATGCAGCACTGGTGGAGCTTCTTAATTAACACCTACTCCAGCCAACAAATAGAAGTGTGTTAGCTGTACTTGCCTGCGGAACAAAACACCATTGTTGTATGAGACAAACTGTCAACTCTGCGGCTGCCGACTTGAAATGCAGCCTGCTTCTCCCGTCGTCTTTCTCGCATTTCTCTCCATACACTTATTTGAAATCATGATCTGTTTGCACTCCTTTATCATATGTGATTATATTTTGCCTTTGGTAAATAGGTTTCACTGAGCACAGAGTATAATGGGAAGATAGGAGAGATCCAGGTACGCAGCTTAAATGTTTAAAAAAAACAACCTTTTCCATTAACTTTATTGGGCCGTTGGATTAAATCTGTAAGCGTGATCTGTTTACAGACATCAGTGTGTGCATTGCAGACGCAGGTTTGTGTGTGAGTGTGTGTTTGTGTGTGTCTGTGTGGAAAAAGTGAGAGGGGAGGCGAGGCACCTGGCCTCTTGAGATAATCTATTTATGGCTTTCACACTTCATTAGGCCCAAACTAAAATGCTCGGCTCTTGAATATGTTTATCAAATGTCTCATTCTTATCAGTCACACCTGCAACAAGCCATAAAAGTGGGACGGGTGCACGCTGGTGGGAGCTTACGCTTCCTCTTGACCTTGAAATTGCGGCATTGTGGACATCTACAAGCCATCTCCTCATGTAGCACATGATAATGCAGGAGAAAGAGACAGCGTAGATAAAGCCTGGCCATTGTGTGACTGGGCCTGATGCAAAGTCAGCACCCTCTATCCCCTCTCATTGGGTGTTGCTGCTTGCTATTGAGTGTGTTCGTCTGATGTTTGCACCCGTGAGACCTCAAATATATACATGAAAGAAAAAGAAAAAATGCTCACAAATACAGATAGTATGAAACCAGGCTGTCCTGAAATTACAGGGGAAATGAAATGTAAGCAACAAGGAGTGACGAACTGGTCACAATTGCGATTTTTTATTTTATTTTAATAAAATAAAATAAAATAAAAATGTCTGACACTCTGACATTGACGCATGGGTTCACATAGAAAAACGTTTATCTTGCATCCAAGCCTTCAGATCGCACAAACTAAGTTGGCCTCCCTGGCAGCCAAATGACGGACTTACTGATGAATGAAATATAACCAATTACTGAAAAAAAGACTCAGGACTATGCCAAAGGTTTAAATTGTAATACATTAATCATGAAGTTGCGGATAAAATTTGTGTAAAAACCTACCCTTAAGATTCTTTGGATTTTTCTACTTATTGAACTTAATTAAAACAGCACAATCTGTTGCAAATTTTAACCTTCAAAAATAAGGATTTATCTCTTTGTATCGGCTTTTAAAACAACGTTTTATAGTTTTAAAATGTATGTGAACATGATGCTTTGGATACAGACTAACTCTGTAATGTTTTTAAATAAAGGTATCAACAGGATTTTGTCTCATAACACATAAAAGACCAATGCAATGACATACAACACTCATTCAGACTTCTACAGAGGCAATTCGCCTTGAATTAAAGAATGTTAAGGACATACTTAAAAGAACATTGCTACATGTATGCAAAACAAGTGAAAAAGAACTAGCATTCTAGAATAATTAATATAACAAAAGTCGTCAGGATCCGAGTTCTACAGAAACACAATGAAAACAAACAAGGGTAAAACATTTTTTTTAATTTTTTTTTTATCATGTTCTCAATTACTTTTTTATTTTTTATTTTATTTATTTAATAAAAAAAAAAAATCATTATCGGTCCCCATATTTTAATTGTCAGCGTTGGACGGTTGACACCAAGGATCTAATCTACATTTCGGGAAATTAATTCCTGTCTGACTGACATCAACACATTCCTCAGGGCAGCTGTCACTGGGAGCACCGATCGCTCCCCACTCAACTGTTCGGATTTGCCTCTTCCGGTTAAAGTTTAACGGGAGTCTGAAAGTTTCCTCTTCAATCTGTGTGTTACAAACCAAGTTGTACAACCGGTATTTTTGTTCGTTAAACGCACAGTTTGCGCAAAGAGTAATTAATCCATATAAGGGCACAAAATACGAGCGTCACGCCCCCCCAAAAACACCTAGTCGTTGGGCCGCTGTGTCGTGTGGTCGCCCCGCTGAGCTGCCAGGAAGTTCAGCAAGTCGGTCACCGCCCCAGCCCCCCCGCTTCGACCTCCTCCTCCTCGTCCATTGTTGGGCAACAGTCTGCGCCATCGAGACAGCACTCGGCCGATACTCATAAGTTAGGCAACGAGTTGACAAAGTTTCGCGAAAGCCGACGTGATTCTCGTCGCTTTCTTTGGTAGAACGTGCGATTGAAGGAATTTCAAAGGGAGCAGCGAACGGAATCTGGGAAGGGAGGAAAACTTATCAAGGAACGTCACTCTTCTCACTCCTCCATTTTGAACTTTTAAACTCCACTTTTTCGGCTGCGTTGTTCTGTGCGGTAAGTTTGTTGTGTTTTTGTTAACTTTGTCGGTACTCTACGAAACTCAATTACGTTTTCACGAGAAGTGTTTAAACTGTGGTTGACTGTGAAGAATACCGTCCGTTTTTTCCGCCGGCTACGTGACTGTTGTTGTGCGGTTTAGCATTAGCATTAGCATGGTTCCATGGTGCGTGGACACTGTAACAGGTACGTTACGGCCGACACAGTTCGTCAGGCTGCATTTTTTTTTGAAGTTACAAGCGATGTAGTCGCCCAACAGCTCGTCCAGTTGCTCTGTGTGACGTTCTAATTCTTCTGAAAAAACTGAATCTATGTTTAATAGCCATAACTCCGAGGTTTAAGTAGCTTCCCCGTTAACCCACTTACTGACGTTACCGGGCGTACGGTAGCGGTTGACCAGGTGCGAGACCCACCCTGTCTGTCCTGGCCTGCTAGCTGTCTTTACTTTATTCGTTGCTAATTTCCTTGCTTATTTGCTCGCTCAATTGTATTTTCTTAGATTACTGATCATATTTCAATGACCAAAAAACAAAAGTGAAAGATCGTGTTGACAGAACCGTTAAGAGTGAAAGAGTAAAGTTGTCGCTCTAAAACCAGTTTTTAAGGCGTTAATCCTTCTAGATCACTTGTATGCACCGCTACGGCGTCTGTCCGTGGAGCTATGGTTGTTTTGATTTGAACAGATTCCTGTCTGCCTCAGAGGCAATTCTGCCACACCCATGTATACGAGGTAGGTTAGGTAATCGAGATTTAAAATATCCGCTGTCTCAGGTGCTTCGAGCAGTCGGCCTAGTTATAAACTGTAACTTCTCTAAAATAATTATATTAAGTGGCATGCTTTACTCTTAAACAACAGCGATACACCTTTGGATGAGAACTGTTTACAGTGATTGACGAGGAATTGTATTGGTACACAGTGGCACATAGAGAAATGGAAAGATGTCTGAAAGTAAAGCGACCAATCAAGCTTCAGATTAGTATGTCGCTATATAGCTATCAATAAAATGTTCAGTGGGTGTTTCAAGGATTTTAGCCTTTTTGTTCAAAATGTAGGCCAATGACCGTCTGTGACATTGTTCTCAATACAGCTGACCAACCATTCAGTTGAGCCCTTGGGCTCTGTTTATTATCTCTAGTCCTCCATTCCATGGAAATTCTGGCATTGCCTGTAAAGACATCAGTTTTGCTTCACAGAGACTTGTACTTCAGTGTTTTCACATTGGCTTGTTGTCAACATTCCATTCTATATGTGACACGGGTATTTATTATTTTTTTTAATCAACGCTAACCATAATATGCTTGATTTTTGCTTGTGAAGAACGGAACACACAAACCCTGGCCATGGCTCAGCCCTTTGTAAAATGTGTTGTCTGTTTCAACATTTTCGTCCCAGAAGCCCGGACACCATGACGACCATTAATACACCCAACATCAACTTCAAATGGGACCCAAAAAGTTTGGAGATCCGCACTTTGGCCGTGGAGAGGCTGCTGGAGCCCCTGGTCACCCAGGTAATTTTGGTTTGCGTCTTCACTCAGTTTCTTCCTGGGAATGTTGTCACTTACTCTGAAGATGTTGCATTACCCTTGATGTCGTCTCAAAGGGCTGATTTCCAGGTCTGCATGTTTCAGTGTAGATTTTCTGAAAATGGAAGCAGGATAAGAGAAAATTCACTTTTCACATCTTAAGTGTATTTACGCATCATGGAGAAATGGTGAAGTGAATTTTGCACAATATAAAACCTGGAAATAGTTTGTGATTCAACCACAGTCCACATACCCTTGAACATTTCTGTGCAAGGACGACGGAAAATGCAAAATAAAGAGCCATAAACAACACAGCCCATATCTCAAAACTCCTATTTCTTGGGTCCACGTTACATAGCATCCACGTATTTGCATAACTTTGATCTCCAAAACACGTTTGAGGCCCTGGAGCCAGTCTCTTGTAAATATGTATTTTTTTAATCTCTGCCATAGGTCACCACATTGGTAAACTCCAGCAACAAAGGCCCATCCAATAAGAAGAAGGGTCGCTCAAAGAAGGCACACGTTTTGGCGGCGTCAGTGGAGACTGCTACACAGAACTTCCTGGAGAAGGGAGAAAAGATTGCCAAGGAAAGTCAGTTCCTGAAGGACGAGCTCACTGCTGCCGTGGAGGATGTCCGCAAGCAAGGTATATTGAAAATGCATATTGCAACAGTCTGTGGTTCCCGGCTTGTTCAGAGTGCTTCTCAAGATGGGGGAAAATGATAAATAAGTTATATGCTATGTATATATCATCTGCCCCAGTGAAATATAGAAGCGTATTTTGAGCCTGATAGTTTCCCTTTGGCTGTGTGTTTTAGTGAGGGAGCCCATTCATGACGACCTTTCATTTAGGTTACAGACACGTCACATTAATATTAAGATGTATCTGCCTTGAATTACGTGAACTTTATTTCCCCTTTTCAGTATATTTGACCTTTTGCCAGAGAATTATTTGGGCTTTACAATTACACAAATTAAATGTGACCAAAACTTGAGTCACGCTAAGGTTTTCATCCAACCATTAAAAATATCCTTGTTATTTCAGGCTTTAAATGTATATTTTAGTATTTTTCCCGCGACCTTGAAGGGGTCATAAGTGTATTGTGAATTTGCTGTCTTGATCGTAATTGCATTTTTAATTACCACTTTTATTCAACATTTTATAAAGATTTTCATGTTTCTTCCCGGCACGATGAGGCTGAGCTATGTGGGCACATCTCCAATTTATTTTAATGTGCATCAGTGAAAATTGTATACTGCTGTGTGCATGCAAGCAATCTGTATTTTTGGAACGGAGGTTTTGTTTTACTTTGTTTCTATAGAATGTAACTTTCCCCCTTTTCACGGACGTGCAGAGGTTAAGAGTGGTTTCTCCTCTTGAGTTTTATAAATGGGACCCCAGATGTCCAGCCCGCTGAGTGCTGCACTGTGGTTGGGGGGGGTAAATGACATGTTGCAAGACGGGCCGTGCTCTGCCCAGGAATGTTACCTTGGTAGTGGTGGCCTGTCACTGAGGCGGAATTCAATGTCTGCTGTTAGCTGGTGGCTAGGCCTGGCTGTCAACCATGCCACGCTGCTCAGTAAGGCGTGCCTAGACTGATAATACAGCTATTGAGAAGGGTAACACCCCCCCCCCCCATCCTCGCTGAACACACACACGCACACACAGACGCACGCTCAAAAAGCATTTTCCGCCCAGCTGTGGCCTGTAGCTGTTACCAGTGCTACCCCCTCCCATCCCCCGACACAAAAAAAAAATCTGTTGTGATCACAAAGGTTTTGGGTGCCTAAAACTTGTCCTCCTTGATTTTCAAGTTATTGATCATTTTCTGACTGTTTGGGTCGCGTAATCTCCACACCTCGTCGCTGTCTGCCCCTGTCCTTGTCTTCACCCTGCCAGTGTCTTTGTTGTCCTGCTGATTTTTTTTTTATTTTTCAGGGCCTCACTGTGCGGCATACGCATTTATCATTTCATCTAGTACTTGGTGGGCTGCAGGGTAGCGTTAGATGGATATGGGTTTATTAAAGAAACACTGATCACTATCTGCCCCCTGAAAATGGCCTTATTGATTTTGGTCGCAGGGGGTAATAACAGCTTGAAGGTGCACACAGTGGTGGAGATCTGTTGTCGATCATTTGCAAACGGCTTTAGCTCTCTGCCGGCGTGAAATGTTATTAATCAATGACATTTCTGCTCTACAGGTTTTATGCTTCTGTATTGACCACACTTTCTGTCTCTTATTTTCCCTTTTAAGGTAATAGAGTCATGAATTAACGGCAGGGTCTCAGACAGAGCTCACAAAATCGGTAGCCTGACATTCAGGCGCATTTGACTATTCAAGTCTGGTTATTTGCATTGTGCAGTTTCTTCACTTGCTATCTTGAGGCTTATTACAGCCACAGATTTTTTTCATTCGTGACGATTTGTCGTGGCCTGCATGGATGTGAATCTAGGACGCCTCTTGGCCTGAAATATGACACTCTCGGTGATCAGAATTCTCAAGTGTGTACCTCTGGCTGACATTCCTTTGAAATTTCTTGTGATGTATACAAGATGCACACAATGACTTGTGATAATCATGGAAAGTAATCGAAAAGCCAAACCTAGGCTTTATCGTTTTCAAAAGAACCCATTTGAAGAAATTATGTCTTTGCTCAAGTGGAAATTTAAAATAATAAATAAATTAAAAATTTGAATGAATCTGCAAGTTGTTGGCAACATTCATTCAGGTGTCTCACAATGAAAGGGCCCAACACAATTAGAATTATAGTTTGTACAGACTTTTTCTTGACTGAAGAAGAGATTTAGAATACTGTTGAAGTCCTAGTGCACAAGGTGATTGGATTGTTGAGTTTAAGATAATTCATTGGTTCAAGGTCTTTGAACCGTAACGATTTGAAATGCTTACAAAAGACCACGTCTGGAAATCTTTAATTGACAGAGCAATTTTGATAGTCTTTGTGATAAAGACTCGCTTGAATGCAGCAGTGTTAACTCTTGCTAGATTTGGGTATTGGTACATATTTTGAATAATTTCGAAATTTAAATCTTCGAGTACAAGAAAATACACTATGAAGCTCATTTTCAATTCCATTGAACTCGCAGTAAGCACAGACCTGCTCTCCCCCCCTCCCCCCCCCCCCTCCCGCACCTGGTGTGGCCCGTCTCAACATGCATGTTTCTGCAGTCTGTGATGCCAATTGATTTTTCCATAATCTACTGTATTCCCCCAGAACAATACTTAGTGCTTGACAAACTACACTCTGACCTTTGTTGTTATCACTGCATCAACCTTTTTCCAAAAAGGGCTGTGTATGCATATCAACGTGCAGCCAGATGTGATTCTAACTCAGAGATGAGCTGAGCGTCTTTATTGTGTGATGCAATACTCGTGACATAATTGACCTGTAGCTGATGGTGTGCGTGTGTGTGGTTGTGGGAGGTAGCGTCTATATAAACCAGGAAGTATATACACTATGCAACATGTGAGGCATTCCAACTATACCACAGCTTATAATGGGTGCATCAGGGTTTAAACCACTCAAAAACATTTCATATTTTCATTTGTTTTCAGGTTTATGGACTGGACTGAAATTCTGAAATTGTTAGGTTCAAATGTTGAAACAGTTGCTGTTTTTTTTTTTTGTTTGTTTTTTAAACTAGTTCCAACAGATGCTTTGTTTTGTCCCACGCTCTCAGGTGATTCGATGCGTCAGGCTTCCGGGGAGTTTGCGGAGGACCCCTGCTCCTCTGTGAAAAGGGGCAATATGGTTCGCGCTGCTCGAGCTCTCCTGTCAGCAGTCACACATCTGTTGGTGCTGGCAGACATGTCTGATGTCTACAAGCTTCTTGTGCAGCTTAAACTGGTAAGACAACTGTTCTTCTTTCCATTCTTATTTCAACGTTTTAGCTTTGCATAATGTAATGGGCTTTTATTTACAAACAAAAAAATCTCGCTCTCTACTCAGTGCGCTACAAGCTTACGTTTGAAGCTAATAGTTAACAGTGTTGGACATTTTTTTTAAATGCTGTGCAGTCATGCAGACAGTACTCAACCTCATGATGCGCGATAAAAATCATTAAAATAATCGTCATTTTTCTGAAGAGGAAATGCACCATTTTAAATCATGAATTACAGACATTTGTGCACTCATATTAAAAAAACAAAACAAAGCAAAACAGAAATGGGGCATTTTCAAAAGGAGAGTGGCTTCTCCTTTTGTGAACAAAAGAGGAAGTGAAGTGCTCTGCTGCTCGGGATGACATTTCCAACGCTTGAGTCGGATGTTTGATTCTCTCTTTATTTGCCTCTTCAGTGGGAAAAGATATTAGAATGCTTTTTTCTCCTGAAACTTCACTGGATGCCTAGCAAGACTTTTCTTCACCGCTCGTTCCCATTATGGCAACAGTCATGTTATTCTCGCTGTCTTGTGCTAAACTCAGTACCACCACAGTCTCTGATGTCAGATCAACGTGTACATCAAATCTAGATGTAAACTCGCACAGTTCCTCTCAGGGCACCCTTGGTGTCAACATCTGCAAAGTGGGGTTTTTCTCTGGATGTAGAAGATTTTGGCCTTCATGTTAGGGGTGCTTCTTGGGGAGATGCTGTGCCCTCCAAGCACTCCTCCAATCAGGAAGAAAAAAACCCTCTCTGTTCTTGCTACAAGTGGAGAGTCGATGGAGCCTTTTCTGGGACTTCAGCCCGCCAAGTTTTATCAGATGGGCTGATCCTGTAATTTCCTTTCCACCAACTGTTAAAACCTCTCGTTATAGGTTTTTTGAAACATGCTTTTAAATAAGACTATATTTTTTATGTTCTTTTTATTTATTCTTAATATGTTTTATGAGTGTTTGAATGTTTATGTATTTTTAATTGTATGATTCTGTATCTGCTAATCGTCGCGATGAAACAATTCTCCCGTTTTCAGGTCGAAGACAACATGGTGAAAGTGCGTAATGCAGCGACGGAGCAAGATCTCGGGATCCAATATAAAGCCTTGAAACCAGAGGTGGAGAAGCTGAACATCATGGCTGCCAAGAGACAGCAGGTACTGTACAGCTGGCATGGAAGAGAGATAAGGTCAGGCTGCGAGGGCAAAGAAGTCTTGTAGATTTAATTGGGCTGGGAGCTTTTGAAGTGCCTCAATGGCTGTTAGCCGCCGTGTCGCTATTAAAATATGCTATCCCATTTTCATTCCAAATGGCGAGTAAAGAAGTGTGAGGGGACAGAAAAAAAAAACTAACCCACTCGTGTCCTTATTTGATGCAGTGAGCATAAAGAACAATGGCTATTTTCTGTCAAGTGGACTGAAAGTGGTTTGAGGACTGGACCCAGAATGTGACAAACACTCATGTTTGCGACAAGAAATGGAACGTTGTTTTTGAGTATCAGTGGCAGTCAAAGGAGTTGGCAGCTTAATTAAACTCCTAAATGGAAACAATGGGCGACTCAGTATTTTCTGTTGCCCCTCCCAGGGACGAGGGGGGACAGGGGGGACGGGGGGGGGACTTGCTTATTCGTGAAAATACAAAACAATCAGTTTTAGTGAAATTTCATTCTTGGCTGAGGTGTAAGTCGTTATGTAGTTTATAATGTGACTCTCGAGTTGACTTTATTGAGAGCACCTTGAAAATATTTGTGGCAGCTATTTGCTGTGTGTGTGTGTGTGTGTGTGTGTGTGTGTGTGTGTGTGTGTGTGTGTGTGTGTGTGTGTGTGTGTGTGTGTGTGTGTGTGTGTGTGTGTGTGTGTGTGTGTGTGTGTGTGTGTGTGTGTTCTTCAGCATAGACACGGTGACGTTACCAGCCGGATGTTTCCCGAGCACTTTATCGTGTCTTTAAATCCCCCTGATGATTGGACTCGACCTGCTCTTTTAATGCACTTTTTATAATGAGAAAAGCTTGCCAAAATGATCACCGATGATTTTGTGAAAAATGCTTGTAACTGCACTTTTTTTTTATACAGAGCAGAACGTGTGTCACCAAAGTAATGCATAAAGCAATGGGGTTTAATTGAGCTTGTTGAAGCCGGAGCGGAAGTGCGGAGAAAGCTTTGAGACGGTTCCACTCGAAGAGGGGAGCGTTCCTTTTGTGTACACTAGCCATTTTTTTTTTAACGCCATAAATTTCCGCCGACGATCACTATCTCCTCCCCCTCCTGTGAAGATGTAATTGCAATATAATGCTGGGGTCTGAATAGCAACGCATTAAATTGCACAGGCACATTATAATGGCCTGATTATGACTGTGTTGTGTTACCGCAGGGGACAGAATAAATCTGGGTCATCCAGAACAAACTCTGTCTCACTAAGTGTCTCCATAGTGGTACGACAAGCCCGTTTTAAATTTAAAGTACATTACTACCCATCTCCCCTGCAGTATTTCACCCTCCAGTGGAACTGTTTTCTTATGCAGCCCTATCCTGTGTTTTTCCCCTTTCACCGTAACTTTGCCAGGAGCTCAAAGATGTCCACCACAAAGACCAAATGGCCGCGGCTCGGGGCGTGCTGCAGAGGAACATCCCCATGCTGTACACGGCCTCCCGTGCCTGCCTGCAACACCCCGACCTGGCAGCCTATAAGGTTAACCGTGACCTGATCTACAAGCAGCTGCAGCAAGCAGTGTCGGGCATCTCCAACGCTGCCCAGGCTACCGCATCCGAAGACTCGGTGCTCGGTCAGCCAGCGGGAGGCGGAGAGCTGGCGTATGCCCTCAACAACTTTGATGTAAGTCGAATGAGTGGTTTGCAAGTCACGGCCGCTTTTCATTTAGTGTCAGTCCGGTCAGACGGGTGGACCGCTAAGCACAGATTTTTAAAATAATTAATTTTATACGTCAAAAAATAGAAGTAGGTGGACGTCTCTTTTTCAGGTATGCTATGGTTTACTTATTACTGCTATTTATTTAAATGTAGAGTGGTGCTTGTGGCGGGAGGTCTTGTGAATCATAAAATGACCAAAGCCCTTGAAGGAGTCGAGGTGGGAATTAGGATGAGATGTGTGAACAAACTGGGACATTTCTGAAGGCTACATTTGAATATTTTCTTGAGTCACCACTTTGTGCTCCTTTATTTGCTCCCATCTCTTTTCAGAAGAATGTAGCTGCAGGTCTCACTATAAACCTTCTCTGCTTTTAATTTTATAAACTATTAATTGGAAAAGCATGGTAGGACATTTCCTAACTACATGTGTTTGGCAAATTCAGTTTATAGGCTGCATTGCTAAATTACTTTTACACGTATGATTAGGAAGGTGAGTTTTTAATCTTTAATCCAGTTTATTTTATTTTTTAAAACAACGCTTGGCTTCTGTCACTACTGATGGGTTTCAATTAAGCCCCTCAAAGGTAAAACACAATCAATGATTGAATTGTTCACGTTCAAGTTTTGCAAAATTGCAGGTTTTCTCTGATCATTTAGTGAAGTGTTGGATTCACTTTCCATCCATCCCATTGACATATTGACAGGCTCGGACTGTTCAACCTGGGGTACAAATGAGAAATGTGTGATGACTGGCCACTTGTTTAAGGTCACTCGACAAGCCGCGGGAGAATATCCGCAGAGTAAGCACGAGCCGTTGCTCTCGCAGTCTCCTCGCTCGTGCCCGAGTCGAAACGGCTTCTGAAGTCAAATGGAATTAGCATTCAGCTCAACATGAAAGACATCAGCAATGAGGGTAGAAACAGTCGTTAACAGCACATATTTGATGACCAACGGTTGCCCCAAGCGAGGGAGAACATAAGTGGAAGCTGAACCTTTTTTTTTAAATTGCAAATGCTATGATAATAGACATGAAAATTAGTTTTTAAATTATAGATTTCTATTCAAGAGGAGGAAAAGAATAATAAGTGGTTGAAAAGTAAGGAATGCTATTTTACTGGTCCCTAAATATGTGCTTTTAATACCAATTACATGATTCGATGATAAGACTGCAAAAGATGTTGACGTTCTCTCGCTCTGTAATGTTGTTGGGCCAGAGTGTGGATGATCAGACACACGTGTGTGTGTGTGTAGTTCCACCTGCAGGATTAATATAAATATGCATTTCTTTCTGATATGTAACTAGAACTCATGAGCTGGCAGAGTTCTAGTTATTGGTTATCATAATTAAATGTAGCTTTTCATTTAAAATGTAAGCTAAAGGCATTGGCTAGTTTTAGTTACTTGTGAGATGTACCTTTCCGTAATTTCCGGACTATAAAGCGCACCTGAATATAAGCCGCACCAGCTAAATTTAGGGGAAAAAACAAATGTGTACATATACAAGCCGCACTGGACTATAAGCCGCAGGTGTTTCGTCAGGAAATGGGTACGCGGAGCGGATCGGTTCGGCGACTGCGAGCCTGTGACTCCGGACTCGCACCGTGGATCCTGTTTGCGGGGTCCGCTGGTCACCTCGGTTAATTGGTATGGAGTCGGACCAGAACTCGACAACAGGAGCAAGACAAGAGAACATACAGACGAGAGCGCGAGCGATCTAGCCAGATCTATTGCCTTTAACTTAAAAGCTGCATCATATGCAATTCTTTGTTTGTTTTCCATAATGAGGGTTTGTGCATGAAAACTTCCTCTGTGCAAACTGTCTTGCTCTCGTTCTGTATTTGGTTCCACTTTTGCTTTCGTTGTTCGAGCGAAATGCCTGTCTCACTCTTTCCCGAGCCCACCCAAAAATCCATAAATTGAGAAGGTCCCCTAGTGGCCGTTAGCTGTAAAAAAAACATAGATTAGCCGCACCGTTGTATTAGCCGCAGGGTTCAAAGCATGGGGAAAAAGTAGCGGTTTATAGTCCGGAAATTACAGAATATGTTTTTGCATCTGGAAAAAAACCCAGCTGACAGTGTCAGGAGGCGACGCTCCCTCTCATGACTGAACCAGTTCACTTTACACCATTTATAGTTGTCAGTTGTTGAGGCACGTCATTTCAAGCAGTTCATTCAGTCTAATTTGACCTTCCGATACATTTTAAATGTGTCTGTCAGCTTTACTTGATGTGAAAGGAGTTCACAATCTTAACCTATCCAGCAATATTTTTTTCATTCTTAAAATCCAGTCTTTTCTGCTGTGATGTAAATTTCAAACATAATTTAGAGCAGAGGAAGAATTATAGCCGCTGAGAATTTTCTTTTAACTTGCCCATGCTGTAGGCTTTGTGTTCAGAAATAGAATGAAAGCCAGCTACTCAAAGTGATTAGGTAACAGTCATAGAACTCTGTGATAAATTATTATAAAGTATTGGCTGTGGCAGATGGCGCGCTCAATGATTAATGCGCACAGAAAAGTGTTTGCATTGCAGTCTTACGGATCTGTTGCATCAGTGATCGGTTCACAGGTAGCGATGCAGAAAGTCGCTCCTTTTAAACGCTGGTGCGCAGGCCAGATAATTACAAGTGGCTGCAAAAAAAAGGAAAAAAAAATAGCAAATGATTCACTCTGTTTTTGTCTCTCTCACTTTTTTTCTTCTCCATTTCTCTCTCGTGTCCCTGTTGCCATGGTGATATGACACGCAAGCAGAGCAGGTCAGATGAGACCGAAAAGAGGGGGCTGGAGGTAGCAGTGATAGAAGGCAGCGATAATCAAACCAATTCTTGAATTGTTTCATATTTAGTTCTTGTAATGCCTCAGATCAGAGGGCAGGTTGACCCCCACCTCCCCCATTCAAACAAATGTCATTCATGGTAACTGCTTTTTTCATCAAGCAAGTTTTTTGTTGCCGTGTGTTTACTCCGTGGGTATCACACATCAAAAATTTTCTTTACTCGCAGATGTGAGAGGTACCTGTCCTCGCTTTGTTGTCTGTGAATTGATGTAAATCACTGTTGTTTGTGTGTTTAAAGGAATTGGATGCTTTGTTCTTTTAAAACAAAAACAAAGAAGCTTGTAGTGGGAATGAAAGCTGAAAGCCAACGTACTTCTCACAGCAGCAAAATGCATCTTGCTATTTGTCGATTTGAATATAAATCGTGTGTAGTTTACATTAGACAAGGGGTAAAACATGTTTTTTTTTTGTAAAAGATTCAAACTACTTAGTTGATACCGACAGTAGCGCTTGCATAGTTATAGTACATGTATGTATAACTATTTTTTTTTTTCCTACCCAGTTTGTCAATGTGTCAAATTGGGCCTGCTGGATCTGGCTCTTGGAGTAGCAAGAGATCAGAGAAATATTACGAGCTGCAGCATTTCCCCCCCTCCAGTTCTGATTCATCCTCAAACCTTTTTTTTCCCCCCACAGAAACAAATCATTGTGGACCCCCTGTCGTTCAGCGAGGAGCGCTTCCGGCCCTCTTTGGAGGAGCGACTGGAGAGCATCATCAGTGGCGCTGCCCTCATGGCTGACTCTTCGTGCACGCGCGATGATCGCAGAGAGCGCATCGTGGCTGAGTGCAATTCTGTGCGCCAGGCTCTTCAGGACCTTCTGTCTGAGTATATGGGCAATGTAAGTGTCTCGCCTATCACTGCCTTTTGTTGCTGCCACAAGAGCCTCTGCAGCTTCTCCCACTACACCACAGCTCAGGATTTATCACTGGGGCTACATTTTGCGAAGTAATGTAGTTGAAACTCTTGGGAGCTGTAAAGATCTCACAAAGTGTTGTGAGGAGAGTGATCACACACAATATGTAGTTTAGTCAACTGAACCTTCACATTTGGTATAACAAATTCCTTTATCCAAATCAGATGCTCAATCACAGTATTCCAAAAAATTCACTAAATATTATCTGTACTAATCTTTGTAAAGCGCCGTGAGAAAATAGAGTAATGCTTAAATTATGAACTTAAAATTGCTTTATGCAAATCTTCTGTATATTGTCATAAACACCTATTCTTCAAACAACATATTGAACCAGTGTTAATTTATCTTATGTAAAACTTTATCTTGACAACAAGCGAATGTCAGTGTCTGAGGCTTGCCGACATGAAATTTCTGCCTGTTGCATAAATGATCTGCTGCTATCACTACGGGTGACTGTGGTCCCAGTCAGCAAGCCAGCCACCAGCAATGAAATGTTAAAAAGAAATTAATAACATTTTAGCCTACAGGTGTAAAAAGCCACACACCTTTATTTCCTCTTAATTTTTGCTTCTTGTCAAGATTTGTGTTTCTGTTTCCCGAGCGTTGTTACCGTCAGAATTGTCTGAAGCCACTCAGTTAAACGAACTAGATGGAAACATTTGCACTTGACACAAAGATGGCAATGTAGCAAGTGACATCAAACGCATGGTGGTCACATGCAGATTATATTCACTGCCTGTGTCATCAGACAAATACTGGAGGAGCTTGGTAATATGTTCTAATTCACTGCAATGGTTTTATGCATTGAAACACAACATAGATTCTGTCCTCAATGCCTTCTTTTCAATGTAGTAGCTCATTTTTTGTCCTAAGACTTCATTCAACCTCGAACAATAGTCATTTTAACCATCATGAATTTTAGGAAAAACAAAATGCATAAAACACATTAGTGATGCAGGAAGGAGTTTCATTTTTGAATTCAATTTTGTTTTTAACAACCCTAAAGAATTGTAACGTTCTTTTCATATTGTTATTAACCACAATTAATACAACAATGGTTAACGACTCACCAAAACTGTGTTGACTTGTCGACGTCGACTTCCGCTCTTTCCAGTTCCTGTTCTGCCGTTTGGTGTTACACAGACAACAGGTCTCGTTGGTAGGAATGAATATCATGTCCACGTTGATTTCCTGTTTTCCAAGTTGCCTCCTCCAAACCTCAGCCAATAATAATAGTTTAAGTGTTCATAAGTCTGCTGTTAGTTCACTGGCTTCATGTTGCTGCTTTTCACTTTACTTTTGATGTGACATTTTATCTTCTTTCTATTACCTTTTAGTTATTGGGACAGTTTCCATTTCAAGGAAGTTGTTTCTGTTTTGCAATGCAAAATTAACCAAATTCTAATAGCTAAGCTAAGGCTAACATCCATTTGTCAACGTGTCGTCATTTGTTTTATTTAGTCTACATTTTTTCTTTTTAGATTCGGAAAATTAAAATTGAGGACGAGCAAAAGGTTCAAGGTTAAACTTAGAACTATAAATGATCGGTCGTCACAGGACACAACAAAGGTTGTATGGCTAACTTATTAATGTTTTGTAGCATTAAGTATAACTGTAGTCTGTTTATAAGAAGTATTCTAGTATAAGTTCCATAAATCTGAGTCGCATTGCACATAATGATCTTATTATCATTACATAATTTCAGCTAAATTGCTGAATTGTGTCATGAAGCTGAATTGCTTGATGGCCATTTTAAAGAATTCCCATGAAGCACAAAGATGTAAACAATTTCATCTCTTCAACTGCAGTGTTTTAGTCTGCAAACAATGCCAAAATTACCTGTGTTTAAATACAAAATTATAAGGTTTGCGTGACAATACCATCCAGATCTATCTTGACTTTCTTTTTACACAACAACAAACCCAATATGTGATGGAAAAAACAAGTCAGTTTATGAGCATTCTTCAGTTAGCAAACACTGTAAATTATAACCATTTTATTTAAAAAATATATGTTTTGAGGCGGAAATGCTTTTTTTCTTTCTTTTTTAGTTTGGCACACTTTATCCACTATACAGATATGAAACTGCACATTTTACAATACAAAAGGAAATGGAAAGGGAAAAGCATTCATTTTGGACAATGAGGTTGGATAAGAGAGAGGGAATTAGTTCACTTATTTTTTCTTTTTTATTTTTTTTTAGGCAGGATGTGGAACCAGGGCTAAAGGGTGACAAGAAAAAACAAAATAGTTTACAAAGAGCCAGAGTGCAAAGGGATGCATATTTTAACAAATCTTGTGGATTTTCAGTCTCTTATTACAAGTTGAAGTCTTGAACAGTGAAATGTCAGGTGATTGACAAAACCTAGGATTTTTTTTTTTTTTTTTTTTTTTTTTTAAACATACATCCCCATTTTTGTGAGGTCTTCCATAATGTTGGCTGGATGACAGTTTTAAAAAAAAATAGACTTTTGAACATGCAAGAAAAATCAGAAAGGCAATAGTAATATCAGTGTGAAACAGGGAGAATGAAATTAAGCAAAGTTGAGATGTTTGGCTCCATAAATCTGTATGATCAGTGTGTGTTTTGTCCGTTTTTGATTGTGACAATGAACAATTGAACAGTTTTTGGTTTACACTAACACTTGCTAAGAAGTTGATGCAGGCATTGCATGAGCATGTGAGAATAGACATTGACATATGCATTTTGAAGCCAAATTTTTGATGGTCAAAAGAAAATTCCACAAATAGTAAAAATGGCCACCTTTTTAAAGGACACTTTGTAATGCTCCTTATGAAACATGGAAATATCTTGTAGTATTCCTCAGGTCGTGTTTGGAAGGGTGTAGGTTTGGACATTTTTGTACAGTTAGTGTGCATTTCAAGCTTAAGGTGTTGTCAGTAATTAGATTTGATTATTATGTATATTTTTTTTCCAAGGTGGGTTGTCTCTTTGAGAAATGAAAGATTAACTTTAGTAATTGCCCCTCTTGATCGCCTTACTTGTTCCTCTCAATCCCCTCTTTTACCCTGCCCCCTCGACCAAACTGAACACAAAGAGGTGCGGGGCTGCGGCAGCAGCTTTAGTCTGATGCTAATGCACATCCTCTCCCTGCTGCATACAAATGTCCTCTGACCCAGGCTTTCTGTTTGCTTATGGCTGGATCTCAATTTGTTTGCAGGGTATTGCCCACAGTTTAAAGTGACACTTAACGTTGGCTAAATAAGGAGTGGTTATGATTATACCCAATTTCAGAGAATGTAAACGGCACCTATGCAAGCCCAGGGGAGAACATAGTCACGTAAAAATATATATTCTGCTGCACAAAAGACAGTTCTGTCAGTTCTTTTTTGTGTGGCTGAACAGGATAAATGTTGTTGGCTCACTGGTGGGGGTGACGGAACATCAGATTTTTTTTCACCCTTTTTTTTGCTTTGCCTTAATTGGTTCAATCTTGAGCCTGTCAACCCTGATTAGTGCATACGCAGTAAAAAGGGCCAGAGCAACAGGGAAGCCTTTATTTTATTTTTTTTTTAGACTGAAATGCCCTTCTGTCTGTGCAATTCATTAGTCTTTTATTTTCACGCTTGTGTGTCTGGATGTTGGCCCTGATGCTCACTGAACGTGGACAAACTGTACTTTGACGTTTACACATTTTGAATATTATTGTCACAATTTTTGTTGCATCTAAGCAGGGAGAATCCATGTGTTGGACATGGCGTATCATTTTTTTGATAATCCTTTCAATCCGTATCGTTCTCAATATTGATGCACGTGTTTTAAGCTTTTTATTAAATTGGAGATAAGCGGCTGACGAACAATGCCTAGTTTGCCCACATGTTGAGAATGCAGTTGTCATGGTTGTCTCTTGTGGGCTGGAGTGCAAACATTCAACAATTTTAGCGTAAGCTGCAGAACAGCTGCCTAAGTCATTAAATCATCACTCTCCCTCAACCCACCCCTTTTTGATACAGAACAGAAAGAATTATGGAAGCAGTACGGACACCCACATCCCCCTTTTTAAAAATACATTTGTTTTGGCTAAAGAGAGCTGAGTTTTTGGGATGGCCTTTATAAATAATTATGTAAACAGGAAACAGTAACTGCTTTGGATCTGATGGAAGTTAATATAATTTGATAATTTTCTTGCGTCTTGGTTGGAGTTAGTCATTACCGTGTATTAAACAGTGTCAGGGTTCTTGAGGACTTCTTTTTATTTGTGATATTATGATAATCATGTGTTTTTTTTTAAGATACAATGCAGTAATATTTTGGTCTCAGTGGCCTTGAACATGTCATAGTACTGTCAACGTATTTAAACTGAAGAGTAAAAAAAAATAATCTCAACTGTATTAATTAATTTTATCCAGTGGTTAAATGATTGACTTATACTGTCTGTGGTGCAATTAGAAAGCGTATTTCAAATATTAACATTTTAAAAGAAAAAAAGAGACATAAATCACATTTCTCCACTTAATGTGTTTCGTTGGCAGAAAGCCACTTAGCTAAGTATTTTCTCTGTGCTGCAGAAGATAGAGAGACAATGTGAAGACAAATCTCACAGTTTACAATTTTCTTGTTTAAAATGATTGCCCCTCTCTGCTATGAACAACCTTCCATTTATAGAAAAATAAATTTGTGACTATCTCTACATCATCCCTAAACAGTCATGTTTAACCTCTGTCGTTGTAGCAGTCAGAATTTCTCGTGTTGTATCATATCTCCCCTGTAAAATTATGCTTTTTACATAAACTGGAAAAAGAAAAACCAAAACGCAAACCCTGTATCTTCTGAAATGGTCGAATGGCAAACCATATACTCTAGGAATAAATAAGAGTTCATACTTCACACTCTTTGTAAGGCAGTTGCTGACACTTGCACTGCCCGTAGCCATTGATGATCACAAGTGCCCCTTCCTCATGGCTAGGCTCATACTCATTATAGGGTACCTGTGTCGCCAAATCTGTCATAGGCTGCCGCTGCTGGGTCCTCATCTGTCTGCGGTTCTGAATAGCTGAACAGTGCCGTATCCTGCGCAGGGTGGGAGGGCAGCACTTCCGGGATATATACACGACAAAAATGATGAAAAAGAATGAAAACAGAAGGGCCATTGTTCCAATGATAACCCTATGAGTCATAACGGTGTTGTCTATTCCCAGGAAGTCATCTGTCACAGCTGCCTCATCCATCGTAGCAGTGGTAGCTAGAGCAGTGCTCGCTGTTTGTGTTGTAGTCGTTGTGGTGGTTACCGTGGTGAAGGTCCCAAAATCCTCTGTATAGTCCTGCGTGGGGGTCAGCTGCATAATTCCAAACAAGGAGCTTGTTTCTGCAGTTATAGTAGGGTCTGTGGTTGTACTGACGGTCTGAACCACTGGTGCCGAAAAATTCTGGCAAAGCTGGAATCCGTAGACTGCATCAAGTATCTCCTCACCTTGGGCGTATTCGGGGCTATGGCAGAGGATGGAATGTTCCCACCTTCCCCTAAAGGTGCTTAGCCAAGTTGCTAGCGAGCAAATCCTTTTGGTACATTCCCAAAGGTTGCTTGATAGCCCAACGGTTCCCAGGGACTGCCACATATCCATGACTTGTGAATCCAGGCTACTCAGTTTGTTGTTATCCAGCAGCAAAATCTTTAAATTCGGGAGTGTTTTGAACACGTCAGGTGTCAGCAGGCGGATTTCATTTCCTGTGAGGTCCAGCTTCTCTAAAGTGGTCCAGGTCCACTCCATGCCACACGTCAAGTTGCTGATTTTATTCCATTGCAGATACAGGAACTGGAGGGCCACTAGACGAGGGAAATGAGCTAAGTTGATCTTGGTCAGCTGATTGTGCTCCAAGTGGAGCTCTTTTAGCTTAATGAGCCCAGCAAATCCATTCCGAGCGAGACTCCGCAGACGGTTGTTGCTCAGGCCCAGGTACTCCAGGCTGCGGCAATCCCAAAATGCCCGAACAGGTGTGGTGCGAAGTAAGTTGGAGCGAAGATGGAGTATCTGGAGCTTTCTCAGTCCGTGAAACAGCTCTGGTTCCAAGGCCGTCATCTGATTGAAGGACAGGTCCAGTATTTGAAGATCAATGAGGTGAATGAAGGTTGTGTTGGGCAACTTGGTGATTCGATTGGAACTTAGATTGAGGTCCTTCAGCTTGAACAGTCCCTGAAAGGCATCCTCTTGCACTGTGGTAATCTGGTTGTGGTCGAGATGCAGCCAGGTGAGCTGACTAAAGCCATAGAATTGATTTGGGCTAAGCTCACTGATGCTGTTGTGACGTAGTGACAGCCCTAGTGCTCCCTTATCCACGGCATCAGGGGGTGCCTGAAGCCCCTGTGTGTCACAGTAGAACTGCAGGTCCTCGCAGCGGCATTTCTGAGGGCAAGTTGTGCTCGTTGCTGAAGGCAGCAGGCACACCAGGACCATGCTGATCAAACACACACACAAAGCCGCTGGTGCAGGTCCCACCAATGGCCACCTTGAATGGATACCTGGACGGGTTGAAACATAAGAATATGAACTATGTGCTCATCTCTGCAAAATGCTTGAAGATAATTTGTGAGCTTGAATTCTGCTTTTTTTTTGCGTGCTCTTTCATTCCCCGATGTGTACGCACGCCAGTACAGAAAATTGAACAACTTAGGAATCCGAGATGATTATTCTGTTCTTTTTTATTACATACATAACCTGGACTTTGTCTCCACTCCCTCGACATGTTCTTATTATCAAGGTTCAGCGTTTCTCTGAATCGTGCCATTCATTTAAACATTCTCATTGCTGTCATGAACACAAAAATGTTATCATGTTTTAAATTCCAAGGTCCTTCTGTTAGTCTAAATTACTTAAAGGACTGCTCTCCAGCACAAATGGTACCAAAGATGTAGATTTTTACGCATTTCCCCGATGACGAAGGAAAAATGAAGGACGATTGCAGGAAAGACACTAAAGCTGAAGAGCTTTTAGTCAGTCTGCTCTGTGGCTCTTACTTGTATCCCTTTTATATGTCCAGACCTGCCCTATAAAGGGGCTAACTTACCCATTCTTTTGTGCACATCGGAGGCTGCATTCAACTGTCCTTTTCCGCAGACTCTTGGAGCAACCAGGTGGAAGAAAAATCCAAAGGGAGAAAACCCTTTTGAATAAGCTTGAAAGGAATCAGCCTCTTTAGGAATAAAGCAAATCTGTGTCCGTCCAACTGAAACAAAATGAGAAATTCCATGTCACAAGAAGACTTTATTCCTGTGATTTTCCTCAGAGTCCGTAATCCACGTCGAAAATGTTGTTTTTCTTCATCCCGCAAATCCTCGAATTAGATGTTCATTTAAATTTTCGAGTTGATCAGTGCCATCCACAGCAACTCCAGCGAGCGGACCACCCTGTCCTCTTTTCTTCTTTTTTTTCCCTTTCACCCCTTTCGTTCCTTTCCACTGCGGTGATGTCAGCTCGGCGGTTTTAATTGAAGATAAAGCCTCCTCTCTTTCGCGGCTGCGGTTGTCCAGTCCTAACTTGTTGATGGCCGCTGGAGATCCAGCTTCCAGCCCCGGCTCAGTCACAGCATAGCCTCTGCAAAGCTGTGAGCGGAGACGTCGTCTGCTAGCTGAGACGCAGAGAGAGAGAGCGAGTGAGCGGGAGGGAGAGAGAGAGAGAGAGAGAGAGAGAGAAATAGGGAGGGGGAGGGAGAGAGATAGGCGGCAGAGGAGCGAGCGAGTGAGAGAGAGAGAGAGAGAGAGAAAAAGCAGAGCAGGGAGTCAGGGATGTTATTCTGTGCTTTTTGTTGCAGCCACTCACTGCTACAGAGTGGTGGCAGCCTGGCGTCGATCATCACCACTGTTTCTCTCTCTCTTTCCCTCGCCCACTCTCGCAAACAGCCCCCTCGCTCTCTCTCTTGCTCAGTCACTTGTTCTCTGCCTCATAGACACTGTTTGTGCACCTCAGCCTCGCTCCTCCCCCCCTCTTTGCGTTCCCCTTTCCCCTCGCTGGCTCGTCACCATCAGAATATTGATATCTTCAATGTGTTGCAGCGGGCTGCCGTTGGAATTACCCGCCGCTGTAAATCTTTGGCGTGTCTGGTCGTTTGCGCCGCATGCGGTGCGCGTGAATGCGAGCTGTAGTTAGTAACGCATTCGCAGCATAGCGGTGTCGCAAAGCAAGGTGTGCTGCTCTGCCATGCCTCCATGTAAGAGCAATTATATGTTGGTAATGGCAATATAGGCTGTATGTCCTCTATCCATAATTTACATATGCTGAGTGCAGTGCTTTAATTTTTGAGCGTTTGAATGTGAGTATGGGCAGCTGGTCTGAATGCATGCTTTCCTTGCTTTAACAGTCGATGGGGCTAAATTTCTAGACTTCACTTTGCTTTTAGATTTTTTTTTTCAAGTCAATTAAAAGGTGTCGTGAAAGTCACATGCATCTATTATGTTTTTAGGCATTGAGAAGTCTTGTGAAAATGTTTGATTTCTGCTCCATTTGAAGTGCGAAAAGGAATGTGATATTTATGATACGGTTCATGTTTGGTTCAAGAAAGCAGGTTTTCTTCTCAAATATTTAGCGTGGCTGGTAATGAATGCCAAATTGTTGTGAAAATAAACCAGACACAATGCTAAAATGAAAGTACAAGACGTTGTGTTGATGCTAAATGACTAATTAAATGCTAGTTCAGTCTGATTTGGGGAAGCTTCAATGCCACTTAGTGGTGGGTCATTTCGATGTATAATTAAAAGGTTTTGAGTATTGATCCACAGTCTGAACAAGGACCATTCGTTAGTTTCTGACTCTAGCACTTATTTTAATTCAGATTGGAACATTGCACTTTATTCAATATCGACATGTTGTGCCTTGCATTTATAAAGCATACTGTGCACACTGTAAAAATTATTTTCTGTATTTCATATTTTGGTGTTGATGGTAGTAATCGCTACAGATTTGAAATATGGTATTTGACACTGTGGGTGTACCCTTTTTCCATTGAGTTTTCCATAATCCAGAGGATTAGTGACTTTATAGGAAAAGGATGTCCCTAAATCTGTCCCAGAGGAAATGGATAGACTCACTTCAGCATCATAAAAGATGCCGCAGGGAACCTGCCCCAATGATAACCACCTGAAGAAGTACTTTGGAATCCTCTGTTGTGGAAATGAAATATAGGCAAGGTATGGATGATATGGGATTGAGGCAGGAGGGGCAGAACAAACTAAAACCCCACCACAGAACTCCATCCAACCACCAGGAAATCACAGGGGATTAGGGCCATTGGAGCTCCACAACTGCTGTCTATTTACAAAACCCCCCCAATGAGCAAGGGGTATGTCACTGCTACCAGCATTCATTGTGTTATGTCACAGCTGATTTGAGCACTATAAAAGGAGAGAACAACCAAAATTCCTAAAGCTTTTGTTTCTCACACTGCCTTAAACCAATTTATCATTGTCCAAAATAGAATCGTCTTCAAATTTGGGTTGTTGTTGGTGAATGTAGAATATATAAAAAGCTGTGTAGTTTTAAAAATGGAGAAAAGGTTCAGGAGATCCAGATGAGTTGAAAAGCCTGCTACAATTCTTACTGAGGTATTTTGGTTTGGAAAAGCTAAAGGAAATCAACTGTGACATAAACCCACACATTGATTTGTCGGTTAAAGACTGCCCAGGCTTTCCAAGATAAGAGACTATTTATTGACCTATTGAACCCAGTTAGATCAGTTCAAGTAGTCACAAGCCCCTTAAGTACACAACAATACCAGTCGTTTCAGCTTCACAATAACTTGTTTGATCCCAGTTGTAGTGAACCAGTTGAAGTGTAATATTTTTTTTATGTTGCCTCAGTACGTGCCAGTTTTCTTTTGTCCTAGCTTTGCCTCGCTTAACGTACTTTAAAGGTTTCCTTAAACATAGTATTGCAAATATTTTTGCTGCAAAAGCAACAGTAGGGTTGTAGTTCCTGAGGATTATGTCACTGATACAGTTATACATTGACTTGCTTTCATCCCCAAAGTGTCTGTTACATTTATGCAGAAATGCTTTCAATATGTTAAAGCGTGACATTTTTGGGGTAGAGAGCCATGCTGATCCACTTATTTTTTCAGAATTTGGGCCTGACAAATTTCACCATCCAAATCTTCATATGAATACCAACCTGCGTCTGACCGAGTTAAACTGATGTCATGCGTATCATTAATTAATTACTTGTCTTTCTCTGTTTGCATTTCAGGCGGGAAGAAAAGATAGAAGTGATGCTCTGAACACAGCCATTGACAGAATGACGAAGAAGACCAGGGACCTTCGCCGACAGGTCTGTCTCATTCATGTCATGGATTTGCACACATCCACAGTGTTAAGGCTGGCCTCTGGTTGGCATACGTGCCTGGAAGAAACCATATCAACAAAATTTAATTTTCTTTTCTCCAGCTGCGCAAAGCCGTAATGGACCATGTCTCTGACTCCTTCTTGGAGACCAACGTTCCCCTGCTCGTCCTGATTGAAGCTGCCAAAAACGGCAACGAGAAAGAAGTCAAGGAGTATGCACAGGTGTTCCGTGAGCACGCCAACAAGCTGATTGAGGTAATGCAAATTTCCCAATTTCAGCAGTGAACATGATTAAAACTTTTGCTGAAGGATATTTTTAAAATATTTATTTAAGACACTCCTTTTAAGGACATTAAATCTTGTCTAAATCTTGTCTAAACTGAGCAAAACATATTAAATCCATAAAGGGAAATCCTCTCGCTTGCAATAGGGTCAAGTCATTGTCTGTGGTGTCCTCGTTTGTTCAGTCACTCGCCCGTGCTTGTTATTGCGCTAGTTGTCTACATGCACTGCAAAAACAAAGCTATCTCGCAGTGATAGAAGTAAACTTGCACAAAAGCAGCTACAAGAGTGAGATGAAGGGGTGGACTGAGGACTTGGATGAATGGGCAGCCAGCTAGCTGAAACCTCGGCTGTCCTTATTACTGGACTCCGTTCTACTGCTTCAGTGCCCTTGTCACAGTTTCTTATTCTGACATTTTGGAGTGACTTCTCCCCATGGGCACATGACTATGCGTGTTGCTGCATCTCTTGGTCAAACAAGAGGAGGTTAAAAGAGGTATCACTAAAGAAGCCTAGCCGGGACTAGATAATATCCTGGCTGTTCAGTGAAAGTCAAATTTGTTACTGTTGTTACTGGCGTTTCTGAAATTGACTACGCCTGCTGGAAGACGGCAACCATTCGCCTTGCTTTTGAAAAGTCTGGCATTTGTAAGTTTGCTCTTAAAGCCATCTGAGGTATCATGGACGCTTTTGCCAGCACCCTTGATTTAGTTTCCAGCCACTCAGAATACAATTTCAGTTTACTATTCAGCAGAGCCTCCCCGATAAAGCTGATTAAATCTTTAAATCATTGTAATTTGTGTGTGTCGTGACTTAAGGTGAATATTTAACTTGTTTATTTGTGTTGTGACCCCATTTATTTATTCATTTCTTAATCCATCTAACACCACGGCAACTGCAATTTTGTATTTAAACCACAGACTTTGTCAAAGTAAATATATCAATTACATCAAATTTTATTTATACTTGTGCAAAATGAATAATTGAATGCCTCTCAACATAAAATGAAGGACTACACACACTTGGTCAGAATTTCAGATTTTGACAAAATTGACAGAATTTCAATTTATGTATATTTAAAAAAAAATATTTGTATATATATTTTAGGAAAATATATTCATATATATATTTTTATATATTTTTTCCTTTTACATCCGTTACATTCAGGAAGCAGCATGGTTGTGAATGAAGGTACTCTAGATGCTGTCAGCTCTTCTGTTACTCCTTATTGTGTCCCTGAAAAAGCTATTTCATTTTGACAACGTGACTGTTTGGTTTCTGTTTAAAAATGCACATTATGTGGATGATAAGTTATCGGGATATTGCTAAAGCCAGTGCCGTCAAAACATTTGGCTAAGGAATGTGAGGAGTTCATGGAATATGTCTTCTTCCTTGGCATAGAGCAGGAAAGCACCACACAGTTACAATGGGCAGAGCAATTGAAGCGATGCCTCCGGGCCACTGGTGCATTAATTCACACACATTGGTTTGAAAGCAAGTTTATGGCTGACCCATATTCATTCGTGGGTTATTTTAAGCATTACTTTTACCTTTAACCATCAGTGGATACTTTTTTTTTCTAAGTATAGTTATATTTTTAATTTTCAATTTTAACAAATTTGTTAATTTTTATTGACTTAGAAATTAATTATATGTAGGTGTTCTCTTCTATTTGAGACAAATTTATTTTTGTTTCAAAAATAATCTAAACTATAAAACTAAAACTGTAGTACTCAATTTTCATGTATTTAAGTTGTGCGCAATTAGGATATTTCCACCGAATTCTGCATCCTCTATTCTTAAGTGAACAACAAGGGGAAGATGTGTTTAACATTGTAGTCGTGTTGAATTTCGTAGCGGGCAAATACTGTTTGTCTTCAGGCTACAGTGTCCTTGTTTAGCTTCTTTATGCTGAAATCGCTCTTTCCCAAAGGAATCGCAAGTGTCCGCGAGGGAAGCCTATGTGGAGGATCATGAAAGTTAAAAACAAGTCTCTGCTCGAACACCCAGTTTTCTTTTTGCGGCTGCTCTCTCAACCCAGCTTTAAGGCTGCTGAATTCTCCGAGTGGTGTTGTCTGTTGGCACAACAATGTGTTTCTATCAATAATCTAAAGGGTTGACAGCACCTTAAGGTGAAAGTTTCAGCTCTTGCAAATTATATCTGCAAGTATTTTAAAAGGTTGTTGTGACATTATTCTCCCCGCTCATTATGTATTTGCGTCGACCTCTGTTTCCTGAGGTGTTTTTTTTTTTTCTTCCTATATCCCATTTGTATTGGCAAAATATCAAAGGACCATCGTGGGCGATTCCCTTGGATTGGCAGGATCAGGAATGAAAAAATGTATGGACGCTTTTGGTCAAAATGTTGTGTCTACATCCAATCAAGTCCCTTGTTTTTTTTAAACCAGTGCTGTTGGTGTCGTGTATACATGTGGAAATGTCCTCTGTTGTGTTCTACTCAATTTCAGGGATTACCATGAAACTGAAAGGCAAAACTAGGGATTGGATTATCCCCCATGAAAGTCGAACAGATATTATTGCCGGCCCCGATGTCGGCAATTCAATCGATGCGGACGGTGTGCTAGAGTGATGATACCTGAACATGGATGCATGACCCATTTTGCATCGAAAACAACTCCGCTGGTCTTTGTTTCGGCTTGGGCGCAGTCCGTCGCCGCTTTATGATTTTGTAATTGATGAACTTTCAGCAGCTTTTCCCTCGGTTGGATAATCCTTCTTTGGCACAGTTTCCCACGTCCCCGGCATACTGTTTGAGAGCGTTGTTGCCACCACAATCAAAGCCACCAGTCGGAGTTTTACAAGTCTCAAGTACATTTTTGCGATTTTTGGTGAACGCAAAAAAAAAAATTAAACTCTGGAAAAAATATTTAGGAAATACTGTTGGAGATCCTAAATACCTCGGGTCACTGCAGGGAAATGTGCTCCCATCTCACTCCTCCAACTCGCTCAAATCGGAAAGTGTCAGAAATGCGTGTCTCCAAATCCCAGTGTGGTAATGCTAATCTGACAGCCCCACTCTGAACCCCGTAGGTTCACAACAACTCATCATACCCTTGAATTAGCAGCCGCCACTTACATTTGCATCTGGAGACAATTAACTATTTTTGGGTTGCAGATGCAAACCATTTTACCTCTTCACAGCCAGGCGTTTGTCTTTCTCGCTCTCCTCTTACCCCCCCCTTCTCTCCCCACTCACCCCACACACACAGATGCACACTTCTCATTTTTCCCCCCTCTGCGCCATCATATTGTATCATTTTAGCAGCATTATAAATTAATCCTCAGCAGTGGGTTTGTATTCCGCAGGGATTACTTGAAATGTAGCGCCGCTCTATTTCTGATACCATAATGAACTTATCCGAGTTTAATTATGCATCTATGTGTTGCTCTTTCTTTGTTTCCCCTCATGGAGACTGTGTCGGAGTCCCTGTCTATGGCTAAAATAATAGATGTGTGTGTGTGTTGTGTTTTTTCTATCTAGGTTGCCAACCTGGCATGCTCCATCTCCAACAATGAAGAGGGAGTGAAGCTGGTTCGCATGGCAGCGTCTCAACTGGAAAGTCTCTGCCCCCAGGTACCACCAAGCTGTTTTGTGCCTCGCTTCTACCCAGTGTATTGATTTTGCTCTTAATTTTGACTGGATACCATATTGTCTTTAAATAGGACAACTATGACTTGGCAGGCTTAAATGTTGTTTTTTTTTTCCCGCACTGTGACATTTGGTGAATTCAATGCGTTTCCAATTCCCTGCCACCTTTAACAGCCTTTGGAGCGTATTTGGTGACCCATTTTCTTTGCAATTTTAGATGATTTTTTTTTGCCCTAAACAATGACGCCTTGCACAATGGACTAAGGGACCATCTCCCATCAGTCTACCCCTCCTGTCTACTGAAACCTGCGTGCTGTTGGGGGGGGCTCTGACATTTCCTGTTTAATAAGGCCATCATTTTCTAATACTGTCTTGCAGTTCTCATCTGTCCTGATCGTTTTGAGCCACTTAATAAATAATACACACCTCCATTTATGTGGCTCAGCCATTTATCTGTAAATCCAATCTTTGTTGGGAGAACGACACCGGGACAATTTCCTAAAGCCCGTCTAGAACCCGACCCTCCCATCCGTTACAGTAGACTTCATTGCCAGATTCAAAGGTTGAGATAATGTCATTTTTAAAACTGAAGTCAGTAGCTCAGCGTCTCTGTGTTCTGCTCCCACTGCTCCTCTTCACCTTGCCTAATGACTCTCTGTCACCCTAATCTGTTATAGCTACAGATGTTCCACCTCAAAAACAAACATCCATTAGTTTTAGCTCATCAATCCCTCAGCACACCCTGTGCCTGTTATCGCTATGGCTTAATGCAGTGTTTTGGTGGGTGGGTGGGAAAGTTGGGGGATCCACAATATCAGCCTAGCCCAATGTTGTGACGGAGGGCTATGCCGTAATGGAGGTTTAATGGCTGCAATTGGGTCATTACAGGTGATTAATGCGGCATTAGCTCTCGCTGCCAAGCCCAACAGTAAGGTGGCCCAGGACAATATGGATTTGTTCAAGGAGCAGTGGGAGAAGCAGGTCCGTGTCCTCACCGACGCCGTGGATGACATAACTTCCATTGATGACTTCCTTTGTGTGTCTGGTGAGTGCTCCTTCTTTTACTACCCAAGACGTTGCAGGAAGATAACTGGTAAACATTTGTGGGAAAAGTGCTAATGGCTAGTGAGTTGTAACTAACAGTAAAACTTCTTGTAAACAGCACATTTGGCCGTTATTGAATTGGATTTTAAGATGAAGTAAAATGTCTCTGTTGGCATAGTGCAATTCCTCCATTCTGATGCAAAACCAATCAAAAACATGACACCCTGTCACATTGGCTAAAGCTGCAAAGAGAAGACTTTAAAGAGTATGCATTAATGGGGCCCTGTTACGGAGATGTCCAGATTTGATAAAAGTAATTTTGGTGGTCTACTTCCAATAATAAACAAGTTTGGTTTGACCTAAAAAGCTGTACAGGCCTTCCAAAACAAGCCTTGCAGAGGCGTCACTTTGTTGCTAACTATGATAATCGGGTTGGCTTCTGACGAAGAAAGTCCATATTTTATAACAGGGCCATCAAGCAGAATGGCTTTGTTCACATCCGGCCAAGTAAAGGCTTTAATTGAATGAAAAAAGAAAACATCCAGTCTCTCTCCATTTTATTAGTCATAAAATTCCATCTTTTATCAATGCAGACCTGGGTATAAAAGCCATAAATGTATTGAATGTTTCTAAATAGAATTAAGTTGAAAATATAGCCCCCGCAATTTTGACAGTCTGGTATATAGAACAAGGAATAGAGGAGTTAAGCATCTGATTATTTTTCTTGTTTCCAGAGAACCACATCCTGGAGGATGTGAACAAGTGTGTCATCGCTCTTCAAGAGAAAGATGTGGACGGTTTGGACCGCACCGCTGGTGCCATCAGGGGCCGCGCCGCCAGAGTTGTCCATGTGGTCACATCTGAAATGGACAACTATGAACCTGGAGTGTACACTGAGAAGGTCTTGGAGGCTACAAAATTACTCAGCAATACAGGTACTGCAAAAAATATTTAAAGTATAAGCAAAAGTCATATTTCTACATCCAAAATACTACTTACTTTGTATGTACTTGAACAATAGTTGTTGTCAGAGTTTGGATGAAATGTTCCAAATGTATATTATGTTGCCAGAAAGGATGCATTTTTAATGTACAATATTTCCCGGACCGGCTAAGGCAAAGAGATTAAACATGATTTATAGATGCTCTAAATAACTAAAATATATATGGAAACATAAAGTAAATCCAATTATTAATATGACTGCAGTTGTTATTCAGGCCATTTTCTTGTTTAGATTACATTACATTAGATTAGATTAGTAATGTATTAATCCCATAGGATATTCAGTTCCTCAGCTGCATCACGGTTGCACACAGTGCATAAGAACTGTATAAAATAAATACAATATAAAAGAATAATGCCAGCAAGCAAATGTTGCTGTAAACTTTAATTCTGTGATTGAAAGTCACGAGGGTGACTTTGCTTATAGAGACACGGTTCACAAATCCTCGTTGTGTTTTTCCTCACTCTCTCTCTCCCACCACCCTCTGCCTTAGCATCACTTTTCTATTAGTCCTTGGCGAATAAGTCCTGTCTAAATCCCAAAAACTGAAAATGAGTTGCTGGAATATTATTAATGCAGATGTGCTGGAGAGCCCTCTGGTTCTGTGATTATATCGTCTGAGGGATGCGGTGCATGCCTGGTGGGGCAGCTTTGTAACGCCTTCGATTGGAGAAAACTGTTGTGCCAGATCTGGGATTTATTCTCTTAAGTATTTTGTGCCCTGTTTCTCATGCTACTTTGAAAGACAGTGCAGAGTGTAAGTAGGCCAGCAGTACAAAAACCCATCCGTCAAAATAGAATGGAAGGACAGTTTCAAAAAAGAAAACATTCAGGCAGCCGTCTTCCCTCGCACACAAGCGACTGAGGCTGGTGATATTCTTCTGAGGGATACTTGTGTGTTTTTGCGACTGTGGTTATTCAGAGCCATTGTAGAAAAGACATTTTCATCTGTCACATTCATCTAACTTGTATAAATGTACTGGTTGGGGTCATCGTCACCCCTTATGATTTTTTTTTCGTGTACACTTTTCTTTTTCCGTTAATCCTCCTTTCACTTGGTCCCAATTTTCCTCATGGCTTTTTCATGTGTGTATTAATCAATATCGATGTTTCTCTTTTTTTCCTTTCTTTGTGTCTTTTATCTCTTGCAGTCATGCCACGGTTCACTGAGCAAGTGGAATCTGCCGTCGAGGCTCTAAGTGCCAACCCTTCTCAACCTGTGGACGAAAACGAGTTTATTGATGCGTCCCGCCTGGTATATGACGGCATCCGTGACATCCGCAAGGCCGTCCTCATGATCAGAGTGAGTTGTGTTGTATTTTTTTAATCCATCCATGGTTTGCGTGCACTGTCTTGCTGCGTTCTCTTTCCAGAGCTAAAACCGTGGTGTCAGAATGTAGGTTGTTTCACTTCAGGCTAGTTTGCCCCCATAGCAACTGCACTGTGTGCAATATGCGCCAGATGCTGTTGTTGACAGTACGTGTGAAACTACGCGTGCAGCTGGAGATTCAGTCAGTCCGTGATGAACTTGTGTCATGCAAGATCAGACTTAAGTGACCACACGCCAGGGTTACTGCAGTGTCTTAAGCATTATGGCCTTTTGCTTGAGTAGCGCCGTTAGTGAGACAGATGTTAGTTGGGTACCTAATTGACTGACTACACGCTGACTACAGAACTTGCACCAGCTGTTCACACAGTCAACCCACAATGTCTTCACTAGTGAAACCGTTTTAATTACCTCACACTGACAAATGTGATTTTTTTTTTTATAAAGAGCTGTTTGAAGAGCTCCGAACAACATGACCTGATGTTGTGTTTTTAATGTTAACTTGCAATGTGCTAACAGCTTGTCCTATGTGCATGTTACCCTCTTCGGTCTTTTGAATAACAATCACTGACAGCACATTTTGTGTCACGGCTGTGTTTTTTAAGTCTGCCTGAGTTCAAAAGCATAATGCCGACAAACCCAAGTGAAAGGCGGACAGTTATTAAGTATTTGCATTATAATAAGCAATTGATTTAAGATGGGGGTTTTAATTAGCGTTCCTCATTTGGACTATGAGCCGAGGAACTACATTCAATTTTCATCCGCCCCAGCTCCACTCTTGTTATCCAGATTGATTAAGCTGTTAACATTGGGGGCGGTCAGGTGGGCCGACTGCTACCTGATGGAATATCGTCTGTAGGTGTGCATGTGTGCTGAAAGAATAACAAAGGGCTTATGCGAAATCAGGCATGGTGTATAATTAATCCGTCAGTTTCATTCTGCCACTCTTAGCTGTTAGCTGCAGATAGTGGCAAAGCTCAAGTCAAACTGCATCTATTATCTTAAAAGGAAATTATGCGGCTCCCTGTAGGTTTGCGGGGTTTTCTTGTTCAGGTGTGTCAGTTAATCACGGCTTTTGTGGCAATTATTCAGCAGTGAATGGTTCATTTGCTCTGCTGCATAACTTTCCCATGTTGATAGGGAAGGTTTATTTAACCTTCCGCTCAGCGCTTTTCTGTCGTTACTGCTAACTAGATGAGATGCCTTTTTCAAAAAAAAAACACTAACTAGAATTTCTGTATCTGCCTACATGCCCCATGGTACATGCGAACGCATGAGAATGATGGAAAGCATTCGACATCAAATGAACGAAGCATTATGAGGGCCACTTCTCTCGGAAGTCTCGTCCACTTGCACTTGTGTACTCGCCCCTCAGCCATATTTCCACAAACCCTCGCATGCTGCGTGGCGCCTGCCCCACAGATCAGAAGAGACAAGTGTGTCGTTGAGGCTGCTCGAGAGAGAGACAAGTCTTTAACCTTTTGTAAGTGGCCCTCAGGCAGCCCGGATTGGACATTCCTCGGATGGTTGACAGGCAGACGGCACCCGCTCCCTGTCCACAGCGACATCAGTGAATATGCCTCCAAACATCAAACTGTCTCAAAGTCAGCGAGCTGCTGACAGTGAAATACAGTGGCCAGCTGTTGTTATCTTATCATATGCGCCGCGTGGCGTGGCCAAAGGTGAATTTTCTGGCTGCGTCATTGAGAAAATCTGCTCCGCTCACCCAGGCCAAGAGAAGAATATGACAAAATTGGCTGCAAGCTCTACTTTATTATACTTCATTTCGCCAGTCACCGTTTTGAGCGCTGCGTAACTTTGAGAATGAGCTCTCTTTTTATCCCCCCCAAAGCACACCACACATTGAAGATTTATTGAGTTATGTTTTTGGAGTAAATAGACACATTGACCGGAGCTATTTTTCAAGTCCAGCTCTTTGTTGTGCTCATCATGGGCCATAATTTGCCAGTATTCTGCCGGCACAGACCACAGCAGGGTATATCTCTGCTCTGCTGAACAGGATTGTCTGGTTTGAGAAAGATGCCTGTGAGTCAGTACAGCGTTCATATCTGAACGCCGTACCCTCCCAGCCCCCCCCCCCCCCCTTCCTCCCCTGAGAACACAAGGGTCTCTGCATCCCACAGAGCAACGCAGAGGTTGTTCACAGACCTTTGGCTATTTTTGGATACAAAGGCTCCAAATCCATTACGGAAGGAAGGTATTGAGACGGCTGGATAAGGACGAGTGGGGACACAGGCGTGACGGCGCACATCTATCTGTCTGCATCGCCCGTATCGCGCTCAAATACATTTTCCTGTCTCTCGGTATTTTTGTGCCTGGCTCCGGGCGCGACCTGTTGCGATAGAAATCAGCCTGAATGTTAAATATTTCAGATGGCACACTTGTCACTTGTTTGGCATCCTGAGCCAGGGAGGAGGTGAACTCTCGCAAAGATCAAAACTGCCGGTGGAAAAAACAGCGCTCGAGTTGAGCGCAGCCTCCTCCCTGCCTTTCCACAGAAAGACGTGACAGATGTGATAGAAGCTCCTTGCTCCCAATACGTTTGGTACCCAGCTTGTAACTTCAGTTTGTAATAAGACAGACACAGGCTGGACTATATACCACAAGGTTGTTATTTTATTTTCCTTTGTGCATGTTCGAAATTGGTCACCCATTGCGTTTTTTTATTTCTTTTTATCTTTCTCCTGTGTTTTCTCCTTCCTTGTTGCTTCCTCTGATCTTTTCATCACTTTCCCTTTGCCCTTTTCTCCTGCCCATGCCCCTCCCCTCCCCCTACCACCCTTCCCCATGCCCCTTCTTGTCCCATTACAGACTCCAGAGGAGCTGGACGACTCTGACTTTGAGACCGAAGACTTTGATGTTCGCAGCAGGACCAGTGTGCAGACAGAGGATGACCAGCTCATTGCTGGCCAGAGCGCACGGGTGAGTTGTTTGTCACTCCCTGTTGGATTCATACATTCCTATGCCTGGTATACTGGCATCGTGCGTCGTACATATTCAGAGGAGCGCTTTGATTCGTCAAGGCTTTGTTGTGCGCATTTGTGTCATACATAACAAATTTACATTTAAATTGTGCTCCCAGTGACGGTGCTCAATCTGTTGTTGACACCATGCTTGGCACAAGAATGTAGGTCCGATTGGTCGAAAGGTCCAGGAAATTTCGGAGCCCTGCTTAAACTGGGCGAATCAGTAAAATGACCATTTCCCCTTTTTTATTGCATTTATTAATATAGATCTGTTTTAAGTCGTCTAAGATTGTAAGATACAGGCGGCTTTGGGATCATTTCTAACGCGAATGCAAAGACTAATGCAGTACATTTGAAAAATACCACTGTAATGCACTAAATGGCAAAACCTCCTACAGCCATAGCAGCAAACATGGAGCAGTTTCTTGATTTGTGCTACTAGTCTGAAGTGTATTATTACATGAACGGAGGGTGTAGGTCGGGCTGCATGACGGATCATCAGGAGTTGTGAGGAGGACAGATGATGGTGCACCAAAGTGCTTCTGTGGCCTCGGCTTTGATTTCAAAACCACACAAAGCACAAAGACTTTTGCTCTCGCATCCATGGAAACCATAGGGGACGGTTCTAACACAAGTTGCTCCGGAGTGGGGTGAGGGTTGAGGGATGGGGGTGAGGGGGAGGGATTGTTTGTCTACACGTTGTACGCTAACCATCTACACTTCCCATAATTCCTCCTTTAGGCTATCATGGCCCAGTTGCCTCAGGAGCAGAAGGCAAAGATTGCAGAACAGGTGGCTAGCTTCCAGGAAGAGAAGAGCAAGCTGGATGCCGAAGTCTCCAAATGGGACGACAGCGGCAATGACATCATTGTGTTGGCGAAGCAGATGTGCATGATCATGATGGAGATGACAGATTTCACCAGGTGAGTTTGGACAAGCAGCAGAGCCACATGGCTGATTTTCTTCTTTCATTTCTTCTTCCATTCTTTAAAAATACTCGGCCGTGCCTGAAACGTGTGCACATTTGCATGCCCTCAAACCAAATAACATAAAGAAATACCTCCACAGATGGATTCTACTGTGTTTGTACACTTTAATTTGCATTTGTCTCTGTGGTAATTTCGTTGTTTTTTTTTTATTATTGGACTGATCTGCATATATTTTCTTGGTGCCCTAAAACATTATATTCCAACCGTTGGCAAAATTGCCTTCAAGACAAAATGCATGTTTTCAGTTAAGCCAAACGCAATGGCCCAATAAGCCTTCATTTGTTTCCCAACGCTTTCCCATATCTACGCAGAGCGCTGCTGCATCCAGTTTCACACTGCTGTTCACGCTTGAACGCTCTTCATTTTCGTTGAGCTGCTCTGTAGGTAGCACTTTTTTTCTTCTTCTTTAGATCATTATTTTTTTCTCCATCCTTTCCCACTCTTAATATTCACATCCACAAGTAGTGGGGGCAATTCTCGAGAACACAGCTTGATGTGTCCTGTCAGTCTCAAACGGAATCGTCTCATCCAACCGAACTGTTAAAAAAGAGCAGTGTGGGAGAAAAGGAGATTTATTGACTCCCCGCCCTAATTCCTTTAATTTAGTTTTCTCATAAAGCGCTTAAAATTTATCAAAACTAATGTGGTCCTCTACGTGATCATTTTCACTAATAGTGAATATTTGTATATCGAAAGGCACCAGAGTGCATAATTCAAATAAATCTGAATTTCAATGCATCTGATTAATAAACTGTATAGTACTTTACAGCAATGTGTTGCAAGATTATTACAAGAAGGTAACCACCCTGTTTTTATTTTGCAGACTTTGCAAGAAGTCACGCTTCTATTTGTCCACCAGAAAGTCATTAGTCTTTCCTCTGGCAGCCTTCTCTAAGCAATATAGCATTAATAAATGTGACTGTAAAGGAAATCTATTCTTTAACATTGCACCAATGGCTACTGCACCTGGTACATAATTTAAATGTGACAGACTCTGCTGTTGCATTATTGGCAGACCTGAATATTATTGCCATATTTTTGCATGTGACGGTTTTTGCGTGCACGCATGCCGTGTGCATGTCACACTGTAATTTTCCACTACATGCGATAATATTGACACCTAATTATTGGTGTCGGACAGTAGTTGTACCTCTGCATGATAGTGCACCTCACGTTGCCTTCATGCCGTTGGGAGGGTGGAGGACCAGAGCCGGCATTTGAGGTGGCCGAGTCTATTTGTGCCTTACTATGTTTGTGTGACTCTGCCTTTTTACATTTTCAAGTAAATTGGACATTTTGTGCCTAACTGAGTCATATCGCTAATGACTATGAAATACTGCTGCCCCTGCATGCTTTCAGTAGGCCAAAGACCAATCCTCCGCGTCCCCAGAAGAGTTATAATGGAAAAATAAACTCACAGTTCAATACTAAAATAGCCACTGTTCGGACCAGGCTTATATAAAACAATTGCTCTTTTTTTTTCCAGTTGTGAGTGTGAGTGTGTGTGTGCGGACACAAATAGAAGAGGAATGCAAGAGATGCTGTTATTGTCTCCAACTGTTCCCATCCACTTTTTTTCTAGAATAAACGCCCATATCGGCCCTGATATTATATGGCGTCGAAATGGTCCCATCCCTACTGCTATTTTCTCACTTGTTGTCATTTCTTGTTTTCCTTCAATCCTCAGCTTGCGTTAAGTACATTGACTGATCTCTGAAGCGTTTGTTCAAGGTGATCGCTTCTACGATTCTGTTGGATCTACTGTGGAACAAACAGTAGTTTTCCCGTTGGTGTTCAGCGAAGCCTTTTGGTCTTTGCTGTAGCCGGTGACGAAAGAAGAGACCAGAATATTCTTTTTACAATGCGTCAGGCCACGCCGGCCCGTCTTGACCTTCAGTGATGTATGTACATCACAAACGGTCCAACTTAACACTGCACTAAGGACATGCTTCCTGTTAAGCAGCGGCCGCAGCCATCAAGTGAGCATCCAGCCAGGAAGTTTGATACGCCACCTGAGTCATCGGCTCCGTGGCTTCTGTTTGACCTCTGCCTTCGAGGCTTTGTCCAGTCTCTTCCCTTACGTGTTCAGAGTCTGGCACAGTAGATAATGATTTCCTTAGCAGCAAGAAAAGCCATTTATTTATCACGGAACTCCATTAATCACAGAGAGTTCAGACAGAGCAGCCTAAGGACATCATAAAAAGAAAATATTTTTCCTTAAAATATGACCCAGATTCAGCCGAGTCAGTGAGTAATGGTGCACAGCAAACAGAGATTTGTCTCTCACCCACATTCTGTTCAGTCTGTTTGAATACTGGCTAGCTTTATTGATAGTTTTGTGCAATTCCAAATTAGTTGTGTTATCATTACTGGTCACTAATGTTTAACCTTGATTCCAAAAAATTACGATCAAATACTGAGATTAAATGTATCACTCATAAATATTTAAATTGTTTTTATTATACAGTCAAATTTGACAGTATAACCTTATATGCGTTGTCCACTTGAAAATACAATGCTGATGAGAACCTGCAAGTCTTCTCCCTCAGTGTTGTTCAAATGATCAGCTGCTGTCTGAGAGTCGATTAATTAAGGCGCCGAGGCTCTTGCCGAGCACGGTGACTTATCTGCCCTCTTCTCTGGGCAGAGCGTTCTCTGCATGCCGATGATGGTGCATTGCCTGCCCCTACATAGATATTTGTCATCTTGAATGTATGGTATATCTTCACGCAACGCCTTGAATCTTGCAGCAGTAGCGTGCAGAAGGTCAGCGGCTCGCTACTTTAGCCTGCGCCAAAATTATTGCCCCCTCAACCTTGAGCTGGCACGACGCCCTGCCAAGGTTAATGCTGTCTGAGGTAATTGTTGTGGAGCCCTATCCCGACAAAAACTGCAGCGACTGAGCGAGATTCTTGTTGACGCCCACATCGCTTATGGCTGTGTGGCAGCTCTCATGAATAAAGCATGTGCGGCTTGGAAACATGCAACATATTTTGGAGCCTCCTATCTTGGAGCATTCTGTGCTCCGGAGTGCTCGGCCCGATGTGGCTTACACCCATCTGGAGGGCTCCAGCTGTCAGCGGACCTGATGTCCTGATCCCCACTCCACATATAAATCCATTATGGAAATCTTCCATTGGTGTCCTCTTGTCAGCAACTTTGTTTGTATTTGATTCTGCTGCTTTTCCTTATTGATCACCGGGCATAACGAGAGGAAGTTTAGCAGCAACTGGCCTTTCGTGGGCTAAATCAAAATTCATCTTTCAGGGGGTAAAAAATAATCAAAAAAATCTCTCAGCAAGCCTCCAGAGATCACTTTTTTCCCCCAGAGGGCTGCTAGCCTGCACTGTGGCGCATGCCCTCTTCCTGCAGGACCCCGACTTGCTTTACAGCAGAGCAGCAGAGGGAGGCAAAAAGAGGAAAGGGGTCGGACACGGGGAGCAGAGTGGAGAGGAAGCTAAAGAACAGAACAAAAAATTCCATCTGTTCTGGGTTGGATGGCTCATTTTGTAGCCTGGAGAGTTCAGCTTTGAATCCAATTTGTGCCTCTTGCCAACTGTGCCCAGTGTCCCTTGTGGGGACAGGGAAAAAAAAAAAAAACTGCAAATGGCTGACAAGCGTAGAGTGCGCGAGGTCAGGACATGGCTAACCCTTGTTGGGGTGGCCCCATTTTTTTCATGATGCCAAACCCAATTTAGGCCTTTGGTAATGTAAGTTTAATCAGGATCTAACTCCAATAGTTTTTTGTTTGTTTGTTTGTTTTTTTCAAATGAAAGACTAATTGTGTGAAACTTGCATTTGCTGGTAGGAAGGCACGTTGAGATAATGGCAGTCCGCTCCATAAACAAACATCCGCTGAGTGCTTGTGCGTTCGAAACGGCTGTGCTGTGTTTGCACTCGATATGCTGCAGTTCGTCAACACTCACAGGTGACATTTGGCGGGCAACATGGTGTTGGACTGCCAGAATGATGAGACCAATGATGTCCCTTAGCAGTTGCAGAATTCACACAGGATTGTGCGATTTAAGACAGCAAAGTTAAAATAAACTAAACCAAAATACTAAAGTGAGGTAATAGAATGTGTCTTTTCTTTTTTTTTTTCTTTTTTTTTTCTTAACTCTGTAATCTATTTTGAAAGAGCTATTCAGTAAACTCGACTATTACTGTTCTCGACGTGACAGGGTAGAAATTCAGTAACGGTAAAATTGGCCGCTCTTCTTGTCTCATGCAGTCTATTTTGCACAGAATTGCTCAGGCCTTTACAAAATTCTATGTATTTTGTGGATCAGAAATAACCGATTTTCGTTCACCGCTGTCTCTGCAGGGGGAAAGGGCCACTGAAGAACACATCTGACGTCATCAGCGCTGCCAAGAAGATTGCAGAGGCCGGATCAAGAATGGACAAGCTGGGTCGCACCATCGCTGACAATGTAAGTCAAGTAGCTGATGGAGGTTTTTGCAGGCGAAGTGCAACTTTAACGCGTGTTTTGCCTGGTGTGATCCACCTACTTTTAAGAAACGGCAACATCTTAGCATCATACTTCAGTTTGTCGCTTCGAAATATGCAGTTAAACTGTGGATTCTTCGGATTTTTGCTCTTTTTCTGTCGTTTGAAGATCCTATGTGTGTGAATCTGTTGTGTTGTTCGTCCCATCAAAAGTCACTTGTACATCTGTGCGCGTCATATCAGCATTGCAGCAGTCAGTCCATTGTCCTGCGATGCTGCGGAAGACGCACTTCTTTGTTGTCCTCACAATGAGGTTGAAAAAGTAAAACTTCGTTATTCCACCTTGACACCCATCCATTTTCTTTCTGAAAACACTCTGCATGGAAAGCACACACAACGGCTTTGTCTTCTCTTGGGATAGTCTGCGCTCTCTCTGTTCTCTCTTTCGAGTTCAGTCTGTTTTTCTTAGAATCGTTTTTTTTTTTTACCCCAGTAATGTTTTTTTATGCCTCCCGATGAGTCGTCATGTTTTCAGAGTTGTCCATCCGTGTTTCCATCTGTCTGTCCTTCTGTCCTATTCTTGTAAACACTGTATCTCAGAGAAGCCTCGGGGGTGAATTGTTTCAAATTTGGACTCGGTCAAGAACTTATGATGATGCATTTGCTCACATGTGGCTATTAGGATGAAGTGTTCTGTTTTTATATATACATATACACACACACACACGCACATATTTTGGATAGAATCTAGGACAAAAGGTTGTGATGTACGGATCTTTTCTGCTGCTGATGGTCCAAAACCTCATTGTCATAGAATGTGAAGTTACTTTGCAACACAGTATTTTGTATTTGGCTGTAATTAAGCTTCCCAAAAACTCTTTGCATCTCTTGTTTTGTTCAATGTGGCTGTTTGTTGTTGTGCCATAGGGCAGCACCCTTTATTAACCGCTAATGATGTTTTGCATGTCTGGGGCAACTTGAATTCAAACTGCAGTCCAAATGCAGAATACGTCTTCCTAATTTTAAACATGCGTTTCACCTTCTCCCAGCGGTGAATCCTGCTGTGATTTATGTCTTTCAGCCGTTACTCAGCCGTTACTCATCCGTTGCACTTCTTTCCTATCCACCATCTTCCACTTCCTCCAAGTTGAGCTGTCCACATCTGTCCCTCACCGAAGAGCCCCATAGGCCCATAACAGCAAACACTCAATTATCCATGGCCTCGTATTTCACTTTAAATACTCACACTGTCCCACACCTCAGGAGACACTGTACACGATTCGCCACACAACTTATTCATAGGCCGTCTCTTCATCCCGGACTTATTGGCTCCGACTGCGGGGTTTATACATTTTGTCGTTAAATGATGAAACACTTCAAACTGTGATGTGCTGCGACCAGACGTGTGCTACAGATTGAGGCCTGTTCCTTTTTCCAAGACGCCGCTTGATTCGTTTTGTTGGGATTGCGACGGCTGCGGGTTTCTCCCGCTTCCAAGAACACGCGCTGTGGCGGCTTACGGTGCTTGTTTTGAGATTCGGTGGTCTCTCGCCACAGGTTTGCAAATACCTGCACCGGTATATGCTCGCAAAATGCTGGAACGGCACAAAAGCCACTTCAAAGCGCGATTGAGAAAAAGGGAGTCTTGGGGTTGCCTCTGTTGCACCACAATTCAGCATGCTTCACTTGCGTGTGAGTCGTTCCGTCATCAATCTTTTTGACTCTGTTCTGCAGCATTTATGAATGTTTGTCTCCGCAAACCTCGTCGTAGGCCCACAACTCTGCGGTTAATAATTGATGTCGGGACTACCCAGGTTCCCGACATGCGCTGCTTCCTGGTGTGATGCGGAGAGGTGTTAACGGGAGTACTGTAGAGAAAACTTCTTTGTGCATTTAAAGAGGTTGCTGGAATGTACAACGCATCAAGCATCCCTTATTCCAATGGACACGCAAGGATACGTTTTTTCCCGTCCAGGACTTTTTGTTTTTAGCAGAGATCATCACGCCTGCACACTCCGATATAATGAGCTGCTGGCCTCACGTCGAAATTTTGCATTTGATATTTTATTTAGTGTGCCGCCATATCACTAATATAATAACACTTCTGTCTCCCACAAAGTAAAAGTGTGATCCGCTCTGACCTAATTGCATTCAAATCGTCTGAATAGGGAATAAAGTGTTCTGGAAAGTGGCTTTTTTATGCCTCACTGCTGCGTTTGAGGATGCCTAGTCCCTTTAATGAAAGCAGCGTTATCCCCAAAGAAAACAGATGGGCATCTGTGCAGGTGTGTGTGTGTGTGTGTGTGTGTGTGTGTGTGTGTGTGTGTGTGTGTGTGTGTGTGTGTGTGTGTGTGTGTGTGTGTGTGTGTGTGTGTGCTGTATGTGTGTGTGTGTGTGTGTGTGTGTGTGTGTGTGTGCTGTATGTGTGCTTGCATATACCTATACACATCTGTTGACTGCTTTGCTACTGCGAGCGTGTGTGGGTGCATTAGGTTTGGGTGACTAATTTTACTTTGCCATTCTCAACTATTTGCAAGTGCTCATTTCTTTATCTGCTTTTGTGCACGTACGTACGTGTGTGTTTGTGTGCGTTGTGAGGTTTGTGTCTATGCGTGTGTGTACTATTCGGGGATTTGGAGGTTTGAAGCACTCAAAATATGAATAAATGAAAAGCTCTGGCTGCTGGAACACAAGTGTTTGCCAGGAGTGAGGACCCCTCCAGCCACCGAACCCATCCAGCTGTCCCTCTTAGCCTCCCACTCCGAGGAGACCAAAACACTAGCAAACCCGGCAACACTCGGCCACAGCACATCAGCCAAGGACTCCAAGGGATGGACACGCATAGCAGGGTGGAGGAGGGAGCGAGGGAAGGAGGGAGCGATGGAGGGAAGGAGGGAGCGATGGAGGGAGGGAGGGAGGGAGGGAGGGATGGATGGATGGATGGGCGGGCGGGCACAGTGGTGAGGAGAAGGGGACATCCCTCCTGAGAGACGAATCCATTAAAAGCCCTTTACCTTTTTAATTAGTAGGACAATTGCCAGGCGGTTAATTTTTAAATTTATTTATTTATTGATTTATTTTTCGTCTTCGTCATGCCGGCAGTTCATATTCAGTTGCGTATTTAACCGAGCAGGACACGCCAAAGGGCCACTCCAAGACGAAAACGCATTGCGTGCCGAGATGGCGCGCAAAGTGAATCGTCGCCGCCACGGCGCACAAACACGCTGCGAGTGTGAGGAGGAGCGAAGGCAGCGCTCATTAACCTAGGCATATTAATCACTTGTGTTCTGTGTTCTGTGCCTGTGGCCTGGAGGGCCTGCGAGGGTTTACTTCTCACATAAAGCACATTGGCAGATGGTCCCATACTGCGATAGCACAGCATCTGACGCTACATTTTCCTCTCGCCCTCTCTCCTGCGCCGCGGCGTGTTTTCGCTACGTGCATATTGTGTTTTAACCAACAAAAAAAAAAAAAGGCGGGCTGGAACCAGGTGGACGCAGCTTAGGTTGAGGGTTTTTTTTCTTCTTCCCGAAAAGCGTTAAATGTCTGTAATAGAACCTTATTAAAGTTTAAAAACACGAGTGTAGTGCAGAGATGAGCTCGGAGGATTTAGGTCAGTGCTGTACAAAGGTCTGCACTGCAGTTTATTAAGAATTTATGACCCCTCTCTGCAGGGCAACTTATATGAGATTTCCATCTGCTCAGGCTGGTAAACAAATAATGCTGTGTAATTGAGATTTATAATGCAAATGCGCTCGCCACGGCGCACCTCGTAAATTTGTGCTGCCTGTCCGCTTACCATGCGAACACTTAGACGTACACATGCAAGCACGTCACATGAAAATAAGGCTTACATATTTAAACAAAAAAGAAACAACAACAAACAAACACACAAAACACGTGCGTGTGTGTGTGTGTGCGGTAGGCTTTCTTCTCATGATGTATACTGACATCCGAGGTGTACTTTTCCAATTTGCATTCAATCAGCGGAGATATATGGTGATCCATGAGCTCTGCTGTTGGTCACCGTCTAATCCTGGCTCCGGCCTGAGACGTTTTATAGCAGACAGGGTTGTAAATTACCCGCTGCTGCGGCGGAGATTCAGAATCACCCAGAGAACCCACAAATTCTCTGCTCAGCATTTGGGAGTCAGCCCTGAGCTAACTATAGTTAAGCCTGACGGAGTGAGGGCCACCTTTCTGCCGTCTAAGGCGATGGCATTCATTAAGGGGTGATTGTTTCCCCAAAAAAAGGGGGTGGGGGGGCTTGCTCTCGTGGGATTCCTGGAAGGGGGCTCTCTAAAATAGCTGGCCACAGTTTTTAATCAATGGAACGATGACTCCAAGGAACCAGGTATTTGCCTCTTTACACTGGACAAACGCTTCATACGTGATTAAAGATGGTTGAGCTTCGGCTGCCTAATAGAGAAGAGGGGAAAAATGGGATTCCATTTTTCAGGCCCTTGTGTAGTTTTGTGTTAAAAGCTTAAGCTATAGATCTCAGAGCAGGAGAGTGAGCCACAGAGTGCTCTCTCTCATTCTCTCTGTCTCTCTCTGTCTCTCTCTCAAGAAAGCCCTAAATGTCAGAAAGTTGAAAGTATCCATGATTTAACATGCTTGTTTTCACTCAGAAATTCTGTCGCAGCCGTGTTATCAGTTTTGCTGGCAAGTGCGTAGATGGAATGGGCTGACTGACAGGTGCAGCCTGCAACATTAAAATTTGATGAGGGCCATTTAATTGGTCCCTGTGGTTTTCGTCTGAAGTCCGTCTTTTTGGCTCGCCCCCAGTTTCATTTTCTCCTGTCTGCCCCCCCACGTCTCCCTCGATGTCACATTAGCATTCCCAAGTGCCAGGGTGATTGGATTGGCCTTACTTAATATGGACCATCTTTTTTAGCAGTTTTAGCGAGGAAGCAGGGGAAGATCTCGCCATTTATTCATAGTTATAGATCCTGATTGCTTGATGGTACGTGCCATTAAATGGCTAAAACTTTATTTTCCATTTAAAAGTACATAAACGCAAGCATTTCTATGCAGAGAAGATGTTTATGTTTTTAAGTTTATCAGAGAAGCGTAAATGAGCGCTTTAAGTTTTCCCAGCGGCCTGCAGCTCTCTAAAAATATGATTTTGTTCTGTAGTAAAACACTGCTGAAACCACTGCTGCATCTTGGCTTTAAAGGTCTGTTGCATAGACATTTTTTTCCCGTTCGCATAAACAAAAAAAAGAAAAAACCCTCCTCAGACAAACTCACTCACTTGCTCACCCTGCGAAACTCAACCTCCTCTATCAATGTCTGCTGCAAAGCAACAGAATGCTCTATCCAGTGCTTTGTTTCGTTCATCTCTCCAAACCACTCCATGGATCTCAGTCACACTGTTTTTCCCAGTGGCAGTCAACACATACATCTCACTCTTTCCTCGGGCACTTGAAAGGATTAGGTCCTGTCCACACGGGAACGTTTTGTGGTGGAAACGGTTTAAGTATTTAACCGTTACGGCGTTTCTCCATATGGCAATGGCGTTTTGGGTCCCCCGAAACGGTATTTTTTGAAAACGGGTCCCAGAGTGGGAAAATCTGACAACAACGTTTTGTCGTTGTCACATCGTTGCCGTCTGGACAGTGAAAACGGCTTTTCCTTGTAAAACAATGACGTCATCGCACCGTCACTTGTCATGTGACCGGAAAAAACAACAACAACGGCGGTGAGCGGAGTTGTCTTTGTATCGCAGGCGCTTCAAGATTTGTTGGCAATATTACTACAAAACTTCACAGAACCTCAGACTCACTTTTCCCCCGCTACTCGCCATTTTTGTTTTCTGTGTGTTTAGTGTGTCGCGGAAATGCCCTCTTTCTAAATCGTGGGTCCGGTGGCTGTGTCAGAGTCTGTTAACAGCGCCACGTTTCGGTGTGGCACACGCATCACATCGTTTTCACCCACCGTTCCGTTTTCATCTGCCAGCGCGTGGACGCGACTTTTTTCGACCCCGGGGAAAAAAAAACAAAAAACGGTAACATTCCCGTGTGGACAGGCTTTCTTGCGGGTTTTGGTCCTTAAGGTCCTTTCTTAGAGTGGGAGCTGTTAATTATCCATGGTTTTTTCCACCCCGCCACACAAACCTGAACTTTTCGGTCGATTGACACCACACTCATTGTGGTCTGCGGTACATACAGCTCACCTTAATCGAGATATCGGTGTTACTCTCTTAAGCGCAATGGTGAGAAAGTTGGGCTTTCAGTTGGCTCTCATAAACTCAAAGTTTTTATTTATCAATATACTTTGATTAAACAAAGAAAGAATCGAAAGTGGCAAAGCGACTCTGGCGTCTGAGCACAACCCAAGTATCAACACATCACAAACAGCCCACGCTCGCCTCCCTTTGGCAATCCCCAAAAGTTTGCCCGCTTGCCTCGCATTAGAATGCTGCCGTGTCAGTGAATATTGGAAATTGGCTTTTCCTCTGGGTAATGCATCCTGAAAGGTCAGTGCCGGTCTGCAGCGAGTAGCACGGTGGCTCGTATCTGCTCTGTATAATAGAATTCTGTTTAACTGCGTGGCATTTTAAATTACGGGATCTGACCTTCCTGATCACCATTTGTATCGCGGGCCGGAGCTCGACACAGAGCTACGTGAAGTCCCTTTGTGCAACACCCTGCTCCGTCAGTCTCATCAGCAAGTCAGCTGTCAACTATAAACAGTCAACACTATTTTTAGCCTCTGTAGAAACCTAAATGAGGGCCTTTTGTGAAACAAAGCAAGAGCCTTGTACATAATTACACAACTAAACAAGCACAGTGTGCGGAAAGTGTCACTTAGAAAGTGATTTCAAGCAACCTTTTACATTTTTGAGAAGCACTGACGAGAGCGGTGACATTTGAGTCGATCTTGAATTGAGGAACTAAGCTCAGTGTGCGTCAGCGAAGAGGTCACCTGGGGTCTGGAGAAGCAGTGTGAGTTCTGATGCAGTGAGCCAAGCTATTGTACCGCTATGGTTTGTCACAACAGGCAAACCTGACAACCTGGTAACCACTTAAACATTGCCAAAAGAAAAAGGTGTTTCTAGGACAACTTGGAGGACCATTTGATCTGCATATGAGGCGTTTATGGGCTGCAGAGAGAGAAAATAAATAAATAAGACTTGCTCCCAATTGAACCATTCCGTTTGTTTCTGTCGTTCAATGGTTTGGATTCAACCATAACATTGACTTTAGTAAACATAAAAATCCAATGTTCTAAACTAAATATTTCTATTTCTGGTAACCTTTTCTTATTGTAACTTGTTCTCACTTAGTTTTTAGATAGATTTAATGACTACGCAGTCACACTGTTAAATCCTACCAGTTTTTGGGAGCCTTGCTGCCCGCTGACCAACACACCGACTGGACTGACTTGGAGTACCAAAATTGAGTAGTCCCTCAAAAGCCAGTTAAGAGGCCAGAACAACTTGACATGAACCATTGACATTCCTGCGCTGATCCCCTCGTGATGGCAGGTGATTTTATTATTCTCTCTTCAAACCGTATCAAGTGCCGTGCAGAGGAGACCCCCGTGGCCTTTATCCTACTTTGGCATTTCTCAGCAGTCGTTGGCGAGCAAAAATGAACCTTTTATAGCCGCTCTCACCACCAAATGAACGTCAGAAAGAAAAGTAATGAAAATTATTGGCTGTAATGTCAGACTCCGCAATTCAGGTGATTGTCGTTCCCTTTTTTCCTCACACACACACACACACACACACACACACACACACACACACACACACACACACACAAGTAAAATTAGTTTTTTTGATATTTTTGACAGAAACGGGTGAGTGTAGAATTCACTCTCCACGTGACTGCGGCTTTGTGGTGTTTGCATGACCTGCAGAAACTCCAACTAGAAGTTGAACAGATATACCTGCACCGTTTCAATTATTCATGGCGCTGCTCAGAAGCGGAGACCTCGGCTGCCTGGAAACATTCGTGGTACGACACAAAGGCAGTTACACGGCCGCTTCGGCTGGCGAGCAATTTACCGCCGCCGTCCAAGTCGATCCCAAGCCAGGCACCCCTTTGCTAATGCCAAACTTCCCCCCCCCCCCAAAAAAAAAAACAAAACATAAGCATCATCCAGCGCTCGTGCCTCTCCTCGCACGCGACTTATGCATTCACGTGTGACGGTCGGAGGAGCCGCCGAGTTTCCTGAAGCGCCGAGCGAAGGCGACAGCTGAGCTGAGCTGAGCACAAGCGATGCTTTCACGGCGCCCGGCGCCCGTCTGAGCGCTTCCCCCGCACCTCATTAGCATGGCGGCGGCGTCCGGCCCTGCCCCGGCCTGCCCAGGCTCTCTTTGCTTTAGCATGTGTGCGTTTGTAGACGCGCACGCTGCCCCCTCTGGCCGGCCGAATCCCTCGCTCAGTCGCTCCCAGCTACAGTTGATTCCCTCCGTCTCTGTCCCGCTTCCCCCACTTGGATTCCACCCCCCCTCCCCCCACTGGGATTCCCCCCCCCCCCCCCCCTCCCACAACCACCACCTCCTTCCTCCCTCCCTCCCTCCGGCTCTTCTTTCAGCCTCGTCTTTTTCTTCTACTACTCATTTCTGCCAGTCCCCCCATTTTTCTTTCTATCTCCCTTTTTCCCCCCTCCAGCCTCTGAGACATATATAAACTCCTCCTGTAAGATGATCACCTCTCGCGGCGCGCTCCTCCTCATCTCCTCTCCCGTACTTTTCATTAATTGAATGTCAACTCTGGCACACACACACACACACACACACACACCCACGTCTGGATCTCAGCGATGTAGAATGCTTAATGTCATCGAATAGGCAACATAGAAATGAGAGCTCAGGTGTGTTAATTTGGGCTTGCCGTGGCGGGAGGTTCCTTTTTCTCGTTGTCTTTGGCTTCCCACCTCACAATCTCAACTGAGCGTTCTGCAGCAGCAGGAAAGCTGCAGGGAAAGTGGGAAAATGTGATGCGCCAAGCGTGCATTCTTTTATTTTTATCTAATAAAAATGTGATTGTCTTTTTTTCCCCCCAACAGTTACGATGTCAGTTGTCCAGGGACTTTGCTTTACCTGAATATTTAGTCCAGCATTTCTCAACTGACGGGTCACGACCCACTTTTGGGTCTGGGAGCTGTTTTGATTGGCTCACGGCTTCATGGCCCTTATTTTGAAGAAAGTTTTTTTTTTTTCTTTTTTAAATATCTATATTTATAGATAAAGTGTTGGACATTTTATTTTGCAGGCTGTACAGTTCAATTCATTTTATATGATGATGTTGACTGGCTGAAGGCATCCCGTCTTGTTGCACTATTTTTCTATTTTTGTGGAGTAGATTTGAGCGCTCTGGAATAAATTTGGGTCGCGACTCGAGGAAAAAAAAAAACTAAAAAAAAAAAAGACTCCACCAGTGGAGAATCACCGACTGCAGTGGGAACGCTGTTGCGTGCCTGAACGGCAACAGTTCAACTGCCGGCCTGACCTGCCGAGAAACCCGTCAATTAAAATATTGGCCGCCGTTGCCTCCCGCTCGCCCTCCTGCTGCTTCTGACTCGGAGCACCCAGGCACGGCCAGCCACTGCTCCTCCCCTCCACCCCGCCTCAGTCGTTCACCCACTCACCTCAGCACTTCCACCCAACCCCCGTTAGATGTAGTTTCCTAGGTGACGCTAAACAGCGGCCGTCTTTGAGCGTTGGTGACACGCCGCCTCCGCCGCCGCCCGGAGTGTTTTTTCCGCTGAGGTCGGCAGTCTGCGCGGGGTCGTCACGCGTTTCCCCTTTAGCGAGCAGCCACGTTAAGCGGGGAGCGCTGGCTCCACTTGCCGCGCTGGCGGGGGGGTGGGGCTCGTTTAGCAATCAAGGCGAATGATTGAAGACGGCGTTGGGAAAGAGTCGCTCTGCCAAACAAGACGTGTGTGTAATGTGACAGTGTGTTGACCCCACCCACCACCACCACCACCACCCCCATCATTTCATAGTCACAGTTTGTTATATGTTATTCTAGTGTCTCTCTCGAGTAGCTAAAGGTCCAGTGTGAACAGTTTTTAAGGTAGCCAGCCTGACAGCGTGTTTTTAATTATGTCACTGTCAGATTTAAGCGCCAGGCTTCTTAAAAAAATAGCGGCGCAAGATGGCAGCTAACTAGGAGCAAGACCCTCATTGCTCTCTGTATATGCTTATATACATGAGAATCGTTCTGAGGGTAGGAAAACCAAATTACTTTCATTGTACTGCGAGTACATACATTTCTTAATGTATTTCGGGGCAGTATGTTACGCCTTTACCAATGTAAAAATCCTAAATCATGCCAAATTTTACACACTGGACCTTTAAGTCACACAGCAACTCATATTTATCTCTCAAACTGAAAAAACTAGGGGAAAAAAACTCAAGCAAGATCTTTTTTTTTTTCTCTGCTGGGTTTTTGGCCAACAAGCTGTCGTTGCTGGTGAGATTGTAACAGGAAACCCAAAGCGAGCGATTGACACGTCCTTGTTTGCCCTAAACTCAGTCCTTCTTTGACCTTGCGAAGATGAGCAATCGGTCCACCAGGACGCCGTGGGTTGCGCGTCTGTCACGTTGACTCTCGCGGAGTCCCGCGTGGGCGTCTCCCTCGCCCGTCACGCCGCCACTAACTCATCCGGCCCCTCCGTGAGATCATCGCGTCTCTCCTGGAATCGCATAAATATTCAGATTACGCGTCGGCAAACTGACGAAGGAGAGGAGGGGGAAAAGATTTATTGTCTTACCCGCAAGTGGTTCGTGTTCAAAACAGACGCGTTTATGTTCATGAAACCAAGCGATGTCCATAATTAATGAGTAACGGCGTCTCTCCGTCTCTCTCTCTCTCTCTCTCTCTCTCTCTCTCTCTCTCCCCGTCGCAGTGCCCCGACTCCTCCTGCAAGACCGACCTGCTGGCCTACCTGCAGCGCATCGCCCTCTACTGCCACCAGCTCAACATCTGCAGCAAAGTCAAGGCTGAGGTTCAGAACCTCGGGGGAGAGCTGGTCGTCTCCGGGGTAAGTTTCAAGAGACAAGAACTTCATTTGTCCCGTGCTCATGCTCGTCCTGCAGCGAAATGACAGACGTGCCGATGCTTACGAGAGTCAGTGCAAACAGCAACAGCGACATTCACACGAAAGAAAGAAAGAAGCAAGTGCAGCAAGAACGTTATGAAAAAAATCACACTATTGTGGAACTTTAACCTGGTATTTGCACTCTTTTTTTGTTCTAAAGTTTCCACCGGCGCCAAATTCATTTTGTGGGTAGGTGGTAACTGATGGAGGAATTAATTTTCCCCCCCAAACTCTTTAGAATTAATCCAGTCTGCTCTGCTATTAAACCGGCTTCCACAATAAAAATCACTGCTGGTTACCAGTTGTACGGCTACTGGTTCCGAGGGGGGAAAGGATAATTAAACCAATAGGCGGCATCTGTTGCTTTGTAATGTTTTTATTATCCGCTGTTGCCCCAAGTAAATTAAAATCATACTGGCGGCGGCGGCTGCTGGTCGCGATTGGTTTCCGATTCGTTTCTGTCGGGTAATTTGCGTCTTACATTTTTCCATCAGATAGAGGCCCGGGCGTAATCGCCTCCTCTGTGCTTGAAAAGACTAATGTCATTCAAATGTGTTCTAATCATTCCTCGACAATAGATAACAGTGCTACGCAAATGTTTACAGAACCGTTCTCAGCTTTCATTAACCACTTGTTTGCCAGTGGAATTCATTCAAACAGCGCCTGTGTGCAGGGAGAAATTAATTTCTCCTTCCCCTCGCGCCGCGAAAAAAAGCCTCCAACGTTCCGCTGCCAAGTGTCATCGGTGGCGGGGAGATTAAATTAGTGCGACCTTTTTCCTCTGCGCCGCAATCTCACACATCTGTTAGAATGCCAGGCAGATTCCACAAGATCATTAATTCTTCCCTAAAATCACTTAAATTTTGGCTCGCCCTCTGAAACGGCCTCGTTGGCCGCGGGAAAGGAAAAAAAAAAAAAACTGAATCTGACCTTCTCGCCCCTCTTCCCTCGCCCATCCCCCCGCGCCACCGTGTAGCTGGACAGCGCCATGTCCCTCATCCAGGCGGCCAAGAACCTGATGAACGCCGTGGTGTCCACGGTGAAGGCCTCGTACGTGGCGTCCACCAGGTACCAGAAGAACAAGGGCATGGAGGCGCTCAACATGCCGGCCATCTCCTGGAAGATGAAGGCGCCCGAGAAGAAGCCGCTGGTGAAGCGCGAGAAGCAGGACGACGGCCAGACCAACCGGGTCAAGAGGTCGTCCCACAAGAAGCACGTCAACCCCGTGCAGGCCCTCAGCGAGTTCAAGGCCATGGATAGCATCTAGAGGGCGCCGCCACCGCCGCCACCCTTCCATTTCATAGAGCATAAAACGTCGACCAATGAGTTAATATATAGGTAGAGCTTGTTATTCTGGGGAGAGGAAAGGTTTTATCATATTTGTTCCAGCTGTTGCATAGACATCTCTTCTGTTAATCAATCATATTCCAACACTTTGGTCTGTATTCCATCAGTTTGTGTTTGTTTTTTTTTTGTTTTTTTGTAGAGTTTAACTGTTAAGTCTGTGGTGAAATAAGTGAAAGGGGGAATCAACTGGACTAAAACTGTTCTTGATTTGTACACTCCCCATCTGATCAGGTGGTTTTCAGTTATTTTACGAGTGTATTCCAGCATCGTTTGTTCTAACGGTTTGACTTTAATACTGTTTGGTCTTTGGCTGTTTCCACTATATTGTGTACTTCTAGTGAAGTTCAAATGTGTATTGCAAGCATCACCTATGCAACCTGCCTGGTAACTTCAGCAATAACTGTAGGTGATTTGGATGCGATGGCAGAACTGGTTTGAACATATTTTTTCCATTTGTGCCTGTATTTCTATATCCTTATACTATACATTTTTTAAATGCCACTATAAGCCAATCAAATGCTTTGAAGTATTAAACATCAATCTCAGTACTGACTTGGTTCCCCGTTTTAAAATTTGGACCAGTGGTGGATCTCTGCCATCCTATTTATGACTCCAATTAGATTTTTCATCATGTCTGTTCCTTCCGTGTTCACTTGATGCAGCAAACCAAAGGTCATCACAACTGACTAATAGCAGTCGGGCTGCTACAAAACATAAAAGTATTGGAAGTATGTTTGATTCTACAACACAGATTGTGTGAATTGGCCTTGGACTGGAGGCTGAACTGGGAGCAGGTCGCCTGACGGTCCTTCATTTACTGTCTCGAGACCAAACGCAACGATTTAAGAATGTTTCCAAACAGAGGGATCAATATGTTTTCTCCTCTTTGCTTCAGACCGTGCAGGGATGGAATTTATATATAAATGTTTGCTCTTTTTTTTTTAATTCTTTCTTTATGTATGTATTCCTTAATCCTAAATTTGAACACTAATCAAGATTTGATGCCAGGCCCTGCTCTGAGGTGCTTGGAGCTTTAAAATTAAACAGGAAGTTGTTGTTTTTTTTATTACTTATTTCATTTTAACTCCAGCCTGGTGGTGCATTGATATACAAGCAGGGCACTGAAACCCTGCTGTTGGACCTGAATCTTTGTCTCGCCTGTCTGTCTTCTAAACTGTACCAGGGTGTCCGTGTACGGTCAGCAGGCAGGTATCGTTTCTTCAATCCCAGGTTTTGTTTGTCTCCTTACAACTTTTGCTGTATTTGAGTTTGGATTTGAATCTTAGCTGAGATCAATCGACTTTGCTGTTTTTCTTTTTTTCTTTTTTTTTCTTTTTTTTCTTTTTTTGAGAGCCGACTTATTAAAAGCACATGTTTCTTGTGATCATGTGCCTGCTTTATATCTTAATAAACAATAAGACTGTAATTGGTGTTGTTTTTTCCCCCCCCTCAGTCGTGCCTTACACTACTTTTGAAGTTGGCGTTCCAAGAAGCCAGAAGGAGTCGTTTTTGATCACAAATGTAAAAGATTCACGCACATTAGCCTGTGTGCATAATTAACTATCATGTATACGTACTGTGTGTATTTTAAGCTTGAGGGTCAATAACAACATTTGTTAATTGGCTGCTCTACATTTTGGTTATTTGCTTTCTAAAATGACTGCACGTTCTGCAGACCTGCAGATGCTTAGATGCTCTTCAGCTGGAGTTGGTCAATGTGGAGCCAAAGATTTGATGAAGCCAAGATGAAAGTGCACTTTTTACATCTCCACGGATACAGAATTCGAATTCATGTTTTGGCCTTGTCTTAATGATTAAATGCGATGGTCAATTGTAGTTCAGTGCCACCTCATAAATATCTATTGGCTGATAAGATTTATCAGGGGCAGAGAGCGGTAATGAGAGAAGGAGAGCTCTCGTCTCCATTATTTATTTTTGTAATGTTTATGTCACGGTCTGATGCTCCCGTTGTTTTTACAAGACTTGGAGATGATTCAGCCCAATCAGACGAAAACCCCTCCATGAATTATAAAGGCAGACTTTTACAAAGCCGGAGGTGGAAAGCAACCAAAATTCTGACTAAAAGAGTGTGAGTTATAGTGCAGTTTGAGATATTATTTTCCACATGGTTTGATGTAGCACAATAACGGTCTCTCGGGGAAAGCGTTGCACAATCAGCTTAGAATTTCCGGGCCTGAACCATTCCTGTGATCAAAAGTGGTAAAATGTTATGCGACAATCTGCAAAATAAAGAATTTATACGTGAAGCATTTTCAACTTACAAACCACAACCGCAACAACAACTTTTAGAAAGTTAAAGAAGAAAAAGTTTTTGAGAACATTTCTTTTTCATTTTTGGGTGAAGACAGTGAACAACTAAACTCACAAAATCTCCACTCACTTGTACACACAATGTCCTGCAGTATTGTTGGACAGTAATAGCGTGTGGAAAAGGTTCCCCTATCAAACTGCTCCTCGATCAAGTCTGAAGGTTGATTTGAAGCACAATATGAGCCTTTGATGGCTAGTGATGACTACTACACTTACAGTATAATACTTATAATGATAATAATAATGTTGATAATAGGTTCCTGCGCATGCATCTAGGCATTTGTGCTCGGTAAATATCAACTGACTGCTGCTGTCCTTGCATTGGTGTGATGTGTGCCATGATGATGTGGTCATTTCTTCACTCATATCATCAGATTTCAAAATGCTACGTTGCTCTTCCTTATGACTTCACTAGTCTCCAGGCAGTGGTGTTCCCAGTGAAGTCCTCTGCCGAGGCTGAAAAGGGGGACTAAAGGATATAAAATAAAATAAAAAGCCAGCTCAGCATGGTGCTATAATTTTTATCCTCCGTGGAATTTAGGCATGTCCTCTAAACGCTCAGACTGAGCCGCATAATGACCCACTCGCCATTAGCTATAATTCACGATCACGAATAGAATTCTGGAATATAAAATCGCCCCGCTCGTCTCCTTGGTGACTATTTTCCAGTTGGGGTGGGGGGGAAGGAGGAGTTGTGGAGCATAAATACTCTCTCATGATCTGCTCTACATGCTGTTCCCTCTCTTTGACTCCTTGCAGCGCCGCTCACATCACCGAGCGGAGCTGATCGGTCGTCTCTGCAGCGCCTGGCTCTGCGGGGCCGGAAGGGCCGAACCTCTGCTGCTAACCCGGGCCGCGGTGCGCTCCAGTTGGCCAGATACAATCTGACACGCAGCGGGAAATGAAGTGATCCACTATCCCCTCGTCAGGAGTTAAGAGCACTAATTAATCAATCATTCGAATGCGTCATCATCGGCATCATCAGCTGCATCAGCAGCAGCAGGACCAGCTCCTAAGACAACGAGTGGGGGAGGGGTTGAGGGAGGCGAGGTTGATGAGGCCAAGTGTTACTAAAGCCAGGAGAGGCAGGGGGCGCCGGCCCCGAGAAGCCATTAGCTCCAGAGAGGGTCGTTGTTTATTTGCGTGGGAAATTATTTTAAGTGCAACCCATGTTGTGAAAAGCAGGACGGGCCTCAGCTCAGAAATGCTAATGACATTATTTTTCACATTGTTTCCAGGTGTTAGACATCATGTCCTCTCTAGGGCTGTTTCTTTTTTGTGCTCGCGCGTTTCCTTTTCACCCCAGCAGGTCGCAGCAGTTGGCTCCGCCCCCTGGAGTCGGGGTCTTCTCGAGGTGTCTTCTCACTGGGGAGATCAGCTGGTTCTCTCTTTGATTGTGCAAAGCGCTTTCAAGAGCCTTTGCGCTCTCTGAATGAAAGTTGATTGATTGATTGATTGATTGATTGATTGATCGATTGCTGTCATAGTTAACCTGAATGTTTTTCTAGTGTTCTGGATTGGAATCATGGATAACTACCATTATGCAGCGGTTAGTTTTGACCCAGCACTCTAACTGGATCAGAAGGCATTTCCAGGATGGTGCGTTTTCACAACATACTCTCTGAAAAGTGGAACAAGCCAACACAGATCAATAAATGGGAAGAAAAAAAAAAGGGGGTAAAAGAAGCACTTCTCTCAATTCTGGAGAATCTTTTCACAAGCTACAGCCACGTTGTTGTTGTGAGAAAGCTTTGCTGAAGTGTGGGAGCTTTCTACCAGCACTTTAGTACATTGAAGGAATATTTTTGCAATACAAGCCGGTGGAATGAACAAATGTGCGCAGCCTCCAGTGCCACAGTCAGTCGCTGGTTAAATCGGGACACTCGTTCTCAGGGCAGATGATCCACGCTGTATTAGGCACGAATCCCAGCCATGACAGCAAAATGGCCATCATGTAAAACAGCACTAACATCCAAGTGTGACATGTCAGTGTTTCATGCCACAGATTTCCAGCCAGTCCTCAAATCGGAGCCAGAACCCCTCATCCCCACTCCCAACTCCTCCTCCTCCTCCTCCTCTCCACTCTTGTTCCCTCTCAGCTTGGTCTTCAGAGAGTATAGCCAAGTTTTGAAAGGGGAAAAAAAGATAGAAAAAGACAAGCACAAGCTCAGCCCTGACGAAGGAAATAAATAAAGTAAAAAAAAACGAAAAAAAACAAACAAGAAGGTGACAGAGACCTAAATTTCCCACAGCTTTGAAAGTAAAATCATTCCGTGTGGCTGTGTGAGGCGTCTGAATGGAGATATGACGTGAGTGTGACAGCACAGAACAGCCCCTCGTGTCACACCCGGCCTTCCAGCCTAGCCTGCCTCCACACACACACACACACACACTTTCTTGTGTTTGGGATGTCAGTCCAACGGCTGTCATCGCATGACATGTTTGAATGAAGTTTTATCAATCACGCTGGTCGAGTTTGACGGTTTAATCAATAAAGTAACTTATCCCAGAGATTCCCGTCATTTTAAAAATTACACCGCTCTGTTGGGGGGAGCAGACGCGGAGGGAGAGGAGGAAGAGGAGGAGATGCAGAAAAATGATGCAGGTGCTGAGCTATGTTGGTTGGTTATATTTTGAAACGACAGTCGGGAACGGAAATACCAGGTATTTTCTTCAGTCTTTATTATTTTTCGTGGCAGGCTGAGGAGGTAGACGAGCAAGAATCAGTGTTAGTCACTTTGCTCAAATCAAAAACCAACCTCATGCCCGCACGCAGGCACAAAACCCCAATTTAGAATAAAAGTAATTAAGCTCTTGGCCCTTGGAGAAGGTCAGTAAAACCGAATTGTGCTCAATCTGTTTTCTAATTAACAAGTTAGGAGAGCAAACAGCAAAATGAGCAGGAAAAAAACACCTGAAAGAGCTCCTGCAACGTCTTCCTCCTCCTCTTCTGGGTTTTTTTTATGGACGGTCATGCGCGGCACTAATGAAGTCCATACCTCATTTGCTTCTCAAACAGTCATCGAGAGAACGTAAACACTTGCTGCTGAGGCAGCGTCACAACACTCAGGGAGATGGCATGAAAAGCTCTAATAACCACAGACAGCTAAGCAAAAAATAAATAAATAAAACATTGACATTCAAGCGTGAAGTTGGAAACCAACATTAAAAAAAAATCCTCAAGCGAGGCGCGGGCCAAGTCTTCATGAAAAAGGCACAAGACGAACCGATCCCAGCTGCCCCCGCAGCGGAGGCCATATGGTACGTTCCTAATTAGCACTTCCTGTATTTAAGGTAGCTGCTTCCTGGAGTCGTCTTTGCAGCGGGGTACTTGGCAGTTGACCTCGGCAGCAGCAGAGGCAGCAAAGTCCAAGACCACTGAAGCGCAGGTCGAGCAGAAACATAGAAGTTAGGTCTCAATTTTTAATGAACATGCAGACATAAACATATTACATAAACTGCAAATCGAGCACTTAAAAAATCACATAAAGAGTCGAGGGTCACAGTTTGTGCAAAACGTCACTGAAAGTGAAAAACATCAATAGATGTAAAAGCCATAAGTGAAACAAAATGATGGGTTTGACGAGTATTGATATAATAGTTGAACCATATGTGGCAAGGCGCAGAGAGCCCGGGTGGGCTTCGAACCCCAGACTCCCGGGTAATAGCCATGCGCGCTTTACCATTCGGCCAAAGGAATATCCCTTAGGCCAAGTAGCCAGGGCGCATGATCAATTGGAGGCATAGTGACAGGACCGCCACTGTCACACATACACAAATGTACCCAAAGGTAGAGGCGATGCAATCTGCACACATAGAGTGAAATGGAATGATTGGAAAACTTTAAAACGTTGGGGACGTGTGAGAATGAGGTTAACCTTTCCAGTGGTCTGTTGATACCCACATCTTTAAATTATTATTTCCTCTTTTGTCACCAGTGGCGGTCTGGAGGCAAAAGGTTCCACACCACCCTGGAGACGCAGCTCCGGGCCGAGTGCTGGGAATTCTGCAGAATGGCAATAACCCGAGGGCCTGCGGGAGGAATTGCATCAGCTGCAAGCCACTGACTTGTATAGGTTCCCTTTCTGCTTGCAGATTTATGGTCACACGGTGACCCAAATGTACCGTTTTAATAGAAAATGTTGCCATTTAGCTCCTTTTTGCGCTGCACGTGTAATCATTGACGGGGCCTTCTGTCTGACCACTGTTCATCTCATAAAGTGGCTGCACGTTGGCTGGAGGGGTTTTTATTAGGACTGCTGAGTCCGAGGTCCAGTCTTTTTATGGGCCTCCAGTCTGCCAATGAGCGGCGTGACAAGAGGTTCAGGTCAGCAGTGCGGCTGCAGCTCTGTGGTCGACTGACTGCTGAGGGAAATGAAATTGGTGGGACAACCTCATAATTTATTTGCCTCTGTGTACACACTGTAGATTTGATTCACATGCTATGCAATGCTATGCTATGTTATGCTACTCTATGTTGTGCTATGCTGCTATGCTGTGTTATGCTATATATTGTGCTATGCTACTATGCTATATTGTGTGGTTTGTCTGCTGATTGCATGAATTCCTTCAATATACTTTTTCTAAAGAAAAAAAAAAAAATATATATATATATATATATGTATATATATATATATATATATACATATATATATATATATATATATATATATATATATATATATATATATATATATATATATATATATATATATTAAAAAAAAACCTGCATATTTAATGAAATGGGACAACATTTAAAAAGCTTTAAATCCCCAAGGTAATTTATGTGACATTACTGGATTAATTGTATCACTTAAATTCCACTTAACTCAAAAAGCATTTAATAACCGACTACTTCTGTAAATCATAGCTGTTTCCTCCATGGATTTGTATTCAACTTCATATAAACAAGACTTCCCTATGAATAAACTCACTCACTTCCCTTGCATGGGCTTACGAAACAATTTAAATGATGATGAAAAAAAAGTCATAACTCTTAAATTGACCAAAGAATTGCGAAGGCTATATTGAAGCTCAGCCAGTGATCACCAGTTCCAGGCTGGAATCATTATTATTATATATATTTTTTTTTCAAAATAAATAAATAATTGTAAATTGTAAATTGAAGCTGAGCGACTTCTAATCTTGCCGTTAAATCCATTACTGTTCCCACAGTACAAGGCGCCACACTGAGAAGTCTCACTAAACACAATTTCATACCTACCCTGCTGCCAGGGCCTGCCCCCCCGAACACCAGTGAGATTGAATCTATATCCGAGAAAAGAAAACACCCACCTTTCTCTAATGTGAGTGCAATCCCAGGGTGAAGCAGGTTTGAGCACATTGTTGAGCCGAATGCTCCGTAATCCTGAGGAATGGTGCCAGCCTTCAAAAAAAAAAGATAAATAAAAAAAAAAAAAAAATGATCTTTTCATTTAGAGCCACTTATAATCAGCTCTCAAGGAATCACAAAAAAAGACAGCGAAGAACTAATAGAATGAGTGGTGGCACGGCCATAAGTAATTATGTTAAAAACTCTTTTCACAACACGGGCTCGAGAGGAAAAAAACGGCTTAATTCTGTAAGCCTGGCAGCGAGGGCCGCTGTCTTTTGTGTTGCAAATAAATGGCTGTGTTGAACACGTGTGCGCTGTTCAGGACTACCTGCGTGATGTAATTAGATGTAAAATGCTTTTTAGCTGGCTCTTTCATTGACTTTTGGCCGAGGCTGATTTGCGGCGATCAGCCCCCCCGCCCCCTCCCCCCATCGTGGTTCCTGCGTTCAGTCAAGGCCGGTGGATTATTTGCAAACACCTAAATCCAGTTCCCTGAGTCGGACGCGTTCGATCAGCTCTTCGGCTGAAGGGATTTTTTATGGCCCCGAGGAAGAACCGCTGTAAAAAAGAAAAAAAAGCAATGCCTGCGACATACACGGTTGGGAACTCGCCGTTGGGTGAAACAGATTTTGTCGTCGGGACTGAATCTGATAGCGTTGGTGAATAGTCCATCACCCTGTCTAATGACGTCCCGTGCATGTGTGGGATGACTTGAGTCACACAGAGTCACACAGCTGCTCATTTGGGGACAGTGTGAACTGGAAGTAGCACTGAACAGACAGAAAAAAGCATGAAGAAGAAGAAGAAGAAGAAAAAGAAGAAGAAGAAGAAGAAGAAAGTTCTTGTAATCATTTGCTCGGTCAGCTTGTTCACAACTCAAATTATGATTCACAATCGACCGTGATGTTGTCCTCCTTTGGTGCTGTTTTTTTTGGCATTAATCCATGTTGTTCCCTTGGGGATCTGTTTCACTGTGGTAAAATTTAAATCACTGTGTTTTTGTGGCTGTGTATTCTGTAGTTATCTTTCACGCTCCATCAACTCTCCTTTCACTTTCCTGTTCGGTCTGCTGGATAGTCAGTTTTCCGTCACAATGACATGAACCATACCAAGGCTCATTTGCAAGCAAACTGACAACTTGTCCAGACTATAAGTTTGCTCCAGTACGCCCAAGAACCTCAGTTGCAAGACCAGCAGTGGTAGAAACTGCAAAGTTTGGCACTCCTTCCTCGTGACCAAACCCACTTCTCTGGGTTCAGGATCCTGACGGATGTCGGACTCTTGCAGATGGGACGTTGCTGGAAATGAACCAGCCTCCCAATGACACCAGATTCAATGCCAATGATGAATAGATGACAGCGATATGATTGACAAAACACAAAGTTCCCAACTTCCTGCTATTCCCGCTACCTATAGACTCTGAGCCGCTCGGCCTGCGATACATCCTGACAGCTATTCAAACAGGCCCACGCATTACAAATTCAGATCAACGCCTTTTTGTAATAAGTAATCCAGTTGTGTCACCGCGGCACCGCTGACTTCCAGTCATCTCATAAGTATTCCAGGTGCTGCGAAACTGTATTTTAATGGCCAACACCTCGGGGGCTACATCTCAGGTGTGATTTATATCGAGTCATCGGTAACAATCACACCCAAGGATCTGACTTTGTGCCGGCTGGACAAGCATTGCTAATACGGCGCTGGCGGGGGAAGCAGGGACACATTCTCAATTTTTGTGAAAATTTAAATCAAAGGTGTCGCAGCCGGGGTGGGGAAAGGTGAGACGATCCAGGCGAGGGACGTCTGACAGGGCCCCACATTGGTACGCAAGCCGGCGTCTCATCTTTTTGAAGCAATTTCCTTCCGCGGCACTCCGGGGAGTGCTCTGATTTGCACTCGCCTCCCTCCTCCAAGTCGCTGTTTATCCTGCGTTTTACAATTAGAGCTGGCTCCCAGCTGCAGGATTAATGAAACAGGCAGACACATTGTATTTGAAGATCGGGCCAAACGTATGTGCCACAGCGGGCCGGCGGAGCGGAACCGTTATCTATGCATTAGTTGGCAATTTTCTGTACACTGATTCGACACATCAAGGGGATTTTCGAGAACACCGCAAGGAAGCCAGCGTTCAGATTATTTAAGAGGATGGTGCTAAGTGAACAAAATTACATTGATACCGCCGTAATTAGTTTTGATTTCTACTTAGTGTCCAGGCATGTGGTGTAAAAAATAAACCAATACTTGATAGAAATTAATAGAAATTAAAACAAAAGGAAAATCCCCACAAAAATCCATGCAAATTGTTGATCTGCACGAGGATGCAGGGTTTGCAGGTAATGTTGCTTAAAAATTCCAGTTTTATTGACATCTGTGTGTTCTGCTCAATGACAATATATTAAGATGGACTGAGCTTCCGGTTTCAAAAAAGTAATACATTTTGTCATTCGGCCAGCAGGGATCACCAAAAATGGTTGCAAAAAATTTAGTACTGAGAATATAATTAAAAACAAAACAAAACACCTTTCCTTGAGAGTTGTTTTCAAGATCTCAGTAATGCATGTTGTAATTTATAGAGGAGGAGGAAAAGAAGTATAGTGTGAGTGTTTGTGCGCCATCAGCACAATCACTTAAGGAACTCTCCCACTGCTTTGACTGCATGCGCTTTTAAAAGGCTCCAATCAGAGTCCCGCTCATTTTTATTGGCGCTTTTTTTATTTTATTAATTTTTTTATTGGCAAGGTCAGCAATGATTTTAAACACACCGCAGTGATTTGTGGCTAATTATGAGGGGGGCGGGGTGGTTGAGCGTGTGCTCTGGCGTGGAGTGTTGTCCGGCGGTTAAAGAAGACCACAATGCACCGAGGGGCCGCCGCACTTTTTACGAGGCAATATCTAACCGAGCCGAGGCTGCAGACGGAAAGGAAAAAAAATAAAACTGCAGGCAGTGAAACGTTTCTCCACCGATGGAGACGTTTCTTGCTGCCATTGCCGCTAGGGGGGGGGAGAAAACCTGCGAGAGTCACCCAGAAACAGCAGCAACCGATCATTCCATTCATGGATAATGGGGCGAGTCGTTTATTATTGCTCATTGGTCTGTTTGGTTCTGAATGGTGCCGGCGAACGCAGGTGTCTAATGAGGATTAACCCGAGACCTGCGCCGATGGGCTCAGAGAGCCGGGTGGCCGGGCTAATAATCCCTCGTCATCATCCGTCTGCCGCAGAGCGCTCCCTCTGCGCCCATCGCCGCCATTGTCCCCCCCCCCCATTCCACCAAGACGCTGTCCTCTGCCAGGGACGCAAAACGGCCATTTTGCTGCGTCGGCCAAACCAGCCCTCAGGTGGGGAGTTAAACACGCGATGCATATTTCAACGTTTAATGAGCCAAATGCCAACGATTCCCAGGAACTCGTCATAACCGTCGTCGGAAACAGGTTGAGATATAAATGAGTTCCCGCACACGAAGAATTGCATGTAGGGGATGTCTCCGTAAATTGGATTTGTCAGAACGACACAAATTGGATGGGTAATTTATTTTATTGGATGCATGTGTTATTTCGGCGGGAGCTGTTGGCAACCGGGAGGAGGTGGGAAACTGAGGTTCAGAGCGAAAACCTGAACAGAGGAAAAAACGGCAGAGAAGGGGAGCGTAGGTTATTCTGTTTTTCTTTTCTCAGATTAAAGACCTTTTTTAAAGCACAAATGGTCTTTAGAAGGTGATGGTCATGAAGAATAGAATGTTATTTTTTTGCAGTCTCTTTTAAAAAAAACAAATACTTCACAGAACCCCATTAAAATGAAGCAGAGATCATAATTACACAAATAATAATAATAGTAATAAAAAAAACAAAATAATACATGAAGTAAAGGCAAGATCAAACGGAATTAATTAAAATTATGGGGCTTGAGAGCGGCGCACGGGCAACTGTTCCACTGTAGAGCTTGATGAAACACAGTGGAGGTAAAACTGTTATCACATAACCAATAACAATAAAAGGCAGCTTGAAAAGGGTGTGCGAAAAGAGAAATTTTACCTGGTGTGATATCGCGCATGCGACTCGGGAACAATGGGATATAAAGTTAAACGCTTGTTGTTTTTGCCACTGCGCTGTGCTTTGAGGTGCGCCTCGGCTCCAACAGGCTGGCTTTAGATGAAGGGCTCACAGTTAAAGCCAGCCGTCCGGAAGCTGAGCCACATCAGAAACATGCAGAGCAGCAATTCTGTCAAGTACAAGGTGTTCACGCCGCGGCACCTCACGCCTCCAACTCAATCAATCACTCACAGACAGTGGGAGGTGCTTCATCTCCACCCTGAGCTGGGAGTCCAACCACCTGGCTTCCAGCTCCTGGCGGGCACCTGTGGGCTCGCTGCTGTAAATAATAAATAATAAAATAAATAATAATGATAAAATATGCAGGACATCTCCAGCAGCTGTGCAGAAGGTAAGGTGTCACTGGAAATAAGACTGCAAGGAAGAGAACAAAGCTCCTCGCACACTGCGAACTACAGCGTCAACCAATCACAGCGGCTGTTCATTGAGGGCGGCACGTTCCTCTCCCACAGCATCAACGGTAGCTGACGAGCTAATTATCTGTGTCTCTCCTCTTGTCTTGTTTGACAACAGCAGTTTTAAAACCAGCGATCCTAAAAAGCAGTTGGATTAAGTGGGACAGGTTGCGTGTGTAGTGTATTCAATGAGCGATTCAAGATGTGTGGACTTTGACATTTGTGCCATTCTGAGATTTGTTAAAGCTTTTTTTTGGTGTTTGTGAATAGGCTCATTCTTAGCGCCGAAAATGTAGGCCAGTGACAGAACTGAGCTAAATATAATTCTTGTTAGAATCTTGACATTTTAGTGCGATCAATATAATATCATCTGGCTAGTCAACCAAGCTGAGGTTGGCTCAGTGCACAATGCCTGCGGTCCTAAGTGAGCTTGTGCTAATGTTAGCATCAACCGTAGCATGAAGCGAGGACGGAACAGAATTTATCTCAAATGTGACACCTTTGGCAGACGTGATGAGGTTTCATGGAAAACCCCTTCTGCGAGATGATCCATCACACGACACGTGTGATATATTAGGACGCTGACTGAACACAATGGTGACTGCACAGGTGTGCTGGACCAATCAAAATTAAAGGGCACTCTAAAATATGCATGCAGCTCCAACTTGACATTTATGAGGCACCCAACTGTTGGCTGGATAAGGTTCTCCGCTGAATGATGGCCCAGTCGTCTAACAGGCAGTGTGATGTTCTGGGTGGCTGTAGAAGCTGCTTGACACATCAGCTATATTCAAAATATTTCAAAATAAAGTAATCGACATCTCCCCAAAAACCGGCTCAATAACAACTGCATCCAGAGCACAAATACGTCAGCTCTTCTAAGCACGTCCTGTGTATTTTATTGCCACCTTTTATTTATTTTGTTTTTTGTTTTTTTTTTTAAAATCATTTTGAGGCAGAAACTCTCCACTCCACTCTCTCTTTGCCCGACTGAATGGCTGTTTGTAATCTTATTATTAGGAAATGCTAATTCATGAATTGAATCCACAGCACTGTTACATTTCTCTCAAACATTTTCATGCTGATAATTACTTCCCGTGGTTTTCTGCGATCGGGTTGTGAAGTTTGTTTCTCCTATTTAAAAAAAAAAGAAATCCTCAGACAACTGATTATATCAATGACTTATGAATATCTATATAGATCCCTTTATATCAACACACATCAACATACACATTTTACACATTTCTTGACAAATTGGTTTTTGTTGGTGTAGATTGCGGACACAAAGAGAAAAAGGCTCTAATGTCCAAATACATATTCTTCTGCTTTCTAAACAGACCGGAAGCTAGGATATTTATGCCTGCAGGCCAGTATTTAAGCTACAGGGTTCTGGCTAGCAACACTGGTGTTTTGTGAAAACTGGATGTTCATAGAAACATAGCCGTAGCCAATCTCTTCAGCTGTTCCCTTCAGCGGTTTGTCAGTTTTGCAACAGTTTATTAATGTCAAATACCCTCCTGACGTCTGCTAGGGGTGGACACCCAAAGAGCGCCCCCTCGAGGCTGTGATTTAAAAAATTTATTTTTTTGGTGCAAACTCAAAACACAATTTTTCAGTCACACTGCAGCTATGTGTTGCCTTACAGTGTGTGGACCCTCCTGGAGCTCTGCTGATTGCGTTCCATCTAAGTGCCCTGATTTAACATCTACCATTACAAAACACAAGCAGCAGCTCTCTCCTCTACCCACAGAGTCCAAATCACCAATTAATTCGCTTTTTAAAGCTTCGCGTCAGGGCACCCCCACAGTCCAGCGGAGTTGGTTTGTATCCACGCGACCCCTTTCCCCCCCACCGCTTTCCCTCCTCTCTCCCCTGGTGGTTTTTTTGCACCCCTGCCTAATGGACAAGGACATAAAAACCTGCTGGAGTGAATTGAGCTTGAAACACACAGAGTAAATCAACCCGCGGTTGTAATGGCTTGCTGTGCGCGTGCCGACTTAATTAAAAGTGATGTTAAATAATTTCTCTGTGGCACCGGTGCCGCGAACTCGGCTCGGCCCTGCAAGTGCGACCCGCCGCTGCGCTCGCCACGCCTGATTTCAGCCGTCGTGCACGCTCGAGGAGCCGCAGTTATTCCCCGCTAGGTAAAAGCAGCACCGGCTGTTTAAATAATGACCGTCGTCCTTCTGCATTTCAGGCTAAACGCACGGAGGGCAACAGGGAACAAGAGGCCGCTCCTTTTTGGAATCTCACCACGGAGACATGGAGGAGTAACAGTCACACACAGTCGCAGTGAGACCGGAGCGGCGACGTCACTTTGTCCAGAGGTCGAGCGGGTTCTGTTGTCAGGCGCGTGCCAAGTCGCAGCCTGGTTTCCCCAGAGATTGATTCCAGGCTGCAGAAATAGTCTGTGGGTGAGCTCGTATATTACGAGATGATTCAGCCTCATTAAAAACGACTCGTCCGGCCAGCCGACATATTGTCAATTCCAGGCGGCCGACGGGACGGCGGTAAACACGCAACGGGTCCGTCGGCGCACGCGGCGCTTTGCGGCCACTGAGTGCATTAAGTGAAAAAAAAAAAATAATGGATTGTTTTTATTTTGTCGATCATCCGCTGCAAAAAACAAAATAGAATAGAAGTAGCTGCTGTAATTACTGTGTCGAGAGAGTGAAAAAAGGACTTTAACTTGTCCCCAACAACTCATTAAAGATTCATCAATACCCCCTCCAATGCGTAGACGCATGAATTAAAACGCAATTATTGTGCAAAGTGTGTAATTTAATATTCTTTATCTTGTCACTTCCGCAGCTGGGCGGTCGCTCGCTCACTCGCTCGCTGCAAACGGCCTCCCAGGCCGCCCCGCATCAGTCAGCCGGGCCCGCAGAGTGCTGACAGTGCAGCCGACGTCGCTGCGCCTTTATAACGGCATACATCAAGCCTTAAACGCTTGGCGGAAACACTGAAACACTGAAACATGTGCGTGGAGGTAATTTTTTGTTGCCCTATACATCTTGCGCCCGGGCAGACAGAGTGTCGGCGGAAAGGGTGCGAAATGTGGCGGCGCCGAGTTCCCGGCGATGGCGGTGATTTTCTTTTTTTGTGTGTTTCTTTCCTTTTTTCCCCCTCTCTTGTCAGACTTTGGTAATCAGCCAATCTGTGGCATCTTGCACTGGGTCTCCTGATTCCGCTCTCTCTCTCTCTCTCTCTCGTTCTCTCCATCTCTCACTTTCTCTCTCGCCCCCGAGCAATGCAGCTCACTCTGAAGTGCTCCGCCGTGTCAAATGCTTTACAAAAGGTCCACATCTAAATACTTCATGGGACGCTGAATGGCTCTATGAATATGCGATGGGAGGGCAGAGGCACCCGTTGGAATTGAACGTTACACAACGTGATCATCTGCATAAGCGTGCACTTTTTTCCTTCCCATCTTTGGAGATGATCGGCCTTGGTCTCGTGCCCTGTTGTGTGTTTTGTTTTTGTTGGGCTTCTAAACCTGAAAGTGAACGGCGGTGATGCGACGGTGTCGCTCCGCCCGCCGCTGACCACCCTGAACTGCACCTCCGCCACCGCTGGGAAGACGTCACCACGCATCACGGCTGATGTGGTGACCAGCTCAGTGGCCATGACTGGGGGATAAAAAAAAACACAACCAAAGAAAAGGAAGAAAGAATGCCAAGCCGGGGTTAATTGACCCGCAGTGATTGTGGGCGGCAGCCCATCTCTGCCTTCCTGCTTCGTCAAACACAATCAGACCGGCTCTTGAGTGCTTTGTACCCCAACTTTGTTTTTGTTTGCGTCCAACTTGTTCACGACCTTTTCCAGGATGACCACCCTCCCTCAAACCCCTGTCCCAAAAGTGTCTGCATCCCTCCGTTCCGCAGGAAATGTTGGTCTTCTTTAGTTTTCTTCCCCGTTGACATGGCGACGGCACCCTGAGATGGAACAGAACATCTGTTCAGTCAATAACTGGACCTGAAACCCTCGTTAAATTGTCTCACCAAGCTGAAGGCCGCTTGTTCCGTCGCTCCGGCTACATTTTAAGGATTCAAATTTCCCACAAGATTTGATCCTCAAAGCTTCCAGGGAATGACACACTTATTATTCTTCCTGTTTGCATATGGTGGTCTTGACACACTTCCGTTCAAATCAACAAACACTGTAGAGCAAAGTCGCCCTCACCTCCTTCCCCACCACCACCACCCCGCTGTGCCATGCACCGTGCTAAATGAGTGTTTCACAAATGAGGCCCATTGTGGCTAAGTGCATTATTTTCATAGACAGTTTCCAGTGACTCCAGAGAGCAGGCAGCAGGCAAGCGCCAATTAATGAAGGAGTTAAATCATGAGCAGACGAGACTTAAAACACACTGCAGGCCAATTATCTCCTCCGCCAGTGTGTAATCCAAGGTTCTGCACCTTCACTGCCTCTGGCAGTCCTGTCTGTGCCTGCTCGGAGAGCCGTGTGAAGTCCGGCCTCTGGTGTGACCTGGAACTGGCGGCTCCCTCTTCTGCAGACGTCCCATTTTGCAGACAGAGCAGTGATGCATCGGTTGCTGCCGGCAGAATTGGATAGATAAATAGAAAGAAATCCGAAACACCCCAACCTCGAGTCCGTGTCTGGTATTGATCGGGTCATGCACCAGTAGATCTCCATTTGCCTCGACTAAAGTACATCATGCTTTTTTCTCTGGGCTGACCCCGAGGATTTGCAGGTAACAAACCTCAGAGTGGGCGGGTGGGAGGGGGGTTTGCGTTTGGATCACATAAAATGCTAAAAAGGTTATTTATATCTTTATAATGCTAACACAGGTTTATCCTCATTGAGCTGAGAGAAAACAGTGATGCAGGGACTCACGTGGCAATGGTCAAGTCGCTTTTGTTGCAAGTTTGCCACAAAGGGCCAGTAGCACTGGAACTGCTTTCTAAAAGTGCGGTTATGATGCTGCTGAAGAGGCAAATAGTTCATTGTGTACAAAAGACGAGACACAATCAAGCTACTTCGCTGCAGTTTCACCGTTCATTCACATATTTGGTCAGCTTTGACCCACTGAACGTCAAACGATGTCGACGTTCAGTCGGCCATACATGCTTTGTGATCGTCTGTGATTTTGATCGGAGAAAACGCTGGGGGAAACCCACATACGCACAGCAAGGAGCAAACTCCCCGCTGTGTGTGCAGCCGGTGCTCAATCTCAGAAGAGAAAGAGGAGTCTGTGGCTGTTATGGGACAGAGCTTTTATCGTGCCGGTGAGGAATTTGCTTTCGACTTTGCAGCGCTGCATCATAAAAATGGCATAAAAAAAACAACAACAACAAAAACAAATAAACCCCAACTGTATATGCATCCAAACACCTTTTAAAACAGCAGACACCTACATCCATTCTATTGCAAATGGCCATTGTGTTATCATCCATCCGACCACACAGTGCATTCACCGCTTATCTACTCTTATATATACTCACAATTGCAGTGCTGGAGCCTGTTGCAGTCGTATAGGGGTGAGTGCGAGTTTAACCGCAGGGCCACATAGAGACACAAAGAAGCATCTCCACTCACAAACACGTGCACTTTTGCACTACAGACAACGCTGGAGATGCCATGGCATGCAAACTTCACACAGAAAAGGCTCCTGTACCGTCACAATAACATCAGGAGGATTGCAGACGCACAGACACTGCAGCGATATCACAGTGAGCAGAGGATTTTGGATCTGCTCAGTGGGGAATCTTCACCGCCCGCCCGCCCCAGGGGGCGGAGCTGCTGCTCAGGGGTGAAGAGCGCGACTCGGCTCAGAGATGATTATGTTTTGTGTCAGAAAATAGTTCTTTTCCCCACTGCAAGCGGAGGCCCGACGGTGCTTCTGAAGTGCAGAATAGAGAGGCGAGGACGGACGGAGCACCGGACGATGAGGAGCCGGATAAGTCGTCTTTTTTTAACGCCGCATCCCACCTCCTCCTCAGAACCCCACCACCGCCGCCACCACCACCGCCGCCACCACCACCACCACCACCACCACCGACCCCCCACGTGAGGCGAAACGGCACGTCGTCTCCAAACAGAGAGTTGCATCTTTCAAGCATTTGTGCCGCTGTTGCATCACATGGCCCTTTAATCTCGGCTAAATTTATTGGCGAGGCGAGTGCAGAACGGCAACGCGGCGGCGCTCAAAGCGCAAAACCGCCGCATCTTATCGCGGTGCAGCGCGCACTTTTTTCTCCCCGCCCCCCCGCACACGTTTAAGCACTTTGAACTCCTCATCTGCATTTATATAAGGCTTCATAAAAGCTGGTTTCGGCTCATTTTTTTTCTTTTTTTCTTTCTTTTTTTTTTCTTTTACCTCCCTCCTCCTTGGACAGTTTTGAGGAAGAGGGAAAGAATTGAGATGTCGGCATGGGAGACTCACTCGACGGAGGCAGCAGCTGCATAAACGATGATACCCCCACTCTACCACCTCCACCAACACCACCACTATTTAATGTTTATTCACAAGCTCGCATTTCTCCACCGATTGTGCTGAGTCACAACCCCATGTGCATGCAGTCAAATCATCCTGTACCATAGCAACCGTAACTTAGCAATTGGTAAACCTCTTCCATTTGAGAGCTTTTTGAAAAATGTCATTATTCTTTCTTTCCCCCCGACTTTATTCTCCAAAACTCACCACAGTATGAAGCGTGGCCCTCGGCATTGCTATGCATTCCTCCTCGCTCTACACGTCTCAGTGAAGCCCTCAGCTACAACTTTCTTGATTAACAGTCTTGCGGTGATAAGTGGTGTCTAATAATTAATTCAATTTCATCTAAAATGCACATCTCTTCATTTGGTGGGTGCCTGTGAAGATGTAGCATGCTGGAGTTATGCTAATGTCCGCGGTGGATTCTGGGCTCTCTGACAACTGGTGAGGCCCTTTTCGGTCCTGCGTTTTCGATGGTGTTGACGGGAAACAACTGCTAATCCCACTTGAAATCATAATAATCCAAAAAAATAGAGGAAAGAAATATGGTAATATATTCATTGCAAGATGGAACAAGTCATTCAAAACAAGCTGTTGTTAATAGATTTCAGAGCAGCAGAGCTGTGTCAGTCACGACGGCATTGTCGTGGTTGGAGTCTCGGGAAGAGTGAAAATAAGGTTGGAAAGAGTCACGACGACCCGGAGAGAGAAAGACAGAGTTTGACGCTGTTCTTTCAAGAATTTGTTTTTTGTGTGTGTGTGTGCATGACTACGAGTCCACACCCCACCCCACCTGTTTTTCAAGTTTGCCATCAGGAAGATGTTTAACACACCCAGACCTGTAATGACAGTCGCAGGGGTACATCAGAAAAAGTAAAAAATAAAAAATTTAAACAACCTTCATTTCAGGTGGTGGTGCGGAAAAAAAGTGGAATTGACTCATTTTACACAGCTGCACATCTCCTGCGCTCGCCATGAGACTTTGCGCAGGTGGCTGTGTTATTTCTCACACCCTCCAGTGTGGGACTGACTGGCACAGACAGCAGCACCCGGCAGCTGCAGCAGGCTGGTTATCGATGGGCAGTCGCTGCGTGAGGCGCTCATCGCAAACCTGGACACGGGTGAATCGCAACGACGTTGATCTTTAAGTCAGAAAGGTGGCCGACCGGTGGGAAAACAAACAGGCGGGTGAGGGCAGTGATTCTGTCACTTTAGCCTTTAAGTTGGTAGATAAAGGTCCTGGGAGTCACAGCAGTGTGTCAATGAAGCGGTTCGGCCTCACTGAGTTGACCAGACGACGATATGCAACATTCAACCAGTGACTGCCGCAGAGACACCTGAAACCATGTCAATTATGAGCTGACAGTCGAGAAAATATCTATCTATCTATCTATCTATCTATCTATCTATCTTGAAATACAGTGTGTGGTGCCATAACGCTGTCTTTTTTAATCACTGACTGACTGTTTTCCCATCTACGTCAGTGTTTCATTGTTCTATTCTGACTTGAGAGCCTCGTCGTGTCACCAGTCAACAGTCCAATTACAAAGTTCAAGGGAAAAGTTGTTGCATGAGAGATCATACCTTTTTTTTTTTTTTTTGAAACCATCTATACTATGTCCAGTGATATTAGGCCAGTTTTGTATTTAGGCCTGTAAAGGCACTGCACTTTTTCCTTTGAGGATCTCTGCCTGTGCTTGAAATGAAACCTCTTTTGGAGACCCGTCATATGCCATTTCCGTCGGGGTAGTTCTCTAGGGCAGGTCTGGGAGCGAGGCCTAATTTAATCTTTTTTTTTTTTTTTTTTTTTTCTTTTCTGGCAGATAAAGAACCTGACCTTGGCCAGGCAAAGTGATTCTAGAATGGCAACCGGTCTTTGATGAGCCCATAAGAATGAGCTCGTTACAGTTCAGGGTCTGGTGATGCATCTATGTACCAAAGGCAACATCACTGGCCACGCTACTATTTGTGAAAACGAGAGCGAAACACAGACCTTGTAGTTAAAGAGGTGGCAGTGGACCAGTAGTGGATGAAACAGGTGTGAGAGACCTCACTTATGTTGAAGGGGAGGGGAAAAAGTATTTTTCTCAATTCACAACATAATCATCTTGTTCACTGTGAAAAACGGAGACTAGGATATACAATTTTTTTCAGTAGGATTAATATTGTTTTATTTGAGTTAATGAATTTCATTGTAAAATCTCTATCATGAATCATCAATAACAGCTGTGCTCTATCGCCCTCTAACTGGCAGCTGGATCTTGCACAACTCAATGAGTCAATGTGCTTTTCTTTTTCGGCCCTTTTTAGAACCAGCACCAGTCAAACAGTAGCTCCAAGTTCCAGCTGGTGGGATGTCAGAACATCACTGTCGGGGTCTATTGTGGTTAAATCACTGTTTTTCTTCCCCCCCCAAAAGAAAACTTCAGTTGAATTCCACTCTGAGCTCTTTTCAATGGTGGATCTTGTATTTTTAGCCTCTCCAGGGTTCAAACCAACTTCTGTGTCTACCTTGACACTAAAATGTTTTTGTGCTGACAGTTTATTTTGGTCCACGCTCCCACTGCCGCTCAGAAAGCACCGCAAGAGATAAGAATTCCAGGCATAAAAAAAACAATAATATAATCGAGCAACAATTCCTTGGTACGCATGTATAAAAAACAGCTGACACCTTCGACACCGGCTTCAATAAGACGGACGACCTCTCCAGGATTTAGGAAAAGACGGGCATGAAAGTGTGGAACGAGAAGACGGCTCGACTCCTTCTGGCTGGGAGGATGACCTCACTCCTCGCAATGCTCCGGCTTCCTTCTCCTTTCCCAGAAAAAAGTCAGTCCCCTCTTCTTTTTATTATCGCTCACTGGCTGTCTTATCTTGTTTGCTACTGCCGAGTCTTTGAGGTCCACTGTGCCAGATACGCACGCACACACACGCGCACGCACATACACACAGAGCCGCTAACACAAACAAGTGCGCGCTCTTCCTCTCTCCTGCCCTCGCCTAAGGGTTTCGGTTTGATTCATGCCCTTTGTCAGAGTTTGAGTAGGTCTCAAAGAAATAATGGTGTGACTTCCCTGGGAGTGGGCCGCCTCCCTTAATTGGTGTCTTTTCTCGCATGTACATCACATTCGCCCTTGTTCACTCGAAATCACACATCAAAGCCTCGGAAAAAAAATCTCCTTTCCTGCGGTGTCAACTTGGAGTTCAGACCACAGAGGTCCTGGTAGGCGCTGCCTTAAAAAAAAAAAAAAAAAAATAGGAGAAGGAAAGGAAAGAATCGAAAGAAAAGTGCCAAATTGGAGGCAGCCGGCTTTGTTATCCTCGGCAGACGGCATTATTCATACATCCCGCTGAGACCGGCCCCTCAGACGCATGATGCTGAAAAACGTTTGCCGTCTCGGTTTAAGAATCAAACGGTAGCGGCTCCGCGAAGACAACAGTCCGCCGTAAATTTTTTAATGGAAGGAGGGAAATTTGCATTTGAAAGCGATCTGATGCGTTCACAGACATTTAGGGATTTTCTCTAAACATACTGGCGGGGAATAAAACCCCAGCAACAACAACAACAACAAAACAAACGTGTCAGTTATTGTTATTCCTGTAAGATTTCAAACGTGCCCTTAAGATCTTTCTGCCTCACGATCGCTGACTGCTGCATTGCGCAATTAAAGACAATGTTCTCTCAAGAAAAGGCAACAAGCTCTTCTGTAACTGAATCATCTCAGGCAAGTGAGGTCACAATTAATAGATCAACATCCTGTTTACAGATGCAAATGGACAAAATACACACGTATACGTTTATATACACACTGAGTGGTAGCTGATATTCCACCTACTCTTTCAGCTAAGTAAGTAAGGTATGCTGCGTGTACAATAGCATGAAAGCTCTTGCTGCCTTCTACCACACTCTGAAACATGACCCACAACATCACAAGACGGCCTCTTCGGTTGTGATTTTAAGGGAGAGCGTTTGTGTGAACTCAAGCTAGCCAGTAAGCTAGCTAGCAAGCTATGGTGGTCTTTGCAAATTAAAAGCACATCAAGCTCTCCACCAAATTACGAGGTTCTTGTAATTACACCCATTTTACACACCTTTAAGTCATCGTCACACAGACAGCCAATATTACGATGTTTTGACAATTTTGCTGGTAGCACTTGGCTACTAGCTCTGGCGTTAGCTGCCTGGTTGAGCATCTAGTGCTAACACTAGCCGCCCTTATGAGCTCCTGGCCTGTATGAGCACTCGGTGCTAGTGCTATCAGCCTGTACAAGCTAATGATGGTGCTAGCAGCCCATATGAGCACACCATTCATTTTACTGTGTTGCTCAAGTGCACACTGCACTCCTTCCTGTTTTAGTTCTCACTGACATTTCTGAATCACTAGTCCAGACTGGAGATTAGGGAGGTATTGTCTCCCTTTTACGCAACTCCACAACATTTATGTTTATTTGAAAATGTCACCAGAGCCTCTGTCGACATTACCAGGGAGAGTCATTACCGGGTGATATTTCCGTATTACGCAGACTGTTCCTTTAAGCGTCGAAAAAGCGAAATACGCTCCTGAGCGGAATAATTTAGGGGGAAATAATAGGTGATTATGGCGGAATGAACGGCTCCCGCTGCCTTAAATGATGGGGAACACATGTCTCATACACAATTTAAGCCGGCAGGTTTCCGCTGTCACCGGCAAAAATGAATGGTCATGTCTTTGGCTGCTCGGCCGTGAAATTGCTGCTGTATTTGGCAGATCGGTGCAGGTTAATGTACTCTCTGCGGTGCCACTTCTCATCCCCCCTTGTGTCTCTCTGGCTCGGCCTGTCTGTGTGTGAGAGTGTGTGCATGTGTGTGTGCAGGTGGTGTGGTGGCCTCACTGGGGGCTTCAGGTGACTTTGGGGGTTAGACAACAAAAGAGGCAGGAGTGGGGGAGGGGGTGCTGTTCCCTGTGACGTGGAAACATGTATGCCAAACTGGCCTGATGGATGGAGCCGATCCGAGTGTTCCTGGCTGCTCCAAACCTGCTCTAATGAGCACCGGGACGGGGCTTCTGCCCCTGACAGAAGCCGCTGGTGCTGCTTAGCAGCAGGTTACTTTTAAGGGGTTGGGTGGGGGGGGGGGGGGGTAGAGGGGATCCCTTCCCCCCCTCCTGCACCTGCCTGCTCTGCAGCTCGGGCGCTCAGCAGCTCAGCCCGCTGCTGGCTGTCGGAGTCGCTTCTTGTCTCAGCTGTGCATTGATCGCGCTGTTTTAGATCCGCTTTCATCTATAAATAATGGAGTCATCTGCAGCGCCGTCCCTCTGAAACCCCTCTGTTAGCGGCGCTGGGCAGAGACCATCAGCCCTACGAGGTATCACGTCGCTGCCTGACTATGATAATCATTCTGTGGTCGACTCTGGCTTTCTCTCCTCCTGCGTCCCACAGTTTGGTTCTCCATCTCAGTAGGGGTGGGGTGGTTCTGGGGATTTTGTATCGATCCAATCATCACGCAGGAATCAACCCGATATGATACTCGTCCTGGTATCGACGCTATCGATATTTAGATCGATACTCCTTGACCTACATCCCAGGCTGTGGCTTCTTGCACTCTTCAGGTGAAGGCGCTGATACGGGTGTACCGTCCCCTGGAGCTCCTGCACGCTACCACACCAGCCACACCTGTCACATGACCTGTTCCCTCACCGGCCCCGTGACGGCCATTGCTAAGGTGGCCAATGTGCCATCAAAGGGCCGCTGTGCTGATCTCCAGGCCCACTTGAGGGGTTGAATAAAGCGGTTGACTCACTTTTTTTTTTTCCGTGCCTGCAAATGTTGCTCCAGTCACACTCTCTGTCTCTCTGTCTTCCTCTCTCTCTCTCTCTCTCTCTCTCTTGGCGCTAGCTCATTATCAATGCTTGGTTGGGTATCTTAACCAGTGTACTGTAAATGCTTTCAATAGCAATCTGGGAGGCCTGAGAGTGTTGTGATTTCCATTCCGCTGCACATTCCTCTCTGCTGGTCTCCGGAGAGAGTGGAGGGATTGCCGGGGCCTCCCCTGAGGCCGGACACCAAGCCCCAGGCACAGGCAGCGGCATGAAAAACCCAAGATGGAAAAACTCGGTAGTTCACTTCACTTGCAATTATTATTCTAATTATTTTTCTCTCGCTTTTTTCTTACCCCTGTTCCAAACGCGATCAGATCCATGCTGTTGTTTGTGCGCCACGGGCTACGGCCGGGCGGAGCGAACGTCTGCAAATAGACGGGCTGTCGTTGGTGATGTGTGCTCACATGTGATGTGTTGTGAAGTTTTCTGGAGAACTGACACGTTATATAATGGGGAAGTGCACTGCTTCCCATCCCCCCACTGCGCACAAGATGCGCATTAAGTATGCAAATGACGCGGGAGTGGGCAGGGCTGACGTGAGTGCTCAGAGGTGAGGCAGCAGCCGGGGGTGGACGGACCACACGGCACAACACGCATCTTTTTTTTTTTTTTTTTTTTCCCAGTCCAGCGTCGCCATCCATGATTCATGAGGGGACGGCGAGTTTGAAGAAAACTTTGCAGGCGGTCCTTTTTTTGAACAACAAGTGATGAAACGAAGGTCTGCGATCAATTGGTGGTGCTGGGCACCTTGTCGCTCGGTGGATGAGTCATCGCGAATGATTTGCCGCTGTGTGACAACACAAACTGATAGAAGTGAGAAATTGAATTTTTACTTTGCCGTTGTTTTTTTGATGTTGCAATTATAAACAACTTACAGCAAATAAAAATAAAAGAAAGGCTTCAGCCTGTTGAAGCTGAATGGGAGAAAGGCTTGATTTGCAAAAAGGCGTGTATGGTTACTTGGGGAAAACAAATCTTCTTTTGTGATGGAAGTAGACCACCCTTTTTTTATAAAACTTATTTACAATTGGAGATGGCCCCTACGCGTCCTATTTAAAAGCAAACAAAGTGTTAAGTGTGGCTCCAAAGGCTCCGACCGCTTAGTGATTTGTGTGCAGAGGGAACCCTCAGAGTGCTTTACAGCTTGATTGTCATCACTTCTTCATAGAAAACGATCTGACATTGTCATATTGTAGAGCGTCACTTTGAAATCCACACTGGGATGAACTTTGTGCGGGCGAAACGTGGACGCATTTCCTCCCCGCAGAGCCACGACTGGTTTTCCATCTTAATCTGGTTCTAAGAAGACTCACAAGCCGACAAATGGTGCCAATATCACATCAAAAAGCCGGATTTATCCTTAATCTTTCCCTTTATGTCGGAGCACTTGACACGGGCCATTTCCCATTATGTGGCTTTGTTGTCTGGATTAAGAGGCCGGGTTGTATCTAATGAACTGTGATATCTTTACTAAGGAGGGAAAGTAGTGGGGTGGGGGCCGGGGTGGAGAGATAAATTGTAAGAGTAGTCACATATTTTGAATTAGCTAGTGAATTGATTGCAGCTTCACCTCGCCACTGATAGCAGGCCCACGCCAGAAAATAAATTTGGACTTTCTCGCATTTCCCAGAATTCCCAGTGCGGATTCACGGTCGGCTCACCTCGTGTCTCCCCTGCCGGCGTCGCAGCCGCTGCTGTAGCGCGAGAAGGCGAGTCTCCGTCCTGCAAAACTGCTAAATTATTCTGTGGAAGGGTTTTTGGAGGCGCGCTGGGCTAAACGGCTGCCAATAAACAAGCCTCGGCGGAATCAAATCAGCCTTGCAATCCTGTCACGCAGCTGTCACACTTCTTGGAGACAGGTATGAATCAGCATCGTGTTCGCTTCCACACAGGAGACAAAAATCTGAGAAAACAACTCGCGCGCAGAGTCTGCTGTTAAAAAAAAAAAAAAGCACTGGAGTCGTCTAACAACAAGGTTGGGTGATGAAAGGTGCCGCCGCCAAAAGCTCCTGGTTTCGGGTTGCAGCAGGGTCCCTCCTGCACATCGTAACAATAGCAACCTGAATAATATAAGATTTTTTTTTAAGATCCCCACATGTGCTGTTAGTGAACCGCAGTCTCCTAGCAGCACTTATAAAACACAGTGTGTTTTTTTTTTTTCCACTGTGAGGTCAGAGGCATGAAACTTTGATGTGCGCTGACGTACGCAGAACCTTAAAGCCGCCCATAAGCTCATTTGCAGCGCCGTGCGTCTGAAATTATTTAGCCCCGGTGTCAGCTGTGCCGAGAGGCGGCGGAGCCTGCCGGCCCTGTTTGAAGTTGCGCGTTAACACTGTTGAAATATTTACAGTCTTGAGAGGAAACAGGAAGGTCTCGACACAGGTAAATAAGATATTTGCACAAATAATGAACACAGGAAATGCCTGAAAAAAGTAACACCGTTGAAGTCGAGTCAACTACACTATTGGTGAAAAACATTTGAGGCACACACGTTGGCTGCATGAGATGACAAACTTTTTTTTTTTTTTTTTTTTTCCGGTTTAATGGTTAACAATAACACAACAAAACAAAAATATAACTAAATCCTTGTAACTGGTTTGGATGACAAGGAAAATAGTTGCGCTGGATTATCTACTGGACAGAGCAGTGCACGTGCAGAACAGAGCACATGCGGGTGACTGGAGTGGAATAAAATTGAACTTGAGATTTAGCTGAAATGCAAGAAATGCCAAGAATGTTTTTTTTTCTCCACCACTCCATGAGCGACTGACTCCCCACATATTTGATACCAAGGTCACCAACACAAACTCTTATCAGTTCCATTTTTGTCCCAGATCTCATTCTGCCGCCTTCCGTCTGTGATACTGACTAGCAGTAGCGGCTTTGTTAGCGTGTCAGATATGAAGTAAATATGAAATATATAAGTAAAACAAAAAGTCAACAAAAACAATATTGTAATATGATGAATGTGGCATCTGTGTGTGGGAAAACCAGCTGAGACAGCAGGAAGTGTTGTACGTTGGGAAATTGGTATTGATGTTTACTGTGTTATAAAATGAAATGATGTTTTTGCAATAAATGCACGTGTGATAAGCACGCACATGCGAGGTGTCATGCATCATCTCACCTCCCTTTGATTTCCTTTAGGTCAAAATGTTTAGGTCAGACTCTTATCGTAATTGCAGGGTTATTAATCCAAGAAATCTAACAAAAAAAAAAAAAAAGAGCTCAGCAAAGTTAGAAATTGATTTGGCTGATCTGTTTTTTGTCCCTTCATCTCCAATCGAACCGACTCGCCTCGACCGTCTGACCTGTGTGTGGTTAAAGTTCACTTTATTGACAATAATCAGTAATCAGGGAAGCACCTGTGGCCATCTGCTTTCATGCCCCTCACCTTCTCCTCCACCTGCCTCAGCGCTCGGAACAAAATATTAAACACCGGAATGTAAAAAAAAAAAAAAAAAAAATGCAGCTTTGCATAAGTGATAGCCAGACAGTCTCCTCCAGCGTATTAATGGCGGAGATTAAAATACATTTTTTTTTTTTTTTTTTTTTTGCTGTTGCATCGAAAAATATCAAAGAGCAACAAGAAAGAGCAGGGTTGAGGGTGTAATTGCTGCTGGGTACTTCTACACTTAATAGTAAAAAAAAAAAAAAAAAGAAAGAAAGAAAGAAAAGAAAAAAGTAAAGGGAAAACCTGCAAAATTAATTGAGGAGCCAAATGTTACTTCACCCCTGTGGCTGCTGGCAGAGTCCGAGTCCTGCGAAATGGAAACAGCTCCTTTTGTCTCAGAGCCGTGCTAATGTGCTGGTCCGCGTGCTTCGCGCCGTTATTTGTTTAGCTGCCAGAGCGACGTTAACGCCGCAAACGCTCGCCGCTTTTGTGAGTGCCAGTGGACGGCGGCGCTCCGGTTTTTGTCGCCACTAAATGGAATGGACGCCAACTGCTGCAACGGCGGCGCCAATCAGCCGCTGTTAACCCAAAGATTTGGGATTTGCCTGCGGGGCAGGTAATCCACACCAACGGGGCGGCGGCCGGATTGGTACTTCTGTGAAAGGGAGGGAGCGATTGGCTGAGGAGATCCAGCCGCACGACGGCCGCTGCGGCCGGAACCGTCGGTGGAGAAAGTCCGGCGTCGCGAGAGAGACTCAGTTCAGTGTTTTTAATTACATTTCACCTCCGTTTTGCTGGAGACGAGTCACCAAGGCACTTTTCCAAACCCGGGACATTGTGTCTGCGGCTGCGGGATTGTTCGATGACCCGGCGCTCAGCCGGGGCTTCATGCTTCACGGCGCCTCTCTTCAATCTACTCTAGTGTGGCGGCCGAGAAATTAGAGGAGGGGAGGGAGGGAGGCAGCGGCGTTGATACGTTTCATCTTTGCACAGAGGTCTCTCTTTCTCTCTCACTCTCTTTCTCTCTCACTCTCTCTCCCTCTCTCTCTCTCTGTCTCTGTCGCTCGCCCAGGCCAGTTACTGGAGCCCAGGCCGCAGCGAGACAGACTGTCCTGCAGGAACAGAACCGTGAATTGAAGCCGCGCCGTTGGGGGTTTTATGAGCTGGAGGGGGGAGGTAGTGGGGTTGTTTGGTATCTGTGTGACACCAAGTAAATACAAGCCAGTACTGATGTTTGAAATGTCAACGAGCATTGAATAAGACTGGGATTTTTGCCTTCAGTTAGTTGATTATGATGGTGGTGAAACAAAGATTTTACGCAAATAAACCTTTTTTTGGACTTACTACAAAACAATGTAACAATCTAAAAATGATAAAAATAATTCCCATTTTACGACACACAATTGTTTAAGAAAAAAGTCACTGGCGCAGACTCCCGAAAAAGCAACCATGGAACAAAATATAAACCTAACACTGTCAACAACGCGAGAAACTGCAACCACTCTCAAAAGTCTGCAATCTCGTCACGTAGGTATCGATCCGATACCAAAACTCACCATGGTATCAATGCTGTCAATATTTAGATCAATACCTGGCCCTGTTACGAGCTCCCTGAGGGAGTGACAATTATCGCAGCACAATGAATCAGGCGGCGCGACTGGTCACATGACCGTCTACCTGTTTCCACCTCCGATGCCTTCGGTCTCCCCGCGACGTGCCGCCGTCACCCGGCACTCCAATATTGGGAGACAAGGGAAGAACAAAAAAAGAAAAAAAAGAAAGAGAAGTGAAAGGATGTACCTGACAGCCACAAACGGCCTCCGAAGACACTGATGGAAACATGAGCGGCGGTGGGAAGCGGCTCAGAGCCGCAGTCGCCCCGGTGACGCCGCATCCGTCAATGACAGGACAGAAAATTGCGCCGTTGTGCCTCGAACGCCGCATCTACATGCCCCACCCCCCCGTCCCAGCCCCACTCTCCCCACACCGTCGCCGGCAGACACCACCCGCCTCCTCCTCCTCCTCCTCCTCCTCCTCCTCCTCTTCCATCTTGACTCAACGAGCGGGTTCTCGGCCGAATATAAATCATATTGGCTCAAATTGAGCAATGATCTCATTGTTGCGCGGCGCTGAGGGACGACGAGAGGGGACGAGGAGAAAAGAGAGGAGGAGGAGGAGGAGGAGAGGAGAGGAGAGGAGAGGAGAGGAGCCCGACATCCCGACATCCCGACACGGATCCCACTAAATGTAGTTTGTGACTCGTCCTGTCACTTCGACTCGCTTTGTCAATTTGGAGCAAACGCCAGCGAAGGTGCCGTGCGCGCGGGCGTGTGCGTACGTGCACGTGTCTCGACCAGCCCCACAGTCCGCTGAGCCGTGCACGGGTCCACGAGCACGTCCCTCTCCGGCTCTGGTTCAGGAGGTCAGGAAAGGTCAGGGATGGAGGGGAGGACGGAGCCGGCGAGTGGACGTGAATGCCGAGTGGGACTGTGATTGAGGAGCGCGAGTCCTTGATCGTCGCAGCTCCGTCCGAGGCTGAATCACAGCGAGGTTCTGCGCGTTTCTTTTTTTTTTATTTATTTTTTTTATCACCCTTCAGGCTGCTGCTGCTCTTTTTTTTTCCCTGGCAAATTTTTAAAATCAAAACCAGCGGAACCCAACCCTGATCCATTTGTTGAAAACGCAGCACAAGGCTTTTCATCCCTCAGGCTGTTCACAACAATGGCTCGCACACCCTTTGAGCTTATTGCCATAAAAGTGCAGTTTAACCACAGTATCAGAGCAGTTTAACATTGGCTGTGATGTGAAGAATGGTCTGTTGATGTCTCAACGCTAAAAAAAAAGGTCTGATCTCTTGGAATCTGTTTCTTTTGGTTGCCTACAGAGTTTGAGTCTCTTGGGTCTCTGGTTTTAATACACACTCGAGAAGAAGCCGTCTGACCTTTAACCTGAACATTTGTTTTGCGGAAAACTTTATTTTTTGTGTGTAAAGTATCACTGCGTTACAAAAAAAAAAGTACAACTGCACTTTTCCACTTTCTCCAGTGAAGATATAATACAATATGTCCTGAGAGGAAAAGAAAAGAAAGAGAGAAGAAACTTCTCGACAACCAATGCCATTTAAAGCGGATTAAATTGTGCTCTTTGAAAAATACTACATCTATCTACCTCTTCCATCAGCATCTCCGAAGTGAGCGAGCGGAACAGAACACGGAGTGCATGGAGAGGGCGAGGGGGGTGAGGGAGAGAGAGAGAGAGAGAGAGGGTGAGAGTTGGGGCAAGACGGCACGTGCTTTTAAAAAAGCAGCTGCTTATGCACGTGCGTAACGCTTGAATATACGCAGCAGATTCATTTTTTATATATTTTTTTAGCTTCTGATGCTTCTATATTTTTTTTAGCTGCTTATGCTTTTACGTGACTCTATGAGCTGTTGAGTTAGCTTGAGAGTACGACTGAGGTGGTGTGTGCAACAGTTAATGCGAGACACAATCATTAGATTCATGGAAAAAAAATAACAGCTCTGTAGTGGAAAGAAGCATCATCAGAGAGCTTCTACAAAGAGACGGAGCACACAGATCTTGAATGGAGAGATCTGGAGCAGCAGACGTGATGCGTGCCCCGCCCCCTTCTCCCAACAGCCAATCACCTGTGGTGTTGGAGCCAAACCAGAGACAAATACCGGTCAACTAGAGATGTGAAATACGTGCAATGTCCTGCACGGTTCTGTTGCAACGTCGATGTTTTTCCGTCACGTGTCGATGTTTTTTTTGTGCAGGATTGTCAGGTCAGAGGGAGGGTTTGGCCACGCCCCCATCCATTGAAAACAGGGCTCTGGTCTCCTGGGGGAATTTCGTTGGCTTCCCCCCAAGATAGCTGCAGACTGGCAAGGCTCGCTGCCAGAAGGACTCGTTCCGTCTACAGTAGGAAGTGACATCACATTCAGCCTTTTGCGGCGTGCGGGGTTTTACCCTCCTGCTGCTTGTGCACTGGCCTGGCTGGAAGCAAATTTGCAAAAAAAAAATGTTTAATGGATGCGGATTTGCTGGATTAAGTCTGACCTAGTGAACAGTGGGCTCATGTGACCTGACGACTTCCTGGATGTTTCCGTGACCAGTGTGGGAGGCGGCAACAGATCTGTGCGCACGGACAAGGACGCCTCATTCAGCCTCATTCTCAAATCCTCTCCGTTCCTCTGCCAGTTCTGCCGACTCCCTCCAGTAATGACGTCATTTCATTACCCCCGCAGAAAAGTCGCCTTTGCTACGTCCTTCAAGCAAACGTTTGCTTTAAATGCACCACTTTTGTTTTGCATCCCTGTGGAAGAGTAAGAGCCCACGTTTGACTTCAATTCTGAGCTAAAGCGGTGCAGTCAACGGCATGAAAAAACATGGCTGAGTGCCTGCCGCTGCAGCCGCTCGGTGTGTGCAGGGAGACGGAGTGCAGCTCCTCCTGATGGCGACAGCCGATGCCGGTGATAAAGGCGTCTGGTGGAACCCTGGTCGGGCTGCCGCTGCAGTATTCATCCCACTCCGTTTCATTTAAAATTGACAGTGACATTTTAACCTTTGGGGATGAATTTTGCAGATAAACACGCTCGGCCATGTTTCTTCGAAGGTGGTGGGCAGTGGCGGTGGCGGTGGGGCGCGCAGTAGGAGCGGCGGCGGCGGCGGCGGCGAGCAATATCAGGCTTCATCTCGTTGCTGCCCTCTGCACTCTCTCTCTGTATGTGTGTGTGCGTGTGTTTGTGTGTGTGGCCTTGATGGCGCCGCTGCATGTTCGCCAGGCGAGGTGTGCGACCCCCGCCCACCGACCTTCGCCTCCCCCTTCCCCTCCCTCCACCCTCCCAGGGCACCACCGTCAACATCTTCTTCCTCTTGTGAAAACACACACTGACACAAACGTTCAACGCAAACACGGATATTTCTGTCACTCACCGTCGACGCAGATTTTCCTCCAGGTTTATTTGCAGCACAGTGAGGAGGCTGGTTCGGCCTCACTCAACAAGTGGCAGCAAATAGCTAAAGTGATTTCCTCTGCACTGATTGGCCGACTGCGTCTCTGAAATGAAACAGATTTTCTTTCCTTTCCTTCCTCCCAACGTGCACAATGTTCACAAACAGGGCCCTGTGCTCCCCTCACGATGCACAAGGCTTAACCTCACAAGTGCTGTCTTAACCGAATAAGCCCCTGGAGGGTCCCAATCATAAGAGCTCCGTGAGGAAACCCGTCTGCGCGCTATTTATTCTGCTGAGCTGTGCATCGCTCAGGACTGGGCGACATCGAGCCTGGAAAAGATGCGTTTCCACTGAGCGCTGGACGGGAAATATTCCTCATGAAAATATCCCTTGCGCCAGGAGATCTTTTTCTTTCTTTTTTTTTTAGTCAATTTGAAAAACATATTTTTCAAAACTTCAGTGGCGACACTTGGAGATAGCGTGTTTTTCAGCAGGATCGGACTCTCTGATGTAGAGGCTGCTACAAGAGATCTGACTGCAGCGCATAATTCAGGAAAAGTTGAGCGAGGCCCTGAAGCTGTACATCTTCTTCTTCTTCTTCTTCTTCTTCTTCTTCTTCTTCTTCTTCTCTTTCCAGAAAACTCTCACAGCTGGTCCAAAACAAATACAAATGTTTTATCGACTGTTTGACCAGAGTGACGTCTCATTGTTTGAAGAAAATGACTTTTGGAAACATGCAGAATTAAAACCAATGTTTCTAAACAAACCTTTTCACAAAAATTACACGTCATAGTTGTGAGATCATTGAAGGTGCTGCTAAAAATGGTATTGGATTCGCAATTTTCGTAATATTTACATTCAGGCAGTTTGGCAGACATGTCACAGTGTTTTGTGTAAACTGGAGAAAAAAGAAAAAAGAAAAACCAAGTTCATGAATGAGTACATTCAGTCTTCCATTTTTGATGAACGACGCCCGCTGCTGAAAACCAATGATTCCGTGATTTCGTGCAATGCTGTTGCCAAAAATACCGAAAGAATGAAAAGATGGTCGATAAGGTCACACATTTGTCTGTCATCTTCTAAATTTCTAAATTGACTCGCTGATAATTACAGCTAACAGATTCAATAAATGCATGCTAATGAAGCGGCAGCTTATCCCTGTTGGCTCGCGATGATGTCATCAACTTGCGCTGCCAACGAGAAGCTAATAAAACCAACACACAACTATTTTATGTTGCTTGTGAACTAAGACAATATTGTCTGTGAGGAACGACTTATATAGCTTCATTATGTCGTCTACAGCGCACGTTGTTCCGGTGCATGTGCTGTTGCTGAGCTCAGAATCGGAGGGGAGGGCGGCTCCAGGTTGTTGGGTTAACTGAATAAATGGCTGTGATTCTGAACATATGGCGGGGACGAAGATGAAAATGGGCCAAAAGCTGTGAAAAGGTTTATGGTTTCGCCTCTGAGAGGTTCACGCTCTTCTCGTTAATGTGCGACGGTGTCACAAATGGTGTCACAGTCGGCGACCTGGACGACTGGCAACCCACTCCGACGCTGCGCACACGGGTTGCGTTATTGGTGGAACACAGCAGCGAGGCAAGCAGGAACTGGACCTGCCGCCCCAATTCAGTGATGGCAATGTGGTCAAATGGGTGACGACACCCAAACGGGCGACGCGGTGCAGATGTGCGGAGAGACGCGATGCCATGTGGGTTTTCAGAGCAGCTGCTCAGTGAGGGTCAGACTGTAACTGGGTGAGCTGACGGAGCGGCTGCTGCTGCTGCTGCTGCTGCTGCTGCTGCTGCTGCTGCTGCTGCTGCTGTAACTGCTGCTGCGGCGGCGTCCCCAGAGGACACGAGGCCCAGTCTGTCCTCCTGCCGACTGAAGCCCCCTGGGAGCCAGGGAGGCTGTCAATCCTCTGGGGAGGAGCGACGTCCAGGAGCCGGGAAGGGATCACCCCCCCCCCCCTCCGCTGTTTTGTCTCTGACCCTTCTACTGTTTGCAGCTTTGTGCACCTGTACACAAGTCGTGCTGCTCGGCGGGATGAAGGCAGCTGCTGCTCTGCCTCAGCATTGCCCTTCAGCGGCCAATTACGTTCCCTGTGTCTTGAAGGTGGCGAAGGGGGCGGGGCTTCTGTGACATAGTCATCCTGAATTGTGTGGTTGCTTTGTATCGGCAGACTTGCAATTTAGAAACTCAGATGGGAATTGTTAAAGTTAATATTTCAGTCATTTTAAAAAAAAAAAGTTGTAAGAACAATTACGCCTGATCTGACTGCACCTCTCTGATATAATTAGCGTTTTCCAATAAACACATTTTACACCTATGAATAAAGTTGCGAAAATAACGTTAAATAAAGAGAAAGAAAACATATTTAATACAATAAATGAATAAATAAACAAATACATGAAAAAAAATAAAAAGAATATAGTCAGATTTGGGTTCTGGAAGATTTCTTTTCCAAAAGCTAGTCATATAAATACAACTTCCAGCTGTACTAAACCAAATCTTCTGTTTTCATGAACTTGTCAGAGACCTGCCAGCCAAAAAACATTGGCAGGCAGGTGAACACAGATTGACCTCAGTGCTGCGGTTCCACCGGGTAAAAAAATATTCAGACATTTCTGCAAAGAAAATATTTAGTCTGGCAGGGCGGAGTTCAGGAAGTCTGCTGCCTTCCTGTCAGCTGATCCGAGCCCCTTCCCGACTCTTCAATCAAACGCATCCACCTCGCTGTTGATTGGCCGCCGTCCTCCCATGTTCCCCTCCGACCCCGTAACGATCCTCCTCCTGCCTGAGCCGAGGGCCGCCGCTGTCCAATCGGTCCCTGCTGGGACACATTCGCTCCTCTCTGATGTAAGGGGAGATTTCTTTTGTTCATCTTCAAAGAATACTCATTTGAAATTCAAATTTCGCCAGCCATGTTTCAGGCATTAAAGGGCTCTCACTCTCTCTGTTATGTATCTATAAACAACCCACTGAGGCAACAGTGATTTTAATGTCAGCACATTGAGCTGCGCCGGGTCCCCAGAGTGCCGTGCAAATTTGCTCCCTGTCGCTCTCACCACCTTTCATGAAAAAGCTTCCCTCTCTGTCCGGTATGTACGGAACCCTTTACAATCTTCATGTTTTCCTCGTGGTGCTTAACAATCGGCGGGGAGAGAGAGAGAGACAGAGAGAGTGAGAGAGAGATAGATAGAGAGAGAGAGAGACATTGTGTTTGCTTAAAGGAGCGGAAATATCGGAGCTGTGCTTTTAAAGTCAAATTGCTTTGGAAAATTAAACTCATTCAGAAAAGAAGCGCAAACGACAAAAGGTGCCAAAAAAATTAAAAGAAAAAAACCAAAAGCTAATTTAAGAGTCGGGCATCGATATTTTCCACAGAGTGAACATAAAGTAATGATTATTTTCAAATGAAAGGCATTTTAAATGTCAAAATCCCAGCACGCCATCGGTGTAAGAAAAAAAAACCCCAAAAAACAAATAAATACCAAAACAAATGTGATATTTCTGTGAGGCCTCCACCCTGGTTTACATGGGTGTGTTACCTGCTAACATGGCTGGTTTTATAAGTTTGAACTTGTCTCTTCAAAACAGTCGAATCAACCCTGTCGTGCACAATTCGGAAAGAGCACCCAGTCCCTTCATAATCAGTTCTAATGGTCTTGTTGTCTGCTTACTTATTTACAACTAAATCTAGCGTCACAAACTGCTGCGGGACGTTTTAGTATTTACTTTGTTTCACTGACAAATGAGAAAAAAAAAGGCTTACACAACTGCCATAACGCGGCTTCTAATGTAGCCAGGAGGGCTGCGTATGCTAGCGTCTTATTTCATACCGTTATCTAATCATCGCAAAATAATCATCTTATCGTCTCAGGCGCGGCCCGTTATCTGCTGGAGAAATCAATGTGAAGTCATGTGAGGAGGGAATAACGGGAAGGAGGAGGCGTCCCAGATGCTGATTGGACAGAGTTTCTGTCTGTCTATCACGTTCTGGTTCAGATTCTTCCAAGGTCGCCGCAGCTCAAAGGCTTTCTGGTGTATTGGGCGGCCACGGAGCGCAGCATGTGTTTAACTAAACTCCCTCCAAAAACCAGTGGGGAATAAAGCAGAAACACGCCGTCCACTGAGAAAAACACTCAGCACAGTTTGTTCTCCTTTTCACGCGTGCGGATATACAGCCGCCCACAAGTGCAGCATCCGCACTAATTTCCCCGGCATTGTTTCCATATTGGTAATTGCATCCTACTTCCTGGTTCTTTCCACGGCAGCTCGGAGCTCTTTCTTTTCGCTTTGATCGCAGCTTAACCCCCTTGGGTGCCTTCCGACTCTTCATCTGTGATGGAAGCTTGTTTAAGAACGCATCTAATGGAACTTTAAGGCTGACTGGAACTGTTTTTATTGGAGGTTTAAGATGGATGACGAGAGGTTAACGAACGGCTCTGTCCGGTGCCATGTAAGTGGCTTGAAATGACACCTTGCAGGAACTATTGATCAAACACAAAGCCCACTGGCACATCAATAATGATATGTTGAGACAATAAGCTTTATAATGCAAATAGCAACTCATTTTAAAATCATGAGATTCCATCATGGAAAATGTTTTAGGGGCAGTCGCCCACAGTCGCTCCCGTCTTCTGTAGCAACATGCCATGATGCACAACTGAGATGAAAAAAAAAAAGAAAAAAAAAGATGAGATGCGTTTACATGCACACTGACCCATGTAATTTGTTTTTACAAATGGGCCTTGAGAGGTTCTGCCCAACTGGAGGTTGTCACTATCCGGTAATGAAAGCGGTAACCACAAATCAAACCGCTGTGGCTGGAAAAAGTGTCGCTGTTTAATTAACCAGCGGTTTACCCCGAGTGTTTCGCAGCCTGCCTTATTACGTTAAGAACACGCATTTACACATTTTCCTCTCAACACACGCTTAATTTATTGAAGAGTGTTGGAAATCCAAATGTGATTTGCATCAGCAGCTCATGCATAGGGAAGCGCATCCGGGGGAACGCGCTGTACATTAAAGGTGGGCTGTGAAATCAGGCCACGTCGAGACTCTCCTGCGCCTCTGGTGAGGAACACGTACTGTAACCGCAAGTCACAGCTTTTTAAAGCAAAGTGGCCAGATGTTTACTTAAGGTCTCACTGGGTGTGACGGAGTCACGGAGTTACGCGCCTGGATTTGTACAGATTCTTGATGGGAAAAAAAAAAAATCATAGCACTACTGGCTAAAATAATATTTACACAAAGGAGTAAAAGCTACGAATTTGAATGGTTAAACTTGGAAATACTGTTAGCGATCAACCTGTCAGTGACTCCAGTGATGTTGTCCATATGATTTTTGACACAAACGTTGAATTGTATTCATAGTTGAGAACGTGTAGTCAAATTAACAAGTAATTAATAACTACCAATATGAATTAAGTAATAAATATGTATTTTTGACAGCGATCCTACACCATGTGGATGCAGGTTTTGCTGTGGACGTAATTTATTAACGAGCGGCATCAAAAGGTTCTTAGTCAACTTATTAAAAGCAACGCGAGTCTTAATTTAATTAAAGCAATGCGTAGCTGACTGGCTGTACCGGCTGCAGCGCATAAATTCTATAACGTAGCTGCGGTCGGTCGGTCGGTCGGTCTGTGGAGCTCGATTTATTTAAAGGAGCTTACATTTCTGTGGTTCTGGGTTCTGCACGCCTTAAAGCTTAACGTCCACATGACTGGGACTGGTTGCGGTACAACTTCATTGGAACTGAACTGCCTGGCCCCGCTGATGTGATTTGTCCGGTCGTACTGTAACAGCCACATTTCACAGCGGAACCATTTTAGCAGACTTGTTGGGACGTTAAAGCAGGAAGAGCTTTTTGGCCTTTAACTGTGTGTGATCTTAGCCCGTCTGGTGCACGCTCGGTCTCGTGTGTATGTGTGCATCACTGTGAATGGCAGAGCGGAGAACACGATAGTGCTCTTTGGGCAGGCGCACGTCGTGGCCCCTGACGGAGTCTGAATGAGTGGCTTCATGTGCTGCGAAGCTCCTGCGGGTTGGAGGGATCGCATGGAGCCTGTTAACACGAAACCCCAGCGAGCGCTCCGGCAGGACGCCCAACCATGACCCGCGGTTGTGCGCAGGGGGAGCGGTGGGAGGTGCGTAGGGGGTTACTGGCCCTCTACCAGGTCTTTGTCACCTCATGCAGCTCCACAGGCGGCTGCAGAACATCCTCTTCTCGCCGCCGCGCACTCGGCTGCTCCCAGTCTGACGGCACACACGCTCAACCACGTGTGAAAACTGTTGTTTCCCTGGCTGCCTTTTACCGCTGCTGTGAAACAACTCCAATGCACTGGACAATTTTATTTATTTATTTATTTACTTAGTTTTTTTTTGCCCTAGCAATGATTGTATTTGCCTGCATGACACGACCGAGTCTCAAAGTTGACGCTGCGACTCTTTGAATATCCCCCAGTCACTTGAGTGTATTTCACTTTCATACAAGACCAAATATAAAAGAGGAGGGAGATCTTTCTTCGTTCCTATTCAACTGTTCCATTTGTTCCTCCTTTAAAAAAAAAAAACAACCCAAAAAACACAATGCCTTAGTCTTTTCTACACACTCCTCCCTTTTGTCACTGGCTCCATTTTCGCACACGGCGGTTGCTACTCCAACCTCGGCTGACAATCCCGACAACGGGGCTTTTCACGGAGTAAACAAAGCAATTAAAGGAAGCAGCAATTTTGCCCGCTGAAGAGGAAAAACGCAGCAACAAAAGATGTTCATGTTGGATGTCAAAATGAAAATCATTTTTTTTGGGGGGGGAGCGTCCCGGTCGCTTCTTGTGCCAGCCAGTCGTGTGAACTATAGGCTGCGGAACGTCGGCGACCGTGAACCTCCCTCCCCCTAAAGTGTCATCCCACGATATGATGACAGAAGATGCAATCAGCGTTGCAATTATCTGGGCGAAGTTGCCTCCTCGCGCTCTTGACCCGCTTCCAGCCAAGCTGTTTAGGGTCAACTTCCTGTGCACTTTCCCTGTGAAAAAAAAAAAAAAAAAATGAAAGAAAAAAAAAACATTATGGCTTTGCTCCATTTTAATGACACTGACACTTCACTCAAAAACAGCTATATTACCATTTTCATTCGAAATGACCTGTGGTGCTTTTGGAGGCCCCAGCGTGGACGTTAGCATTCCCATTATCGCCATGGAATTAGATTTTATCGACAGTCATAAGTACCTGAAGGTCTACATGTCAACCGCATGGTGCTGAAAGCAGCCAGTTAGCTCCAGTTAGCTTGTAGTGGGCGTTTCCCAGCTGGCTTTCCGTCCACCTGTGACGCCGCCTTCTCAGCCACGCCGATTTCAATTAAACCAAGATGCGGCAAAACTACAGGTCCCTGCTGAATCTCCAAACAAATGGAAATGGATGGTGCCATTCAGGGTAAAACACCTTAATGATTTAAATTTTTTTGTTCTCACAGTGACCATGAAGAATGGTTTCAAACTGATGCCCACAGCAACACAGTCACTTGGAGAATATTGTTTTTCGACATGAAACCCACAGTTTCTGCCTGTCCGTCCGTTCATCCCTTCATCAGTCCACCCAATCATCCATCCGCTTATCCCGTGGCCTTCTGGGGACAGATGGAATGCGCAGCATAATCCCTCCAGTGGGTTCTACCGCGGGGTCTCCTCCCAGTTGGCTGTGCCTAGAAGACCTCCAGAGGGAGGAAGCGCCCGGTCAGAGATTGCCTTCAGCTGGTTTCCTTTGATGGAACGAAAGGCAGCGGCCATGTTTTTTTTTGCGCTGCTTCTGTAAACTTGCTATAGTTGAGGGCTGCCATGAAAACCTCTATAAATATTAAGTCAGCTTTAAAAAAAAAAAAAAAAAAAAGCAGTACGGCGCGCCGCATTTCCCATCCACCTCACACTTGTTTCTTCTTCTTTTTCTTCCTCTTCTTTCTTAATGGGGACATTTCAACAAACCAAAGTGAGGATCTTCCATGACTTTAGCATCAGGGCATTGTGTGTTAATTTCCAATAACATTGTTGCTGATTTTTGCTTTTAATTATCCCATTATTGCATTTTCTCTGTTATGAATTCATCATGTGATCTGTTATTAACAACTGAATATGAACATGTTGGCAAATTGGCCCATTGCAATAATTCTTATAGTCGTAGGAGTAGGTTCATTCCCTTTAAATATCAGTACCCCCCTGATTTCATTGGGGCCAGAATGAAATTCAAGCCATCCAAATCAAGAAGCATTTCAATAGTTAAAGGCAAATTGGGGGAACAAAGGTTCTTCATCGACCAAGGACCTATCCCAGCAGCCACAGAGAAGCGAATTAAAAGGGTCAGATGGTATGATTCAAAGCTGAAGGACTCTGATCAGGCAGACCTCACCAAAGGCCTGGAGGTCAATGACAAATCCATGTTGCCCGGCAAGTTGAAAATCTGGTGCTGCCTCGCTTTATGTGGCCACTAAATGTATTACCTCACATTCACAAGAGTTGAGAAGATGGAGAGGATGATAAAATCTCATGTGAGAAAGTGGTTGGGGTCTCCGATGCCTAAGTAGCTTAGCCCTGAATGGGCAGGGGTTACTCCAGCTGCCCCTCTCTAGTCTCACAGAGGAGTTTAAATGCATGAAAGTGAGGCTGGAGATGACCCTGATGGAATCAAATGACACTGCAATCCAGGCTGTTGCCCCAACCTTGGCAACAAGAAAGAAGTGGACGGCTAAGATGCAGTACATCAAGCAAAATCTGCTCTCCCCACAGCGACATTGTTGGCCAAGTCTATCAAGGAAGAGGTGACATAGAGCTCGGGGAAAAGCAACCCTGCTGATGTGGGCCAACTGCTCACAGTTCCACCAGAGATAGCCATCACCAACCTGAGGCCTGACCTAGTCCTGTGGTCCAACTCACAACGCAGACTGTGCTTTGTGGAGCTCACGGTCCCCTTGGACAATGCGGTAGAGGAAGCCTTCAAACTGAAGAAACAGGCAGAACAGAGAGGCCGGTAGAGCAAAGGTCTGTCCAGCAGAAGTTGGAAGTCGGGGCTTTGTGGCAACGTCAACTGTGAGGCTGATGAAAGACCTGGGAATCAGCATACAAGTCCTACGCCAGGCTATCAAGGAGCTGTAATAGCAAGTGGCTTTGGCTGAAAAGGAAAGATCCCAGCTGGTCTCCCAAATAATGCTGTTGGGCAGATGCAGAGGGGGGTGTTTCTGGGACGCCAGAATAAGCTGCTGAGCCTACTGGAGACGTTGTGGGGTTAAATCAGCAAAACGTAGGTAAAAGTAGGGACCCACTTGAAAGCCCCTGTGAAGTGTCTGTCCAGCTGTCTCAAACTTCACAGCGCTCAAGTCTTCAAGTTTGTATGTATGCTGTCAAGCGCAAACTTGGCTCAGGGAGTAGGACGCTCCTGCCATTCAGAGTCCCCAGGCACTTTGGATCGTCTAACATCATGTCCTGTGTTTTCGAAATCCCCCCAACCCGATCTCAAAACAACTGGCACTGATGATTAAAAGGGGATGTACCCATGTACCTCTTTCAGGGGTTGTGGCAGTAGGGAATTTGCCAAAAATGTTGATCTAACCCTTTAAATGGAAGGTTGCTGAGACCTGAGACAAGGGCAGAAACCACATGTCCTGACCAATAACGTCCTGGAAGGATTCCTGTTAGTAGCTCCTCAGTGTGCTGTCTGCAGCTGAGTAGTGAGACGTGGGGTCGTGTCAAGGTCGCCCGTGATGGGACGGGACAGGATTACTTTTGTCTGCCAGACATTTATCACAACAATGTGGCATGTTGAAAGATGAAAAGGCATGAATCACATTTCCCAAATCTCATTTGCTTTCAGCTCTGTTAGTGTACAAAACACTGCTTTAGGTCATGTTGACTGACATTTTACCTTCCGAAACACTGATTCAAACATTTGACCTTGGAGACCTTGACCACCTGATTATGGTGCATGTGACCATGTCCTGCTCCGGCTTTTTAAATATGGATTGAACAGTAAAGCAAAATAGCAAAACATTTGGACTAAAATAGTTTAAAATGGTGAGAATTGCAAGGAACAGAGAGGATACGTACGGGAAATGGTTGGTCACTATACAAGGGTGGAAAAGTCCCATGCAATTGTAATATACGTCTCTAAGAATCACTCTTTAAGTTTCCAAGTGCAATTACTTTTAGTTCACTCGCCCACATTAAGGCTTCTGCATGCGTACTGTTTCATCCAGGTTAAATGTATTTCCTTGTTAATGATAAAAAAAAAAAAAAAATGATTATAAAAATGTATTTGTGTCTGTCTGCAGCCACATCTTTTGAAAAGTGCAAAAATAAATCCCCCACAAATGTCATGATAATATTGGAGATGGTGTAAAATGTCAGGGGTGTGAGAGCATCACAGTACATGCAGAAACTCAATGCTTATGATACGTTTGATAAATGTCTCAATGCATTTAAATACAAAGCGTTTCCATTGCCACCCACCCCAAACATGTTCAAACACAATATATATATTTTTATGCCTTTTTATTTCTCTCATTGGTTTCATGTCCAAATGATGGACAGCCTTCAGATAATTCCATCGTGGCTGGTGCGGTGCACAGGGCTGCTTAAGCAATACTGCCTCTGATGAGGATCAAGATTCGACAATATGTTTGCATTTTATCTTGTGTGTGTCACCACCGCTGCAGAATCCAAAGTCCCCTGTGAGTTTTCAGTCTTCAGGATTATAGTCTGGCACAAAAACAAAACTCATGCTTAATAATAATAATAATAATAATAAAAAAACTTGGCTTACACCACGTTTAATCTTTTTTATTGATGTTAATCCCTCAAAACTAATTTGTACTCTCCCACTGTTCTTTCTGGGTTTTGCACTCGTGCCAGTGTCTCCACACAGCCAGTCTAATTTTCAAAGGGACACAACCCATAACCTAACTACTATCTATGGTTTGGCTAATTTGGATAAACAAACTTGGACAAATAGATAAAGTGATCCTGCTTTGGCTTGGATTCTGTCAAATAGTTCTAATGGTAAAGATTATATTGTTTGTCTCTTATCTTTCTGGCTGGATTCTGGAGTGTAAGATCGGTTTGCTGATATTTGATGTTCAAAGATTTGTAACGTTGTCACGAAATCAAATACTTTAATTTTAAGAGGACAGCAGAAGAAGTGCAAAAAGTTTGGATGACATGATGACTGATGTGGAGCGTCTCTAAAATTGACTGTAGCTACGTTTTGTTGTGATACTCAATCACATTAGCTTGAAATCTCACTGATCGTCCTTCTCATTAGAATGTGTTTATATCACAATCAATTGGCCCATGCCTCATTGAAAAGGCTCCTGCACAGTCAAGGGCTGCCAATATGCCAACCCTCTGAAGTTGGAACAGACCGCTTACTAAGAAACACTCCTATACAGGCCTTGGCACATCTCTCACTCTCTCCTTGGGCGCTTGACACTTACAATATGTTATGGAGTCCATACGGGCTTAATGGCTGGCGCATAAAAAGTCCTCAGTACTTAAAGATACTTGGGAAAAAAAACACAGCTCATGATGGATCCATGTGCTTAGTGCAAATAATGAATCTAAAGCAGGTATGTAATTCAATAAATACAGTCTGTGTAAGTGCAAAATGCATCCCAAATTCAATTTGGGACTTATGAGGCTTGCATTATGAAAGAAGATTACTGTCTGCCTCCTTCCACCACTGCATGGGAACTGAAACTGAGCGAGGCATTCCGTGAGAATTGCATTAAATAATATTCTGCGTGCAAACGTTTCTCGGTCTTGCGAACAAACGACACTTAACCACTGGAGGAAGATAATGGTTTGCTTAAGAATTAAAAAGCCAATCGAGGTCATACTTTCATCTGCCATGTGACCGCGGCGCGTTTGCAGCTGCTGTGTAGCGATTAGCTTGACACATGTGGTGTGCACAAAGTGCTACAAGGCTAACAGCTGAGTCAAAAAGAATCGGGCCAGACCCCGGTAATGGGATTTTTGGAGAAAAGCTTTTCCTGTTTTTTTCCCCCCCAGTTGCCTCTGTCTCACAAGGGTGTAAGTGGATGGAAAAGCATCCTCTCCTAAAAGTCTCAACGGGAAGTGATTTGCATTGTATTATTCAAATTGCAGTTAAGTGCATAATATGCTCTAATTGCATGGTGCAGTGCCGAGTGAGCGTTGTGCATTTTCAAATTCATGTATGCCACTTTTTTTCTTTTCTTTCTCTCTCTCTCTTTCTTTTTTTTGAGGAGACGAACACATCCCGGATCACACGTATGAATAATGGAATCTTGCTGTTGTACGTATGCAAAAATTGCTTCATGGTGCTCTTGCACTTTACAAGAGAATGAAGGGGGGGAAAAAAAAATACAAGAATTGTTCATTTTAAAAGGTGCAGCAATGTGAGCATGTGTACCTCGTTCTGGGTGCGGCTTAGACTCGAGGGGAAAACCCAGCGCGCTTGTGTAAGACCCTGGTCAAGTAGCTCAGAATTAATTCCGAGCACTTAAACACAAAGGCTGACATGACGGGCATTGTGTGTGTTTGTGTGTGTGTGTGTCTGTTGGGTACGAAGGAAGGTACTTGATTTTCAATGATCTACCTTTCACTGAACTGTGGCTGTAACTGCCTCGATGCAGCAATCTCCATTCAGCTTTATACGGCACAAAACAACTTGAGTGTGTTTGTGTCTGTGTGTGTGTGTGTGTGTGTGTGTGTTTTTGTGTTTGTCTGTAGCAAAGGCAGCCTGCGGACAATGCCCGCATCGCAAAAGTTAAAGGAGCTGTGAGTAAAACGCTTTACTGCGGCGTTTTGCAGGATGACTACAATACATCTGTTAAGTGATGCAAGTCTGAGACAGAGACTCCGGCCCAGAGTGGATGAGGTGCTCATCATTTTCAGCCTTTAGGAACAAAGGGGTGCAGGCCGTGTTTCAGCAAGATGAAGAAACATACTTGGGAAGTTGTTTAACGCGGCAGATTCATGGGGCTTGTCAGGCAGCGAAACGCGGCATGTAAACCTGTGCAACGTGTGCCACAGCGCTATCTCGGAATATCCCCTGTTTGATTGTTACAAGACTGCTGCGTGAGTGGCGACAGTGAGGGTTACGGCGTTGTAACTCTTGTTGTGTGAGTGAGCGCCCCGCCGATCGGGACCATTTCAACGTCAGTAAAAAAAAAAAAATGAATCACTTGACGCCAGTGAAGAATGTGTCTGCAGTCTGTCAGTGAACTCTTTAGAAATAAGAATTGTCCATCTGCTACTTTTATACTTATTGTCACAAAGAGCATGTGTCTTTCTTTGAGGTTGGTGGCAAACACCCCTGGCCAGCTGTTTGTTGTAGCCCCCTTCTGAATAAGTAATAGCGAAGCATATTTAGCATGTTTAGGGCATATTTCTATATTTCGGGCTGCAAACAGAGGGTTAAATATGCTGTTTTATTGCATTTGTTGTTTGCACCAAAAATGCACTTTGAAATTCACAGGCAAACTCAATTTGACCCTCCATAAACTTTTGAACGCACATGTCCAGCTCTTCAATTTTTCAGTGCTTGTTGCATAACATGCTGCTCTCTAACATTTTGACATCATGAGACTTGGATGAAGTCTTACAAAAACGTCACTTGACAAGTTATTTAGACGTTGACATGTTGTTGTTTTTTTTTTGTTGTTCACCCTCCGCTGTTGTTAACATTTGTTTCAGTAAATTGTTTGAGAAGAAGAAGAAATGACTCGAGCATGCCTTTACAGAAATGCTGCAGTTTCCTGACGTAACATCAGCGTTTTGTGAGTCGTGTATTATGCTGAAAACCATGTTCACCCGCAAGGTCGCAAAGCCCTGACGAGTGGAGCTTTCTTTACTCTATGCAGCGGCAGCATGTGAGGGCAAAGCAGCCGACTTGTCCACGCACATGTTTGCATGACCATCATCCAGAGGGAGGGCCATCATCTCAGCAGGTGTGATGTGAAGCGTAAGAAAGTGCTGTCAGAGCAGTTGAAACCATCCCACTGCTGGCTGGTGTCTCCTCACGAGATGAACGGGCGGGGGGTGGGTGTGGGTGTGGGGGAGGGGCAGGGCGGTGGAGGATGGGGTCATGATGAGCAGGCTGTTGACATGTCGGACGCCGCCGTCGCCGACATGGTCTTCAGGTCCTTGAGTCAGGCGTGTGATCTTGACAGAGGAACGTTGCATTGTCTTTAGAGCCGGTGGGAGGTCGCGACCTCTGGGAAACAGAGCAGAAGATGACAACAGGAAACCTCATAAGAGTAGAACAAACTTCACTTAGTCTTGCCCGTCCCCGTCAGGTTTGTCAGCAATGTTGTTGTTTTTTTTTTTCTTTTCGCTTTACCTCAGTGAGCGGATCCGTCTGCGTCCGGGTCATCAGCACCAGTGGTGCTTTTTCACCGTACGCAGCTGCCGTGGCAGTCGGGTTATGGCCGCTCTGCGCTCCATGCGAGGATTCGATCAGGACGAAACAGCCACTCAAGCGTTTACGAGAGGAAAGAAATTCACACAAGGCACTTTTGATTCTGCTTGCCTGCTTGCTTGCTGGACTCCAGCTTCTTCCACCGTGATGAGTGAAGGCGATGCAAATGATGTCTGGATGCAAAAGTTGAAACCAATATATCTATATGTCTTTATTTTTTTATTCTGTTTGTGCTGAGTGCAGCAGGATCACACTCCCAGAAGTAAATTTACACTGATCCAGCATTGCTGATATTGATATTTTAAATACTGCATTTATTCATGCATTTTTAATACAGATGTATGTATTATTCATGTACTGTATATTTATGTTCAAGAAGTGAAATGATTTGTGTACAGTGCACGGCTTCTTCTTTAGGGTAGAAGTCTTTTACAATTGATTTCTAAACTTTCTAATAAATCTGAAAATTAAACACTTTGGTTGAAGAATATAAAGACAGATCTTCCAGCCAACATTTTGAATTGATCCTTCTTATCCATGTGAGGAAAACATCCTCCTGGAGAGGCTGACCGATTATGTTGTCAAAGAACAACTCCGACTGGACTCTTAAAAGTAGTGAATATCACCAAATACAGTCTGCGCAGCCTAGTGCCTATCTGTCTGTTTGTAGTATACGATTGGCAAAGTTGTTCAGCTTGTAGGTTTTATTTTACACGCTTGGCCTTAATGTCACAGATTGACTGAAACTGCGTAAATGGAAAGTGTGAATCAAAAATAAACCCAATGGAAAGCATGCTGGAGAAAGACACAACGGTACTCTGAGGTGATATTTCGGGGGTCTGAACAAAAAAGCAGATTTAGCAAAAACGGGGATGGAAACACATTTTCACAAGATACCAGACTTACAGCAAGGAGTCCCATGACAGACACCTGCAGGAAGGGACTGAGATATTTTCAAGAAGTATTAATAAAAAAAAAAAAATCACCTCAGTATTAGATTTGGAACAGCATAGAACTGCAGCCTCTATATGAAGACCTCCGAGCAGGAATGAGGCAGAGGGGCTTCCAGCAGCCGTGGCAAATATCACACTCAAAATACAGGAACATTCTCAAAGCGAGGCGACTGATGGGGAAAGAAAACTCTGCAAAAGTTCACTGACAGAAGGTGCAGTGGAAATAAACTAGCCTGAGATTTTAGGACCTGCTGCTCCTGGGAAATGACTCAATGCGAGAGGAGAAAACACCTTTTTACTTTTAAACTCGGTCGTTTCACATTTCAGATTCAAAAGTATAACTCAAAGGGGTATATATGCAATGTCATTTCAACATCTCACCAGCAGGTGTTGTCCTGCACGTTGACCGAAACAAAACCAGCTCCCTCCACGTCCTCCGTGCTACAAGCACTGTTGTGAAAGCAATTATGCATGAAATTATGATTTAGGCTACTGAATTAGCAAGCTAGGCTATCGTCACCTTCGACGGGTGTTGGTTCATTCACAGTGTAAATTGGGATTGTGATGGAGCAAGTGCTTTCAGAGTCAGCGGGGAGGAGGACATTAGCATGTACTAACACGAGTGGGTGGCCGCTAATACCGTTTGATAATTAATTGTTCATTTAATGAATTCAATTATTCGAGGCCACATCAAGTTCACCCTCCAGCTCTAATAAGCTGAACATCGTCTCAAGCTCCTTTAAGTTTTGGGCAGATCCGTATAAGAGGCTCGGTTGGAGACAATCATCTGGCACCGGTTACATCACACTGATGTAAACAATGTGTCTGAGAAGCACTTAAGCTGCCTCGGTGACTTATTTAGCCGCTAAAAAGAAATCCATAAAGCATTCTTCACTCGTCCAGCAGCGGAGAATGACGGTTTGAAAAAAAAATGGGGGGGGAGGGAAGAGTAGAAGGAAATAAAAGATGTAACTCTGGGCTCTCCGCTCTGCCGGTGCACTTAAAACACTGCCGGGGAAAATTAGTCATTTGAAGTAATGACTTCCTGGAACGGCCCTCTCTCACACAGAGACGCACGCACACACAAACACACACTCACGCACGCACACACACACACACACACACACACACAGGGACACCGAGCCAGAGTGTAAAAGAGGATGCGCGGCGAGCCGCCACCGTGTTGCAGCGCTGTTTTCACAGCTCAACAGGAATCACAGTCTCCTCGGCAGCAGCGTTAGCTACACGCAAACATGGAGTCCGACTCCGCTGGATGGAGCGAGTCTACCGCACACATCCGGCGGCAAACCCCGCCACCCCTCCCACTTTCTCCCCGCCGAGCGCACAACCCGCCGCTCACTTAACTCTTAATTATCATGGCTGCTTTAGTCATCAATTATTTAGCGCACTCAAGGCGTCGCTAATGGTATTTTTGGGGCAGGAAGCTTTATCTACTGTAAGAAGGTAGATGTCTAGTTTGGGAGCCAGCGAAATAATTCATGCCGGTCCCCTCCCCCCGCCCCCCACAGGCGGTTTTAAACGCTGTCTGTATTTAAATCAACTCGCAGCGTCTTAGCGAGTCAAGACGTTTTTTGTCTGACCCTAATTTTGCACTACTTCCCACTCGCACACTTTTTTTTTCTTTTTCGTTTAGCTGAGAGGCACGGAGCAGGTTCAGCGCTACGGGGCAAACATTTCAGACACAAGTCACTCCGCAGCCTGCTGCATTGCAATTCCTCATTTTTTTTCCCCTCCCAGAGAACAAATAGGCCTGTTGTGAGTTATGTAAATGCCTCCGCCGTGCAGACGAGACCAGACGAGATATCGGGGCATTTGTATTTGTTATGTATGACCAGATAGGATCCGACCGTCGGCAGACGTCTGCAGGATGTTGAGGTTCCAGGTTAAAGAGAATCTCTGCCGGGATTTTTTTTCCTTGTAAGACACCAAATAAAATGCCGCCGTGACAGGCCTTGAAATTCGCCCCTCCGCCTTGAAACAAATGCTTTCAATTGGGGACAATCCAAGCATCACCAAAAAGTGAGACGTTGCGCAGGGGCCGAGGCAGGAGGAACCATGTTTCTCGGGGTGGGAAGAGAGAGAGCGAGAAGGAAAGAGAAAGAGAGAGAGGGAGAGAGGGAGAGAGAGACGGCGGGGAGGCTTTGGCGGCAGAGGGATCGGCGGCGTTGCTTGTCAGCTCCTCTGTAATGGAAAATGTATTTAAAATGGGGTCTACTGGATCTCATTTTACGAATCATTAATAATAAATTGGTGCCATCAATCCTAATGATGACGGCCGCCCTATTATCAGGCCAGCGTTTGGGAAATTTCTCTCGGCTCGGATCAATTAATTCCTCTTTTTCTTTTGATACATAAAACATCTGTTTAGCGTCTGGAAAACACAAAACACAGAGAACCCGGGGGCCTCGGGCCGCGACGGCCGGCTGCTCCTGACCTATTTAACCCCTGTCTGATGCCGGCGTCGACCGCTGATACTCGGGGACGGAGGGGGTGAAGGAGGGGTGCTGAGCTCAAGGCAACGGTCATGTGCTGCAACGGCAAAAAGGGCAAAAGATAAAGCCACAGCGGCTACGTCAAGCAGCCGCTGCGTGAGCGCAGTAATGGCAAATCGCTGGAGTTTTTCCGGAGGACTGAGGGCTCAGATGATCACAGATTTGTCCTTGCCCGGCACCCATCACTCATCCAGACCCCCGCGCCGTCTCCCTCCACCGCCAACTCGCTTCCAGCCATGTTTATGAGCAGGTCGCAGTAATCAGCAGGATTTACTTTCACCAACGCGGAAGGAAGGTTGCCGCCTGCGCAGGTGACCGCCAAGACTCGCAGAGCCAAGCAGCCAGTCGTTTATTAAAGCGCCGTTTCCTCAACGGCCCTGTGACAAATGAAGGCCTGCTCACACTCGCACACACTCACACACACACACACACACAAAGAAAACCCTGCATGCGAAGATTTTTATCCCGCTGGTTTGTTTGCAGTAATGTTTATAGGGCCTCTGCAGGAGCGGAGATGTATTTCACATCTCAAAGCTGTGACAAGTTTGCGACTCCCAGTGAAATGTATCGTCTTTAATCTTTGTTGAAACGGGAACAACACAGAGGAAATCCAGCGCTGGTTTATACTGTAAGCTTTAAATGTCCAATATTTATATTTCCAGTGTAATTTCTGTGTTTTCTAACAATGAAAATTCCACCAAGGAGTAACTAAACTCTTCCATTACTTCTTTAAAGTCCCCACCTTTTCTTCCACAACAGCCAGTCGTGGAAATCAGCGCTTTATGATGTCACAAACCACATTGATTTCTGCCAGCAGCAGACCAGACTAAAAGGGGCTGGTCTGCTGCTCCGTCTGTTTATTCTTTTCTTTTAGTACCTGTCCAAACAAGGAGGCTGTACACATCAGGCTAAAGCTGCTGTTGTCTGGAGATGTGCAGGCTGCTCCACCAGAGTCGGGGGATGGAAAACAGAGTTCTCAGAATATATAGAGTCTCGCCTTTAACTTCAATCTATTTCTCCCTGTGCTTTTCTCTCAGAGTGCACACAAAGTGACCTGCAGCGGCTATAGTTTGTCTCCGGGTATTTGTGTTTTCGCGCCTCCCTTTTTTTTGTTGTTGCTTGGTTTGTTTGTTTGTTTTTTCAGAAGCTTTTTTTTTTTTTACTCCCCACTCTGCAATGTGATGCATGTTCGCCGTCGCCCTCGCCGAAGAAAGGTTTCCTGCCAAATAATGTTGTGTAAACATTTATAATTAATGAGCAGCCCTCTCAGGTTTGTCTCTCAGACTAAAATATTGGCCCTGGATTTTTGCTTGAGTAATTTGTCCTTTTAGCCAGGTGTTGTCTCTCGTCGGCTTGTCAGCGTAATGGCTTCACTTATTTTTTTTGCGGGCGTGATGGCAGCGTTTCAGCGTCGCGCCGCCCGTGACGAATGGCGAGCGCGGTAAACAATGGGAGAGAGTAACCCCGGTGTCTCGTTTGGAGCCGCTCACGGGCACCGCAAGACAGGCAAATCGTCTCGCTCTCGCCAACGCGCTTCCTGAAGGTCTCCTGCAGCCATGCATCAGTATGCGTTCCTGCCAGACACCCAAGTACCGCTGATAGGACGCCGTCTTTCACCACATACATTTAGATTTTTTTCAAAACAAAAGAATTGTGTTATATCTGTGCAATATATCATATACATGAAGTGTATATTAAGGTCGGTCAGTTTAAGCAATAATATTTTATGGGCTTTTACAATCAAGTACAGTCAGTCCACAGAGGACAAACTTGATTTTCTTCTAAATTGCCTCCATGACTTTTATCTACACTTCTCCAACTCCTCTCCAAGTCAAATCTATAAATCCCATATTAATCAATAGGTGCTTCCCCACCAACTTATTTGGAAGATTTAGAATCTCTTTTGTAGTTTGCCAGCTCGTCCAGCAGCCAGAATCTGGGGTAGTTTATAATAATTTGGACAGGCAGTGATGATGTGTTGTGGGCTCTGCTATAAAGGCTGAGATTCACGCATTTGTCAAAGGAAGTTTTCCTCTTTTTTTCCCCCCCAAGTCGTATCTCATGACTGTATTTAAGCCATTACTGCCAAATAAAATGGATAAAACATATTATATTTCATAGAACACACAGAGTTTATTATCTATTTATTTGGATGCACTTCAATATGCCAGCTTTTGCGGCATTTCTTCAGCAAGTGCGGCATGTTAGTTTTGGCAGATCATCTCATGGATTGCATATATTTTTTGTTTGTTTGTCTGTCCACCACCTGTATGCAGTCTCACTGCAAAAGATGTAAACAGCGGCTGACTTGAAGCCAGCTGAAGTAACGGACAGTAAAAACTTGCCCAGTGAGAATTCCACGCTGCTGCAGCGCCACCTGAACTATTTTCCCCATTGAAAAATACTAGCCGTAATACCCGTTGCTACATATAAACTCCTGCTAAACCTGCTAAATATCTCAGTGCGTGAGAACGTCCCCAGGACCTTCAGTTCTTTTAAAGCAATTTGCACAACTCATCCACTTTTATGATAGTATGTGAATTAGAAGCCTTTTATAAACGTGCTTTATGAACATCCTGTTTTTTTTTTAACCACCGCTTTGATCATTTTCAAACAAGTAATAAAAGCAATTTTATATTTGCTAAAGACTATTGTGTCGCCTTGTTGATCATTGAACTCATTGGCTGTCAGTTTAAAAGACCAAATCCAAATGAGCCACTTCATTTTCACACCCATTTGTTTTATAAGACACTTCTAGCTCAGAATCGGAGTAGGTCCCTAAAAAAAATAAAAAAAATAAATAAGAAATCGCAGTTGCCTGTGCTTATGAAATGTCTCTTGGGGGGAAAAAATAGAAAAAGTAATTGCTTCTTTTCATCTGCGGCTCTGGGTGAATTAATGTTTTGTGGCATGCAATAAGTCCTTTGGGTTAAACTGCGACGGTCGGCTCGCCGGTGGAGGATGTGCGGTCGTGCCGCCGTGCCGCATACGGAACGAGCAAATTGCGTCTGAAAATAAAAACCTTAAATTTCTCGTCGCAAACATCATTTCCGCATCGGCGCCGCGTCTCGCAGCCCATCGGCCCGCCGCCGCTGATTGTTAAGGGCCGCAAAATGAGCGCGACTGCTCCTCACACACATGCCTGCCTGCCTGCCTGCCTTGTCATGCCGCTGCTCAACTCCACTCATACGGCAGATTTAGCGCCGGCGGCAGGAGTGAGTCACGCCTGCGTGCGTGCAACCAGGTCTCACAACCTGGTCTCGCTGAGACCGCGTTAGCCCGCTAGCCCGCGGCCAGCCTGCGACCGTTCCTGCAAAATTCAGCTGTCAGTTGTGACAACAACCGCACCGTGCACATTATGATCGGTGTTGCAAAAAGAAAAAAGAAGCGTTTGGGTCCCCTCAGGTATGGTTGGGGTCAAAGGTCGTCATCCCCCACCTCACACCAACAAACGCCGTTTTCTATATACACGCAGTACATACACAAACCAAACAAAAAAACACACAACAATCATAACCAAATGACAAACATTCATACAGTACAGGACAACTGACAATGTTTACAGGTAGCTGGTAAAAGGTCAGACTGGTCAGTCAGTTTAGTTTATGCACAATCCCAGCAATTTTCATCAATAAAGAATATGTATGCAGACATCAAAGAATTATTTAGATTCATATCCATTATTGGTTGATGCCGTGTTGTCTCGTCTCCTCTTTGTTTGGGAGACAGGAAGCGGTGGAGCTGTCGATCAAGCCATATAAAACTGTAAACTTACGGTTCCACCAATAATGAGGGGCCATTAAAAAAGTGTACATGTGACGTTAAAAATGACCTCACAGGGAAAATTTATTATTATTTTTTTGTATTTATGTCGTTTTTGCTTGATGTGAGCCGACCCGCCTGAAGACGATGCGAGGAAGCGGCACGGAAACGGCCCCCTGTCTGTCCGCTGATGCGGCTGTATTTCATCCCCACACACCCCTCCCTCCCCCGCCGATCCCCAACCCCCCCTCCCCCGTCTTTAGCTCAGAAACCAAACAAACCGGGGACAGCAGCTGCGCCGCTGCACTTAGCGAGCAGCCTCTCTCAGACACGAGTCCCGCTGCTCAAAGCGAGGGCAGCCCAGGTGAGGCCTGCGTGTCCTGCACTGCGTGTCCTCAGATTAAGACAGACAAAAGGCGCCTCCGTCGGCCGCGACAAGCCCGACCTTGACGTCCGCGTCCATTTATGTGATTGTAAGTGACAGCGACCGTGTTTTGGGCCTTTTACTCCAGCAGTGCGTTCAGCCTCTCTCTCTCTCTCTCTCTCTCTCGCTCTGTCGCTGTCTTTAATTATTGAAGTCTTTGTCGGACAGCGTATGGCACCTCTGTCGCTCGCTTTCAAAACATCTGATTTGTACAAGGCGCTTCGGCGAGGCAGAGAGGGTGGGAAAAAAAATCGTAAAAAGAAAAAAAAAATCTGCTCCTTAACACATGAGTTGTTAGATGTTGAGGTTCAGAAAGATCTGGAGCCGTCAGGGATTCTTTGCCGAAGGATGGGGCCAAACTTGATGCTTTTCATGTCCCAGAGAGATGCGCTGTGTGTCGCGGTGACTTGGAAGCCATATGGGGGGGGGAGGGGGGGAGAAAAAAAGAGGAAAAAAAACACAATTATAAGCCTCCCATGAAATCAGTTTGAATGTTGGCCACTGCAATGTTGTAATTATCTGGGCCATGCAGACACCTTTCCCTGCTCAGTTCATTGAACATGTGCACGCTGCTCTGAGCACCTGCAAAAGCAATTTTATTTCTGAGGGAAAAATGTGCCGCTTCGCTGTGTTCTTTGTGCTCGGCGCTTTGCCTCGTGTTCCCATGGCACGATCAGAACGACGCTGCGTATTTTCCTGTGCATAAGTACTTAAGACGCTTGCATTTATGTTTCTGGAATTATTCCCCATTAAACAGAAACAACCAGTATAGAATTAAACATTTATTTGGGACAATAATAGTTTTATTTTTTCGTAAAAATTTACCGGGCCAGACAACATTTCTGGTAGAAAACACGGAGCAAGGCTGAGCCGTCGTGCATTATCTCCAATATTGAAGCGAGTTCTGAAAACGACCATGATTTATTTAGACATAGACGTCACAACCCACAGTTACCCTGCTTGTCCAATGACGCTTTACATAAAGAGTTGCTACATAATCTCTTAAATGTTGCATTTTCCATTTTCCTCACACACACTCTATTCTATCAGCAACACACTAAAAAACCATCAGAAACCGTAAACGGCATATTTAAACATCACTAAAAGGCGACATTTCAGCTTCCTGGAAAACTGGTGCTTTTTTGGACTGCGCGTGTTTCAAATAAATAACAAATATAAGGCAGCCAGCGAGGCCTCGGTGTAAAAAATGTAAAACATGATTGGTGAATGTTCTGCTCACAATGAAAACGGAAGCAAGCAATGCAAATAAAGGACAAACGCCACTGACAGGTCATTGTTTAAATACATTGGTGGAGTAAATTGTGGCCACGTTATTAGCTACACCTTGCTAGCACCTGATGGAGTACCCAGCGAGTGTCTATTGTGCCTCTGCGTTCAGTGTTTATAAGCATTTGAACATTCCACCTCACGAGTGGCAAGTGAGTGTAGATCTGAGATAGTTATGATCAATCGGATTTCTGCATGAAATAGTAACAGTAGTAAATCTCCGGATTAACCTGATAACATGGTTGCATTAATTAAGCTGAGCACCTGTGTCAGCCAGCGAGATCTTTCATACACATTCCAGATAAGCAGCAGCTGGAAGAAAGAGTTAATAATCCCCAAACGGCCTTTTCTTTTTCATAGTCTTCACAGTGGAGTTGTTTTTTTTTTTTCATCATAAAATCTCAATGCCTCATGTGTTAGACCTTATAATCCACTCCACCACAAGCATCCCATCACTATCTGCTTTTCATTCACTTTGCACAATGTGTTTTTTGTTTTTCGAGCTGAGAATCTTTTCATTTTCTGAGTTGTCTGAAAAGAATCCACTGGCCACAGAATTTGCCAGCAGTGACGCATGCCTTTTTTTTTCTTTTTCTTTATTTTCATAATAAAACTTTTCCCTGCATCAATTCCAACCTTCTAATATCCAGCGCATATTTTCAAATGTGCAGAGATGCTCAAACCAACACTGTCATCCCGCAGTCTGGAGTGACCAATTTGGCCACATCGCTGACTGTACAATTTTTATTACTTTTTATTTCTGCGGCTGGACACAAAGGGTATTTAAAAAGGACGGGCTGATTGGGGACAAAGTTAGAACAAAAGAAGTCATTTTGCAAGTTAATAGTGCCTAATCAGTTTGTCGCATTAGCATCCATTAATACAAAGGGATATGGGCCGGAGGGATTTGGACAAATGGGCCCCGCGGCTGGCGAAAGAGCCCAGTGTCCACATTTGATAACGGCGCGAGGCGGCGGGTTTTTAACATTGTGACGGCTGAAGGTGAATGGCTGCCGACTCTTTGGCCAATCACGTGTGTCATTATGCCTAAATACACAGTGGTGAAACATCAGGCAGCTGAACAGAGGCCCTGCGCACACACTCTGACTCTGACACAGTGTAAGCGTTCGCCCGACCAGCCATCCAGTAAATGGTCCCTGCTTGCACAGGGGCTGAAATGTATTATAACGCTTATACAGTCATTCACGGGGGGATTATATAAATAAAGCCCACCTCGGCCCCACGTCAAATGCAGACTAAGCATTTCCAAAATCAGGGAGGACGGGAGGATTTTCTACTTGTGGCTACAATCTAGCTGCTAAATTTTATCAACACCAAGCCTGAATTGTGATTGTCTGATTTATCCGCCCCCCCCCCCAAAAAAAAAAAATAATAATAATGTTTTCAAACCTATAATCTTGTCTTAACCTAGTGAGCTAAATGGAGCAGCATTTTCTGGAATCCTGGATTTATCTCACATTTTCATGCGAACACAGACGCCGCTGGGAAATGGGCAGGCAAAACATAAAAAAAAAAGGTGATTACGTCAACCTTCTCACTATTACAACCAAGCTCACGAGTCTGACTGGTTTAACCCGCTTGAGGCTTACAGTGGTGTGAGAGCGACATTAGCCGAAGCCGCTGCCCTATGACTGGTCTGCTGTGTGCTGCGGAAGTCTTGCCAAAGCCAGTCGACGCTCAACTGAAATCACGTTAGCAGCATCCATGCTAACCTCTTTAGCAGCAGTCATCACTTGCTCGTGGTGGTGTCTTCCTCCGATCTTCTTCTTCTTCTTTTTTTTTTTAGCGGAGCAGTTTCTCGCTCTCGTGCCTTCCGCATCTCGATCCTTAAAGGAAGCTGAATATTTGATGAGCGAAAAGGTCCGGCTATTGGATGCTGGCAAGGCGGCGGTGTGAGATTTTGTGGTGAGACCAATCCTGAGCCTCCCGCGCTGTCGTGCGAGGTTCATCTTGTTCTGCAAAAGAGTAATATTAATAGAGCAAGACTTCATGTTCTTAGCCAAACACATGAATGAATGATAACGGTGCGTCAAACATCTGTAGAATAATTCAAGCCACCCATCCATCCATCCATCCAGCCATCCATCCATCCAGCCTTCATTTCCTGTCTCCTCTTGGAACGACTTGAGTGATTTCATGATATTTACTGCGTGCACATACAGTATGTTTGCCAGGAAGATCACAGCTGCAGAGCGATGCGAATGTACATAAACATGCATGTAAACACATCGTGTTTGAAAATTAAAGGGACTTGCGTTTGATTTTATGCCACTCATTAGTTTTTAGTAGTTAGTCATATCTTTTTTATGATTCTATCCAGATGTTTGCATTGCCACAGCGTCTTATAGAAAAGCTTTCCAGAAAATCAGCATATGTTAATGACGCATCTGTTTCATGCTCTATAAACCAAGGTGATCCGCTGCTGTAGTGCGTTATGTGAATGCAAGGCCATTTTTTAAAAAAAGTGATCCAACTTTACGTTCAAGTGGGCCAATATGATCACAGTCTGCCTCAAGTGCCGCTCATCTTGAGACATAAAGTCTCGAACGGCACGCCAGTCTCGGTCCAGTCCACTGCGCAGCTCTAATGGCAACAGGCAAACTGTACTGTCGGTTACAAACAGACGCATCAACCAGATGGCACTTTGCAAACCTGCAATCATTTTCTTTTATGGCCTTCAAAAACCAATGAAACTTGCAATGCAATTGGCGCCATTCACAACAAGTGCAGATGGCGTTTCTGAATTCTGAAGGATCACGTTGTGGAAAATCTGATTAATGGAAAATGCAAGATTTTTGTTTTTGGTCATTCAACCATTAAACCCTGAAAAGCCCAACCCATCAAAAAATAGCCAGAGAATTCTATTTTTATTTTTATTTTTACATTTTTTGGAGGGAACTTGGAAGGGTGAATTCCAATTCCTCCCTTAACCCTCAATCTCAACCCTCAATCTCAAAAATGCGCGCTCCCGCGAGGTGCAAGTGCTGTCCCGATTCTCAGAACGTCAAGTTGAGGGACAAGATTAAGGGCTGTATCGCCCTCAATATTGAGATTCTCCGGCACCACCCTTGGCAGTAAGGGCTACCCAGAAGGCATTGGGTATTTTCGCCAAGACATCTTCGAAAAAGATGGCGATGTAAAAGCGAACTACAAATGGAAGTATTTTCTTAGTTAATAAAGATATAAATATTACAAAACCATTTTATTGTCTTAGTTTAAGACTTTTTTATGGATTATTGACATCGTTGTTGCGTAACATTTTTTTTTTTACTTTACAAGGTTTGTCAACCGGACCGGCGGTCCTGACTTCACGTTACTCGTATACCTCGTTGTGTAGCGACGGAGGACTTCTTCCTTTTTCGCCGTCTTTCACTTTTTCTCCTTCTTCTTCGTCGTTGTCGTCTTCTTGACAGACTGGACGTAGCTTTGGCGTAAGGCCGCCCCCCACAGTCTGAAGACGTAACTGCACTTAAGGGGCCAAGATTGAGGGCCAAAGATTGAGGGTTAAGGGCGAGGGTTGAGATTGAGGAGTTAAGGGAGGAATTGGAATTGGCCCTTAGACGTTCATTCACAAGGCACACAAAGTCTTTGTATTTCTGCTCTTGTTTTGATTAATTGCATCATCAAAAAGCCTGTGTTTGCATCATAATAGGCATAACAGAGATAACATTACAAAATGTAAGATGACTATTCAGGGCAACAAGTACCTTGTTTACTTACAGCATCATATTTGATACACACATTTTAACTATGTTATTTAGAATACATTACGAAACATAAGCTTATTTAAAAATAACATCTGACTCTACACTCATCTCTATTATATATATATATATATATATATATATATATATATACATATATATATGTATACATATATATATATGTATATATATATATATATATATATATATGTATATATATATATATATATATATATATACACATATATATATTGATACAATAGAGGTCTCACAAACTCAAACAGGATGTGTGATACAAATGGTTTTACAGGGTTAAATACATTTAGTTTTTGGTTCGGATGTTATTTTTTTCTTGTTCAAGCGACACAATGCAATTGCTTTACACTTGATGGTTTCGAAATCATTGTTACACTTCAGCGGTATGGCACCACTGACATTTCCTGGAATGCCCCACTTGCCTCGCTGTGTTTGCCATAAATGGGCCAAAAATAAAGAGGACAGTGTCGGAGGAGGCAGAGAGTCGAAGTGTTTAGCTGAGAAAAGTATTGGGGGGGGGGGTCTTCTGAGAGGAAGCTGGGCAGGCAACCAGAGTTATGTAGTCCTATGCCAGGCCAGCAGGGTGTGCTGTGTCAGTGACAGGGGTCCCTCTTTTCTTGAATTTTTTAATGAATTAAATACATTTGAAAAAATCCTCCGAAACTCCTTCTGAAATAAAAAAGCATATTGCTTTTCTTTTAATACTCTGGAGTATTTTATTTGTTTTAATACATTATCTTAAGTACATTCTGCCGCTGCTCAGCTAAACTACTCCAATCTGTAGGGGAAATAAAGTTTTTGGACATTTTTCAAATTCCAACTTATTTTTTAAATTACATTTTTTTTCCCCCCAAGCAGATGAATTAAAAACTCATGTTTTATGGTTTTATTATTTTTATTTCTTGATTTACTTCTGTATTTATCTATCCACTTATTCTCGAACATAGACCAATAATATCACAACTTCTACTCATCAATAAATCAATTCTTTGCGACACGCTCAAGAACCAGATACATTTTTAATGTCAGGCGGCCACAACCCAGTTAGAGGGAGAGAGTTTGAATAGTGAGTGGTGCAGCGCTGGCTGATTACACTTTGATGTGGGATTGCTAAAAGTTCCTTATTAGTTTGTTAATTTGTGTTTATTTCAAAGGAGGCGACTGGGATTACAGCAGTTCATTCAATTTCTCAGTTATTCCACTTGAAAATGTTGCAGTCTTAAGGAGAGTTTGTGTAACCTTACAAAAATATTTAATCATTCACAACCCACCTCCAGTGTATTACCTTCCAATTTGCAATGCTCTCTCACTTTTATATGTACCAAAATCCATACCTACATTTCAACATGATGTAGATAATAAATTTGGAAGACTGCTGAGTCCTGCCAAGGTTAATAAAGTTTTTTTTTTTTTTTTTTTTAATAAATTTGGACCACTGTGCAATTTCAAACATTTAGCCAAGGCCAAGTGTTTTATGAAGACCGGTGTGGAGACGTTGAAACAGCCGACTCAGCTTAGCGCCACCCTGCCTGCCCTCTTCAGATTATGAGGCGTCATCATCACTTTTACCCACATGGATATTTATCTCTGCAGTATCTTTATGTAATAACCACAGCCATCTTCCATTGGCCATGTCAGCGGCCTAAACGCATTTCAGTTATTTTCTTTTGAACACGATTCAATACCCATTCAGCTGTTGCCCTGAAAGTGGTTGGAATATATTAAAGAATCTGACACCACGGAGACATTTCTACTTTATTTGGCACCCTGCTAATGTTACAATTTTTGGCACTCTCCTTTTTTTTAAAAAAAAAAAAAAGACTTGT